>NC_091028.1:3241666-3937083 GCF_041296385.1 Aphelocoma coerulescens
TTTACATCACTCCAGAGGGCTGGTGGGGCTGGGTAGTTTCTCATGCGAGGCAGTTGCTCTCCCTGGAAGTTACCCACAGGACACACCAGCAGCTGATATGGCAGGACCTAAACATGATTCCCATTCCCCCCTTTCCCCTCACCCAGCTCCCCCCTTCCCCAGCAACAAGGGCAGACACTGCCCTGCCAGCCGGGGCTCTCCCAGCTCATTTAAGTGGTTCCTCAGTGCAGATCCATGAACCTCCCTCAGCTGCTCTCAGCAGCTGTGGATGGAGTGGGAGCAGCAGCTGAACCCCTCAGCATTCTGGGTATGGATGGGGATGAGCAAACCGGAGGCGAGGGAAGTGGCGGGGACAGTGCAACATGCACACGGAGTGGTGACACCAAGGGCCCGTGGCTGTGGCACGGCCAGGCCCACCAGCCCACACGGGGAGCTGGGGCTGCAGCCCCAGGGTGAAGTTCTACCAAAGGTGAGTCCCTGTGGAACAAGGTGTCCCATCCAGGGGCTGGGTCACCGGTCAAGAGCTGTCATCACTGGAACCAGCGCAGAGCCGGGTGTCACACGGAAGGAGGAACAATCCTATGGAAAGAAAAGAGGGCAGATGTTTTAGGGAAATGCTTAGGGAAAGTGTGCTGGGGAGCCACTGTCCTGGAAACGTCACACACATGCAATGGCCCTGGCAGCAAATGGGGCTTCCAGTTACTCTGCTGGGACTCTGAGGGCTCAGGCACTGTGGGTCTTGCGTGCTGCTCCAGTAGCTGGGAAGAGGAGAGGGACAGCAGGTTCCACCTGCTGTTGGGCTCTGGGCTCAAGTAAATAAGGTCAGAGTTTGATTTCCCTTCAGATGAAACCAGCAGGAGTTCAGCTGCTGGCTGGAGCTGGAGCACAGCCCTCCCCACACACCTTCCACAGCAGCAGGATGAGCTCACTCCAGGATCTCTGTCACAGAATGGTGGCCGTGGGGCAGGAAGGGAGCTGTCCCCAGTACCCACCTGTGCTTCCTGTGCACCCTCGCTCAGTCACATCGTCCGGCTGTACTCAATGCCGCTCTTGGCAGAAATGCCAGACCAGGGCAGGAGGCTGCAGAGGAGGCTCTGGGCTTGTCTGTATATCCTCTGGGGAATGGAGCACGGGCTCAGGCTGGCTAGTGTGGAGCCAATGTGCTGTAGGTAGTCAGTGGCCACTAGTTAAGGACAGCAACACTTACCCTGTAACTTAGCAAAGAACCTAAATCACTCCTGGACCTGCCCTGCCTGCAGGGACCCCTGGCACAGTGGAAGCTGCTCAGCTCAGTCACAGCTGCTCCTTGCAATCATTTGCTTCCACCTCTCTATCAAAAGCAGGTCTGCCCTGCCCTGTAAAGGATGGCAATTTGGGAATGGCAGCTCCAGTTTGTGTGGGAAATACCTCCTCTAAGCAGCTGCCAGTTCCCTTTGCACTCCACAGAAGATCCTGTGAGGACAGCAATCCATCCACCTGCTTGGGGAGGTTGGAAATGACCAGCTACACCCAGGAAGGATGAAGTTTCTTCTGCATGATCCATTGACCTGAAACAATCTCCCTAAGTCAGTGTGGGAGCAGCCTGCTGAGATCCAGGCCAGGCCAGGCTCACAGTGGATCCCAGGTCACAGGAAGCAAGACCAAGGGTTTCTCTGCCCTGTTTGTGGCAAAATCTTGCACCCTACAAGCCAAAGCACACCCAGCACTTTGGCCTAACACCATCACTCACTCTCATTGGCATCCAACTTGCTCCAATAATCCTACACTGGCTCCCTGAAGCATTCCCAGAGGAGTCCAGGGAGCCTGGGGACACATGGATCACTGTCAGATCCCTCTAACATCACCTACCTTCCAGCTTCAGATTAAACCCACTTCTGAGCAGGTTTCAGTCCCCACATCTACCCACACTTTGCTGTTGCTAACCCAAAACAGGGTTTGGCCTCTGCTCAGCACCTGCAGGGAAAGGATATAAGATTGTCCAGGGTGGGTGCCCACCATTGATGTACAGGACGTAGGTGAAGCCATCTTTGAGGACGCCTCGGATGGAATAGTAATAGGGGAGATAGTGGTGCTGTTTAAAGTCTCTGTTTTCATAGAAGTTTATTGCTGTGTTGTTGGTGGTGAGCACGTGCAGGTAGATGGCTTTGCAGTGGTCCTGGGCAGTGGTGGAGATGTGATCTTTCAGACTCTCAAGCAAGAGGGAACCTGTTGAAGGGAAAGCAGCTGGATCACAGTGAGCAGCCCCAGGGACCCTCAGCATGAGGGTTTGTGGGGCCCAGCTGAGTCCTCCTGCACCAGTGTCTAAGCAGGGATTGCTGCACACACCTGGAGACCCCAAATCCCACCCAGTTCTCACAGGACCATCTACATGGTTTTAATATATGGTCTCACCTGTGAACAGAGCTTCAAAACCCAGAGATTAAAAGACACAAACCTCTGACTCAATAACCACAAGACAGAGCCAGAACTTTGACAATACTGTCCATCCCCAGCAGAGCAGCTCCTGGCTTTGGGGAAGGTCAGTGACTCATTTTCAATGGTATCAGTTCCACCCCATACATTTACTTCTTTTAAAGCCATTTGAAACAGCAGAGTGTCAACACAGGAGTTCACAAGCAGGTTATTGTATTGTGTCTGCTGAACTTGAATAAAAATCTAAGAACTGGTGGGACTTTAAGATGCCTCCTAAGGAGGAGAGGAAGAGGGAGAGGGAGATGGGATCTCATCCAACCTGGATTTGCTGCAGCCACCAGGAAAAAAACAGAAGGGTACAGAGGATACTCCAGCCCCAGGAGACAAGACCTAGGGTTCATCCACACCACCTCAACATGGCATGAAGGACGCAGCAGAACCTGCACGGGAACTTCTTCCAGCAGGTGTGGTAACACCAGGCTAAAGAATCAGCCTGACTAACACACAGGGGAGATGGCTGCTGCTGTTTCACAATCCCAGGGCCTGTAGAACTCCTTGCAGGACCCACAGGATTTCAGAGCAGAAGTCAACAGCACTGACTTCATGGCCACTTGATACTTTGTGAGAATCTGTATCAGCCAAGCCCAAAAAACCACTGAGACATTGACAATAGAGTAGCTCAATTTTGTTATGAGATATTCCAGTCTTCTACCTCACAGAAATCCAGCTGGCCTGTGGTTTTAGAACAGCAGAGAACTAGAAACCAAACCCTTTTACAAAAATCAGAGGAAAATCAGAGGAAAATCAGTGCTTTAGTGCTCAGAAGCATGGCTGGAGTGAAGAGCCTCCTGCATGAAAGGCTCCAGCTTCAAACACCAGTAGAAAAACCTCAAGAGAAAGGTCTCAGAAAAAGCGGCAGCATTTTTTTTAGGTTGTGTTGCTACAGGTGCAAGCTCAAAAGTTTTTGAGAGAGCACAGCAACACGCTGTGCAGATGGAATGGATACAGGAAATACTGACTCTGAAAGGAGAAAATTCCAGCAAGATGGAACTGGGAAAAAAAATTAGGATTTGGAAATTAAGAGGAGACTGAAAACCACCATAATTGTAAAGAAAGACCTCTTTACCACCCTCTGTGAAGATCATTCTGTGCTACCACTTTCTTCTTTGTACAGAAAATTCTCTCCAGTGGCATTTTAATGGAAGGCTTAAACACTGCTCTCACCAAGGACTCTGTGGTCATTTCTTTATGTATCCTGTAAGTTTATACCTCTCCAAACACTCCTGGGGAAGAAGGGAGGACTTGGAGGTGCTGAGTTATACCCATATCCACTGAAGAGACTCCAGATGTGCACCCCTGGGTCACACTGCCAAACCTGGCCCATTGCCTTCTGCAGATCAAAGATCCACATCCTGCCTGAAATGGCACCAGAAGGGCAGCACTTGGTGACAGAACACAACTGCTCTCCACAGAGAGAAAGCCTTTCTGACTCCAGGATTTCAAATGGCTGCAGGAATGCTGCATTCAGAGCTGATTTGTACATTCGAGATCTAATCAGGCACAAGTTACACTATTTTCCAGTTACCTTTGTGGTTTTCTCACAGTTTGTTCTATCTGTTGAAGCTGAAAGGTTAAAAGCAGCTCTGTTTTGTGCCTCAGGGATCAGACTGCTGATACCCAGAAAGAAAATAATTTCAAACCCTGCTCCTGGGTGAAGTTCTTACACTTGCAGACAGTCTCAGCAGCAGGAGTGTGAGTTTTTGGGGTGTTCAGCTGGCCCTTGGGAACAAGGGTGACAAAGGCCTGTGCTCTTTGGAAATATTTGCATATTGTGTTGTGCCCACACCAGTAAAAACCTCCCAGTGCCCCTGCACTATCACCAGGAATGGGATGTGGATGCATCACCTTCCCAGCTGCTGGTACCAGCCACGGGTAGGCCTTTCCCACAGGGATACTGCAGGGAGATGCTGGAGCTCCTTCAGTCACAGCCACTGGCCACACCAGGCAAACAACAGCAGCAGCTGGCACTTAGCAGCATCTTACCTATTCCATGTTTTCTGAACTCCTTCACCACTCCAAGACTTAGGATGTAAGCAACTTGAGTGTCCACAGGAAAATTGGAAGCTAGGATATCTCCATCCTGAGTAGAGATAGGACAGGTTATTTAGTAGGGTACCTGGGGAGGCACAGGAGAAATCAAGAACCCTGTACTGGAACACCTAAACACAAGGCTAAAACAAGAAACTTCACTGAACAGTCTTAGCTGAAGGTTTTGGAATGGAAGTTAAAATATCCAAGCATGGGGCTATTCCTATTTTCACATCATCCTCCCAGAGGCAGAACATGGACCACGGTATTTCCTAACTATGTCCACTATTTGTGGCTTTAGGGACAGAACACACTTGCTTTCTTTACCAGAAGGATTCAAAGTGCCAGTTGTGGAGTCACCCAGCAGTGTTTAGATCAACCCAGCAAGTCCTGCAAGCTGCACCTGAGCTGTGAGAGCTGGAGATCTCTGCACTGCTGTAGAGAACAAGACACTCCCTGCACTGCCCTTGATTTTTTTTAGTGCTCTTCTCCCACACTGTCTCCACTGACCATCTCTTCTTTCCCTCTCTGCCCCACTGGATTGTCCTCCTGGCCTCCAAACTCTGTTATCTCTGAAGTCCAAGCTCTCTGCAGACAGGTTACCTGCCCTCAGGGCTCAGGACAGGGACTGAGTAAAGGGAGCAGCTTCTGCAGGAAGTCACCAGAGTGACTCACCCAGTACAGCTAAGGAAGCTCTTAAGTAAGAAAGGAAGAGGTCTGTGCTCCCACAGCTACACCAGCCATGGCCAGGCAGCAGTGAAATGCCTGCTGCACGGGCACTTTGGGATTAGCCAGCAGGATCTGATCCCTCAGCTTCCCACGGGGCCATGCCCCAGCAGGAAGAGCCTCTGTGGTACCACACAGCCCCCCACCCCTGCTTCATTCCTTACATTAACTCAGGATCAATTATCTGAATAGGGGAGGGAAAAAAACCCACCCCAAACAGGTCCCATCCCCCCGTTCCCCACGGCAGGGGGTGGATTCTGTACCACTAAAGCCCAGGGTAGTCACATACCTCTTTGTGCACCTTTGTCCTGCTCTTGATCTCTGCCACTATCATCCCCACAATGGAGCCTCTGTATGTGGCTGCGAGGGAAAAGAACTTCTTGTTGGAAGTGATATCTCGGTACCATGAGTCAGGGTATCTGGGAAGGAACCAGAAACAGCAATGTCTGGGGATGCAAAGCCCCTGGGAACAGGCATGAGATGCTCCTCAACTGGAAACAGCAGTTGCATCCCATTTGGTACCATGGGTTCTTTCACTATGTAATGGCCTCCTGCCTTGCTAAGAGAATCACATTTTCATTTTACAGTCTTTGCCCAGAGCTTTCATATCCATCTTTAGCAAGTTATTTTTAAATGCAAGATACATCTGCCCTCATCTAAGAGTTTAAGGATCTCATTAATTTCATACACATGTAAAAAAAAATACTGCATATTGGTAGGAAAAAAACAAATCACACCACCAGCCTCCAGTTCTCCTCCTCCTTCTGCAGCTAAAGGGAAACTACTGTATGTTCTTTATTTCCAAGTGAGAGTTCAGCATGTCTTGATTTTAAAAGAAATCCACAAACTCAAAATACTATGAATGCTTTTGCTGATTTGTTACATTTTATTCAATCTTAATTATAATCTGCTAGAATCCTCTATAAACCTTCTCTATGAAGCTGAAGTTAAAAATCCATGAAGTCTACAGCTGTGGTTTCCCTGGATGCTTTAGGCCAGAAATCTGTCAGTGTACCCCAGAAAAGCTCCTCATTCCTGTGCTTGTCAAATGTGGGTCTGGGGAGCTGACCTGGGACAGGCTGAGATCAGCTTTAAGCCAGACTACAGGAGCAACAGCGATCCAAGGGAAGTTACTGCTCAGTTCCCCCAGGACATTCAGAGCAGTCCCTCAGGAACAGCTCTGTGCCAGTTTGGTTCGGCTCTGAGGGTGCTTTCCCAGCACCACACTCCAGGACACAACTTCCTTTCACAAGCACAGGGATGCTGTCCTTTTTCCTGGAGGTGTCCTCCTTTCCCCGTCTCATTCAGTCTTTCTCAAGAAGCTGATGCATCCCTTTAATTACAAAGCCCATTTTCCTGCCAAAATCCCCATACAGGAAGTTTCTGATGACTCCAGTACGCCGCAGGACAGGCAGCAAAGGCCCTTTAACAGCAACACCACCACAGTGCAGAGGAGATTCCCAACCTGCTGCTGTCCTGGTAACAGCCCTGAGGCTGCACAGAATTGGACCAGTGCAGGTTCACACCATTTGTTCTGAGGCCACCCCAAATCAGCCACATACTCTATTGGGAACCAGTCTCCACAGAGCTGCTTCACTGTGTCTATGTCATCGTGGCAGAGCAGGCGCAGGTTCACATCCGTCAGTGCAGTGGGGGGCACCTCCTCTGTCATTCACGCCTGCAAGGGAAGGAAGCACGTGAGGAATGATGGAATGCAGGGTCTGATCCAACAGCACCAGGAGGGGCTTGGCATGGATAAAGCTGCTTTTCCCAGAAAAGTGAGTTTTCAGAAGAGACAAAACGAAACATGGCAACGTTAACCTGAGAAGGAACTCAAAGCTGTGTTGGCCACGGGGTAAGCCCAGCTCCCAGCTCAGCCTGACCCAGCCTTCCAGCCCCATATCCATGCACATCCCAATCCCTGGCAGTACAGTCTGGTGACTCTGCATGCGAGGAGCACGTGGCCACCAGCCCTTCCAAAAACAGCATTAAATGAGCCAACAATGTGCCAAGTGCACCTTATGTTGCATGGAGCTCTTCAAACGTCCATGCAGGACCAACATTTTGTTAAAACAAAACTGAACAAACAGCTTAAAAAGGAAGCACTGCTAGAGGAACGTTTAGAAAGTCCTCTTGCACACTCCTGCCATGAGTACATATGCAGAGGATTCCAACTCTTTAAAATGTTCATTTTGTTTAGCCTATGCTGGTGAAATGAGATCTAGTTTCGCTTCCCCTCATTCCTGTGTGCCACAGCTCCTCCCAGCCCAGCACAGAGCACTCAGATACAGAAATCCCAGGACACCTTTTCTCCATAGCACTGCCACGATCTGCTAAGTACAAACAGAACACTTGCTGCAATGTCTTCAGCCTTTTTTAACAAGTACCAGAGGGAAAGAAGCAAGTGATAGCTAAAGTGGTTGTAAAAGCATTTGTAGCACTGATGGATGACTGGAGAACAGTCAGTTTTAGGACTCTCTCTATTCCTATGTGAGACAGACAAGGAAAGTGGAGACAGGAGGAGTCAGTTCCCTCATCTCTCTCACTCCGACCCTCCCAGGTAAAAGAAACAGATCAGGATGCAAATTAAAAAAACCAAAGCCACCACCCTTAAAAAAACCAAATTACTTAAAATTTTTACTTTCTTTTCCCAATTTTAAGAGTCTCAGGTCTTGGTTTCAAAGTGCCAAGTTATAAGGGAAAAGCTGCACAGAGCGGTGTTTGTCTATGCCCTCCTGTGAAAAGGGATGCTCAGCTCTCCAGTGTTCTTGATTTAAAGCTCAGAGCTTGAGGAGGAACAGATTTAAACACACTCACTGTGAAAACCGAGGTTCACTCTCCTGTGAGAATTTAAAGGGTTTAATATGAAGACAATAAGAGACACATAAAATAAAGAAAAGGGGCAATGGCCGGGTGCCTTGGCGCTCTGCCAAGAGCACACCTGATGCTCGAGGAGAGTCCTGTTTATACCATTTTTACTGTCTGTTTTCTATTCATATTCAAACTTTTCCGGGAGCTGTTCTGCATGGCCACTCCTTGGTTCCACCTTTTTAGAGTGTGCGTATTCTTCTGCCTTGTGGTTTTATTTCTCTTGATTCTTGGGGTTGGGCCCACTAGGCAAGAGTTGATGGTAGGGTGGATTTCTTAATTCTCCAGACAGGGCTGATTGCAGCTTTGGGCCTCTCTCCGGGCAGAGCGGTGACAGCGGCTCTGGGCTCTCCTGGCCGCCCGTTCTCCGGGCGGAGCAGCCTTTGGGCCCTTTTGTTCCCTGGACAAAGTGCTGATTAGCAGCTTCTTGGGCCTCATCCTTCGTTTGGAGGTTATTTTACTTGCTCACACTTGCTAACATTCTTGCTAAAAAGAGAGAAAACTACATCCACACAGCAAAAAGCATTTCTAACATTATATAATATCTACCTTTATACTTGCGAGAAGCCAATATTATAATATATGTTTATAACACTCCCCATTGGACTGCATATGCCATTTGAGTGGCATTTGAGTAACTGGCAAAGTTAGAATTGCCAGTTTGGGCAATTTTAAGCTGCCAAACTTAAAATTTAGCAATTACTTGTAAATTATTAAGTTATTAAACATACTTGGACAAGCTCTCAGGCACATGGTGGGATTCCCAGGGGGTTCTGTGTGGGGCCAGGAGTTGGACTCGGTGATCCTGATGGGTCCCTTCCTTCAGCATATTCTACTTTGCCAGTTACAGTCACTCTGTACTGAAATGGATCACTTGTTCCTCTCCAAAGAATTCCTTAAAAAGCATCACAGCTATTTTACAGCCTGTTCTAGGACTGGCTGCATGTTTACTGAGCAGCCCACAGCACTCACAGTCAGTCCAGGTGCCAGTTTCAAAACAACTTAAGCACCTACAAAACCTGCACTCCTTGCTGCCTTTAAAACTTATTTTACACTCCCAGAATTGGCTCAAGTCCTCAGAGGCCAGACTTGGAACCTGTACCCTGTCACAGTGGTGCACACATTCCCCACCCCCAGCCTCTGGTGACCTTTTAAGAAGCTTCAGCTTCACCCCATGGGACCCTGAAGAAGGAAGGGCAACCCTTTGCTGGCTGTGGCTCATCTGATCCACACCACTGGGAGCTTGATGATGTGGACCCCAGTCTCACTCCCCACCCTTGCTGAACTCTTTGCTGAGCCATTTCAGAGCTGTGACACACCACAGGATCATTTTTCTTGCAAAGTTTCAATGCTCCTGTAAGGCAACACCCCTTCTCAGCATTAATAAATCAGAGAGAAATGAAACCACCATGGTTTTGCTAATGAGTAGAAAAGGCAGGGCAGGCGCAGCCAGAGAGGCAGAGCCAGCACAGGGCACATTCCTATGGGGATTAGTCCATGTGTATTTCACACCATATTCTCAAAGAGCTGGGCAAGCATTACGCATTATCCTGTAGCTGAAGCCAGCCTCAAAAAAGTAATCCATGACTCTTTTGTTGAACAGGATAATCCCCCTCCCCTCAAATTCAGACACCCAGGGCTGGTTGTGTTTGCAGGAACTCGCTCCATCCATTACATGACCCAATCCAGATGCTCCAGCACATTTAAAGGACATTTGGGACACCCATCTGGCACCATGTCCTGCCAAAGGCGTTTAGGAGACCAGACCTGTGCCCCTTCCTCCCTGGCCAGGTGTCAGCTGTGGTAAGTGGCTGCTATGACCAAGAGAGAAGAAATTCCAGGCAAATCAATTCCCTTTATACCCAGGTGACAGCCTCTGGGTCTTCAGGGATACCTAGAAAACACCCAAGAGCAGGTCCTGGCCCTGGGCACAGCCTGTGGCAATGCTGTCCTTAGCACAGACAAAGTCCTGAATTCAAGTCTCAGCCAACACAGTGACCTGAGTATCAGTTTCAGAGTTAACTTAAGAGGACAAAATACATGCTTGAAAGCACAAAAAACTCCCCCAAACAGTATCAGTGTGAAACAAAATCTTGGGACTCAATGGAAGTTAAAAGGGCCTTTAGGGGTTTAGAGGTAGCAACACTGACAACACAAATTCAGACCCTTGAGACCAAATGGTGGCTACTGTGAAGTCAAACGCAGGCTCCAGGGACATGTGGTTAACTCAAGGGTGTTCACAGCCACTTTGGAAAAGCCAAAGTGATGTTATCTTATTTCTTTTAATATCTTTTTTTCAGGTGTCAGACTTTGGTTCACATGATGGCCATGGTCTGGGAGGTGACATGGCCAGCACCAGCCACTGTCTCCCCTCTCAGGGGGCACAGTGACCTCACCCTTCTGTCAAAACAGGAAGCACTTGCTCAGGAGGATTAGAAAATGAGCCAACATTTCATATTTTACTTAACATTTCATGCTTATGAAGGGATAGTGCAAATAAACATTTGAAAAAGCTCAGAGGACACCCTTTTACAAAATACTGCAGTCAGGAGCAAGTAGAACTAGAAGCTGAGTATTTAATTCCCTTTCTTACCTAAAACCTGCACATACTAATGCATAACAAATTAATTTCAAAAATACAGGAAAGCATAAAGGTTTTAAGCATTTTTACTACTTTTCTGCCTTGCTCTATTGAAACAAATCTAGCAAAATGTTTTGGCCTCAAGTCTATTGGGTAGCTCAGAGGAACCTGTCATATTCTTATGACAAATATTTGGCAGGAATGGAAGTTGGATGAAAAGAAATACTAAATGCATTACTAAATAAGTCAACTTGACATATAATTTTAAATTAAAGTACATTGTGAGGCCTGAACTTACTATTTAAAAATAATGCCATAAGTCTTTGGCATCAATAAGCTCTAGGTATAATGAGCTAAAGAACAGCATTCCACAGTTCTGTCTAAAAGGCAGCAGAGCCTTTGGCTCCAGCATTGGCCCAAGCCATGGCTGAGCCTCCAGGAATTGCCCCTGCTCACTCAGCACGATGGAGCCAAGTACAGGCACTGACATTTCCACCACCAGCACTTCCAGGTCCCATCGAGAAAAAACAGTTCTTTTTTAGAGCCAGGTGCAGGAACAGTTTATTTACATGAACCAGATGCTTCACAGCTAAGAAACCTCAGCTCAAGCTTTTCTCAAGAGCGAGAAGTTTTCATTCCCTCTTAGAGCTCTTGTATTTTTAAAAAATCATAATAAAATCTACATAATATCACATTTCTAGAGAGACAGGCAGCCACACAGAACCAGCACTCTTAATCCAGCAGGGTGTTCAAATGCAGGATTAAAGCCTGATGCTTTGGCAGGCAGCTGCTTAAATGTGTTTGAAAATCCCTTGCGCACTTCCATATCTACAAAAACCTGGCCAAGTGGTTCTACAAGTTGAGATTTCTCTTGCTTAGCACTGTTAGACATGTTTTAACAAGGCTTCTGCCTTGTGCATCCTGAAAAAAAAAAAAAATCACTGGATTTCACCAGTGAAGAAGATGCTGGTTTCATTAATTTTTATTTTGACTTCAGCTTCCAAGCAGATAAACTCATGAAATTCCCAAATAAAAATGTTACAATCTAGAAACAAATATCACTGAATTTCCTGGCAGAATAAAATCCAGGTAATCTAAGACTAAAGTCAAATGAATAGCAACTAGGATTGTTTACAATTATAACTCCCAGTAAGGGATGTATTGGCTTTGAATTTAGTGATCACACAAAAACCAGCGTGAAGGAATCTTCTTTGCTTGCAGAAACAAAGCTGGGTTGAAGTTCATCAATACCTTTTACTTTACTTACAAGCTAATTGAAATCAATTCATCCTGAACAGGAAGCAGCAGAGCTGCAGGGAAGAATAAAGAAAAGCCCTGGCAGGCTGTGGGTGTTTATAAATCGATCCCATAATTCAGGCAGCATTGTCCCTACAGGCACATACAGCCAGCCTGGTGTCCCAGCAGCTCCAGCACTAAACAGTGCGGATCCTCATAGACTCGGGATGAAGATTTTCACCTTCAGGAATTCAAAGCATTCACTTTGAGCACACTCCTGCTGGATTATTAAGGATTATCTGCTGTCCTTCCACAGAAGGAAAAGATTAAGTTCCTGCAGAAAGCCCCTAAGGACACACCATGAAGGGGCTGTTCCAGAGGAACGGCAGTGACACCGAACAACCCCACTGGGCACGGGGAGCCCCGGGCTGGCCCTGTTCTGTCAGCTCCTGCCCAGCCCTGCAGGACATGTCACAGTAGCTCTGTTTCACTTTACAGACACTCCCCTGGAAGATCTGCGTTCAGGGACAGAGATGGATTTCCTTGTGCCAGACACCCTCACACCAGAGGTGCTGCTCCAGTGTCACCACCAAATCTTTGTTTGCGACTCCAGTGTGGACAGTGCTCAGATACCCGTAAGACAAGATTTCCAGGAAAAAAAATTAATAACATTTGGTATCCTCTGTCACTTGTAAATAAATAGGATCAAACAAAGCCCAGACAGAATCTTAAAGCTACCAAAATGCAGGATTTTAGCTGTGACTGAGCACCACAGTACCCAAAACAGCCATGAACTCTGCTATTATCTTTCAGAACACGAACAGGAATTTTCACAGCTATAAGTCTCTCTACCTTGTGCCATCTGGTACTGAGGATTTGATTTACATTAAACCATTCACTCTGAACCAGTCTAATTCCACAAAGCAGTAAAGATTTCCCTGCTGCATTTCATTTTCAGCTTACTGTGTTTTTAGGTTACTGGTCTCGCAGGGAATGTTCCACACAGACACCTCTGTCACCAAGCTCCTTTCATTTAATACAATGAAAGTGCAACTGGATATGAAAACATCATGGATTCATTACTAACAATCTCAAAGAGGCGCTTCCAGGACTTAGGGCAACATTATCCAAGAAACAGGATCCAAATTTTTAAAGATATTTAAATACTTGGTTTGACAGCTTCTCGGTACTACTTCAAGTATGGTCATAGAATAAAAAAACTTAGGTTGGAAAGACCCTTTGGGGTTGAACCCAACTTAGATCAAGTTGCTTAGGCCCACATAATGTCAGTGAGGAGGAAATCTCTTCACCCTGCCTGGAGTCAGACTAGTTCCTTTGGATCTAAAGGCACAACTGGAAGCTGGGGCATCAAATGTGCTGCCTGCACCAACACCCCCAGCTCTGCCAGCAGGCAGTGCAAGCACACCTCGACAGGCCATTTGTTATACTCTGTTTATAGCATTTAATGCTCCTGCTCCTTCTAGGAATGCCACACAGGTTCATTTGGGACAGGCAGCACACAAACCCCAGAAGGTACAGCTCCCCTCATTCTCACCTTGTTATGAAAACCAACACAGCCTGGAGCTCATGGTCACAGGCTGAACGGTGATCGTTTCACCTCCACCCCTGTACACTCATCACATCCCACAGGAGTGTTGCCCAAAACTGCCAGCACTTAATTCCCTACATTAGCAGAAGCTTGGAATGAGTGAGACTCTTAATGAGAAATCTAGGACAAAATGACTGATTTTGTGCCTTGGTCTGAAAAAAAACCCCAATAATGTGGGTGGAAGCAGGCTCTGATTACGTGACTTTACAACAGCCCAGAACACCTTTTGATCCATGTTTCTCTGCCATTTCTACCAGAATCAAAAGCACTGAGCCTCAGAGCCCCTCATGGATCCCAGGTCACTCAGGAGTGTGCACTAGCTCAAGACTTGGAGCTCCTCATTATTTAAATTCTTTCAATAGCAGCTTCTTTCTGTGCAGGAAACTGCCCTCCCCAACCACCTGCCCTGGCACAGCTCCCCAGGCTGTCACATGTGGAACACATGAGGTTAATCTGCCATGTGGATCCCATCTGCCCCTAAAGCACATCCCAAGCACTAATGGGATTCTCTTGGGGACATCACTCTGAAGAAAGGAGTTTGTCAGTGCCTGGACTTTCTTCTCCAGTAAATCCATCCAGGGCAGTGTGCTTGACTAGCACCCCACAGTGGAGGAGGGCAAAACCCAGTGAGCTCGGGGAATAATGTGTTTTAAAGAAAGCTGAATTCATCTCAGCCCTAGGGAGGCTGGAGGGTAACCTTGGGTTGATATAAGACATCTGCACTGGTGAATTGTCAGGTGCCCTGAGACAATTAATAAAGAATCACATCTTCCTGAGAGAGCCACACCAGTGTGGGGGAAACACACACACAGCTGAGCCCAAAGTATAAAAACTGGACAAATAAAAAAGTACATTTTGAAGGAAGCAAAGCAGGCTTCAATCTGTGTACTCCTTCCTGAGCACCCTGACAGTGAGCACACAGAGAGCAGGAACAGGCACCACACCTAGATTTAGATTCAACCATAAACTGCCATCACTGTGTTATGCTTCTGCTGTGATTTCAGCATGTTGCTGTATCACCCTGCTAAATCAGACTCCCACCGAACACCAAATACACCAAACAAGTCAGTGGGATATTACACCCCCCTCGTGTGGAACAGCTACAAGAGCTTGGCCAGAGCACGTTGAACTCTGACAGTCAGGAAGGTAGCACTGTCACACACAACCTGGGAAAACCATCCTGGCATTCAGCCCTCCTTATAAAGGCTCACCCCAGATGGCTCAGACTATTTTTCCTCAGCTGTGAAATTCTGAAAACACCATTCTAAGAACCTATTTGTGCCTTGTCTCCAGCTCCACACAATTTTCCACTCCGCCGGCACTGAGGTGTGCACACCACAGCACTGAAAGCCTCCAAGCCAAACACACAGAATCACTGTCATTAACACTTTGGCCTCCTGCCATGAAAGATGAGGATTTGAAACAGTCCCCAAAAGGATATTAAGAAGTGAGAAGGCAAAATGTAGTTCTACCTGTGTAGCAAGCAGTGGTTATTTATTAGAAATATAAAACACTTACTGTTAGTGAAAATCCTTTTATACTCGTATCCCTGATCTTCTGCACACTTGGAGTCGGACTTGTCAGACTCCCAGCAGCAGAAACATTAATGTTTTGCATTTGGGTCACTTTTTGGGCTGTTCTTTCACCTTACAGCTCTGGAAACATTACTGGAGCCGTGGCTTTCACAGGAGCTGTTCTCCAAATGAAGTGTCTCTAAAGCACACTGCACAAGGCATGGCTTCCTGCTGCCCCAGATACAGCAATTCCTCCAGGGCATGGCAAACGAGAATCTCTGAGAGGGTTTTGCTGTTAAATCTTTTCTTGTTAAGATGAGGAAGGGAAAATCTGCTTTGTGACAGTGGCACTGTGGGGAGTTCAAACCCAAGCATCACAAAAGAGGCACACTGGCAACTGGCTCGTCACTGGAGGGGAGATTTAATACACAGCAAGTTTCCAATAGGCAGCTCTTCCTCCAGAAAACAAACAAAAAAAACCCCAAACAATCCACCACACCTGCAGGCCTGCTGCCCTTTCTGAATTAGAATAAACATCCACACAGAAAATGGGTGTAGTGACTGAAAAAGCAGCCAGAAATTCAGCCTACAAACCCCTGGAGAAGGGAATTTGAAGCTGCCTTCATGTCCTACACACTGTCCTCATTATGGAGCAGCACTGACAAAACCCAACCCCTCCACCTACACCCTCACAGGAGACACCAACACAACTTTGCAGAGGTTACTGCAAACAAGGTGCTTTAAAATAAAATCATTTTGAAAAAGCTTGAAAAGAACATTCCTTCCTCAGTAGTCAGACAAGTGCCCCAAACTTACTTAACACCTCTCCAAGATCCTGACTTTAAAATTTGAGCCAAAATGGCTTTTTTCCTTTCCTTTTTCAGCAGTTTTCCAAGCATGAGACATGCAAGTTCAGCTCAAAAACTCCAATGGTGCTGTTTTAAACTAGTAGCATTTAAAATGGATTCTGGCATAGGCATCTGCTCTGACAGCCACAGTAATAAGTTGAGAAGCAGAAATAAAAAACTTCATTAAAAGCTAATGTTGGAAAACTGAGCAGTTCCTGTTCCTACCTCTCTGTAGGCAGGAAAGTGGGTGGGGGGGACATAGAGCAAGACATGAAGCTCTAAGTCTTTTTGGAACACTCTTCATTGAAGCCACCAGACATGCTGTGACTGGTTAAAAAACCAGGAAGGTAGGAGTGATCTGAGAATGATGTTGGATTGCACTTGGCTTCCAAGTTTGTAGACAAGGTGCTCAGCTAAGGCAGATCTTTTTTCTGCTATTACTCTGAGCAGCTGAAGCTCAACTGGTTCTTTAAAAGCATCTGAACACATCACTGAAGGGAATCCCTGTCCGTGACCCAGGGCTGCCTCCAGCCCAGCAGCCTCTGATGAGCAGGAAGGCAGAGCTCTGAGGATTTCTGAATCAGCTCCACCAGGAAGTCTCTCAGTTTGCACCTGTAATTCCTCAGGTATTTACAACAGTCACCCAGAGTCAGCCTTTGCAACCACAGTTTCACCTGCTCACTCCATAAATTACACTGGGAGTGGCTGGGGTGGGACCCAGAGGTGGAAAATAGGCAGGAAATGAGAGAATGGCTTTTGGGGTGACAGGACCAGCTCCCATCAGCCGACGGGCTCTGAGCCCAGCACTGACTCACTGACTGATAGACCATACTGGCCCAACCCCTGTATTCATAACACCCCCCCAAAAAACCCCATCCCTATATGCAAATATAGGGATCATCCTTACTGGCAGAGAAATACCACCAGACATGAGAGAAGCACCAGACTTTGTTAATAAAAATAAATGCACATGCTCTATTAAAGGCTCTTTGACTCAAGACCATTTTCTGAATTCCACTGGCAGTTCCCACAATGTTTCATCTCATCCAAGTCCAGTCTGGATACCAAAAGTCAGGATGATTGACACTGGTTTAGGAAAAGAAGTGAAAATTAAGAATGCCACAGGTTTTAAGAGGCACTCACAGGACAGCCGCTTCCCAACTAGTCAGACGTGAGAAGTCAATTTGCCTTAAACACATCAAACAACCTGCTGAGAGAAACAGCAGAAACAGCAACTTCAAAGAGCAAAGCATTGTCTCAGCACCACTGCTGAATGTTTCTTTTTTTTGCCACCAGGTATGGAAACACTAATTAGAGCAGTTTACAAGACATAACAGAACTACTTTTTAACCTGCAAGAGAAAACCTTCCACTTTAGAAGTCCCTGTCACTGCTTCTGAGGGAGGCGAGGCTGCTCAGGCTTATCTTGTAAATGAGCTCCCACATTAATTATAACACTGGGACAGAGCCAGCAGCTGGGTTTTTGGGGTTGGTTTTTTTTGTTTGGTTGCGGTTTTTTTCACCTTACTTGTGAGACACCTACAGGAGTTTATTCATACAATTGGTCTGTCTGAAAACACACTAGTGCTCCCAAAATACTCCCACAAGTGTTCTCCATAAAGACTTCTGAGGATATTAACCTGGACTAAGGAGAGACTGTGGCAGATTAAAATAAATTAATTACAGGGATTAATTAGATTAAAATCATGTAGGATGAAACCATGGTGAAAACAGAGTCCATTCAGTAGGTTCATCACAACTAGATGGAAGAAGAGAGGAACAGACATGCAACAAAACTGGCTGACGATCCTTTAGGATAGGGCACAGATTTCCAGGATGGTAAAATCTAAAGCTATTGGCAGTTGCAGAAAGCTCCCACAATGCCAAAAGCCAGATAAATCTGTAAGTTGGTAGATAAAAAAAGGAATGAAAACATTTCCAATTTGTCTTGACCACTGCAAGGGGGAAAAACATCCACACTCACAGTGAGTTCCCTGAGAACATTTGTTGGTCAGCAGCAAAGGAGGACACTGGGAATTATCAGAACAAACAGAGACGGAGAAAGACCCATCTAAAAAGAGTCTGGTCTGAGGTAAGTACAGATATTTAATGCCTCTGTGTGTCTGTGAATAAAACGCCAGAGGGGAAGGAAGAGTGGCCAAGATTCAGGAGCTCAGCAAGATCACCCAGAATGGGCTGGGAGCACAACAAAATCAGGATAAGCTAACAGGCACAGAGCAGGCCGAGTTCACACTCAACATAGTTAACATAATTAAACATTTAGACAGCTTGCACTGAGATACGATAATAATCTGATGCCTGGAACCAAGAGTGGATTGTCCAAGACACGTTTTAGCTCCTGGCTGGACACGGCAATGCCGGTGGTCTCAACACACACCCCACAGAAATACCCAGCCGTCAACAAACAAACCCAAACAAACCCAAGGAACTCCATTCTGCCCGCGAGGAACAGCTAGACCCAGCCATACGTGACAAACTCCTGGCTTTCCCATGGGAAATTCGGCCGCGAAGGAAGAGGAAATGGAGAAGGACACAGGCGGCGACAATGTCACCGCACTCTCCGTTTATCGGGAAGGACAGGAGCACATCCCGAGGGCCCTGGCCCCGCTACGACCTAGGGGCGAGGGGCCCGGGGTTGCCATGGCGACTGCGCCGGGTCTGGGCCCGTCCCGAGAGCAATCGTCATGACAGCGCCGGCACCCTCGCCCACCACAGAGACCCTCCAAACTCTTCTCCGCTCACCTGGAAGGGGCGGCGGACGCGCCCTCAGCACATCCCGGGAGGCGGAACCGGACGAAGGAGCGCTGGACACGGACACCGGCGGCACTTCCTCAACCGGGGCACCGCGCAGTAACGCGCCTTCCCATTGGCTGGCAGAGGGACACGTGACCACCGAGCGCCGCGCATGCGCACAGGGGAGCGGCGGTCCCCTGAGGCCACGGGGGCGGCGGCGAGCCGGGAACGCTGTCGGTAATAAAGGGATGGGGAATTAAAGGGGCGTCCGTGAGCGCAGGCACTCGGGAAATAGGAGGTGGGGCTGGTCACACCCCCGGGTCACCTGGCCGGAAGTTTCCCTCAGTCCTTCAAAGGAAAAGGAGGCAGAACTGTCACAGTACAAGCACTTGATGACATTAATGGTTCTAATCCTGAAATTAGAAGTTCTTAAGGGTTTTTCCTTGTTGTTGGAGCTCTACAAAGTGAGATGAGACAGGATATTTCAGTTGGAAAGTATCTACAACCAATGCCTAGCCCAACTGCCTGACCAAAGGTTAAAGACATTATTTTTATTATGGATTCAGCTAGATGAACTGGAGGTTGGACGAGGTGATCTCCAGAGCTCCCTTCCAACCCTAACTGCTCCATGATTGTCATTAACCTCCCATTTCCAGTTTCCTTTCTAGCTCCATTCAAATCAGATTTTCCCACCTTCCAGCTAATTCACCCTTTTTTTTGCAGCCACTGTGGAACTGCAGGTACTGCATCTCCTCACACAAGGACAGCAGCAGCAAAGGTCTTTGCCACCATCTCTGATGTGTAGGAAGAACTCCTTTTTGCCTGCTTTTTCATCCTGCAAAGGGGGTTCAGAGAAGCACAGCAAGACAATAAAGGGGCTGGACACCACCTTTGGCTGTTGTGCTAAGAGCAGCAAGCTCTGCTGTCCTTCCCAGGATGATTCCATGCATTCCCCTGCTGAGCTCAGAGCTGGCTAGCACAACACTGCCAGCCTTTGGCCAGTTTTCCAGCCAGCATTAACAAAACACCCCAGATATCACCCCAAATTTTCAAGAAGCACTGACTGAGGTGTGTAAAAGGCCTTTCCCCAGCAGGGAGGTCAATGGGTCACTGCAGCCACAGAGGGGTTTTGTCCCCACCCCAGCACAGGCCTGACAAGTTGGACCCTCTAATCACTGGAAAGAATCCAATTGTTTGAAATTGTTCTAATTCTTCTCATTGTTTGAAAAAGAAAGTGGCAGATTTTTTTTATGCTTCTTAAATTGTTTCCTTTAATAGGAAGTGCTGCTTTACGGTGTGCTTCCGAAACAAACGTTTGTCTTCCAAAAATATACAGTGTACACATACTCTGTAGCTATAGATACAAACATTTACAAAGAAACAAGCAGGCTGGAGTGGAATAGCTTGGAAAAAAATCACACAAAGCCTTCCCTTCTGGCCCTCCCAGAGCCTGAGCAGCCGGGCTCTGTGCCATGAACAGCTCCGGGCTGCTGCAAAACACACGACTGAGGAACATCATACCCTTGGAGCAAAAACATTTCCACACACTGCAGAGGTTTGGAGTTGCTGTTGCCTATTCCCATCCCCTCCTTCAGTCCCTAGGATCTGCCTTGGTGTCTGCATCCCACATCCAAACCCACCGCAGCCGCCCATGCGCTGCCCAGGGGCCCATCCCTGGCGCGGGCAGAGCTCAGCTTTGCTCCAGAGAGGAAAATGTGGTTCTTGGGCGTTTGGTTTTTGTCTGTGAGGCTTCCTCAGACTCGGGGAAGCTGGGACACTCTGCGGGCTAGCGGATAGGCCGGTATGGGAATGTCATTCCTGGGATGAAGGTCTGCACGGGGTGAGCCGGGAGCGCGGGGTGCGCTGGCAGCGCCGGGTGCGCGGCGTGGGCCGGGTACCCCAGGGGAGGGGTGTGGATGTGGGGGTAAAATCCTGGTGGCAGAGCCCCGTGGGTCGGTTGCTGTACTGGACCTGAAATCACCAGCTGGAGCAGGCTGTGGAAAGAAATTCAGACGGGAGGGAGGATTATTAGAGGAGCTTCTGTCGTAGCTCTAAGGACAATTCACATCCAACACACAGCACTGCTGAGAGCCAACAGAACACTGACATAATTAGGTTCTTTATAGGCTTCCAGAAGACTTTTTTCCCTTTCCCCCCCCCTTTTTTTTTTAAGCTCTACTCTTTGCAAAAAGCCAAGAAGCAATTGAGGTTAGAGTCAGGTAAAACCAGTGGGGAATTAGGGATGGGACAATTTAGGGGCAGGTTCCTTGCTGGAATTTCATTTCCCTTTCCTGTGCATTTGTTCTCACACAGGCTGGGCAAGATCACCTACAGGTGGGAGCACTGAAGCCCCTTTCTGACAGGAATCCAGGGAAGAAGTAGCCAGCACTGTGTCACCTTCATCCTTGTGCTAAAGTGCATGTGAATAAAAGCCAAATTCCACAAAGACAGATTTTTAGAGGAGATTTTGTCTCAGCAGCCCTCGAGTCTCTTGGAACATGCATCAAAGCCAACACAGCTGCAAAAGGTCTCTTACTTGTTATGTGGTAGCCTGGAGCACACAGTCCTCAAGTCATCTGAAAGAGGACAGAAGATTAACAATAAGGATAAAGCAGAAATTAGATTGGTTTTCCTCTCCACTGTCCTTTCTAGGAAGCTCAGATTACTGAAATATCAGTAATTTTACTGAATAATTACTGATTACTGAATAATCAGTAATCTGTCACCATCATTAGTCAGCAACAGATCCAGAATCCCTCTCTCAGGCCCAAAACCTCCAAAGGAGAGAAAATGTTTCTCCATTTTACTAACTCTCCCCCACCAGACCCTTTATTGTATGTTTGACAATTAAGACAGACAAGACTTAGGATGGATTTTGCAATACCAATACACCAACAAGAAGTAACAGAGACATAGGAAGTACAAGGTGTGACTCTGCCCACTGAACGTGGCATTTTATGACGGGAAAGGCATCAGGTCAAAGCAAGGCAAAGGTTACACACTGCCTGTTTTTATTGGTTTGGGGGTTCTTTACTGTAAAGAATGGGTTGGGGGTTTTTTTTTCTGGAATCTATCAACTAGAAATTGCACCTTTTTTACCATCTCCAAACTTCTGCTAAAGCAGAATAAGGAATTTAACAACATATCCCATTGATAAAGTGTTTTCAGGAATAGCTTGAGAACAAACTCCTGCCTTTGCAGATAAACACAATTTCCCCCCCCCCCCAAAAAAAATCAGGTATTTCAGCAGTGCCTTACACTGAATTACCTTCCACAGTAAGAGCAAGTGCTCAGAATGTACCAGCTAAGAACAAGTGCAGCTGAAATCAGCCCTCCAATCAAAAACCTCCAATTTCTGCTTGTTCTTATAACACTCAGAGCTACTTTATAGAAGATTAGGAAGAAGAACATTGAAATTTGACCAGCAGCACTGGTTCAGCCAGGACAAAAGCATCAGATCCCTGCTTAGGCAGAGGCCACTCTCTGCAGTTGGGGTCTGCCAGCTGTTGGAGAGCTTCAAGACTTCTGGTTTAACCTAAAATTGCCTGCTTTCAAGAGAATATAACAAGAAAAGAGTCTGTGTGGCTGACCCTGCCCTGTGTTGGGCCACTTCCCTTTTATATCTCTGCATGTCTTTTGGAAAGAACTGGCTTTGGAGGCAGGAAAGCCAGACAAAAGCGACGTTAGCAGCCTTTTTTACTGAATTTGGACACACTGTAATGGAGTCTCATTACAGACGAGCTGAAGTCCCAGAATTTTCAGATGAAGAGGTTTTATTTGCTTTTCAAATTCTTTGTCTAGCACACCCACCCAGGGCTTTATGTGCTTCATGGACTCTCCTCCAGCAGGCAAACTCAGAGAACTTAAACTGGAGCAAAATCAAACAGTGCTTTCTAAATAGCTACAGGCAATTCTGAGGGGAACAAATTGTCCCCATGCCAGACACCCAGATACAACCCCTTGGTGCGCAGTGCAGGGCTGTGGATCAGTCTCCAGCTCTGCAAAGCAACGCCTGACTCACCCACAGCAGTGATCTCTCCTTTCTTACTCTCCATCCAGCTATTTTTACTGAGCTATTTCATGCACTATCACTTTCTAAGAGAGGCAAACTACTAATTGCACTGTGAACACCTTGATCTTTACTCCCCTCACCCCAAAACTGCCTCTTACAACTTCTACACCCCTGAGGAGAAGAATCCCATGCCAGGTCTCTGCCAGCCCCACGGACAACTCACCTCTGGTGCACAGGAGCGCTCCTGATGCCATGGCCACCTGCAAAGCCTGAGCCAGCCTGTCCAGAGCCAGTTCAATCTCTTTGGATGCATTGAGAGGATTGAGTTCATCAGACAGTCTGTTAATGTCCTCCACCAGAGGAACCACATGGTCAAAGGGCACCAGTCCCAGGCGCCCATAAAGGTTTTTCTCTGTTAAATGCCCCTGGAGCATCATAAGAACCTGCAGGACACTCAGATGCAGCTTGGAATAGAGCTGGTGGCAATCCCTGTCTTCTCCTGAAGTCGAGTCCTTGGCAATTTTGTTGGGAGCGTGTCCATTGGAGAGAGAGGCTTTCTTCTTCCTTTTGTAGGCCAAGGGAGCCTTCACGCACCAGCGGATCAGTCCGGTCAGCGGGGTGAGCTCCAAAAACCCTATGGGCAGGTTGGCTGCAATGGGAGTGTTCAGAAAGGTGATGAGGATCAAGCGAGGGTCTTCGAAGATCCAGGAGACGATCAGCTCGAGCAGATCCGAGGGAGGGATGAGGTCATCTGGAGATAGGAAAGTTATTGTTGGGCAAGCTGAGCCTTGCACTGAAGCACAGGACTTTAATTTAGGCTCTAATTAGTCTCTCACATACACACACGTCCTACACTGCCACAATTACGATTTCAGGTTTCCCCAATTCTGCTGTTTTTCTCAAGACACCAAAGGTAGTTTGTTCCAGGGAAGACACAACCATGTTCATGTCAACTTCATCTTCCCCACCTATTCTGAAGACACCACCAAACACTGATATTTATCCCCTTTCCCAGCAAAGCTTCTTTTGCCATTTTCTTCTCTGCCACCCATCATCTGCTCATTTTTTCCCTAATTGCAGTCTCCATTTATCCCTTGCCACAAGAAGTAGAATGGGCAAGGGAAATAGGAAAAACTTGCTGGGTGAAGAGAAGGAAGTATCAATAATTTAACTCATTTCTTTCAATATTACTTACCTAAACAAACATGTCTTGTGGAAAAACTCAGTGCAACAACACAATCAGATGACATGCGAAGGATTATAAAATTATGTAAAGCTTCAGATGAGAAGTGAAAGATGGTCATGAACTTGACTACAGACAACAGAAACCCTGACACATCATCCTGTCACAGGGGGAATGCTGGACTGGAAGAGCAAGCTCCCTTTTCTTGTGTCACCAAAAACATCTCAAATAAACTAAGGAATTAAAAAATTACTTCCTATGACTCAAATTATTTCCTTTCTGACATGTCTTCTGACATGATGATGGGATATAAAACATGCTCTGAGCTCTACCAAATACTTTATAAAAACAACATAAAGGCTAAGCCTGAACCTCTCTCTCACTCTCAGTAATGCCAAGCTGTTTATCTGGAGAAGAGTGTGCAAAGCATTTCCTTTATCAATAATAGCATTTGCTTTTCAGGATTATAGGTAGTGTTGGTATTTAGTGTATGGTTGTTCTCTGGTCTACCATGAGCTCTCTGTCACTGACTAAAGCTAAATCAATCTTATTTTAGACACCTACAAGTGTCTGAGCAACAATCTGAGACAGGCTGTACCACTGGCAAGTAACACATACAGTTAAAAGAGTGCACTGGAGATATGTTGTTGATTGTGTTTCTCACCACTGCTCCATAGAAATCCTCCTCCAGCTTGCAAACATTCAGAAGTTGTGTTTCTCCCCTTTTTGGAAGGGATTGGACTGACAGGCAGCCCTGAGTCTCTCTCAGGGCTGACTGAGCCCAGACAGATCAACTTTCACTCCCAGAGCTGCTCACTCAATAAGGTCCCCATGTCCTTTGCCCTCTGTGGAGGACAACGCCCTTTGGGTCACATGTTCCTGGCTGCTTCTCCAGCAAAGACTCTCCCTTGTTACCCAGAGAGGCTGTGGACTCCAAATCCCTGGAAGTGTTCAAGGCCAGGTTGGACAGGGCTTGGAGCAGCCTCGTCTAGTGCAAGGTGTCCCTGCCCATGGCAGGGGGTGGATCAAGATGAGCTTTAAGGTCCATTCCAACCCAAACCATGCTGGAATTCTAAGTCAGCTACAGAGTGGTTATTTTTATTCCCACCCCAGTGCCAGATGAGGCAACAGCCACACCCCTGAGCTGCTTCTGGCAATAATTACATGGTAACACCTCTTTAGGATTCCAGCAGTTAAATCTCTTGCAACAGTTAATTAGTGTGACATTATACTGCACCTCTTACTTGAAGAGACACAGCTGGGGAACACTTACCTGAAGAGAGGTCGTAGAGAGCTGTGACTGATGTAATGAACTGGCAGCAGAAGCGAGGGCTGGCAGTGAAGATCTGCTTCAGGGTCTGGATGGAGCCTGGCACCAGGTTGCAGTAGTCATCAACCAGGGCTCGGGCCAGCCTCACACAGAACACAGCTGGGGTCCGCTGCAGGGACAGCACACAGGGGACACCAGATTAGACCCTGTCACAGGCTGCTTCAGCAGCTGTGTCCCCACCTTCCCCACATGGCACTGTGGCTGCTCTCTCTCAGCACATCACACACTTACACAGAAATACAATCGCTGTATTGCAATATTAAAATAGATGGTGGTATTTTGAGTTTATGGTATCTGTGGTTTAAAATTGAAACCTTTTAGATCAATATTTTGACTTTGAGATTTTTTATTACTACTTCAGCAACATTTGTTCCTTGTGAGGGTGGTGAGGCCCTGGCACAAGTTGCCCAGAGAAGCTGAAAGTGGCCTGAAAGTGTTCAGGGCCAGACTGGACAGGGGTTGGAGCAACCTGGGATAGTGGAAGGTGTCCCTGCCCATGGCAGGGGGTGGAATGGGATAAGCTTTAAAGTCCCTTCCATCACAAACCATTCTGTGATTACATGATTCTGACATAGGCCTGTAGTTCAGCTGGTTCAGTCCCAGAGCAACTAGTTTGGTTGCCATGCCTGATGTTTTTAGTGTGGAAAATATTCTGCGGAATCCTCACATCACTTAAAAGCTGCCATGTGAAAAAAAACCTTCTCCTGCTGTCCAGGTTATATCCCATCCTGCCCTCCCAAAGGCTCACCACGTGGGAGAAAAGGGACCCCAGGGAAACAGTGCTGGTCTGCCTCCTCCCACCCTTCCCTCCCAGCACGGCCTTCCTGCTCTTGCCCTTCTGCCAACCAGGTGACTTCAGCACATCCCACAAGGGCAGCAGGAACAAAGGTGCACTTCCCAAAGCCCACAGTGGGGAATCTCAATGGGAAAGGAGAAGACAGACAAGATCCCCAACTGACTGCATTCGTAGAAGACAGACACAGGTATTTTGTGCCCAAATTTCAAGAGAGGGGTTTTGCCTCTTCTACACACAAACCTGCACATCAGGAAGGGTTTATTTCCCAAACTCCAGAGCCAGCTTCTTCAGGCAACGTGACCATGAACTGCCAAGGTTTGTTCCCTGTGTTGGTCAAACCCTACACTGAGCCCTTTCAATATGCAGAGTTTGGGGGGGATTATTAAAACTTTCACTGACACGAAAAAAAACACCCAAGCATTTTTTTTCTTCCATTGCAGCACGTGAATGGATTGGCAAAGCTCCCCACGATGCCAGAGCACAGGAATGGACACGAGCACAGACATGGGGGCAGCTGCTCTATCAGCTGAAACTGCCAGGGAGGAGCAGCTGCCCGTGACCAGCTGTGGCCCAACTCACTGTGCCCACCCTGGAGCACTCCCTGACTCCTTCCCCAAGCCATCCCTGCCTGCACAGGAGCTGTACCTGCAGCCAGAAGGCAGCACACTCCAGCACAGGAACCCTGCAGACAGCCACTGCCATGGAAACCAGCTTCCCCAGCAAAGCCATCCTGCTGTCGTCTGCTTTGTTCCCTTGGGGGCTGAAGAGAGATGAAAAAATGACCTGCCGGACTGAATCCTTGGTCTGCTCCTGGAAATAATTGCACATGATCTCAAGGAGCTGAAGTTCCTGAAGTGGGTTCAGTTTCTGAAAGAAAGCAAAAGCAAAGCTGTAAAACACACTGAGCCCCCTGAAGAACCAAGATCCAAGTGAAAAGACAGGAGCAGTAAAGGCTGAAAGCTTCCCTTCGGGGTGAGGGACTCCACTGTTATGCACAGCACACACATTCAAGCTTCTTGAACCACCACTGCATTTATGTGGTGACACTGAAAAGCTCTAGGTTTCATTTGAACACCTGGATACCCAAAGCTGCACCTGCAAGTGCTGCCCACCAACTGAGAGATGAGACTGACGTTGCTGGGGGTAAAACACTTCCTTCCTCTGCAAAGAACAGCACCGAGGACACTGCTGGGCAGCTGGGGGGATAGAACTGGACTCCGCAGCACACAGGGCTGCAGGGCCATGTACCCCGATAGTCACCAGCAGCTGTGGTTTCTGACTGCTGGTCTCTGAGACCCCCATCCCAGCTCCATCCCATGGCCACCCAAAAACCCTGGTAGGGCTCGGCTGCAGCACTAGGGGGCTGTGGGCAGTCTCCAGGGCCACGAGGTCCACCACACCTCCTCGGGGCCCTGAATCCTGGCCAATCCATCAGGGACTTGCCAGCCAGCCCCCTTCCTGCCACAAAAACCTCAGTCACCAGCACCCCAGAAACCCCGTGCTGTCCTCTTGGGGCCTCAGTCTCCAGCAGCAGACCCTCAGGAACCCCATCCTGCCCACCTAAGCTCTCAATCTCCAGCAGCAGCAGCTCGCGCCGGAGGGAACTTGTCCTGTTCTGAGGCCTCAGGCTCCAGCAGGGATCCCGTCCTGAGCTCTTGGGGCCTGCCCTCCATCCCCACTCCCTGGGGCTGTGTCCGCCTCCCAGGCCCCCCGCCCCTCTCTGCCGGGGTATCCCTGTCGCACCTTGGGCGGCGCGCCGCGCTCCTTGGGGACCTGGAAGAGGAACTCCTCGAGCAGATCGGTGGGGCCCTTGTCCACGAGCGGCAGCGGCGCGCTCTGCAGCTGGCTGCTGAAGTAGATGTCCAGGTGGTACAGCACCTCCTTGGCGGCGCTCAGCGCGTCCCGCCGGAGCAGCGAGTGCCGGATGTCGCTCATGGCCCCGACCCGGCCCCAGTCCCGGCCCCAATCCCGGCCCCGGCCCCGGCCCCGCTCGGCGCGGCCTCCCCTCGGCGGCGCGGACGGGCAGGCGCTACGGCGGCCCGGCCAGGACTAAAAGGGTCCCGCGATGCCGGCGGCGGCAGCGCCCCCTAGTGGGCCCGCCTGTGGGGGGGGGGGCTCGGCCGGGAGGGAACCGGGCCTGGGGACGGGCAGGGGGCTTCAGGGGGGCTTGGGCTGGGGGACCTGGGCCTGGGAGGGAGATGGGCGTGGAGGACTGAGCCAGAGGGCTCAACGGTGGGGGGGAGCTTGACCCTGGAGGGATCTTGGCCCTGGGGGCTGATGCTGGGGCTGAGTCAAGGGGTCTCAGCCTGGAGAGGTCTGGACCTGGGGGGATATCGGCTGGTCCTTGGGCTGACTCAGGGGGTCTTGAGTTGTGAGACATCTGCCCCTGTGGGGGGCCTTGGTCCTGGGGGTTCTGGCCCTGGGGCTGAGCCTTGGGGGGAGTATTGGCCCTGAGGGCAGTCCAGCCCTGGTAGTCTTGGAATGAAAGGGGTCTGGTCTTTGTGGGGTCTTGGCCCAGAAGTGGTGTTAAGCCCTGGGACTCTACCTTGAGGGGGTCTTGGCCTGGGTGAGACAGACTCTGGGGGAGCCTTGGCTATGGGGGGTCTTGGTCCTGGGTTTGGCCCCTGGGGGGGTTTCCTGACCTGAAGAGGGATTGACCATGGAGGGTCTTGGCTGAATAAGCCTGGCTCTGGATCCAACCTGGGGAGCCTGTTGGGGGGGTCTAGGCCCAGCCCTGATCCCACTATGGGGAGCACCCCTTCTCTGGGGGGTGCTTGGCTCCAGGGGAGGGGGCTGACAGGGCCCCCCCAGCCTCCTAAGGATCACTGCACACTGCAGGGGCTCTCCTGGGAAACACAGCAGCTGCCTTTGGAGGCCAGGAGCACCAGGCCATCAGCCAAGGCCGCTGGGACAGGGCTGTGGGAGCTGTGGGAGTGGGTGGGGTGGAGGGCTGCCACCCCCCAACACTGCATGGCCCTCCCAGGGATGGGGCCTGAGCCAAGTGACCTCCTGGGGAGGGTCTGGGGATGGGCGCCATGGCAGGGATTTGTCATTTTTTGTGACTTCCAGCTTGGCTTCACACCCAAAGATCACACTGGGATGGCTGCTGCCAGGTCCAGCACACTCACAGCTTGTTGGAGATGTGGGGTGCTTGATGGGAATGATTCGTGTTGGTGAAATAAACAGTTTTTAAGAGAATTTGTATCTGGTGATGAGTGAGAGCTGCCTGTGCCATGTATTGGGGAGCTGCTGATCCCCACAAGAAGTCTCTGGGGTTCATTTCACCTTGCAGAGCTCTTGTTGGCATTTTAATCCCTTCTTGGCCTTATCTGTGATGGGAGGCACTGGCAGAGGTTGAAAGAGTTCTTTTTTCACTGAGCAGACCTTTGCTTCCGTGAAAAATGCCATATGGAGCCTGTGGCCTCACATGATCCTTGGCTGGGAAACCACTTGGCAAGGTGAGGGTGTCCCTTTCCATAAATGCAGGTGCAGATCCTTCCCCTTCCAGTCCTTGGACGACACCAAAGGTAGGTCCTGCTCCCCTCTCTTCCCGCACCCCCCAGGAGCTCCCCTTGACAGTGTCACCTCTTCAGCTCAATTTCATTTTACCACAATGCTCTGCTGGGCCAAGCCTGGGTGCAGCTCAGGGATGAATACGGCCCTGGGAGGGGCCAGAGGGAGGTCCAGAGGCTGCTGTGCTCTTGGGGAGTGGGAGGATTTATGGAGCTTTGGGCAATTTTTGGCATGACCAAGTCATGGCATTACCGAATCATTGCGTTATCAACCGAAGGGACTGTGGTGTTAGAGGGAAGAGTTTGCAGCAAGAGTGCAAGTGGGAAAAGTGAGGATTTAACCAGAACAGCTGCTCCAGAAGAAAAAGTGAGTGTGAGACCAGCAAATCCTTCCTCAGGCTGAGATTTTGTGTGCCAAAAGCTGGAGTGTTTGCCTGTCCTCTCAGCCCGTTTATCAGGGTCTGGGTGAGATCAGGCATTCAGGCATCCAGGCTTGGGCAGGGCTCAGGGCTCGGAGCTGAGTGCCACGGGAAATGCTTCCCAAATGCCTTCCCCCGTGGGTGGGAGATGCAGCACTACCTTTGCAGACAGTCCTGAGGGAGCCGGCCTGGGTGAGGATGGGGCAGGGACACTTCTGGGTGGTTGGGGGGTAGGGGTGGGGCAGGTTACCCCCAGGTGAGAATGCTCCAGGCAGGGAAGAAGGTGGGGAGGGGGGTCAGGGAGGATCTATCCCTTGCTTTCTCCCAGCATAGCTGCTGTAGAGTCTTTGGGGTGTCTGGCACTGATCGAGGGAAATGTGGGAGAGGCACAAGCCAAGGGATCTTGGTGCCCCCGGCCACTGCCACCGATCCCAGGTTAGAAGAGGTGTCCAGGCTGAGCTCTTCCTCATTGGGAATGAGGAAGTGACTGCTTTGTGTCACCATGAAATGGCATTTACTTGTTTGCCAGTGAATTTTCCGCTCCAGCCTTGTGAGTGATCTGGCCTCCTTTCAGGAGGAACAGGTAGGATGAGGTCCCATGCAACGGAGGTGCATAATCCCTATATCCTGGTGGTTCACTGGAAAACAGACGCCTCCCAGTGAAACCAGTATGGCCAGTGGGAATACCCTGGTCATCCCTGTTGTCTGTCCCAAATCCATCTCCCAGCCGAGGAGAGCTGAGCCCCTCCTGCACCTCTGCTCAGGATGGCAGCCTCAAGGCTGGTGTTGTCGCTGCTGGTCGCAGCTCTCCTGCTGCATGTGGCCACCACGCTGAAGGTCGGCGCCTTCAATGTCAAAGCATTTGGGGACACCAAGATGTCCAACCAGACCATCGCAAATATCATCGTCTCTGTGAGTGCGGGGGAGAGGAGCAGGCCTGGGCACACTCTGCTCTTTGGGATGCAGCCAGCTTGGGCAGTGGGACACCTGCTTTCTCCATCCATCCAACCTTGCATCCCTCCACCCAAGTGTTCATCCATACACCCATGCACCACCAATGCCCCTGTCCACATCTCCCCATCCAACACCTATGCCTCCGTCCCTCCACCCAGCCAACCATCTGCCCATCCACTCATTCATCCATCCACCTGTCCATCCAACTATGCCCCCATTCATACACATCTCCATCCATCCATCCATCCATCCATCCATCCATCCATCCATCCATCCATCCATCCATCCATCCATCCATCCATCCATCCATCCATCTATAGGTCCAAGAATTCATGTACCCACCCACCTGCTCTTCCCCCATCACCATCTCCCACCTCAGGCCATCTCGACTCTTGATGGTCCCCAGTCAAGGCTGGGTGATGTTTGATGCTGCCCAGGTTTCTCCCTTGGAGCAGCTGCTGGGTAGGTGGGTGATGGACAGACAGGGTCCTTCCAAGCCAGAGAACACTAACACAGGAGTCCCCTCCCTGGCTCTGAGGTCCCTGTTGCCCTCCCATTGCCAGCCTGGGAGCCTTTGCAGCCCAGAACAGGCACCCATGGGTGCCCCCAAGAGCACCTCCCAGCCAGGGGAGAGCAGCTCTGAGCTTGTTCCCCCAGATCCTGTCGGAGTACGACATCATTCTGGTGCAGGAGGTCCGGGATGCCGACCTGAGCGCCGTGAATGACCTCATGGACCAGCTCAACAGGTGACCCCATGGCTCAGTGTGGGGGTGACTGCAAAGGGGATTCTGGGATGGATCCCAGCCATGCCAGGGCACCTCTGGCTCAGTTGGAGAGCCTGATGGGTGCTGGGAAGCACCAGGATCCTCCTCTCACCCTCTCCACAACTTGCTCCCAGCACTGGGCAGCACCCATACAGCTTTTTGGTCAGCATCCCCCTGGGTCGGACCAGCTACAAGGAGCAGTACCTCTTCATCTACAGGTAAAGGATGCTGCTGGGCATCACCTGCTGCCCTCCCCAGCAGCCCCCAAAGGGCATGGGTACCTCTGGGGGCCCTGGCTGTGGCAGGAGCAGTGCTGGGGGCTGCCCTGCTCTCCCTCCTCAGGTCAGACATGGTCTCCGTGCTGGGAAGCTACTACTATGATGATGGCTGTGAATCCTGTGGGACTGATACCTTCAGCAGGGAGCCCTTCATTGTGAAGTTCTCCTCACCCACTACACGTGAGCAGAGCTGGCATTGGGGGATGCCCAGACCTGGCACAGGGTCCCCTCCATGCAGGGCTGAGCCCAGAGCTGTGCTTGCCAAGCACAGGGGGGCTGCAACCCACCACCAGGGTCCCACTCATGGATGCCCAGGGGTCCTATGTCCTCGCCCAGCACGGCCAGCAATGCCTGCTGTTTCCCACCCTGTGCCATCTCCTACCAATCACCTCCCATCACCTGTCATCTCCCACCATGTGTTTTCTCCAGTTGTGCACCATCTCACATCTCCAGCTGCTTCCCATCGTGTCCTACATCCCCTTATCAGCTATCTCCCATCTTGTGCCTTATCCCACCATCTGCTTCCTCTGGCTGGGTGCCATCTCCCATCACCTGCCATCCCCCCTCCCTCCCATCTCCCATCACGTCCCATTTCCCACTTTGTTCCATTGCCTACCCCATGCCATCACCTCCACCTCCTGAGAACCTCCTCAGGGCACACACACTATCCCATCTCCTCCCCAAAACCACATTGGCTTGGAAATGCTGATGGGAAACAAGCAGCAAATCCCAAACCATGCACAAAGGCATGCAGCTCCCCACTGGAATTTCCAGTCTGGGAGACAGGCAGAGCACCAAACCCAACACACCCTTTCTCTTCAACTGCTTTTCCTGGCCAGTAGCTGGGGCTTGGCCTGGGGTGGTTTCCTGGGGTTCCCACTCCCTGCTCAGGGGCTGCACTCAAGCCAGGGGCTAATGGTCAGCTGTCCGGCAGAGGTACAGGAGTTTGTGTTGGTGCCTCTGCACTCCGAGCCCAGCCATGCAGCACAGGAGATCGATGCACTCTACGATGTCTACACCGATGTCATCAACGAGTGGGGGACTAACGTAAGCAGCGTTGGGGAACTTGGCTCCTCCCCAGGGAAGCCAGGTGGGCAGGTGGGATGAACATGGGAGGCCTCTTGCATCCATCAGAGCAGGTGCCACCCCAGAAGTCTCCAGGCAGGGAGCTGCTGGATGGCTCTCTTACCATTACTGGGGTTTGTCCCTGCACACCGGGGCACCTCAGGGGGGGTTTGTAGCCACCCCCTAAGATTTTAGGGAGCCCTTGCTTCCCTGCAAGGTCCGTGGGCAGGGACTCAGTGCTGTACCCTGCAGGACATCCTCTTCCTGGGTGATTTCAATGCTGACTGCTCCTACGTGACCAGCTCCCAGTGGCCGTCCATCCGCCTGCGCTCCCTCCCTGCCTGTGAGTGGCTCATCCCCGACAGCGCCGACACCACCGTGGCCAACACCACCGACTGCGCCTACGACCGGTGGGTGCCGTGGCAGGGGCTGGTGTGGGGGAGCTGGCACAGGGAGGACTGACGGGCACTAACACCCCTGTGATGCCTCGGCAGCATCGTCGCCTGTGGCACCGCCCTGCGCCAAGACATTGAACCTGGCTCCGCCACCGTCAACAACTTTGAGAAGAAATTCCACCTCCAGAACAAGGATGTGAGTGAGGGGCTAGATGGGGCACATGAGTCCATCAGTGTTGGGATCTGCCCCACCATAGCTCCTGGGAGCATGGGAGAGCTCCCTGTTCCCAAGGGTGCACCTAAGGGTGCCCTGACCCCAGCTGTTGTACCAAATCATGTTGAACATTTTGGGGTATGGTCTAAATTTTGGGGGTTGGAGTGGAGCATTGTGGTCCCAGCCAGCCATGACAGTGCTGACAGTGGGTCCAGATGAGCTCAGGGTTTATGAGTTGACTCTGGTCAGAGTGACTCTGCTCTCCCTCACATGCAGGCTTTGGCTGTCAGCGACCATTTCCCAGTGGAGGTGACCCTGAAAGCCCACTGAGCCTGTGCCCGCACCAGTGGCTACCACGACACCCCAGCACGCACCTGCATCCCTTGTGGGAGCCCACGTGCCACCAGTGCCAGCCAAGCTGCCTACTGTCTCTGCAAGGAGCCACTCCTTGGGCTCTTGTGGAAGTGTTACGCTTTCTGCTTCCATTAAAAATGAGCCTTTTCCTGCCTCTGCAGCTCTGGAAGGGAGGTCCCTTCAGTCTCCCCAGCAGCCCCTGGTGCCCAAGCCCCCCAACCTTCTGCCAGGGAGACAGGGAGGTCCTCAGGGCTGGGGGAACCTCCTGCCATCAAGAGACCCAGACCCATGGGGTGGTGAGTGCTGCTTCCCTCTCAGCTGATGGTGTCAAAAGCCAGGATTCTGGGAAGGGGCTGGGGGGCTCCAGGCTTTCCAGGGTGCAGGATGCTCTTCTGCCAGCTCACGGGGCCACATCCTGACAGAGCCTGCCTGGCTGCGGGGCTGCTGACAGGGTGCTGACAGCAAGGGTGCAGGGAGGACGTGAGTCAGTTCCCAGGGGGTTTGGTGCTTCCCAGGGGGTTTTTGGTGCCGACATAGCACCGAGGGACACAGGATTCATCCCGAGACTGGGTGTGAGGATACAAAACTTGGCGGCACATGTGAGAGCCCAGCAAGTCCTGGCATGAGCAGCCGTCAGAGCCACCTGCTCCGTCGTCATCCTGGGGTGATGCCATGGACCGGCATGGGGAATGCCAGCCAGGGGCTGCTTTGGGTCACCAGTGGGGCTGTTGTGGGTGACACTGGGGCTGCTGCAGGGGTTTGCAGCCATCCCCTCTTGCTGTGGCTGGTGGTGCTCACCTGCCTGACCCAGGCACTGGCCATTTCCGTCTCTCTCGTCTAATTACACCATCTGAATCACCTAATTAAGGCCAGCGCCCTTCACCTCCTGCCTGGCCACTGTGCCCACTCTGTGATCCAGGGGCCACCCCAGATGGCAACCCCCCAAGTGCGACATGCCCACCCAGTCCCACAGGGATGCCCCAGCACTTTCAAGTCTCCCTGTATGTCCTTTGCTGTGTCAGCACAGCAGTGGCTGGGATGGCCCCACCCCGTCACCCTGTGGGATTTTTGGTTTCCCAATGTGGGAAGGAGCTCAAAGTTATGCCAAAACCCCCACAGGGGTGTCCGACTCATCCTGCTTTGCCGGTAACTCCGCTGGCAATAAAGCCGCCCATCCTGCTGCCGGGAGGGCAGAGGTGCTGCGCATTCAGCAAGGTAAGGACGGATCCGGGCTCAGCACCTTCAACTGCCAACCAGGTGGGACTGGGATGAGCCAGGATGAGCTGGGATGAGGAGTTGCTCCTTACCCCAGCAGTGGGGGCTGTAGGGAAGCTTAAGGATGTGGAACAGCCTGGGGTGCCTGGAATGCTGACAGTGGCGGATGGATGGGGCTGGTGGGCGGTGAAGACATCCTGGTGGGGAGTGGAGCTGGGTGATCTCTGGAGCTGGATGAGGCAGATTCACAGCAGCGGGACAGGATTTATCTTCCTCTGGGACTGGTGAGCTGGCAGACTGCTCACACCAGCTTTGCAGTCTGCTCCGGGCAGTGCCCACCATGACACACTGTCACACACCAGGACTTTGGAAGGATCTACGTGTTTTTTCCTCTATCCCAAATCCAAAGTAGCGTTCCGAGTTCAGCTCCCATCACTACATCCCTGTGACCCAGCATCCACCCTGGAAGAATGGGGACTGTGACACTGGAATTGTCCCTGCTGGCTGTGGCTCTCCTCTGCCCAGCCACTGCCATGCTGCGTGTCGGTGCCTTCAACATCCAGGCCTTCGGTGACACCAAGATGTCCAACAAGGAAGTGGCAGAGATCATCATCAATGTGAGTGCAGCCAGTGCAACGTGGGGATGGGCTGTGTGCTGGGACAGACCCCAGCACAGCTCCCAGGCCAGGGACACATGGGGACATGGCTGAGGATGGGATGGCATCGCAGTGCTGGGGATGGCCTGGGTGGATGAAGGCACAACCCACAGTCCCTCTGAGCCCTCTTGGGGACATCTGCCTTGGCACCAAGGGACATGGAAATCCCCGCGGTGCTGAAGCCAGAACCATGTCAGCGTGCCTGACTGGGAGAGGGGTGGGAGACTGGTCCTGAGCTGTCCCTCTCGGCCTCGCAGGTCCTGCGCCGCTACGACGTGGTGCTGGTGCAGGAGGTGCGCGACTCCGACCTCAGCGCTGTCACCGAGCTCATGGAGCAGCTCAATAGGTACAACAGGGGCTGGGGCTGGGATGGCAGCCCCAGCAGGGAAAGCCAAGCTGCCTGACCAGTAAAAGGCAAAAAAAAAAAGTTGTCCACCAACAGAAAGTTTATTTTTGGAAAGAAGAATAGGAGAAATGTGCTGGGGCAATGAGGAGGCACTGAAAGCAACACTGGGAATAACCTGGTGAAGAGAATGGGGATACAAGTGATACAAATCCCTTCTGAAATCTGCAAGCTCACCAGAGCATGCAGGATGGAAAGGAAACACAGCTCTGGCAAAATTCAACAGGACAGGGCAGAAGCAAGAGAGGGGGATGAAGGGACAGGCAGACCTTGCACCCCAAGACCCTGTGAGTGGCAGAGGGGCCCTGGAATGGACCCAGCAGTGGATGAAGCTTTGAGGCGGGTGACTCTGGTGACTAGGAGGAAAAGGGTGCTGGGGTGGGCTAAAACTGGCCACAGCAGGGTGGCAGCCCCTCCACTGGCTGGGTGCTGACCCTGTTTTGGGAAAGGACACGGCTCGGGACCATGCGGAAGCTGCTGCTGCCGTATTGAAAGGCAGTGAGTGCTCCTGAGCAGGTACGCCCAGCCCATATCCTCACCTCTTCCGTGTCCCCTCCAGCATGGCCACAAAGCAGCCAGGGCAGGGAGGGTGACGCTGGGCGCTGCAGGGCCCCAGGCTGCTTGCTGACCTAATTTAGCTCTGCTGCAAATGAAGGTGAGGAATGTCCCTGCAGAGAAAGGGGTGGCTGGAGCCGCCCCATGTCATGCTGTGCCCAAAGAGCCACCTCGGGGAGAGGCATGGGGGGGGCTTCAGAGCTGCTATACCTCATGTAACCCCATGGCCAGGGCACAGTGACCCATCCGTGGGGACTGTAGAGCAGACCAGATGGTGCAAACCCTGGGGCCACCAGCTCCTGAACATGCCAAGGCCAATCCAGGATGGTCCCAACCACATCACTGTTCTGCCTTTGTGTCTCTGCAGTGCATCCACATCCCCATACGACTACGAGATCAGTGGCCCCCTGGGACGGGAGAACTACAAAGAGATGTACCTGTTTATCTACAGGTAATGGGGCTGGCAGCCCTGCTGCCTCTGCCATGGCACTGCAGGGCCACCAGCACCATGGAAGGGACACAGGGGCTGTGCCAAGTCCCAGGGTCACCACCCTTTTGTTCCCACAGGACAGACGTTGTGTCTGTGGTGGACACCTACCAATATGAGGACCCCCAAGATGTCTTCAGCCGGGAGCCATTCATCCTGAGGGTCTCAGCACCCAGCACCAGTAAGTGAGGGAACAAGTGGCCATGGGTGGTGGCATGGGGTGGCCGTGGGGCTGACATCCCTCTCCCCTGGCAGAGGTGAAGGAGTTTGTGCTGGTGCCCCTGCACTCGGCCCCACATGATGCTGTCGCTGAGATTGACGCGCTCTACGACGTCTACCTGGCCATCATCAACAAGTGGGGAACTGATGTGAGTGTCACCAGCACTGGGGGGGGCACCAAGGTTGGGCACTGAGCCCCAAGGACTGTTTGACCCACACTGGGACCCTGCTCCAAGGCGAGCACAGCTGGTGCAGGAATGGTGGGATGGGAACCCTGCTCCTGCCCTGTGATGGTGGGGGCCCTGCCACCCCCATGGGAGGGCTGGTGGCAGGAACAGCCCATCACCCACACCATGAGCCTCCCCATCTCCCCTGCAGAACATGATGTTCCTGGGGGACTTCAACGCCGACTGCTCCTACGTCCAGCCGAGTGACTGGTCATCCATCCGCCTGCGCACCAGCGACATCTTCAAGTGGCTGCTCCCTGACAGCGCCGACACCACCGTGGGCAAGTCAGACTGTGCCTATGACAGGTAGGCACTGCCACCAGGGCACCACTGTCCCCTTCCCTGGCACCCCGGGGACCCCCTGCCCATCCTGCACCACCAGCAGGGGCAGGAGTGGGACCCACCATCCACCCACATCTCTCCGGCAGGATTGTGGTGTGTGGCAACAAGCTGAAGAGAAGCATCGTGTCCAATTCAGCTGGTATCTACAATTTCCAGCGTGCTTTCCAGTTGGACCAGGAGGAGGTGAGCCAGGATCACACATTTGGGGCTCTAGCAGGCACCAAAGCTGAGCTGGCCCAGGCTGCAGGGCTGCCCTTGTCTGTTCGAAGGGCTCAGGGTGACAAGGGACCCGAGGCTGGAAAGAGGATGGGGAAGTTGGGGTCACTTCCCATAGGGAAGAGAAGAGATGCACAAGATTTTTTAGTCTTCCATGGGCAGAACTCAGGGTATGGGGTAACCCAAGCCAACCTTCAACCACCCATCACTGGCACAGAGCCTCCAAATGAGACATGGGGGTTTAGAGGGCAGGTGGCCCCCTGCCAGTGCCCACTCCAAGCCACACCTGGGCACCTCTCCATGAGAGGTGACAAAACTGGAGCGTTGCGTGTCGAGAGTCTTGGGGCTGGGGAGAGTGTGTCCCTTCCAGCAGGCAGAAGGTTCTGGCAGGGCAACTGACTGCTGTGCTGGCCCCAGCAGCACGGCGAGGGGTGAGTGGCTCACTGAACATCTCCCACCTCTTCCCCTCCTCCAGGCCCTGGCAGTCAGTGACCACTACCCAGTCGAGGTGAAGCTGATGGCCTGAGCGCCTCCTGCAGCCACAGACAAGGATCCAGCTCCAGCTCCCACCACCAATCCCCATGAAGGTGCTCCACTCAGCCCAATCCACAAGTCCTGTGCATGGGGTGCCCCAGATCCCAGTCTGGAGAACGATGGCAGCTGGCTGTGTCCAGACCCCCCAGCCCACCACGAATGAGAGCCTCAGGACAGGCCACCAGCCAGGACACTGTGACCACAGACCAGCCACGGAACAAAGCATCCATCTCCTACCTCATCGAAGATTTATTGACAAACCTCATTTCACGATTAACGGTTGGACAGGAGGGAGGACATCCAAGGACTGTCTGGCTCGGGCCACAGTGTGTCGAGACCCTGTTCCTGTCCATTTCTCGGGGGGCTGAGTGGGCTCTCCCTGCCCTTGGGGAAGGCAGCAGTGGTGTCAGGCACTCTACAGGCACAAAGGGAAGGGGCAGCTGGGGCAGCCATGGGAGCAGGTGGCACATCACTGATTGTTGGCACTGCAGGTGGCTTTGCTGTGAGACCAACAGCTACTGCAGCGTTTCAGAGGGTGACTCGACCTCCCAGGACCAGCTGGATCCTCAGCTCTTCTTCTTCTTCAGCATCTCCATGTACATGCGAAGGGACTTCTGGATGGACTCTTTTGAGACAAAGGTGATGAAGTTCTTGATGTCTTCCTCCCGGTGAGCAACCAGGCGGTCCAACACCGCCTTCCTCATCATGGTCTTGGTGAGCTGGCGGGCATGGTCTGCAGAGAGGACAGAGAGGATAAGGAACATGCCCTGATGCCCTGTCCTCACCCCTGACCAGCTCTCAATGCCACCAAATGCAGGTATAATGGGGAGGGATCACACAGCAAAGTGCTCTTGAAACCAGCGGGGGAAGGGGTAAGAATAACCCAGCAGCTGGGAGCTGAACTGGATAAATTCTCATACAATAAATTATGGTTGTACTGCTCAGTGGGGAATGACTGATCTACTGGCACAGATGACAAAAAGTCATGTACCTCCTTCTCTCTGTACCCTCCAGAGCCCAATACCCACCCCCAATACACACCAGTAAACAAACAAAGTAGTTTCCTTATTTGAAACTACTGTGGCTCTAACCTCCCCTGAACCAATCCCTGGCAAGACAATCTGCTCCTGCCAACCACGCTGTACAAAAGCCAGCAGCACCATTCCCTGGAGCTCATCTCTGGGCCTGTGCCATTCCACATGGATATGCAGATGCTGCTGAAGCAGCAGGGGCTGGTGGAGCTGACTGAGGCCTCCAGCACACACCTGTTCACACCCTCACAGAGCCAGGTGCAGTGATGTGGCAGCACATCTGCTGCACAGATGTTCTACTCACGCGCTTAGTGACAATGAAATGATGACTGACCCATCCACACACTGGGAACCCTGAATTCCTCCAGCACCCGGGTGCTACAGCAACCTCCACCCACCCATAGCTCTGATTTAGGGGAAGGATCTGCAGGGGACCTCCTGGAAGTCAGGAGAGGGCACAGCTGAGACATGTTCCCCAGTCTGAGGGGTGAGGTGTCATTCTAACACTAGGACAGCAGGGAGGAGAGGTGGCATGGGCTGGGACAGCTCAGATCTGTGGAGAGCCCTCTCCCAGCCCAGGAACTTTGTGCTGCAGTCATGGAGCAGCCCAAACACACAATGCCTGTGCTGTCTGCCTGTCCTCACCCACTCTCCCATCACTGCCATCCAGAGTGCCAAGAGTTGATTCAGACCACAAAAGCAGTCTGGCAGCCACCCAGGAGCTCTCACCCAGGCTGTTCCCTCAGCTCCATGGCAGCTTTCCATTTAACACCTCCACTGACAGACAGAGATTTGGTCTGTCTGTGGAGCTCAGACACCTCCAGACTGACTCAGCAGGGCTGGCAGGATGAGCTGAGCTGGAGCCACATGCCCTGAAGATTAGCACAGTGTCCCTCTCCGTTAGCCCAAGGCTGCCGGGACCGCTGGGCCGAGCTTTCCTTTCTTCCAGCCATCCAAACCTTCCCTTTTAATGGAAACTGTTATGCAGCTGCCAGGTACCAGCCCTGACATCTGTGCTTCCCACTCAGACCAGGTCCCCTCCTCTTCTGCCAGAGGTTTACCAGGAAGGGCCAGCCACTGTGCCATGACAGCTGCAGCCTTCTCCATAAGCTTCTCCTCTGGCACCAGCTCATCCACAAGGCCCAGCCTGTGGGCCTCAGGTGCGGGGTGGAGGGAGCCCAGCTGGAGGGAGCGTTCAGCAATTCGGTGTCCCACAACGTTCACAAACGTGTCCTTAAACCTGCAAGAGATGGGGGGAAAGCCACGCTCAGGGGCAGCTCACCCAGACATCGGAGCTGACAGCACCCTGGTCCCACTCCCCCAGCTCAGGGCTCTGAGAGCATCCTGGTCCCACTCCTCAGGTTTGGTGCTCTGAACAGCAGCTGTGGGCTCAGTCACAATGTGAAAATGCTGTGAGAAGAGCCATTTTTTGTAGTACCCCAAGAGCGTTCCCTCTCCTCTGCATGAAAGCTGCTCTTTTTACCCTCAGTGCCTGTGGGTACCTACTTGCTGTGACTGAAAGCTCCTTCCCAACAGTACATTTATACATCCTTAGGGCAACCAAAGGCCCGTGTGTCAGTATCTTTGTGTCCCCGTGCTTTCAGAGATCTCCACACCACGGGATTTTGCAGGTACACACTGTGTACACAGAGAAAAGCCTATTCCCAGACTGAGCCTGACCCATGAGATCTCCCAGCACTAGTTCTGGAGTTGACTGCAGGGTCAGAATTGAGGTCCTGGTTGGTGCAGGGTATGAGGACATTCTGCAGCCTGAAAGCTTTTCAGATACCTGCAGGACAGGACAGAAATGAGGTGTCATCTCCTGCAGCTGCAAATACCTGATCCCTGACACACAAACCACACTGCCACAACCAACTGAACTGATTAATTAACTCCTTGAAGATGAATTCTTTTTAGAGATCTACACATGATACTAGAAGTGGGAAGCACTGGCCTACCAGAAGGGAGCCACAATGCCCAGCTGGGCTTCGTTCAGGCCGATGCTGAATTTGGGGTTGTCTGCCATGATCCTGTAGTCACACGACAGGGCGACAAGGCAGCCCCCGGCCGGGCTGGACCCCTGGCAGAGAGAAGGACAGAGTGAGTCTAGGACATGGTTACAGACACTCCCCAGCCTCGCTGATCACTCTGGAGCAGGTAAGACACCAGGAAGACAGAGCAGATGTCCCCCAAATTTCTGATCACCTGATTTGAAACAGTCCTAAAGAAGATTTCTGATGTTGATCAGGGTTTCATAGAATCACAGGAAGGTTTGGCTTGGAAGGCACCTAAAGACCATTTCATTCCAAGCTCCCTGCTACAGGCAGGGACACCTTCCGCTAGATCAGGTTGCTCAGAGCTCCATCCAACTTGGCCTTGGACACTTCCAGGGATGGGGCAGCCACAGCTTCTCTGGGCAACCTGTTCTAGTGCCTCACCCCCCCCCACAGGGAAGATTTCCCTTCCATTTGTGACCATCTTTTTCACAGCTCAGTGCTGCTCAGCCCTGCATAGGATTCTCAACAGAAGACCCAAGCGCCTTCAATGGGGGTCTGTGGATAGACACCACCATGAGCTGCCAGGGCAGAACTGCCCTGGAAAATGAAAACAAGACACAAAGAATGTAACGACTCATCCATGGACACAGAGACTCCAGCAGCACTTTCCTGCTGGCCAAGAACCATGGCTGGAGGAGCAAAACCTGCTGGAAATGCTGAAATACTGCTGTACCCCAGCAGTGCCTGCAGCTTACACAGAGCCTGCAGCATCCCACACTTCCATACCTTCCCACACACCACAGAACTGACAGACACGAATTTCACCCAAACACCCCAACAGATACATCCCTGGATGAATTTCAGCCTGGCTTTTCAGTTGTCCCTGCCCACGCAGTGCAAAGCAAGGTGACAATCCCAGCCCGAGGAAGGCGGGCCCAAAGGACGTACATTGACTGCAGCCACCGTCACCATGTTGGAGCCGTAGAGCCGGAGCCACAGCTCCTGCACGGCTCTCCAGAACTCGGAGTAGTGCTCCACGCTCTTCCCACACATCTCGGTGATGTCCAGGCCAGATGAGAATATTTTGGGGAGAGCCTGGAATTGGGAAAAGACACATGTCCCTGAGAGTCATAGGGCAGGAAAGACCCTTTAGTTTTCAGCCTGGAAGCCTGAGGGAAGGGAAAGTGATGAATATGTGATACAAAGCAGGGTCTTTTGGGGTTCTGAAAATATCTCCCCAGTATTCCCACAGCCTGGATCATCCCATCACCATGGCTTCCAGTGCTGGGCCTCTGCTTGCAACACAGTTTCTCATTGTCAGGGTCCCTGAGTACATCAGCCACAGAGCACAAAACCTGTCCTGTCCCATTCCCAGGCACCCCCTTGTCCCCACATCACACCTGAAAATAAACACTGGCATCTCCCAGAAGCTCCCTATAGTGGAGCCAGGAGATATCACAGGATGTGCCAGGTTGGCAGATAAGCAGATCTGATTTTCATGACAAAGGACAACACTTGGCTGTCATTCTTCTGCTAGAAAAGGGCACAGAAGAAACATCATGGCCCTTCTAAGAGTTCCCTGCCCTGCTCCCAGAGCCAATCCAAGTGCCTAGGGGCATTCCCGTGCCAGTGACTCAAACAGGAGCAAACACTTACAGAGGTGATGATCACACCCCGGCAGGCCCGGTCGTTCTCCAGCTTCTCCAGGCTTATGGAAAACTCTGTGAGGAACTCCAGGCTGAGGCTGTTGACTGGGGGACTCTTGAACTTCATCATAGCAATGCCTGTGCAGGGTAAACTCAGGGACATCAGACCACCCCCCACAGCAGCTCACACTGCCCTGCCCAGGGGAGCTTCACCCACCTCCCATTTTCCCTCAAAAAACTGTGTTTTCCCACTCAATAACGCTCTTGGCTATTTAAAAGCTTCCAGAGCAGCAGAGCAAAGGGCAAGGTCCTGTCTTTGCCCAGATCCACCCACAAGCCAGGGTCACTCAGCGGGTGGTGGACCTAGAGCACAGACCAGCCACTTTCCAGGTCACACTGCCCAGCAGCTCCCTTTTCTCTGGGCTCAATGGGTAAGGTTGAGCCTGCAGGTTCTGTCACAGCAAACAGGCTGTGTCCAGGGAGTCACACACCTGCTGAAGCCTGTCAGCGCTGTGGGAGAAGGGCTTTGAGCCCAAACTGCACTACCCTACCCAAAAGGTCCTCCCTGAGTGCTAAGCGTGGGTGCTGCAGCCATGCCCAGCTGCGAACAGTAGGACACACCAAGGCACCTGAAAGGAAGACCTGGGAAACCACAAGCAGAGGCACCTTTGTTCAATGCAGGGACAAGGTCCCATAACAGCTATTCCTGGCAGCCGGGTCACAGAAATTCCCAACAGCTCTTCCCTGATGGAGCACTGCCACGCTCCCAGGTGCCCAAACCAGGCACCCCCACAGAAGGGACAATGCACAGGCAGAGAACAGTGACAGCCAGGGTTTGCGTGTGGCATCAACCACCTGAAGTACCCACAACTGGTGAGGCTCCCAACCCCAAACACTTCTCTCCGAGGGTCCTAAGCAGCTGCAGCTGGAACATCTGGGGCTTCGGTGACTTTCCATGCCCAGAGCCACACATGACATGCGACAGGGGTGGAAGGGAGCCTGCCTGTGCCCCACAGTGCCCGTGGGTTGAAGGTGACACCGCGGAGGTGCCACCCGCCGTACCTGAGCTCTCGTCCAGCTCCACCTGGATCTTGTTGTTGCTGAAGGAACGACACGGGGCCAGCGGGAGGCCAGGGGGCTGCAGGGGGCTGGGGGGCGGCCGGGTGGCCCTGTCCCACGCTGGGGGGCGGCAGCACAGGGGCAGCACACCTGGAGGACACAGACAGGTAAGGACGGGAACAGCACAGCCCCCACGAGTGTGGCATGCGCTCCCCAAAACTGCTCTGCGCGGACAGGGCGGGACAAGGGACACCCTGACCCACTCAGGGAGGATATAAGGACACCCCAACCCGTGGGAGGGGGACACCTGGAATACCCTGACGGTAAGGGGAGGGGCACAGAGAGGCGGCGGGGGCTCGGGGACACGCCGAGCCCGGCGCAGGGAGCAGTCGGGGCAGGGTCCGGGCGCACCTGAGCGGCCGAGCCGACGGGCGAGGGTCGCCGCCGCCATCTTGTGCCGCGCTCAAGGGTACGGGGCGGGGTTTGGGGCGGGGCGAGCGAGGGGCACGGCTTAGGGGAAGGCGGGGCTCATGGAAAGGCGGGGCTTTGGAAAAGGCGGGGCTTATGGAAAGGCGGGGCTTAGGAAAAGGCGGGCTCCGGCTGCGCCGCGGCGAAGCCCCGCCCACGGCACCAAAGCTCCGCCCACGGACGGTGCTGAGTCGCGCATGTGCTGCCCCCTCGTGGAGGCCCTGCCGCACCGCCCTGTCCAGCCGGCGCTGACCGCACCGTTCCGCCCGCCCTGTCCAGCCGGCACTGACCGCACCGTTCTACCCACCCTGTCCAGCCGGCACTGACCGCACCGTTCCGCCCGCCCTGTCCAGCCGGCACTGACCGCACCGTTCTACCCACCCTGTCCTGCCGGCACTGACCGCACCGTTCTACCCGCCCTGTCCTGCCGACACTGCCCTGCCTGTCCCCCTCCTGCCCTGCACCCAGCCATGTGCCCCCCACACCTTTCCCCACCTCACAGCCGAATACCCCCGGCCCGGCCCCTGACCCGGGATGCCGGAGCCCCGGGAGCTCTGGGCCAGGTCCAGCCGCCCCCGCAGTGCGCTGGCCCGGGGCCTCGGCGCTGGGAGCCCCGGTGCTGGGCCGTGCCAGAGGCGGCTGCGGATCTCATCATGATGGAGGCTGCCCGGGGGGGCACCGCGGGGGCCAGGGCCGGCCTTGCCGTGCAGGCAGAAAGCGTCCGGCAGCGGGATGGCGGGGATGGCACTGCCCCTCTGCCTGATCCTCGCTGCCGCCCTGCAGGGCGGCCTGACCCGGGCACCGGGGCCCCTGGCCCGACCCGGCCCCCTGCTCCTGCGGCTGCGGCGCCTGGAGGAGCAGGTGGGTGCCCGGGGCGGGGAAGGGGTGCTGACCAGCCTGTACCAGAGGGACACTCAGCGTTTTGGGCTGGGCAGGGGCCCGGCATGGGGACGTGGATTCACCCCACGTCATCCCACTCCCTTGCAGTTTCTCCGGCTCCAGGAGGTGACACTGAACCATCTCCAGAGCATCGCTAGCAACTACAACATCTCCTACAACATCGATGGACGTTTCCAGGCACTGGAGGAGCAGGCGGAGGCGGCCGTCGCTGCCCGGGCCGCCCTTGGTGCCGAGCTGGCCCGCCTGGCCACCGCTGGCCGGCGGCTGCGCCGCAGGCTGAAGAGGCTGGAGGGGACCGTGGGTGCTCTGAGCCCACCACACGGCCTGCTCACCCACCCACCAGCTGCACTGGTGGAGGCTGGCACCAAACCGCACGGTCAGCCAGACACTGCCCGGAGCCGGGGCAGCCAGCTGGAGCAGGAGTCACCGGGCCAGGTTGCCCCCAGCACTCCCGGCCCTCGGCGCCCGAAGACGAGGCGGTGGCAGCAACGCCTGCAAGAGGAAGGGCTCTGGCTGCCGGCTGATGCCGGGCCTGGTGGAGCACCCGGGGAGGATGAGGAGACTCCTGGTGATGCAGCAGCAGGACCCCAGACCATGGCACTGGTGCTCCCCACCGTAACCACGGTCCCGCAGGAGCAGCCCGAATTCCCCCAGCAGCCGGGAGAGGGTAGGTACGGCCCCCCCGCCCCGGTGCCCACCTCCCCCGCCTGTCGCAGCGGTGCCGTCCTGCTCTTCCCCAACACCTCCGCCGAGCACAGGGCCGTCCTTGGGCTGGGGCCACACCGGGGGCTGCGGGCGATGTCACTCTGTGCCTGGCTGGCCACCCCAGCCCCTCGCCTTGGTGCTCTCCTCTCCTACGCCACCGAGGACGGGCACAGCGAGCTGGCCCTGCGTGGCCATGGTCGGGATCGCCCTGGCTCTGCACTTCTCATCGTGGGGGACGGGCAGTTTCGGGAGCTCCCGGTGATGCCGCTCCTGGATGGCAAATGGCACCACCTGTGCCTCACCTGGTCCTCCGGCCAGGGCCAGTACCGCTTCTACGTGGACAGGAGGTTGCTGGCTGCCGGCTCCGGCTTCCAGCAGGGCTATGAAATTCCTGCTGGTGGCTCGCTGATGCTGGGCTGGGAGCAGGACGGCCCCAGCAGGAACTTGGGCACTGCAGAAGCTTTTGTGGGTCACCTGGCCGGCTTTGCTCTCTGGAGACGGGCTCTCCTGCCCGGCGAAGTGGCCAGAATGGCGACCGGGCGGGGCCTGCCCCGCGGCCCCCTCCTCACTCTGGCCGATGCCTCCCTGCAGGGCGGGGTGCGGAGGGTGGCCTGTCCCTGCCTCCAGCACCGCCTTTGAAGAGGCTGACGGCAGGTATGGTGCCGGCTACCAGCAGTCACGGCTGGCTCATGGTGCCGCTCCCGACACGAGCTGGATCCTCCCAGGGTGATGGGACACCCAGCAGAGAGGGGATCTCAGGACCGGGACCACCGGAGGGGGGGAAAGGGGTCTTGGTAGCCAGTGTGGCAGAGGTGGGACCAAAGCCAGAGATCGCCTGCTCCTAGGAGATGTACAGTCCATGGTTCCTATTAAAATTCTCCGGAAATTAGACAAACCTCATTTATTTCTGTCCTGCTCATTCACTGTAGCGCTCGGCGCCGCTCACAGCCCGGCAGGAGCTGCTCAGCACGGGCAGCCGGAGCGGGTGACGCTGCTCGTTCCCTGTCCCTGAGTCAGAGCAGCGGGAGCGGAGCACGGGACAGCCCGTGACCGGGGTGAGCCAGCGCTGCCGGAGCAGCCGCCGCCGGTCCCGTGCGCTGCCCCTGCCCGCGGGGCTCCTCGGCGGGGCAGGGCTTTGGGCCGAGCTGTGCTGCTCCAGGGGGCTCAGGCGAAGCACGCTCGCTCCCGAACATCTGCTCTGCGGAATTTTGTGTCTGGAGAGCTGGAGCGGCGCCGACTCCAGCCGTTCCCGGAGCCCCGCGTCCCCAGAGCCCCGTGTTCCCGGGGACGGCGGGGCCGTGCTGCCGGCTGGGTGTGCGTGGGGCAAAGCCTCGCGGCGGCCTCGCACCCTCTCGGGCCGAGGTCCCGCTCAGCCCGTCCCACCCTCTCCCATCCTATCCCGTCCCGTCCCGCTCCGGGCGCTCCCCGAGGCCGGGCGCAGGGCCCTCGGCGGACCTACAACTCCCATGGTGCCTCGGAGCGCCCCCGGCAGCCCTGACGGCCACGTGATGGCGGTCACATGACCGAGCGGCGGGGCAGGCCCGGTGGAGCAGCCGCCGCCGCCGCCCCGCATGGCCAACGTCGCCAAGAAGGTGTCCTGGTCCGGCCGCGACCGCGACGACGACGAGGACGGGCGTGCGGGCGAGACCACCCCGCTGCTCAACGGTACCGGCCCCGGCGCGGCGGGCAGCGCCCGGCAGGTGGGTACCGCTACCGGGAGCGGGGGGGGTCTGCGCCGTCCCGGGCCGCTCTGCGCCGGAGGAAGCCCGGAGATCGCTGGGGCCGCGAGTCGGGGTCGTGTCTGCGCCCCCGTCCCTCCCCTGTAGTGTTTAAGCGCTTCTTGCCCCGGCGCTGGGTGGGGGCGGTCGGGGTCGGTCGTTCTGGGCTCCCGCAGGCTGGGAAAGCAGAACCTGTCGGGACCCGGCGTGGGGAGGGCACGGGGCACTCGTGGGGGAAAAACTGAGCGTGGGACTGAGTCAGTGCCCAGCCGGCAGCGGTGCGGGCCGGCTCCATCCCTGCTGCAGCCCTTGGCCGCTCCTCCTCCTCCTGTGGGACGGTCCCTGCCGGCAGGACCTTGCGCTGAGCAGGGCCCTGCTCCTGCCCGCTGGGGCTGCTCTCCTCATTCAGAGAATCGCGGCATGGATTGGGTTAGAAGGGACCTTAAAGCTCATCTTGTTTTACCCCCTTACATGGGCAGGGACACTTTCTGCTAGACTAGGTTGCTCCAAGCACCGTCCAGCTTGGCTTTGAACACTTCCAGGGATAGGACAGCCACCACCTCTCTGGGCAGCCTGTGCCTTATAAGGAAGAATTTCCTGCTGACATCTAATCTATTCTCCCTTTGTTTAGTTTGAAGCCATTCCCCCTTGTTCTATCTCTATCTGTCCATGTAAAATTCATTTCTACTAAATTCGTTTCTGCTAGAAATATCTTTCTGTGAGAGCCTGATGCCTGATGTGCCGCTGCTGCCCAGATCAACAGGTAGAGCTGAGACACAAGAGCCTCTAACACTGGAGTGGTGGAGGGTGTCCTGTGGGATGTTACTGGCATAAAGCAGGGTGGGCAGTGTTACAGGGGGAGGCCAGTTCCTTCTGGCAAGTTAATTTTGGATAATTAAGTGAGAAGAACTTCTCTCCAGTGTACCCCCAGGCTGTTAGTCATGCTGCCTGCCTGGCGGTCTCTCCCCCACAGGCAGCTCAGCACCTCTTCCAGAGCGGAGCTGAGGGCGGGTGGGCTGTGCTGGGCTGTGGTGTGGATGGGATGTCGGGATGGGTCTGTGGAGCACTTTTGTGCCAGCACCAAGTGGGACAGGCACTGCCTCCAGGTGACATCCTCGAATTTCCTGTGGAGAGTTTTCTGGGAGACTTGAGCTTAGATAGGGAGGAGCAGTGCCAGGTTCTGGCAGCTGTTAGCAGGGATGTCTCACCCAGCACAATTCCGTGCTGCCCTGCTCCTGGGCAAGTCAGAACAGCGGGCTAATTAGAGGGAAATGCAGGGCTTGTTAGGCTGGAAGAGCCTTGTGTAGTGCTCCGGGACCAGGGAACGGCAGCTGGAAGGAGGCAGCTGTGCCATGGCAGCTGTTCTGGGGTGAAAATGACCCCGTATACTTACAGCATGTGGGGAATTCTGCGGGTTTGAAGGGTATTAGTATAGGCATTAACCGGATCTCGTGGCTGGGGGTCATTGGGAAAGGGTTTTCCTGGTGGTTTGGAAGAAGTGCCTGAGGCCTGCTGCAGCAGGGGCAGTTGGAGGTGGACACCCAGCCCTGCCAATGTGACCCTGTCCCTTTACAGTGCAAGCAGCTCAGGTCCCAGCTAGTGATGTGGTACTATGTGGCATTTTCCTTGGCAAGAGAAGAGAGGGAGTACCTTGCTGGAGCTCCAGACCACACATGCCCCTGGCAGTGGCCACTGTAGTGCTGGGGTTGTATTTTGGTGTCAGACAGCTGCCTCTCCCTTTGCCCTCGATGACTTTCAGTCGTATGCATTGAAGTGGGAAGGCAGGACAGAGAGGAGAGGCTGGAGCTGCTTAGCTCAGGGGAGATTTAAACTTGGTACTTGTGGTAATACAATCAAAATGTCCCCTAGCAGAGCTTCTTCCCTTTCTCACGTGCTTGTTTAATGGAAATGAAAGTGATCTTAAGGTGACCAGAGGAAATACGGGTCTGTAGCTCCCCAGCTGACAGCTGTGAGGGACGGAGATTGAGTTCTTATGGGTGGGAGGTGAGGAGAGGCTGGATAAAGGCACCTGTGGCCATAGTGGGGGTGTGAGAGGCCTGTCCCTGAGGTCTCCTCTGGTTTGGGGCCAGCTGAGCTGACTAAGCCTTCATCCTCTCACCAGGGTTTTTTGGTGCCTCAAGTATATAAAGAAGTGAGAGGCAGCCTATACCTCTGAGCATCACGCCTGCCGTGGGCCGTCCCTTTCCTGTGTTCTCGAGCTGTGTGTGTTGGTTCTCAGCCTGGGAAGTGGGAGGAAAATTTTAGTAAGAGCAGCCAATTTCCATCACGAAACATTTTTTGTCAAAGAACGTTTCTCCTTTGCTACCATTGAAGATATGCTGTAAGATATTTGTGCTGAAATGCCTTGACTTTGGGATTGGTTTAATGCTCCTGCTTCAGAGGGTGCCTGGAACAAGGGGTCACCATCATGAGGACCAGGCTGCTGCTGAGCAGATTGTCCTTCTTAGCCTCTGTGTGTTTATTCTGCATCTCTGGATGTTGTTGGTCTCATTTTCTTTAACCTCAAGCAACAAGTTGCAAAAAAATGTGGCTAGGCTGCAATCAAGAAATCTTGGTGGGAGGAGGCAGAAAAAGAGAAGTAACAGTGCTAGGTGAGCCCTGATTCCTGGCAGATGGGCCAGGGCTACTGGCAGAGAGGCTGCTTGTCCCTGCTGTTGTGAGCTTGGAGGTGACTGCCCTGGAGAGCCACTGCCCTCGAGTGGTCGCAGGAGCTTCTCCCAGCACAGGAACTTCAGGAAGTTTCCTGCTGGTTGCTCAAGCTATCGGGGACTATGGCAGTGCTTCATCCTTGTGCTGCTCCTCTGCAGAGGGGACACGTGGGACAAGTGCCAAGAGAAAGGCCAGGGCAATGACAGCATTTCCCATCCTCAGGGAGGTGAGGGTCAAGGAGCAGCTGTGCCCTGCGAGTGGCAGCAGGAGCCTGGAAGCAAAAGTGTGGCCAAGTGGTGACATCTCGGGGAGAGTCCAGGTGCTTTCTCTCCTCTTATGAGCCTGGAGGTGAGGAGCCCCGTTCTCTCCTGCTGTGAAGCATTTTGGGGATGATGCTGGGTTGGTTTGGAGCCTGTCTCAGCTCTGGCTGTGTGCCAGAGGAGGGGGGTTTCGAAAGCCCTGCAGCTCATCTCCCCCATTCACTGCTGGTGACAGGGTTCTCGTGCTGGTGACACACTGGTGACACAGCCTGGTAGGAGGGGCAGAGTGTTCTGGGGCCAAGAGGGCCCTGGGAGCTGGAAATCCTCTTCCTTCCCTCCCACAGCTTCTGTGGTCTGTGCTGGGCTTTATCTCATCGATAATGGAAAGTCACGTGCTGCCAGTTCGTTACTGAGCACAGGATGGTGACAATGGGCAGTGTCTGGGGGAGGTCTCCTCATTCTCCTCGTGCTGGGTCATGTCCTGCAGTGAGGAGCCTCACTGGCTCATCCCTGTGGAAATGGGCTGTGGAGCAGAGTCCACATCAGACTTCTCACATCTGGAGATGGCAAGAAGATCTCCCTGAGAAGCACCAGCTTCTCCTTGTATGTCTTGCCACGTGTTCCAGCCCCCAACTCTCTTGCTGAGCTCACTTTTTGTGCCTTTTCTGTCCCAGGAAACCCAAACTGGATGCCAAGTCCCAGGTGTGCTATTGCAGGCACCAGATGGAGGTGTGGGATCCCTTCCCCAGACCTTCTGGCAGTGGCCTTGCACCACCCAGGAGGGTGTTGACCACCTCCACTCCAGGTCTGTGCCACTGACACCTCTTCACTCACCCACCAAGTTGCTGCAAGACTTTTTCAACAAAGCTTTCTGACCACTGGGACTCATCCATCCCAGGTGCAGGCCTTTGTATTTGCCTCTGTTGAATTTATGGGCTTCCCTGCAGCCTGGTGAGGTCCCTTGGAGGAGCAGCCCTGCCTGACAACATTCCTGCCCACTAACACTGATGATAAGTAATTTTTATTCAGATCAAGGCTCCAGACATCTCTTTGCAGAGCTCAGAATGGAATTTACCACCTAAACAGGCTGAGGGCTGGGTGCTATCACTCGTGTACTACTGGCAGAGTGAGGCTCAGTGTGTCCCAGAGCCTCTCCTGGGGCAGGAGAGCTGTTAACCCATCTGTGCCCTCTGGTTTTTGGCAGCAGTGCATGTTTTTATGTGGAGATAATCACAGCACAGTCACACCAACATCACACGTACCCAGGATCAGCAGCTGCCTTGGCTGAGTTTGAAAACATCCCAAGGAGGGCATTGCTCGGTGAATCTTTGAGCTGTGCACAAATAACCTTTTCTCTTGGCTCCAGGCTGCCTGAATCTTGCCTTTTTCTCTCATAGCTGGGTGCTGATGGAAGTAGCTTTTTCTTGCCTTCCTGGCATGTGATCCCTGTGGCAGGCGAGACAGGAGCCAGGCCTCTGCTTGCAGATGCCAGAGGGGTGACAGGACTTGGGGGCAGGATATTAAAAATATGCTGCTTGTCTAAGGAAGTTCAGCTTCAGGCTCCACTGCACCTCCTTTCCCTTCATCTGTGCTTCTGTCCTGCTGGTGCTTAATTGATTGGGAATTGAGCTGCTGGGCCCTGGCTGCTTTCTGCACAGGGGAGGAGGTAAGGGGGTGGGGTGTCACTGGTTCAGCCACATTTAGTTTTTCTGCAGACCCCCATAGCTAACAGGAGAATTTACCCTGAAGGGCTGGTCCTGCCTGGGCTCCTACACAAGGGACATGGCATGAGTGACATTTTCCATCTCCTTGCCTTGATCTTGCCCTAGATGTGTGGCACCTAACGGGAGCCTTAAATCCTTCTGCTTCCTCAATCCAGGTGGGGGTGTGTTCCTTTGCAAGATCTCAGCTTTGTCCCTCCAGGTTTCAGGGCAAGGAATGTGTCCTTCCCCCTCCTCAGGATGGCAGGAGCCTGGCTGGGACCTATGCCTGCCACCAGAGCAGCTGGGCACTGGCAGGCACTGGAACAGGCAGTTCCTGCATCCAGCTTGTGACCCTAAGTTCCTATCCAGGGAGGTGACAGCTTTGTGTGTGCCCAGCTCGTAGAAGTCCACAGTGGTCTGCTCTGACTGCTGGGAAAAGGGTCCACCTGTATCATTTCCACTGGGATTGTGGAGCTATCATGGACCAGAAACAAAGCCCAGGCTGGTTTTGCTAAACCAGTGTCTGAAAACAGCAGCATGGAGCACTTTGGGCTGGGGCTGCTGGGGGCTAAAGGGCACCAGAGAGGGTTTGAGAAGCTGAGGCAGAACCCATCTACAGGTCAGGGAGCGAAGGAGAATGTGGAGCAGAGGGAAAAATGGGAAAATAGGTCAGGCTGCAAACACAAAGGGATATTCTTCCTCTGCAGTGACGTGCATGGCTCCCAGCAGCTCTGGCCTGCACGTTCCAGACGGGATCGTGGGGATTAAAGCAGCGGGGGGCTCAATCTGGGACCTGCCAGCAGAGAGTGGCCGATGTGCCAGAGCCCTGCTGTTGCTCACCATCCCTCTTTATCCTCCAGTTCTTTAACCTGGCAGCAGGGGAGGGACGAGGCTCTGGAGGGGAAGATCTTAATGCTGAGGAGTGGTATTTGGGCTGTGCTTAGGGACGGTGCTCGGATCCTTGTGTTTTGCAGCGATGGAGGGTGACAGCAGCCTGCCTGCTCCAGCTGGGTCCGCTTGTAGCACTGCTCAGCTGCAGCCCAAGCCCCTGCCTGCCTCATCCGGGTGACAGAGGTGCCCCAAACAGTTCAAAAACTCCCATGTTATGCAACTGCACTGCCAGTAACAAGTCCGAGTGTTTACTAGTGAAAGGAGAACCTGCTCCCCAGGGGGAGATGCAAACGCTGCTTCCCAGCATCACACTGGGGCCGGCTCAGAGAGGCACCAGTGTCCCCAAGGCTGTGCAGGAGCAGTGTGACCGCTTCCTCTTGTGTCTCCTGGCTGGCAGCCAGCCTGGCTGTCACTCTGGTCCCGGCTGCTCGGGGGGTGACAAACACGCCGACATGATGTGCTCCTCTCCCTGGCTGGGAACCGCTGCTGTGGAGCAGATGGCAGAGCCAGACATGCCCTCAGCTGCCCCTTGCTGCTGGCTGGGCCCGCCAGCTGAGGGCACGTCGTGGTGAGCTGGTGGCTGTGGAGGTGGTGCGTTGTCCAGGGGCTCTGTCCCTCCCCAGCCTCAGGGGAGTGCGGAACGTGCCGCTCGGCACAGGTTCGCTCGGTGCTGCGCCAGGAGCCGCGGTCGGTGCCAGAGGCTGGTGGTGGCCAGTCCCCAATGAGCCGCTGCTGTCTGGCACCTTCCCAGGTGAGCTGGCTCTGCCAGCTGACAGGTTGGAGCAGCTCACCCAAATCCCAGCAGGCTGCTGCTGCCCCTGGTACCCTCCGGGGCACTGGATCCCACCTCCTCGGCATGTCCTCCGAGAGCAGGGTGCTGCGTTTTGGGAGGCCCTGGCAGTGGTAGGCGGGCAGAGCTCTGTGAGGGAGGCAGAGCATGAGCATCTTGCATGCCTGCTCCTTCCTCCTGAGAGGTTTGAAGTGCATTCAGGAACTGACCTCATTTTCCCTTCTCTCCTCAGCTCACTCCTTCCTCCTTCCTGCGCATCGGGCAGCTGAGCAATGTGGACCTCAACGAGGACATCCATGAGCTGGTGAGTAGCACAGGGAGGGGCCCACTGTTACCGAGACCCCTTCCCTTCTTCCACTAGCAGCTGCTGTTGTTCCTTCCTTCACGTTCTGCATGTTCCACGAGGACTCCAGCACTTCTTCTGGGGCTGGGTGACCTTTGTGGCGTGGGCAGCTGCTGCTGCCCCAGGGGCCCCTCTGGCATCCTCAGTAAATGCCCTAATTCGGAGCTGGGAACAGCTTGCACAGTCAAAGGTGTTTGGGAAACAGAATTTGGTTTCTGCCCAAAAACATGGGTTTGCTTGAAATAGCTCCTTGCTTTTGGCCTAAGGAATTTCCTGCCAAGGTGAAAGGTTGCCCTCAACTGGAGCATGGAGTTGCTTGGATTCAGTGCCAGGTCAACATGGCAGTGTGTACCCAGCTGGGCAAACCCTCCACCTGCTGCTGGGGAGATGTCCCTGGGGATGGAGGGGTGCTTGGTGAGGGTGCACCCCTGACAGCTGGTCCAGCTGCATTAAATCCCACACATCCCCCAACTGGTAGAAAATCATTCCAGATCCCTGCCTGCCAGGCAGCTTACACCTGCAGTCCTCTGTGCCTCTCCTGAGCATCAAAAGGAGTTAAACCAGCAGTTGCGTGGTGGATGGGAATGTTGGACTTTGACCTGACCATCCTAAGTTGTGCATCACATCCCACAGGAGACAGAGCTCCCTCGGCAGCATCCCAACGAGATCCCCCACAACGAGAAGCTCCTATCACTCAAGTACGAGGTAAATGCCCATCTGCCCCATCTCAGCTCTGCCCTCTGGGATGCAGCAGGTGAGGTGTGAGGGGCAAGGGCTCACAGCTGCCCAGTGAGGGCATTTTCAGTGGGGAAGGAGTGGAATCGAGGGAGGAAAATGATACAGGAGCAGGGTGAGGGGCTGAGGGCAGCACTCCCCAGCATGAGGGTCTCTTCACCTGGTAGACAATAACAGCATCTCCCTTTCCCAAACTAGAGCTTGGACTATGACAACAGTGAAAACCAGCTATTCCTGGAGGAGGAGAGGAGGATAAACCATGCGGTGAGTCTTGCTGGGCTGCCCACAGTTGTCTCAGCTGGGGTGGCCCAGAGAAGCTGTTCCCCCTGCCTGGCTGCTGGGGGGCTTCTTTGTGCCAGGAGAGGTTGTGCTTAAAGCCTAGCTTTAAGCTTAAAGCTGGGATGGGTTTATGGGAACTGACCAGCTTGTGACAAGCCATGAAACCACAGGATCAAGGACCCAGTGTGGTGTGGTTGGAATGGGAGCTAATCTGGGTGCCTGTGGTGGCATTGCCTGGTGACATGGGGCAGGTCCCTTAGCGGAGGGACTTCTGGAGTCATGTGAAACATTTGCCCTGGGGGCTTTGGGAATCAATGCCACAGCAAGAATCCCGACAGGATGGGCCTAATGGAGGCAGGCAAGCTGGGAAAGCACCTTAGGGATCCCACAGAGGTACAAGAGCACTGCTTAAAATCAGTAAATTGTGTCCAGGCTTCGCTGGGCCAGCCAGCATTGGTGCTCCCTGGCTCTCCTTGGAGCTTCCCAGACTTGGGACTGTGTTGGGGAAGGTGGCAGGTGTGTTGGGGTTCCCTCAATGCCAGGCTGCATGGCAGCAGGGTGTGACTGCTATCTGCCCCTCAGGCTTTCCGGACAGTGGAGATCAAGCGCTGGGTCATCTGTGCCATGATCGGCATCCTCACTGGCCTTGTCGCCTGCTTCATCGACATCGTGGTGGAGAACCTGGCTGGCCTCAAGTACCGGGTGGTGAAGGACAGTATCCTCACAGAGCAGTGGCTGCTGGCCAGCTGGGACCTCTGGAATCTCCTGGGAGCCATGAGAGGGGTCATGGGGGAAGAGGGCAGCGCTTCCTCGCTCCAGTTTGGTGGCACAGACTCTGCTGCCCAGCTGCTCTGCTGGGCTGAGCTGTGGCTGGGCACCACTGTAACAGAGGAGGCTCATTTCAGCTGCCCTGGATGCTCTAAGTGACAGGGGGCTTGGAGCAATCTAGTCTAGTGAATGGCATCCCTGCCCATGGCAGGGGGTTGGAACTAGATGGCTTTTAAGGTCCCATCCAACCCAAACCATCCTGTGATGCTGTGAGATGCTGCAGTGGGAGGGATGGTACCCCAGCAATACTGCTCTTTCCTTGAGCTGCTGCCCCAGACATCGACAAGTTCACAGCCAAAGGGGGCCTGTCTTTCTCCCTGTTACTCTGGGCCACCCTGAACGCCAGCGTGGTGATGGTGGGCTCTGTCATCGTTGCCTTCATAGAGGTAGGAGTTTGGAACTGTTCTGGTTTCTTTGCATGGGCAAAGCAGGGTCGTGTCTCCAGAAAACATGCAAAATTTTGTAAACAGTGAATGTATTTCTGCCAGTTTGGCTCCTGGTAGCATCAGCTCCTCAGTGTTGGCTGCAGCTGTGCTGTGGAGTTCCTGTGGGGCTGTCACACTGCTGGGATGTGCCAGCAGCCTGGGACAGAGGCTGTGCTCCAGCCTTGGGCGGGGGTGCAGCTCTCCCAAGCCTTGGCCCTAGCTCAGCCTCTCTTTGTTGGGTGTACATGAGTACCAACAGAGACCAGTGTGGCTGGGTGCCTCAGGGGCAGCCTCTGTGGGACAAGCCAGAGACCGGGACTCCCTATGGATCACTCTAATCTGCAGTGTCTTCCTTGTGGCTTTGCCCTTGCTCTCCCTGGCCACCAAGTGTGACCCTTCTGTAGCTGTGACAGGGTGGGGAAACACCTGAGTGTCCCCAAGAACCCAGCCAGCTCCTTTTCCCTGGCACATTTGCCCTTAGGAAGTAGGTGCCCCCCTCAAGCCCACCTCCAGAGTCTGTTGATAAGCTTTGGCCTCATCTCAGAGCCACCCTGAGGGTGTGCAGGGTGTCCCCTGTGCTGAGAGACAGGGGTAAGGTGGCTGTTGTGTCCCCACCCTGTGTGTGACAGCCACTCACGCTCTCCCTGCTCCCTACAGCCCGTGGCAGCCGGCAGTGGCATTCCCCAGATCAAATGTTATCTCAACGGTGTGAAGATCCCACATGTTGTCCGCCTCAAGGTAGGAAGCGGGAGGTGGTGGGATGGCCTGGGCACGTTGTGTCCTGCTGCAGTGGTCCCTGCCCACATTGTGGCACAGCTATGGAGCTGGCATGAGCTCCCAGCTCCATAGCTGTTTCCCCCTCAGTGCCAAGAGGTTAAATGTCCTGCCCTGGGACTGGCAGCTGGCACTGGGAGGAGCAGCTTTGGGTAGATTTTTGCTCTGGACAAGAAGAAAATTGACCAATTTCGTTGCCACAATGCAGGGGCTGAGAATCACAAGTTCCCCGGGTGATTGGCTTCTCCCATGCCTCAGGGCCCGCTGGGTCTGCGTCCCCTGTGGCTGCCATGGCATGTTCCTCGTGCCACCCCTGTGACATGCTGTGCCCTTCTCTGTTTTGCAGACCCTGGTGATCAAAGTCTGTGGGGTCATCCTCTCAGTGGTTGGCGGCCTGGCTGTTGGGAAGGTGACGTGCTGCTGCTGTGTTGGTCCCCGCTGCTGGCACGTGTGTCATAGCCTGTCACCGGTCCTGTGCTGGGCGCCCTGCAGTGACTTCCCAGTGTTATTCCCTGGCGTCTGCTGGCCAAGGTGGCTGCGACGCTGCCAAGCTTGAGGAGCCCCTGGGGCACGTGGTGCCACCATGCCAGCCCGTGTGTAGCTTGGCTGAGGGCAGGAGAGCAGCAGCCTCTGTCCCTCAGTGGTTGTCCCTGTAAATAGTAGATGAGGGAGACTTGGGTGCCCCATGGGGACCTTTCTGGCTTGCAGGGATTGAAGGCAGGCAAGGAAAACACTTGTCTCCTCGGCTGGTGGGAACAGGAGGTGGGCGCAGGAGGCACATGCAAGAATAAGGCCTTCATAAAACCATGGAATGGTTTGGGTTGGAAGAGACCCTAAAGATCCTCTCATTCCAAGCCCTTGCCATGGACAGAAACACCTTTCACTAGATCAAGTTGCTTAAAGTTCTATCCAACCTGGTCTTGAACACTTCCAGGATGGGAAGGGGGAAAATGTTAAGGTCTGTATTTGCCTGAGGGAAATACTCCCATCCAGCTTCAGGACTGCAAGCTGGTGAGCAGCATTCAGCCATCCCTGTTCTTCCTTCCCCGATCTGACTCTGCTCTCTGGCCCCTAGGAAGGACCCATGATTCACTCTGGATCCGTGATTGCTGCTGGGATCTCCCAGGGGAGATCCACGTCGTTAAAGCGAGACTTCAAGGTTGGTGTTGAGGTCTGAGGGGTTGTGCTGCAGGTGTCCTTCTGTGCCAGACCTGGCTGTTCCCACTGGTGGCTTGGCATTGTCCATATCATACCCTGTGTCTCGCCGAAGCTCATGCCCATGGCCAGCCCTAAAGCCACCTTCACTCCTGTTTCAGATCTTCGAGTACTTCCGCAGAGACACAGAAAAGAGGGACTTTGTGTCGGCTGGAGCTGCCGCCGGCGTCTCGGCTGCATTCGGTGCCCCCGTGGGTGTGTGTCTTGGCTCTCTGGCACTGAGCAGTGCCTGGACATGAATTTCCTCAGCAGGTTGCTCCCACTTGCTTGGAGGCAGCTGCCGGGATCTGCATAGGGCACTGCAGGAGCCTTCCAAGTTTTCCTGTCATGCCATGCAGGTGTGGGCCCTGCCCAAGGGCAAGGGCATCATCTGCCTCAGATCCCAAAAGTTGCCTCCATGGGATGGAGGATGGCAGTGGGGGGCTTTGCTGTGATCAGTGCATCGCTGATGGCTTGGTGGGCTTGCCTGTGAGAGGATCTGGGCAGTGTGGGCACAGTGGGCACATGGCCTGGGGTGAATCTTGGGTCCTCAGCTGGTGCTGTAGCCAATGAGCTGTGGCACATGCCCCTTGTGAAGATGTTGTGTCTTGCGTTTGCAGGGGGTGTCCTGTTCAGCTTGGAGGAGGGGGCTTCCTTCTGGAACCAGTTCCTGACGTGGAGAATTGTAAGTGCTGGAAAGCAGTGGAGGGCTGCTGATTCTGGTGTGAGGCATTGCCTTTTCTGGGTGCCCTGCAGCCCCAGGCCTCCTGACATCCCTGCTCCAGTGAGGGTAACCCATCCCACAGAAGAGCATCCCAGCTCCCCTCCTGTGCCCTGGTCCTCAGGGGCTGAATTTGGGCCTGGCTGAACTCCATCTTGCTGCCAGCTCCTTTTTAAGGGAGCTGCCTTGGGCTGTGCCCCAGGGCAACAGAGAGGCAAAAGGAGGAGTGAGACCCTGGTCAGGGTAAGCTGCCCAAAGTGCTACCACAGGGAATGTGATCTCCTGTCCCCACCACACCATGGGCACCAAGCCCTGCCCAAGGGCCTTGGGGGGTGGTTTGGGGTAGTGCAGGGGGCATGTGGTGAGGAAATGGGGCTGGAGGCATCTGTCAGCGACTCTGGCCCATATCTCCTTCCAGTTCTTTGCCTCCATGATCTCCACCTTCACGCTGAACTCTGTCCTGAGCGTTTACCACGGCAATGCCTGGGATCTCTCCAGCCCTGGGCTTATCAACTTTGGCAGATTTGACAGCGAGGTAGGCACAGGTATTCCCCATGTAGGGCTCTGGTGGGGGGTTAGAAGCAGCTCTTAGCAGCTTTTGGGACATCAATTTGTCTGTAATATCACCCAGGGGCTGAGGCAGGCTCTGCATTAGCAGGCTGTGGGGTCTGGCCAGATCTCAGCTCCACCAGCCTCAGCAGAAAGAGTTTCTGGAGTCTGTGGGCTGTTCAGGGGAGACTTTGAGCTCTGAAAGCCTTGTGCCAGCGCAGAGTTGTGCTGTCCCAGCAGTCAGTGACTGACTGTGGGGCTGCAGATGGGCCAGGAGATCTGAAACCCACTTCTTTCTTGCTTGCAGAAAATGGGATACACAATTCAGGAAATTCCTATCTTCATCTTTATGGGAGTGGTTGGTAAGAGAATGCTGCTTTTTCAATTTGATTAGTCTGAATAATTTCTTCTGTTCTCTGTCTGCGTCTAAAAAGCTTTGGCATCCAGTTTCCTGGGGAAAATGGGGAATCCATTAAATTCTGGAGCAAAGGCTGCTTGTGGGGCTTATGGAGGGGTGAGACCTGGATCCTGGCCCAACCCTAGTAGCAAAGTCAAGCTCCTTTAACCCATGTTGAGCTGAGACAGTGCCTTGCAGTCCTGGGCAGCCCCTTGCTGTCATGTGAGCTGCCCTTATTCCCATGGATTTGGCCCGTCCTTTGCCTGCCTGGTGCCAGCACTGTGACATTGGGCCCTGGCCGCCCACTGCTGGTGCCAGGCTCCTCTTGGTGCCAGGTCCTGGCTGGCTGCAGGGACAGCATCCACATGTGGGTTGCCCAGGGTGTCTGGACTGCCAGTCACTCTGGATGGGTTGCAGATGATCTTCAGAGATTCCTTGTGTTGTGGGCAGCCCAGGCCCTGCGTGCTGAGCTTTTCCTCTCTCACATTCGCAGGTGGGATCCTCGGAGCCCTGTTCAATGCCCTCAATTACTGGTTGACAATGTTCCGGATCAGGTGAGAGCTCACAGGTAATGAAAGCGATTGATGTGGGTTGGCTGGTGTCTTCTGCATTCCCTCAAAGTGGCATTCTCAGATGGAGCAAGGCTGTAATCTCTCACTTAATGTGAGCAACAGCAGTTCCTGAAAGATGCCAGGTACCTCTCGCTGCCTGTGGCCGAGGCTGTGACCCACAGCATCCCAGCACTGCTCTGACCCTGCCAAGTATTTCCCTCCAGTGACTGGAGGGCCCAGAGGGGTGCAGACGCTGCAGACCTGACTGTCATGTGCTCTGAGAGGAGTGAGAGAAGGCAGAGAGCTGCTAAAGCAAACTGAGACCAATCTGGCCCAGCCAATACCTGTCACCAGCTTTTCAAGCAGCAGGACAGCCTGGCAGGGTCTGGGCAGGCAGCAGAGGCAGCCAGACTGTCATATGCCTGATGTGACATGTCCAGTCAGGCTGGGGCTGATCCTGCCCACACCCCTGGGTGCCACCCTCACTCCTCTGTTCTCTTCACAGGTACATCCACAGGCCCTGCCTCCAGGTGGTTGAGGCCATGCTGGTGGCAGCAGTGACGGCGACCGTGGGATTTGTCATGATTTACTGCTCAAGAGATTGCCAGCCCATCCAGGGGAGTTCCGTGGCGTATCCCCTGCAGGTAGGACATGCTGCAGAACAGCATTCAGGGTGGGGGGCACCCTGAGCCTGGGGGGCTCAGCAGGGAGACGAGACCCTGCTTGGGTTTGGGATATTGGACCTCTCAGTTGATGCCCTTCAGTGCAGGCAGAGCTGGAGACCCAGCTGTAGGCATCCTCTCTGCCCAGAGCTGCCTCCTCACTGGCACACATCCCTTAGTCTTCCATGCCACTTCTAACTCTTTCTTATCTTGCCTTTTCAGCTTTTCTGTGCTGATGGAGAGTACAACTCCATGGCCACTGCCTTCTTCAACACACCTGAGAAGAGCGTCGTCAACCTCTTCCATGACCCTCCAGGTCAGTGCACCCAGCAGAGAGGGTCCATACAAGGTGGCCAATGGGTTGCTTGACCACTCCTGGGGCAAAGCAGAGGATGAGTGGCCCATGTGAGCTTCCCAAAACTCTGTGCTGCAGTGGTGGAAGGAGGAGGGATGGGTGCTGTGCCTGGTGAGCTCGGCCAAAGGGCTGTGGTGTCGGGAGACTGTGGAGCCAAGGATCTGGTTTTATTCATGCACATTTGCATGCTGTGTTGCTTCTGAGTTGTGTGAGAGTGTGTCTGACCCTTGCTGTCTGAAGTCCTTTCTGGAAATGTTGCTGGATGTTTTCTTAATTAGCAAGGCCACTTGCCCCAGAATGACTTTACCTTCTGGGTTGTGGAGGTGGATCTTGGGGTTTGGATTGGCTTGAGAAATGCAGTTTGGTTCCCAGGTTCCAGCTTCATTTTCCTTGGACCTGGTGTAACCCCACCTCTGCCTGTTGTGGAATCTGAGTTCTGTGCCCAGCTGTGCTTGGGTGGGGAACAGAAGGATCCTCAGCCCAGAGGGTGCAGCCTGGCCACCTGCAGCCAAGAGATGACCATCCTGTGTCTTGGGGCTGCTTGCTGCAATGCTGAGTCCTGCCTGGCTCAAGGCTTCTGTCTGAAGGAGGGGTTGTAAAGTGCTTGTTTAAACTAGACTGGGCTGCTCAGCAATCCCAAAATAGCACTTAGCTGGGTTGTGGGGTCAGCAGGGTCTCGGTGGGATGGCACAGCCTGTGCTGGGGGACAGCATGGCACTGACTGGAGCAGCCGTGGGAGCTGCATGATGGAAGGGAGTTTGCAGGACCTGCCCTGCTCAGTTGATCCCAAAGCTGGCATGGGGCCTCTGTCCTCCCAAGCTTGTCCTTCAGCCTTGGCAGTCCCTCCCTCGGGGCTTTCAAGTTCTCCATGGGAGGCTGGGAACCACAGGGCTGGGAGGGGACGGGTCATTGATGGGTCACGAGATGGAGGAATGGGATGTGAGGGCTTGGGATGGCTCTTGCTGGGTGGGGGCACTGGAGGGGGCAGAAATAACCTGAAGAGCCAGATTGAAAGGCCTGTGCTGTCAGGGTAGGAGGTGCAGCCCAAGAAGAGGGGTTCTTGCTGCTGGGAGTGTGTTGTGGGGCTGCTGCTGCCTGATCTGTGGCCACAGCCCATCACAGTGTCCCCTGGGCTGTGGGACCAGCACTGACTCTGTTCTGTCCCCACCCCAGGTTCCTACAACCCCATGACTCTGGGCATGTTCACACTGATGTATTTCTTCCTGGCCTGCTGGACCTACGGCCTGACGGTGTCTGCAGGGGTCTTCATCCCCTCCCTGCTGATTGGGGCAGCCTGGGGGAGGCTCTTCGGCATCTCCCTGTCCTACCTGACCAAGGGCTCGGTGAGTTCTGGCTGGGAAGCCCTGGCACTCAGCCCTTCTCCCTCGCTGCTGGGCTGGTGGCATGTGCAGGGAGCGTGTCTGGAACTGGCTGAAAGCTCTGAAGTGGGCTGGCATCCTTGCTTGATGTCTTCATGAGCTGAGTCTGGGCCTCCCCATGTCTCAGAGAAGCCCTGCCAGCAGCTGGGTTGTTCAGGCAGCCTCAGGCACCTCTCCCCACTTTGGAGGGGGGTTTGCTGGCCAGGATTCTGCTGACTGTCTCTGGATGCCCTGGAGCCAGCGGGTGACTCGGCTCCTTCTCTCTCCTGTGCTCAGATCTGGGCTGATCCTGGGAAGTACGCCCTGATGGGAGCTGCTGCGCAGCTGGGTGAGTTCCCCAGGGTACAGTGCTGGTTGGGGTGAAGTTGTCATGGGAAAAATCACTCCCTGCTTCCCTGACAGGTTCCTTCCCAGCTGAAGTCCAGCCTGGCTGTCAGCTTCCTAATCACCCTGCCAAGCACAGGCAGTGCTGGGACACCAGTGAGGGCTGGGTTCACCCAGGGCACCCCTGGGTGGGCAGTTCTGGATCACTGAGAGATTCAGGGCCCTCAGGTGTTCTGTGATGCCCTCACTCCGTTTTTCCTTGCCCTTCTAAACCCCCAAACCCCCTGGGTGCCTCTGGCAGGTGGGATAGTGCGAATGACGCTGAGTCTTACAGTCATCATGATGGAGGCAACAGGCAACGTCACCTATGGCTTCCCCATCATGCTGGTGCTGATGACAGCAAAGATTGTGGGAGACTACTTTGTGGAGGTGAGAGCTGTTGTGCTCCCCAGGACTGTGGGTCAGGGCTGGTGGTGCTGGGGGGCCAGGGTGGAGCCAGGACAGGCATGTGCCCGCTCTGAGGGATGAGTTGCTGCCTGGCTGTGCCCCTTGGCACCTCACCAGGCTTCTCCTGATGGCTTGGCTCTTGTTGCAGGGACTGTACGACATGCACATCCAGCTGCAGAGCGTCCCCTTCCTGCACTGGGAGGCCCCAGTGACATCCCACTCCCTCACAGCCAGGTGGGTGGGCTGGGCATTGCTGTGGTAGCAGCTTTTGGACCACACTGTTGGCCAGAGCTGGGAGTGGAGGTGGTGACCTTTTGATCACAGGAGCCTGCTGCCCCCTGGTACCACCAGCTCAGCTTCTTCCCCAGCAGGGATGTGACCTGCAGTGTGTTCCTTCCTCTCTCCCTGGCAGCTTTTGGGGACAGAGGAGGCATGAGCACTGAGAAGTCATGTGTGTTGGGGGATATTTAGGGTGTGAGGGTGGTGAGGCCTTGGTTGCCCAGAGAAGCTGTGGCTGCCACGTCCCTGGAAGTGTCCAAGGCCAGGTTGAACGGGGCTTGGAGCAACCTGGGACAGTGGAAGTTGTCCCTGCTCTTAGAAAGGGTTTGGAATGAGATGAGCTCCCTCCCTTCCCACCACACCGTGCTGTGGTTGCATGATTTGGTGTGTGCTGCCGTGGGGCTGCGTTTCACCTGGAGCTTTCCCTGCAGGGAGGTGATGAGCACTCCTGTCACCTGCCTGCGGAGGATCGAGCGCGTGGGCACGGTCGTGGACATCCTCAGTGACACCTCCTCCAACCACAACGGCTTCCCCGTGGTGGAGAGCAGCGCCGACACCACACAGGTAGGCTGGCTGCCACTGGGGAGGGGATGCAGCTGGGGTGGCCACACAAGGGCTGGCTGCAGTGTGGGACCCTCACACACGGTGCCCTGTTGCAGGTTGCCGGACTGCGGGGTCTGATCCTGCGTTCCCAGCTCATCGTCCTGCTGAAGCACAAGGTGGGTAATGCTGTGTGGAGACTGTTTGGGTTGTGTCTGCTGTCCCAATTCTGGCTCAGGCCCCTTGCTGCCTGCCTTGCTTGGGAAGAGCTGGCAGAGGGTCCCTGTCATCCCCCTCAGCTCACCCAGAGGGATGGTGGGCGCTGCCATTCAGTGGTGGGGTTACCCCAGCATCATCCTGCACCCCACTGGGCTCACAAACCCTGAGTGAGTGGGAAACAGGCTGTGCTTCTGCAGATGGTCCATCTGTCCCACACTTCTGCCCTTTTCCCTCCCTGCCCCTGTGCATTGTCTTGGTGCCTGTGAGCTCTGCGGGATAGTCCCCAACCATCTCTTTCCTCCCAAGGTTTTTGTGGAAAGGGCCAACCTGAACCTGGTGCAGCGGCGGCTGAAGCTGAAGGATTTTCGGGATGCCTATCCCCGCTTCCCCCCCATCCAGTCCATTCACGTCTCCCAGGACGAGCGTGACTGCATGATTGACCTCAGCGAGTTCATGAACCCCTCACCCTACACTGTGCCCCAGGTAATGGCCAGGGACCCCTCTGCACAGCTCCCCAGGGATCAGGGTGGGCAATGGGTGCTGGCTGGGGATGCTGCAGCCCCCCCATCCCCATTCTCCCTTGCAGGAGGCTTCTCTGCCACGGGTGTTCAAGCTCTTCCGAGCCCTGGGCCTGCGGCACTTGGTGGTTGTGGACAATCGCAACGAGGTGAGTCCCTGCTCGCTGTGTCCAAGCAGCCTGGGCTCCTCCAGGGGACAGGGACACGCTGTCCCCAGGCCCTGTGTGTCCACAGCGGGCTGTACCCCATCCCTTTCCCGGCAGGTGGTGGGAATGGTGACCCGCAAGGACCTCGCCAGGTACCGCCTGGGAAAGGAAGGCCTGGAGGAGCTCTCGCTGGCACAGACGTGAGGCAGTGTGGTCCAGCAGATGTGCCCCGGCCCCTCGGAGCTGGGGACCCCCCTTTGCAGGAGGTGGGGAGAGGACCTGGCCAGTCCGTGCAGGTGTTGCAGTGCCTGGAGCACTGGCATGGCCGTGCTGCCCCGGCCCTCCTGCCTGTTGCTGCCTTCCCACGTCTACTGCCTCCTCTTGTCACCCCTTCCTCTGCTTCCCTGAGGGATCAAAATTCACCCTTGCCTCTGTTAGCTCCTGGAATAGGCTCTCCTTGAAGGTTGGGTGAAGGCTGGAGTGTTCCATGGGGAGCAGGAATGCCCTACTGAGCTGGACACACTCCTCTGACACGGCACGTGGCCTCTGTTGCCTAATCCACCCAGTCTGGGCTGTCTGGGACTTAGCCCTGCCCTAGCTCTGGCTGCAGGGCCTGTGAGAGGAGCAGAGGGGACATCATGGGGCTCCCTCCTACCCCCATGCCCCCATTCCCCCCTGCCCTGTGGTCCTGCTTGCTGGGTTGGGCTGAGCTCTGGGGTTGCCTCCCTGCTTCTTGGGGCTGAGGAGAGGGACGTGCCCTGCTTGGCTGTGCAATAAAAGGGCTCCCGTGGTTCTGCAGCTGCCGCCTCTGGCTCTTTCTTGGTTCCCTCAGCCACTCTGACCCCAGCCCACGTGTGGGGAGACACCCCTGGAATTTGGGGCAGGGATGGGGAGGGGAGAGCTGCTTGTGCTGGGGCGATGTTGGTCCTGCAGCCTGCGCCCTTCTGCCACCCCTGCAGTCCTCCCACTACTGCTGCTCCCACACTGGGATCCAGAGTCACTCCTGGGCAATATTCTGGCCCTTTCCAGCAGCCTGCACCCTTCCAGGCACCCCAAACCCCACCACCAGTCCTAGATTTGGCCAGGGGGTGGGAGCAAAGCCCTGGCACTTCACTTCTCCCATCTCCCCCCATCCTTGCTCCTCTCCTTGGCATTGCCCTGCCTCTGCCCTCGGACTGCCCCTTCCTCACTTGGACACAGGCTGCCTGGTGCCTGGAGAGGCTTTTGACTGCGGGATCTGTGCTGAAATAAAGTCTGTTTGTACTTTTATTGTGGTGCTGCCTGTCTCTTGCTTCCTTTGGGGCCACTGTCCAGGCTCAGGTATCCCCTTGGGCCTGAACAGAGCCCTGTCCCCACTCCTGCTGCTGGGAGGGCACAGGCTGGGGAGTGAAGGGGGTGGGGTGGGGCTGCATCCTGGGGGCTGCCCCCGCTAGAAGGGCTCAAGGCAGGGGGTGGCTGCCCCTTCCTGGGTTCTTTTCCCTTTCAAGACCAACAAAAACCCACTACAAAGCAGAGGATGCCTCAGCTGGGCCCTGGTAACAGCCAGGTCTGGCGGCGGGGCTGTGGGGAAGAAAAGCCAGCCCTGCTCTCCTGTGTGGGTCCAGATCCCTGACCCTGCCATGGAGCAGGGGAGCTGGAAGGCACAGTGGCTCCCCAAGGCAGTGAAGGGTCCCCCCGGGTGCTGCCAGCCGGGTGCTTTATGAGGCCCTGCGTTGCCCTTTGCCCCGGCGCGGCCGAGATAAGGGGATGGGATTCACCGACTTGGGCCGCAGAGTAAACACGGGCTGCTGGCTCCCGCCGGCACCGCGCTTCCCTCCTCTTCCCACTGCTGCTGGGGCAGCCAGCAGCCCCCGAGGGTCAAGCCAAGCCGTGGCCCTTTGTCACTGGCAGCAGGGATGCCACAGTGGCGGGTGGCAAAGGACACCACACACGCTGGTGCCTGGCAGGAGTCATTTATTCCCTCGTCCCATCACCAGCTTCGACCCGGCAGCTCTGAGTGCCCCGGTGCTGGCACTGGGGCCACCAGGTTTATCATTAACTGGGTGGCACGTGGCGGGACCGGGGACCCTGGGGCCACAGTGGGGTCACAGCCCAGCAAAGGGCTCAGCCTCCAGCCCCAGGCGACCCGGCAGCTCCCGCCCAGTGCCTGGCAGCTCTGGCCCTGGCTCCACTGTCCAGTTGGCCAGGAGGTCGCTGAAGTCAGGGGTGCCAGCATGAAGGAGGCTGGCAGGGCCTGGGCCTGGCTCTTTCCAGAAGGAGGGTGGCAACTTCCTGTGGTGCATGGGAGTGATGTGGCCATACTTCCTCTCCAGCCGCTGTGTCTTGCCGCCGGCCACCTGGGCGGGCAGGCACCGGTGCACGCCATACTCAAAGAGCTCGGCCAGCGGCCCCAGCCTGTGCGTGGCCCCCAGGCTGCGCCGTGGGGCCACGGCCTCGGGCACAGCCGCAGTGCTCTGGGGTGAGCCACAGTCCTCGGGCACGGGGCGGCTGCTGGCGGCCTCCTCCCGGCCCCGCCGCCCGAAGTAACGCTGGATGTCGCAGCTGATGAGTTCCGAAAACTTGAGGAGACGCAGGGTGGTCTCGGCAGTGCTGGAGACACCGGCCAGCTCTGGCCTCATGCTCTCCTCCACTGCTTCCACTTCCTCCTCCTCTTCATCCTCTTCTTCCTCCTCCTCCTCCTCGGAGAGGTCGGGGAAGTTGGGCTCAGGGTGTGTGGGCAGCAGGAGGCCGTGTGGGAAGGGCGAGGGCAGCCGCAACTCGGCCAGGGGCTGGATGACACCTGCAGCCATGTCAGCGCTCAGAGGCACCCCCAGGACTCACCCTGTGGGCAGGGACAGCGGGGTCAGGGTGACACACCCTGGCACCAGCCCTGACCCACCACCCAGCAGCCCTGAGAGGGCAGGGGACCATGTTGTGCCACATCATGGCCAAGGTGGGGCTGCAGGGCAGCATGGATGTCCCCCACATGCAATGAGATGTGGGATGTGGGGCATTGGGGATGTCCCCATTAAGCCGTGGGAAACGGCAGTGTCCCCACTCAGCCCTGGGGCAGCAGGCAGCAGGGGTGTCCCCACCAAAACATGGGATGTGGGGCAGTGTGAGCATAACCCCGAGTCATGGGACATGGAGCAGCAGAGATGCCATTCCCCTACAAGCAACAGGACATGGGATAGTGGGGATATTCTAACTGAACCCTGGGATATCAAGCAACAGGGATGTCCCCATCAAGCCATGGGATGTGGGACAATGGGAATGTCCCTAAGTCATGGGACATGGGGCAGCAGGGATGTTCACATTGATTTGTGGGACACAGATGTCCACGGGATGAAGGGCAGTGGGGATGTGTTCCAGAGCTGCAGGGCAGAGGGATGTTCCCCTTCACCCAGGGCTGTGCATGGAGGTGAATGGGGCTCAGCACCCACCTTGCCGTGCCGGGCTCAGTGCCATCGAGCCCCATGCCCTGCCCACACAATGGCCCCCTGCAACTGAGAGAACCCACTGCCTCCCTGCCCTGCCCCGGTGGGCTCTGGCCACAGCTGGGTCTCGCTGAGCTGGATGTGGCCCCTTTGTAGCTTGTGCTACCTGTGCTGAAGGATCCCCACCCCTGCCTCGCTGCAGGACACCCCTGGCCATGCTGAGAGGGTCTCAGGGCAGGGAACAAATCCTGGGGAACCAGACCTGCTCCTGCCACACCAAGCATGGTGCCGGGACCTGCACCCAGCCCAAGATTGTCCTTGCCGTTTCTGTGTGTCCCTCTCTGTGCCGTCCCCACCGCGGTATCCCCCGTCCTGCCTCCGTGCTGCCCCGGGGTGGGTTGTCGGGGGGCTCAGCCTCACACCTCTGGGCTGCGGGGAGAGGGGAGCGGGGCCACCCCACTGCCTGCCCCGCCGCCGCCCTCAGCCGGAGGAACCCCCGGGACAGGAGGGCATCGCCCGGGCCGCGGTTCCGCACTCACCTTGGCGCTGCCGCCCGGCCATGCATAGGCTCCCGCGCCGCTCCCCCTGCCCGTCCCTCCACCTGGGCCTGAAGTATTTATAGCGGAGCAGCGAGCTGACGACTGGCAAATATTTGGTAGCCGTATTGTAATAGTAGACTCGGTAAACAGAGCTGGGGTTTGCTTTAGCACCCAGCAACGGGAGAGCGGCGCGGGGAGGGACGCGGGGACGGAAGGCAGGGCTCACCTTAATGGTTCACTAGCCAGGGGATTTTCAAGTGTTGTCCCTGTAAATTCACCTATTAAATCGGCAGCCCCAGCTGCCAAACTGCCCGCACACTTGTGCCGAGGGCTCTTATCTCCCTGCTGATTGGAGGCGAAATCAAGCTTTGTCAAATAGGCGTAAAATTAAATTTCATGCTATTTTGACTCCTGGAGTAGGGATCTTCTGAAGAACATACTGCGTATCGAGCGATGCCTCTGCAAACAGGGGCTGCTGCTGCAGTGGGCAAAGCCTTTCCATGAGGTACCCCCAGGTGCTGCACTACCCTCATGCAGTTCAGACCACCCATCTCCAGCCTTGTGCCCCTTTGAGATGGATGTTGGGCTCCCCGACCAGCCCTGGAAGAGGTTTTGGAATCTGTGGATGCGAAGGTGGACATGCCATGTGGAGAGTGGCTGAGCCAGCCCCATGGCAAGGACAGCACCTGGATGACAGCATTTTCACCCTGTGTGCCCTGTGTCTGTGCTATGGCCTGTGGCCGTGCTGACCCTCACAGCAACTCCCCTGTGAGGACAGGGACGATGGCAATCAGCTCAGGTCCCAGAGGCACTGTGCCAGAGGTGCCATTTCTGCCTTGGCAGCAGCGGGGTCATCTGGGGCAGCACAGAACACGGCCAGGGGACACAGATGGCTGGGGGATGCGGGTGACTGGGGATGCAGGATGGCCAGAGGACACAGGACAGCCTGCCCCTGACAGCTGAAGGGCATAGGATGGCAGGGGCCTGACACAGCACCCAGACCCTGTCACCGGTGTTGGGGACACTCAGGGAGTGGGACAATGGCCATTGGGCTTGGGGACACCCACAGCCTTGCTCCAGAGCTGTCCCCCTTCTCCTGTTTTTGGAGTGACCACAGCTCCTGGTCTCTCTCTCGGAGCCCTCCCTGCCCCCTGCCCTGAGCACCCTATTCTGAGCTGTCCCCAGTGCTGAGATGGTGTCCCCAGCTCCTGGCAGTGTCCCAGCCTGGGCAGGGCTGTCACCGACCCTCTCCCCGGGCCGGCAGCCCTGGGGCTCCCTGCAGGGGCGGAGCTGGGCACCGGCTCCGGCTCCTCACAGCTCCCTCTCCTCTCCCTGAACACTCACAGCGGCAACGCGGGGCGGGAGCAGCAGCCACCCGGGCACTGCTGGGCAAACACGGCGGGTGGGAGCTGATTAGCCACGGGCACCCTTCGGTTTGCTCCCCGACGTCACCCATTGTCACCCACCCGCCCGGCACGGCTCGGCATTGGCACGGTCTGGCACTGCTGCCGGCTTCAACCCGGGGAACCAGCCCTGGGAGCCGGACAGCCACCCCGATCCCCCCCTGCCACGATCCCCAGGGAACGGCGGGTTCCTCTGGTGTCCCCAGCCATCTCTGCCCCAGACCCTCTTCCTGCAGTGCAGCAGATGGGGAGAGCTCCCACAGCCTCCGGGTCAGTGCGGCCGGAGGAAAGGGCAGCGCTGTCCCTTTGCCAGGGTGGGAAGGGTCTGGGCATGCTGGCGAGGGGGTCCAGGTGTGGGACATGGTGTGGGGAGCACATGACTTGGCTGCCGGCTCACAGAGTTGGGAGTGATGAGGTGTCCGTCCTTTGTGGGAAGGAATAACGCACCTGGGGAGCACTCAGGGCTCAGCAGGACCATTCCAAGGGCGAGCAGCAGGGACAGGCAATGCCACTGCTCCTGCAACAGGCTTGGGCATGTGGTTTTGCGCCCGTTCGAGTGTCCAGTGGCCATCCCTGCTCCTAACCTTGCCAGGGCCGGGCACGAGGAGCTCCCGTCCCACAGGGAAGGGGTCTTCTGTCCGCAGAGACCCCCGCAGACAAGCAGGGAGGTGGCAGACAGCGCCCTGAGATGAGGCTGATTCTGCTCTCCCGGGATGGTGCACCGGAGCGGGGCGGCGGCACAGCCCTGTCCGGGGCTGGCTCATTCTGCCTTTCCCTGAAAGCCAACGAAGCTTTAAATCTGTGGGAAAACCAGGCATGACTATGGCAAACGGAGCATCCTGCACAGAGCTCTAGCTCTAACCCTCGCCGCCTTTGTAGCCCTGTGGCAGTAAAAAGAGCCGGTGGGATTTCTCCGGCATAGGGAGCATCCATAGGGCAGCCGGGGCCGGGAGCTCCCGGTGAAGAGACAAGAGGTAAAACTCACGGGAGTGGTGCGAGCTGGAGCTGGAGCTCAGAAAGCCAGACAGGGAACGCAGCACACGGCAACAACAGCCCAAGCTCCCCTGCAAACCACGGCCTCATCCTCCCCCCTCAGCCGGGAGAGCAGCCACGGACTGTCCAGCCCTGTCCTGCCCTGTCCTCGGTCCTCTCCTGGCTGTACTCATGTGCAAGGGGGTTCGTCCCCCCGGCCATGCATCCACCCTGCCTCCCGGTGCTTCCGCCTGTCCCGACCATGTGTCCTATCACCCCCTACCCCAGGCAGAGACTTTCCTTACCCCACATTTCCCCTCCCCACATTCCCCACGGTAGCCCCGAGCTGCCACAAGTGCGGTGGGGACGGCAGCCAGCGCAGCCAAGGCCTGTTCCGGGCACCAGCCTGGCCCCGGGGCACCGCTGCGGCCCAGCTACTGTGCCCACCCCCGGCGAGCTCTGGGGCAGCGCCGGTGTCGGGGTCCGGTCCCACCGCGGCGGGGCCGAGGCCGCGCTAGGCCGCCCGCCACCGCCGGACCCCGCCCCGCGTCTGACCCCGCCCCGCGTCTGACCCCGCCCCGCGTCTGACCCCGCCCCGCGTCTGACCCCGCCCCGTGTCTGACCCCGCCCCGCGTCTGACCCCGCCCCGTGTCTGACCCCGCCCCGTGTCTGACCCCGCCCCGCGTCTGACCCCGCCCCGTGTCTGACCCCGCCCCGCGTCTGACCCCGCCCCGTGTCTGACCCCGCCCCCTGGCGCCACCGCCCGTTCTGCCTGGCCACGCCCACCAGGCATCACCGCTCTCCAGCCCCGCCCCTCAGACCCCGCCCCCTGGCGGACTACCCTTCCCGTCATGCAGCGCGGCGCAGGGCGGGGTTGCTTCCGCTCAGCGTTTGCCGCCCGTCGCCGCTGCTGAGGCCGCTGAGCCGCCGCCGCCGCCGCCCCAGGCCCCGGTCCCAGTCGGAGCCGCCGCCTCCGGACCGGTCCCGCCATGTCGGCCCAGGCACAGATGCGGGCCCTGCTGGACCAGCTCATGGGCACGGCCCGGGACGGTGAGTAGGGGCGGGCAGGGCCTGCAGGAAACGCCGCGGCCTGGCGGCCGCCTCACCGCGTGGAGCCCGGCCCGGCCCGGCTGCTGCCGCCGCTCCGCACCTGCGGCGCGATCCGCCCCTGTCCGCCCGGCTCCAGCCTCGGGGCGGCGGAGCGGGCCTGGGCCTGTCCGCGCTCGGGGCGGAGGGAGCCCGGGAGGGCCCACGCCTGGCCGGCGGTGGTTCCGCCGGCCCCCCGGCCCCAGAGAGCGCCCAACCTCGCCGCTCCGGGCCCCGGCTGCCGCGGACAGGCTTAGGGCCGGCTCCGTGCCCGCACGTCCAGAGGCGCGTAGGTAGGTGTGCCTGCAGCGCCGGCCGCGCCGGGTGCTGTCCGAGACGAGAAAGGTGACAGCCCGTGCAAAATACGGTCCCGCTGCGGTTTGTGTCTCCCTTCTGCGACTCGCTGGGTACTTAAATTCCCTTTGGCACGTTAACAGGGCTGTCCAGGCACTTTGCACTTTGTTTCGTAAGTGAATAAGTGCTTTTCTTTCTCTGTGTATTGAGTTGCTATTGAATTGCTTCCCATATTTTTATTTCATACAAACTGAACAATTGTGGCCCCTCTATTTTATTTATAAAGGTTCAGTGTATCTTTGCCTGCCTACATCAATCTGCAAGGGAGTTGCAGAAAAGCCTCATGTTCATCGAGCCGTGAGTCACAACCAATTTTTAAAGCTGTTATAACAAAAAAAAAAGTGTTTGCTTTTTTTCACAAGTAACTTTAAAAGTGTAGCTTAGAAAGAAAAAAAAAAATTTCAGTAGACACAACATTATTCCTGGATGCTTGTGAATCCTAAACTATATTCATACTTTAGTATTACACATACCTGTGTCATATGCACAGATGAGCTTTAAAATTGTCACATACAATTACCACTTTGCCTTTACTTTTATGTATCATTCCCCTGACTTCCTTACTGCAGGTGTGGGCAAGAAAGCTTTTCCTTTAAAACTTTTCAACAATGGGCATAAAATTCTGCAGCTGAGGTCTTGAAGAATGCAGATGGGTATAGTATGTGTTGGAGCTCGCAGTGTGTATTGACTAACTTTGTTTCTTTTTTTATTATTTATTTTTTTGCTTTTCTGATATTGTCTCGTTTAAGTGGCTCCTGAGTGTAAAATGTCCTCTGAGGGTGGGCCATGGGTGGGAAACACGTGGTGTGTTCCAGGCCAGGACCTGCCAGCTCCTTCCTTGCAGGGCCTGGGAGAACACACACTGCATAGTTGGGTTCCAAACCAAACGGACCGATGGCTCAATTATCACCTGAGCAAAGAGCAGTTGCCTATAAATTTTGCCCAGCACAGCCCTGTTTTGTGATCTGATAGCATGGGGTTTGGTATCTCCTGCCCCTTCTTCACAGTAAAAAAAAAACAAAAAACAAAAAGGGTGGAAAAAAAATAACAGGTTTTGGCTGGGAGCCAGCCTGTCTGTCTCCTTTTCTCTTCTGGCTGTGCTGCTTCTTTATGTGGATGACAGGCCTTGGACATTGCTTGGCTCACCAGCACTGTGTTTAACATGGTGTCCTGGATGAATAAATGCTAAAATAGTGTTTGTTGCCAATTATAAATGTTCCAGAATATCCTGTTACCCTCTAAGCTTTTCTTTTTTTTTTTTTTTTTTTTGAGTAATTTTGGGGAGCAGGAGCACCAAATATTTTAATCTGCATATTGAGGTGAAATATTCATGCCGACACCTGTGTTCTCTTGGTGTTCTAATGTCTCCTTATTTAAACCACACATGAATTTCAGGAGATGAAACCAGACAAAGGGTGAAGTTTACGGATGATCGTGTGTGCAAGAGCCACCTTCTGGATTGCTGTCCCCATGATATCCTGGCTGGAACAGTAAGTATGTCCTCTGTAATAAGGGATTCTGGTGAGGAGGATGCTGGTACAACTCTTGTCTGTGCAGGGTGGGGGACTTCTAGGAGAGATCAGGCTTTCCATGCCCAGGGAGCAGTCACAATCCTAATTCCAGTTCCTGTGATCTGTGTATGCAACTGCTCTCACTTCTCAAATTAAAAAAAAAAAAAAGCCAGGAGGTCTCAGAATCGACATGAGATGCTTTTTCTTTCACAATCCTGTGTGAAGTTGCTAAATTATTTCTGTTTTAGCAGTTCGAGATAGTCAGAGCTTGAAATTTGTCTTATGGTGGTTCCAAGCCTGTAGCTAGGCTGCTGCACTAATCCTTGGAGATTTTCAGTCTCCTCTCCCCAGCCCTGATGGAACTGCAGCTTTTCTGTCATTATTGGGGTGGTGATGGCAGGTCACATCTCTGGCCAGGTGTTGGTTGTTTGAGCTGCTTGGTTGTTTGTGTCACTCTGCCCGACTGGTTTCAGACAGTTGTCTCAGCTCCTTTGCTGTTCCCTGTGGGAACAGAGCTGGCCAGCATTCAAAGGTTTGGCTCACGTGCTACCTCTGAGAGCAGAAGGTGATGTGGGCTTTTAACAGTGAACTCTTGTGAAGTAAGTGTTCGTTTGAGGCTCCCAGATGAAAGCTGCAGCCTGACTTTTGAAAGAAAACAGTGTGTCTTTTGTCACCATTGCTGTGTAACAGTTGCAGGATGGAGGTGAATATGGACGTTTGAAATCCATCTTTGCCCTTCCTGTTTGCATTAAATACTGTGGCAATTCACAGTGTCTGTCCACTTAACCAGATTGCTGAGAGATGCTGTGATTATTTATAGCCCTTCCTGCTGCTCTTTAGGGAGCTGGCTGGACACAGAGGGTCTCCTGCAAAGGGAGGGCTGGCACTGCTGTCCCTGTTTGTGTCACTGCCATAGCAGGCATGTGGCAGCACTGGTAGAAGGAGCTGTAGCAAAAGCTGCTCCTGCTCTGAGCACTCAAACTTTAGCTTCTCAGTGGCTGCCTTTGCAGAATAAAATTGGAAAAGCTGAATACCCATCTCTGTACCTCTATTTTTTTTTAAATTATTTTGAAGCTCAGATGTGTTTTTCAGTGATTGCTCCATCAGCCTCCATATGACCTCACCTCCATTTCAGAATTTTAAACTTCCATCCTCTGTATAGGTCAGGGTATGTTTTTTGACACGAAATTCTACAACAGTTTCTTGGGGCCCAAAGGGTGTTTTGAAGATGAAGGCTGCCTTCTACCTCTTCTGACAGGTTTTCAGGAAGAGGGTTAAATGATGAGTTTAAGGGGTTGAACTAAGTGATGTGTGTGAGCTGGTGCCAAAGCATGGAGAAAGTCTGAACTGTTTCAGGTGGGTTGTGAGTCTCCTGGGGCAGAGAAGCACCTTGAGGAATTAGTTTCTTTTGCTTCTGTTGTTACTTGACTTGATTGAGTTGTCCTTTCCCTCTTGCTGTGGAGTTTGTGCTCAGAAACTGCAGGAACAGGAAGACTGCTCCTGCACCAGTGATCTTGTGGATCACTCACATGATCATGTGGTGGCCTTGAAGAGGGTGTGGAGCTCTACACCTCCGTCAGCAGGTTCCTGGGGCAAGAGCAAGTATTGGTGCTCCAGATCTGTGTTGAAAGAACATGTGATGTCCAGAACAGGAACAGCCTTTCAGCTGTCAGTGCTGCCAGTACAGAATGAAACTTAGCTGCAATGTGCAGTCTTTCCTCGTGATCTCAGGCAGCTTCACTGGCGCTTTATGGTGCTCTGCTACGGAAGAGCTGTATGGGTGAATCTGCCTCAGCTGGGTGGGGCATAATCCATCTCTGCGTGTATTACTGCAGAAATCAGGACCTTGGACCTCTTGGAAACTTCCAACAGATGCTCCAAGCCTCCTGGTGCTTGCTCTGTTGTGTCCTCCCCTGAAGGCATTGTTACCGCTGCATCTTCCATGCGTGCAGATACTCCTTAGTGGGAAGCTGATTGAAGGCAAGCAGGAAGCTGATCCCTTGGGTAGCTGTGCTCAGTGAAATGTGATGGAGTCCCACTCCCTGACCTTCAGGTGCAGAGTAAGAGAAGGAGTCCAGACTGTAAGCAAAACTCTGGAATATTCCTGAGAGCTGCAGGAGGCCTGTTGACGTTTGCTTTGTTTAGGTGCACCAATGTTCCTGATCATAAGAGCTGTCATTTTAAGTTGGTTTGTTCCTGTGATTGTCTTTTTGACCCCAGAAACTTGTCTAAACTTGCCACTAAATAAGCCACAGTGGTTCTCTTTGGTCTCTGTGGGTAAGGAGGAACATTCTGGGAGAACAGACGTTGGTTTAGTGAGCCCATGGGCTGTCACCAGGGCGCTTGTCATCCACATCGTTCATGGTGAGTGCTGACTTCTCTCTGCAGCTTGTGGCAAGCATATTTCTGTCAGTGAAAGTATTGTAGCACACTGAGAGATGGCATCAGCTGGCAATTCTCCTGAATTTCAGCTCCACTAAGAGGTGGGCAGATGAGCCTCAAAGCTGCCCAGGTTGAACATACCTTGGAAATTACATCCAGGGAATTAATCATGTCCCCTACTGGGAAATATGAGTTGAAATCCGTAGGTTCTAGAATTGGTTGTTTTTCTGTGGGGTGAGAGGGATGTCTGTACTTTCCTTTTTCATTTGGATGAAACTCTGCAGCTCTGATCACCATTAAAGCACATCTTTCTTTGTGGAAATTTAATTTAGTGGTGAGTTGCCAGTTCAGTGGATATCATAAGAGATACCTCAGAATGTGGATTTCTCAGCAAATGTGAGCAGGACTAATGATCAGTGACATCTAAATGTCTTGAATCTTTGTGTGTATGGGGAGTTAAATCTTAACTCAGGCTCTGCTGGTTGCCTGTCTCACATGCCTGTGTTATAAACCAGCCAGTGTTGACTGGAGGAAGTAATGATCTCTGTGGAAAGGGTGAGTGTTCGATGACAGCCCTCCTTGGGATGAGAGGATGCTTTGAGGCAGAAGGGCTGGTGGTCTTACCCCGAGTGAGCAATACCTGTGGAAGTCTCCTTGCACTAGAACATCTCAAACGAGGGGGAGGAAAATTTGAAGTTTATAAGCTGGTGAGAACTGAGTGTTCTTTCTTGAGGAAGAGATTGAGGGATTTGTTGCCTGTTAATGAACAGGGAGAGGAATAGGAGCTTCAGAAGCACTGTTGGCTGTTGTAAGTGGTCAGAGCCCATTCTCTGAAGTGCGGTTAGTGGCTCAGCTTGCAGGAAGAGCTCAGATAAGAATATTTATAATGTGTGACAATCACATCCAATACCATGATTTTCTCTCTGTCTTGGAAAGTGATCTCAGTAGAATGACCAGAAGAATGAAAGATGTGTCATGTCATAGAAAGTTATTTTTGTGATAAAATAACAGTAACTCTCTAGCATTCTTTGAAGTGGCTTGCCTGAAGTGGAACATGATCAAGCTCTAAAAGTACCAACATTCTTTTTTGGTAGGCATTAAATTTCTACTGTTAGAGAGCTCAGCAGGAATATTCTGGATGCAGTGTCTGTTTCTGTAGCCTGCTGCCTGTGGCCTTCTGGTTCTGGTAAATCTGAGCAAAATGAGGAAGGCTAAATAGTGGCAAGTCCTCTGGAATTTTTGTTTTTCTAGAAGAGAAAATCCAGTAACAGGCACCTGCTGAAAACCTGAGCGTAAACTGGTAGAGTTTGCTGTAGTTGCTCTGCTTCATTCTAAACACTGCTGTCTGCATTGTTTCACATAAGCATCCCCAGCTTTAGTTTGTGATTTTCCACAGGGATTCAGCATTATCCCAGTTCAGCTTTTTCTGCAGTTCACTGAGTTGACACCTGTTGTGCATGTTCAGGTTTGAGCTCCTGGGGGACTGGTGGTGACAGTGAGAGAAGAGGATGGTGGGTTGGGGTGTTCCTTCATGCAATGACATGTACCCTGCCATTCCTACAGTGGCTCACAATTAGGGCTTTTACTGTTTTGGCTTTCAAAATGTCATTTTCATTTTCTACTCTAAGAGGAAGAGAAATGTTCTTTGATACAAATTGATAATGTTGAAATGCAGCTTGCATGTTTTGAGAGCATAATCGACTTGGGTTCATGTTAACTACTAGGAGGGAGAAAAAATAAGAAATTCAAATACCATGAAGTGCAGTGGGAGGAAAGGGCAGCACGCAGGTCAGCTTTCTGGGAGATGCTCTTAAGTCTCTCATTAAATGGGCTTATGTGTAGGACTTAGCTTTGCTGGGCAGGTTTTCAAATTCCAGGCTGCAGCTGGATGTGGGAAGGGTCTGGCTGTGGAATCAACAATCTGTTGTTGCTGAGTGGGGGGTTGTGCATTTCTGCTGGCTGTAGCCCTTATTCATTTTAAGTCCTTTTGTTGTTGACAGGAAGCATTCTCTGTGTGTCCTACAATTTGGTATGTCATATGTTACTTGGGCTCATCCTGACACAGATGCGCATTTCCAGATGAGCTTTAAACAGGGTGCAGCTATGTTTTGCTGTGCTGTGGCTCCACGATAGGAGGCATTTGCAGTTGGTGCCTGTTGAGAGAGACCCTCACAGCCATTTCTGAGGCTGTCCTGGGACTTAGAGCAGGAGTAAGACTGGACTTAAAGCATTTGGGCTGTTTTAATGTTGTTCCCAGAACACCTAGAAAAGGAGTTCTGGCAAGCATGTGGTTCTTCTGGCTGTTTCTGGTACTGACAGGTTAAGAAGAAGCTGCTTATCATAAAAAGACTTTATTTTTATATGATGCAGTTGGCAAGAGAGATCTGCTGCTTGGTGCTGTAATGAAGGGTTCTAATGTGGGTTCTCCTTTTTCTTTTAACAGCGAATGGACCTGGGAGAATGTACAAAGATCCATGACTTGGCTCTGCGAGCAGATTATGAGATTGCAAGTAAAGAGAGAGACCTGTTTTTTGAGCTGGATGTAAGTATGGAGAAATTTTAGTTAGTTTTGTGGAAATGGCTTCTTGAAGTTATTGGGCTGTACAGTAGAACTCAGTGACCATTTCAGCTCATCATGTTATTTGATGTGTTACCTGTCCAGAATGTGCAGCCCCTTCCTGAATGTCAGCCTGACTGCTGACTTGAGAATGTAGAAGTAATTATGGCCTTTGCCACCCCATTATCCCGGCTAGTTGGGAGGCTCCCTGGCATTCCTTGGGCCCCACACCTGCTGCTCAGTACCAGGTCCTTGTAACCTGATGCCCTGTCCCAGGAAGAGATTTAACATTAAAAGCCTTCTGCTCAGTAGTTCAACTTTTGTCAGATTTAGCTTTCATTTCACCTTTCTGTGATGGAACAGATCAAGGGAAAGCACAATTCTGTCTTTCCTTTTCATGTTATTTCAGTGCTTTTGTCCTTGTGGCTGTTGCTCCTGCATAGGAAGGAAGTTCCAGTGCAAAGCAGTGTTGATGTGAGCACCCTGTGATCTGTCAGTAAAGGAACTGGGTCAGGTTTACAGGGCAGGGGTCAAATGTTACTTGTTCTGCAAAGTGTCATTTGTTTTTTTTCTCAAAGCATCTGTTCTTGAGGTTGTTTATGCATTATACAGGGATAGCAGCTGTTGGCTGTCAAAGCTACATCTGGCACAGAGAGCACCTTCATTCATAATTCTTTGTCTGATCATACAGGCGATGGATCACCTGGAATCCTTCATTGCAGAGTGTGACAGGAGAACAGAACTGGCCAAGAAACGCCTGGCTGAGACACAGGAAGAGATCAGTGCTGAAGTGTCTGCAAAGGTATTGGCCTCTCATTAAACATCAGTTCTGAAAGTCTCGGTGGGATCACTGGTGCTCTGCTTCTCTGACACCAGTGATACTGGGGAGTTAGGCTCCACAGAGGATTTGGAGATTCCAGCCACCCTCCTCAAATGCTGCTCTGGCCATTCTGGAGACAAACTTACGGAGCACTGTGGACTGTAAAAGAGATTGCTTTAGCCTGGAAATAAAGCATATTGGTTTCTCCCCCATGCTATGAAAGGTTACCATAATAATTTAGAGTAGTAAGTCCATCATCCCGTGATTTTTGTTTCATTTAACAAATGCTCGTGGAGCTTCCTTTTTGGGAACCTGCCTAATTGGGCCAATATAAGACATTTCTGAAGCTGATTTTGTGGTCTCTATGCTGATCTGTAAGCCAAAAATTACTGGCAGATCATGATCTCTCCACATCCAGTTTCTCTCTTTGCCATGTGTCTGTGACTGCATTGACATTGGTCCACCAGTCCCTTTTGTTGGGGACTTTTGGAGATTCATGGTCATCTTCCAAAAGCTGATTTTGTTACACAGTAGTTCTTAAAGATAAATGAAAAGTTGTCCTGCAAGCTTTATCACATTTTTGTCTTATTAAAAACTAACTATTCTCTTCAGGCAGAGAAAGTACATGAGCTGAATGAAGACATTGGAAAACTCCTAGCTAAAGCTGAACAGCTGGGAGCTGAAGGAAATGTTGATGAGTCTCAAAAGATCCTGATGGAAGTGGAGAAAGTCCGAGCGAAAAAGAAAGAGGCAGAGGTACAGTGTTGGCTCCCCTGTGAGTTGTCACAGGAGCCTGGGCTAGGCTGGGTGGTTCCTACCTCTTCCTGTGTGCTGGCACCTCCTTTTGTAGTTCCAGCCCTATGCCAGCAAACAGGTGGCAGTGTGGTGGATGAAAAGCTTTTTAGAAACTTTTATCTAGTGCAGAGAGCTGATTGGGGCGGGGAGGGCTTTGTCCTCTGAAATACTTGGGCACCAGTCCCTTGCAGGGATAGACTGTTGGGTTAGCTGTGCCTACAAAGCATTTGTGTGGCACCTCCTTTGTGGGAGGGTGGGTTTAGATTCTTCAAAGCAGTTCTTTGCAGGGGTTTCCCTGGAGGATTGTGTCTATGTAAGGGTTCCCTGACATTTGTGTGGGTTTTCTTGCCTCCCTGTAGGAAGAATACCGAAATTCAATGCCTGCATCCAGTTTCCAGCAGCAGAAGCTGCGTGTGTGTGAAGTCTGTTCAGCATATCTGGGTCTCCATGACAACGACCGGCGTCTTGCTGACCACTTTGGAGGCAAATTACACTTGGGTTTCATTCAGATTCGTGAGAAACTGGATCAGCTGAGGGTAATCCTCTCTGTTTTAAACCTTCTCATTGTCGTTCCGAAGATCTTGAACATTTCTATTAAAATTAATACAGAATTCTTTGCAGAGGGCTTGTAAAAGCTCAGAAATTTCCAATTGCAGAATCCCTAAAACATCAAATGGGGCTTTGTTTAGCCTTGTCTTGGGTTCTGTTCTGTCTTTTCTAGGTAACTAAATATGTACCCTCAGAATCAGTCAAACCAGACCACTGCTGTAATTTATTCCTTGGAGCTTTGGTATGGTCATTCTCATCGACATGACTAAAATTTTTTACTCTGGGTTTTTTGACTTTGAGACCTCTTAATGAAATGTTTGAATGGAAGTTTCACATGGTTCTGTCAGTGAAAAGGTCTTGAAACCACTAGGAGTTTTCTGAAATGATTTGTAATGGGTTGTGGTACTGGCCTTGCTTGCAAAGAGGGACCTTTAGCTGAGTAAGAGTTGTGATTCCTGTGCCTCACTCAGTGCATTGAGGTCAGTGCCTCAACTGAGAAAAATGAGAACCTTGATAGCACATGAAATGCAGTGAAATGGCTCTTTGTCTTGCTATTGGAATGGTCTTCCTGCAGATCTGACCTGTTACTGTATGCCTGAAATATGATGTGGATTTATTTTTTTCCCCTAGAAAACAGTGGCAGAAAAGCAAGAGAAGAGAAACCAGGATCGTTTGAGACGGAGAGAGGAGAGAGAACGAGAGGAGAGGATGGGCAGACGGTGAGTGAAACCTGGGAACTGGCCCGTGAAGTTTAGAAGTATCTGATTTCTTGTACATGAGCACTGCAGGAATTCAGCATCTGCTTCTGGAGTGGCTGTTGGATGTGCTCCAGATGCTCTGTGAGCATCTTGGGATTCAGTTAAAGATAAAAGCAATGCACAAATCCTCCACTCCTCCACCTTAGAGTGATTGTACATGTATTTTAACCTTTACTGTGTGTCTGAAAGATGGGAGTTCCCCATAGTCTTCAGGCTTATATTGGTCTAATCCCTGTTTTAGGGAATCTGAGTCTGGATAAAATACCCTCATCCAGAGCATCCGAATGGGAAAGTTTAAGATGAGTGAGGACTGGGCTTGCTCAAAAGGCAGTAGTCATGCAGAAATTCCCTGGACAGCCCTCCTCACTGCTTGGAGGCTTGGAGATGGTAACAGGCTGGTGTCCATGAGCCAAATAGTGGACTGCCTGTAACTTTCCTACAGCAAGTGAGGTGCTTTTGACACAGCTTTGGCAAGCATTTCCTAAGGAAGCTGAGGGATCCCAAGGAGTGGCTGCTTCTGGTGGTTGTAGCCATGTGTGTCACCTGCTCAGATGTCTGTAATTCCTGAGCAGTGGGAGGGGCTGGAACATTAGTTTTCTCAGGACAAGCTCTTCTGCATCTTGCCAGCTGAACTGGAAAAACAATTTCTTGTGTACTTGAGCTGAAGAGGCATCTTGTGTGTAAACAGCTCAGGTAAACAGCCTGGTGTGGGGAGGGTGGTTATTGGCAGGGGTCAGGCAGAGGAAGTGGCTGGGTAGGAATGCTGTTCGGATTGTCACAGCATCTCCCTGCTTACCTCGTGTGTTTTTCCTCATGTATTTCTTGCATCAAAAAGACCCCAACCTTGCTGCCTGTGCAGAGCTATTTTTGAAACCCAGAGTCAGCTGAAGAGTGAGTTTGTCTGAGGAATATGAGATTTATAACTGCAGTGTGCTCTAAGATGGTGCTGGCTCTGGCTATACGTTGCTGGAATTGCTGTCAAATACCAGCAGCATGGTGATTTTAATGTATTATGAAGATGTAAGCCCCAAATTGTTATTCATTATCCGTATTATTATATGCATATTATGCATAACTCCATTTAGGGCGTTTTATGTGGGTTTTCTCTGGGGATTGCCTAGTGTGACATGAAGGAGCAGTTCATGCTACAGCTTTCTGTCAAACTGTAGCACTTCATGGAGAGCCTCACAACCTTCTGTTATCCATGCAACTGTAATGCAGTTAAGTTTGGGAGCTGCAGGATCTGCAACTACCTGATGATTGCTGGAGTTAATCAAAAGGGACTGCTGTTGCTGCTGCTGTGGTTAGCGATGTGGAAGTGAAAGGGGAAGTGTCTTCTCACCCAGCTGCTTCATGGCAGGCTCTTCCTGACCCACAGCAGGACCCTGCCTAACCTGGACTCACTTTCTCCATGGTGCCTCTTCTTCCTGGAGGTAATTTCTCTGTGTAAGTTGCTCAACAGAGTTGCCTTCAGGAAGAATCCTCTGGATCTCTTTGTTGATCCACATCTTCTCAAAATGCTGGTTTTCTTCCTCCTGTGGTGTGTCTGTGGTTTTGTTTTAGTGGTTTTTAAAAAAAACCCAAGCCCTCAATTCTTGAGAGCTAAAGAGCCTCTCATGTTCACAGGTAGTCCATATGTGGATGCATCTGATGAGGGGGTTTGAAGGCTGCTTTTGAATGTTTATTTAAGGCTTAAAATAGGAAAGGTTTAAGAACTGCATGGAGTTGGCCTAAAGTCTGAGTTCTTGCTGTCCATATGTGACAGTACTTAGAGACTGTGACTGGCCTTTGCTCTGGCATGGTGCAGGGGCACGTGTGTGCTCCACAGAAAAACTTGTTATGAAGGAGTCAGGCGTTCCATACAGAAGAGGTCAAATTAATTGCCTCTCCAAAATGAGAACTTGACCCGAAGGAGGACAGTAGTTTCCCCAGTGGACACTCAGTGTCAGAACTGAGGTTAGAGTCCAGATTTCTCAGTCCCTTATCTGCTGGGAGCTGTGCACACGATGCTCACAGGGACATTTTTTCATCAAAAACTAATTGGTGACTTCTGCCACCTTCCAGACAGACTCTTAGCCAGAGCTTGGTACTTTAAGGAACCACAGGAAACATGTTTCCTTCAGAACTCTTCTTGTTGTATGCTCCTATGCAGCATCTTCATGGTGTTACTTCAGTAAGAGTATGGCTTGACTTTGGGAGTCTTTGGTCACTGACAGGCACTGTGACATCCCTGGAAACCTGTGGATTCCCTTGTGAAACTCTGCCTCTCACAGCTGTAATTAATTTGTCAATAATCTGTGATTCCACATAGGAATGAGTGAACTGGATTGCCACCCTAGCGATAATAAACACAAGTCTTTTGTTTGATGTGGCTGTTGGGTAGCCGGTACTTAAGACTGGAATTCTGTGGAGGAGTGGCTCTCTTGAAACTACAGACCTTGGTGTTTGCTTCCAGAGTACACCAGCAAACAAGCCTGGTGGAGGTGCCAAACGGATTTCCTTTGTGTTAAGCTGGACAAAAGACAGGTTATGAAACTCAGCACAAAGTATATGTCATACAGGGAGGAAAAAAAAAAGAGGAAAAAAATTAATTTAATAGACTTGCTCAGCCTCTTGCTCCTATGGACAGCAGTCTTCTTTAGTCTCCTGCTATACAATGATTCAGGCAAGTAAGAACAATGCTGTTTTGCTGGATACGTCCTGAATTCTGAAGTCTGGTTCTAGGGAGTGATTATCAGGTGTTTTTTTTGCATACTCCTGCTCAGATCATAGGCATGGAAGGGTAGCCAGGCTTTTCAGGGGATGTAGAAGGGCTTTTGTGGATGTGTGCACTGGTGGTTCAGAGTAAAGTGATCAGGAGGAAAAAGAGCATTAATAACTTGGAGTAATTACAACCACCAAAAAAATCCAGCTGCCTGCCAGGTATCTACAGGAGGTCCTGCTGCTCTGTCAGGTTCTGTTACGTGGGAATGGAGGCGTGTGGTTACTGTCCTGCTCTCCTGGTTTATCAGCTTTTCCTTCACCTGGTCATGTGTGTTGCCACAGTGCATGCTTCATTTGCAGACTCCAAGTTCAGCTCCACTTTGTTTACAATCCTACCTGAATTCCTTTCTAAATTTGGGGGCTTTTTTTTACTTTCTACCATGATTGAATAATCCCATTTCACTGTGAAGAAATGTCAGTGCACATTGATTTTCTTAATCTTGTCTTATCCAGGCATGGTTTTAAATGATATTATTAAAACAGATGCTTGCCTATTGCTTCTTAAATCCTTGTCTGTGTGTAGCTTTCAGCCATATCTTCTGTCACAGTGCCAGACCAGCTCTGTGGGGTGTAGATGGAACCTCTGTGTGTGTGCAGTGGGGAGCACTTACAGGGGTGAGTCTCGAAGTCACTAAACAGGGAGAGGAGCCACTTCTTAATTAAAGCAAAACAAGACTGTTCAGACAGCGTGTTATGTTCAGCTGGCTCTGAAATGTGGCCACAGAGGAGGAGGGAGGGTGTAGCTTCCATGTGCAGTGGTATTTTAAGTGGTGCTGAGTAATGGTGCTGCAGAAGTTGAAAGAATTCTGCCGTTGTTATTTACAAACTGTCAAAAGCTAATGCTGACAGCAGTAAGCTCAGAGTACCACACACGAGCCCCGAAGGTCGTGGAATCTGAGAAAGAACAGCAGGGCCTGGATTACTCTTCTCAAGTGCTTTCTAAGATTTTCAGTTTATCTCTGTCACTTGTCAGTAACAGTTCTTCTCTTGTGGCTCTGTCCCCTCTTCTTTCCTAGTTATCTTCCCCAAAAGGGAAAAAATTATTGATGGAAATTTCCTTCTAATGTTTGGTAAATGAATACAAGGAGTGAGAAAAGGCTGTTTTTTCTTTATTAAAACCCCTTTAACATGGAACTGCCTCAAAGGAACGAAAATCAGAAAACTGGCAGATGTCTTTCTGACTGAAGAGTGGCACTTCTTGAAAGTGTTAGAGTTGATCCAGCTGGTGTTACACAGCAGGGAGTAAAGAGTATATAACAAATATGCATAGAAAATTAGTTGGAAAGGCTCATTGTGGTGCTTTATTAATAGTGCCTGAATTGGTTTTTAGACCTTTTCTGTTGTGACAGGAAGCTCAGTGTGCAGACACTCACGTTTTCCAGTTTTTCACAAATTCTTCTTGCTCCCAAAATTGAAGCTAATTAAGTGTTTCATTTGCAAGCTTTTTTTTTAACTAATGCATCACTTGGGGTATTGCTTATTCCTGTGAAGAGCTGCCAGGGTGGATGAATTTTCCCACTGAAAACTCACTGGCTGTATCATAATTTCTCTCTTAACTCTCCTCTTCTTTCTAGGTCTGGATCAAGAAATAGAGATCGTCGAAGGTGAGTGCCCAGTTCTGCAGTTCTCCCAAATGCCTGTTTGTGTTTCTCTCTAGCTACTGAGGTTTTTCCTGGGTCTCACAAATGCAGTTCACTCAATGCCTCAGTGTCTGGTTTGCTCCCTCAAAGAAATGGGAAGTGCAGTGTGGGCACCTCAGTGGTGCTGCTCAGCTTGATGTTGCTGCTGTAGAGCGGGTGCCGAGTAGCCTGGCCAGGATGGGCTCTGTGTGCTCCAGGGCGTGAGCCCATGAATGTCCTCGAGGCCTCTTTCAATAAATACCTGATATACTTCCATAGTTTTAATGTCTGAAGTATCTGTTATCTATATATATAAAATACCTCAGATGTGAAAATAGAGTTGAGATTAAAACCCCCACATCTCTGGGAAAAGCTTGCCTTAATGCTATGGCAACATTGTCTGTGATCACGGACCTGGAGATCTCCCTCTCTACTGCTTTCCTTTGGCATCTTTCTTATTTTTAGAGCAGGCTGAAATAAATCTGCCTCTAAAGTGCAGGACTTTGACAAGGAAGATTCTCTTAGGATTATGGTGATTTCACAGGCCACTTCCTTTGGCCTCTCTTCTACTTACACAGGCTTCGCTTGTGAGTGATGCAGGGTTGTAAGCTCTGCTCTGGCCCTTGCCACATGCTTACAATAATGGTGGGAGCTTTATCTATAAGCTTGCCACAGCAAACTGAATACCCACTGGCATTTTGTTGGTAGCACAAGGCCCAGGAGGAGGGAACTGCCCACTGTGTGGGTGATCAGCCCTGGGTGTCGGCAGGGATGTGGCCAGGCAGGGGTGGACTGTGCTGATGCTCTGGGTATTTGTTACTCAGCAGCATCTGAGAGGTGGCTCAGGGGTGCAGATCTGAGGTACTGAGACAATCTGTGTTCCCTCCAGATCACGGTCTCGGGAGCGGAGGCGAAGACGCTCCAGATCAGCTTCCCGGGAACGGCGGAAGTCTCGCTCCCGGTCCCGGGACCGACACAGGCGCCACCGGAGCCGTTCCCGCAGCCACAGCAGAGGTCACCGCCGGGGGTCCAGAGACAGGAGTTCAAAACACAAGTATGTATTCCTGACAGGAGTGCTTCTGGAAAGGGGAGTCCTTGGCTCACAGTGACCTCCCCAGCCCGTAGAGTGAGCAGGAGCGTGGCAGGGAGCAGCTGTGGTGGCCTGTGCCAGCTCCTGGGCCAAAGCAGGATTTCCCAGTGGCCTCATGTGAGGGCAGCAGCTGTACAGCAAGATCCCAGCTGAGAGTCCAGGAGATAGAACAGGTTCCCTGAATTGCAGTGCTGAGCCTCAAGATGCTCCTTGAATGGGAAGCAGCATGAAGCCTCTCTGAGCTAACTGAGCTTCCCTGGGCCTGTAAAAGCCAAGTGCCTGAGAGGCAGTTTGGATGTTATACTTCTGTAGTTATTTTCTGCTTCCCAGATTCCTTCTCTGAGTGCTGGCATCGGTAAGGAGTCTATGATTTGAGGTCTGGGGATAGCCTCCTGTTAGACTGCTGCTTGAGAGAGAGAGAGAATTCTTTAGGAATCAGCACTTTTTCCTCCTGAAAAAGCAATACAGGAGCAGTATACTGTACTTCTGTCTCTGAGGAGAAGCACTATAGTCCAAAGAAGGGCTTAAAGTTTTTCTGAAATTCAGCAGAACAGCCTCTGTGTTGGAGGAAGGATGAGGCAAGTGTGTGTAGAGTATTAGAAAAATTGACTGGAATTGTTGTTTCCTTACAGCCCTTCTAAGCCCAGGAGCAAGTCTCCCTTCAGGTGCTTGCTGAGGTTAGATCTGGATTTTTTTAAAGACTCCTGGTTAATAAGGGAGTGCTTTAGCACTGCCACCTGATTAGGCACCAGCACTCAAGTACAATTCTAGAAACAAACCTACTGTTGTGTGTCTTGTGTCAGCTTAGCTAAGGGGTAAGAACAGCTTTTCTTTTAAAGATACCTGGTGAAGGGGAGGGAAATAATGGTCTGAAAACGAAGTCTGTTAATAATTGAGGGGGGGTGTAAATGCTGTTGATTCTCCAATGGCTGAGATACTAAAGTGCTTTTTTAAATCTGTCTTGAACATGAAAAATAAAGAAAAGAAGTTTGGACAATTAGGAAGTGAGGAAGATCCTGTAATAACTATTACTAAAGAGCAGGTAAGGGATTACTTCGGAACCCTTGAACACATCCAAACCAGCCCACTGAGATTGCAGGGGGATTGGCCAGCTGACACACCTGCACAAAATTGCTGAGAGCTGGGGAAAGGCCAGGATCAGTTTAAGAAAACAAAACAAAAACAAGAGAACAAACAGAAAAACTGCTTCCTGAAAGAGGGTAGCTTCTGTTTTGACCTCAAGAGTTAATGAAATCTGCCCTCAGGTTCTGCTGGTCTGAGGTCTCACTTGCTGAAAGAAATGGAGAGTGTGTCACAGGATCTGGAGATCTCAGGGTAGGAGATCTGCAGGCAGCAGGCATTGTTGTGGAACAGGTAGAGAGTTAATGTCATCAGACAGACTGATGTTAAATGACACAGTTTCATGAAAATGAAATGGCTGTTGGGTTTTGATATATCACTTGTGCAGTATTTTCAAACCTTAAAATCAACAAGAATGAAAGTGGAACCTCTAGGGTACCTTCTGTTATGACTGTAACAAAACCCTGTGTACTGAGCCTTGGAGTAAAATGTGGGAGCCTCTGCTGAGCTCACTCAGGATCAGCTCCTTTTGAATCCTGCTATTCCCTAAGCTGGCAGGAAATCACACAAGAAACAGCCTTTCAGATTAGACCTAATGTGAAGCCTTCTGCTTAATTCTGTGTGGGCTGACACAGGGAAGTGCTGCTGAAAATCTGTGGCTGTGAAAAGATGTGCCCGTGCAGTGGGCTGTGAATATAAATCTGTATCATCCTGACTTTGAACCTGGGATGCTGCCAAAACCAGCATTTGTCAGGATGCAAAGTGAGAAGCCCAGGGCTGAGCCAGCAAAGAATCCAGTTGGTATTTAAAGCAGTTGAGCAGAAAGCCAGTAGCTTAGGGCCTAATGAAAAACTGCTCTGGAAGCCATGACCTGAGATGAAGAAGAAATTGCAGGCACTTCAGTATGGCCCAGAAAAATAGTAAGGGGAGCAGGGAAGACCTGAGAGAGTCCCTGTGGCAACAGCTTGAAAGGATCACTCTGAGGAAGGAGTAACAAAGGCTGTGCTGTGCACTCAGCGCTGCAGAGCCCACGTTCCCTTACAGAAACCTTGTGGAGGGCCCAGAGTTGCTGTCATGGGGGTCCCACTCCCCATGCCACAATACCCAGGGATATTCCTCTATGGAACTTGTATCCCACAGCCCTGGTAGGGAAAGATGTTGCTTGGTGGGTATTCAACAATTTTAAGTTGTGAAGCTGATAGCGATGGTTTACTTTGTACTTCAGATCTTCTAGAGATCGATCTTCAAGAGAAAAGTCCCGAGACAGAGAGAGGAAAGAGAAGAGCTCTTCTGAGAGGCGGCACGAGAGCACAAATGGCAAATCTCGTTCCAAGAGGTCAGAAGAGAGAGAAGCTGGCGAGATCTGAACTCAAACGATCTGTGTTGCACTGTAAATAGTCTGATAAACATTCTACACAAAGCCTAAATTTCCCATTTATATTTACTGAATACAACTCATCTTTTGTAGTTTGGGATTTTTATTGTTTGGCAGATAGCTGTGAGTTTGTAGAGACACAGAGTTACGTACTGTTTAACAGGATTTTGTTTTAGTAGGAATAAATAAATCTGGATGGATGGTTTTCAGTCCAGGCCAGTGTGGACACCCTGTGTTTGTCCTGACGCAGCGAGCGCAGTGGTCAGGGCCATGCTGTGCCTGGAGCCCTGAGCTGCCCTGACCTTTGTAATGCTTCAGCCCTTTCCAAAAGACTCACCTGACCCTCTGTGAGCACACCAGTAGCGCTGGTTCTCAATTATATTTTTTCCTTCTGTTTATATATGTTAAAAGAAAATTCAGATTTTTTTTTCTTCCTTTTAGTACTTAGCCACCTCATTTTTATGTCTCCAGCACTTGAGAGTTGCCTCACTTGTCCAGCTAAGGCAAAACAGACAAAATTTGGCCCTGATCTCTTCTGAAAGCTGTTCATCATTGAGGATGAGCAAATGAGCTGAAACATGTTTCTAAGCTGGGCTCAAGTCTGGTTTTAGTACCTTTACAGTTCAGATAGTTGGTGTGACAAAGCAATGGGAAACCTGGCTGCTTTCTTCTCTAGAGAAGCACAGCCACAGCTCCTCTGCCTATTTACTGTGCACGCTGCAGTCAGAGCTTCCCCGTGGGGCTTTCTGACCTGCAGACAAAAGTGTTGGTGTGTTTTCCAAGGCCAGTCAGGCAGAATGTGCCGAGGGGCAGAGGTGACTCGGGATGGAGCCCGTGCCAGTCTGTGCCACTCCTGGGAGCGAGGCACCAGCCGCGTCCCCACACGTGTGGGAGGCCTCTGCCTGTTGTCACTCGCTGCTTCGTACCTCGGTCTGTGTCCCAGGAGGGCAGCGAGGCGCCTGGCTGTGCCAGCCCCAGCCGCGACCGCCAGGCTCGGCATTTTGTGGGAATGGTGTGAGCGAAGCCCTTGTCACCCGCCGAGCTGGGCGCTGGCAGGCTGCTCGTTAGCTCGGTGAGGCGGTTAATTGCCGCCGTTAATTGCCGCCGTTACTTGCCGTTCCCAGGGCCGGGGGCCGGCCGGCGCTGCCCCCTCCCTCCATTCTCTCCTTCCCCACGCTCCCCCCGAACGCGGCTCCGGTTCCGCCGCGGCGCTCCCCCGGTGTCAGTCCCTTAGTGCATGCCCCCCCTTCCCTGTCCGTTTTTACAACTAATTCCGCGGTTTCACGTGTTGTTTTTGTAACCTCCGTGTGGGGCGCGGGGGGCGGCGGGCGCGCGCTCGGGGTGCCTGTACGTGCCTGTTCTGTTCTCCCGCGGTCTGAGCGCATTAAAGATCTGTGTTTGTGGCTCCCGCTGCTGCCCGGACTCGTTTTTTGCGGGTTCTCCGCCCGCGCCGCCGCCGAAACCGGACGGACCGGAGCGGGCCGGGCCCCGCCGCACCGGGCGGAGGCGCTCCCTGCGTCATGACGCCGCTTCCGCCGGGCGGCGGCGGGGGACGGAGGCGGAAGTGACGGCGGCGGCGGCGGCGCGGGGTGAGTGCGGAGCGGGGCGGGCGGGGGCCGGGCCGGGGCCACGAGGGGAGGCGGGCAGGGCGGAGGGGGGCCCTGGGCCGCTCCCGGCGCAAGGCGGGCTCCTGACACCTCCATAGGTGCGCCCCGAGAATACGGCCTTGTCCCCGGCGCGCGCCTCCGCGCTGTGAGGGGGCGTTCGGGAAGGGAGCCGGCTCCCGAAGCGTCCCCGCTGCCCGCTCGCTGCCGCCGGCTCCGGGAGCTTGGAGCTGGCAGCGCTGGGGCTGGGGCCGCTCACGGGCCCGGGCCGCGCTGTCTCCGCGATGGCCGGGCTGGTGAGAGCCCGCGGCTGTCAGCTTCGAGCCCAGCCCTGGGGCGTTCTCCGCTGACCCGGAGGGGTTTGCTGGCCGCCTTGAGCAGCTCAAGAAGTGGTCCCAAAGCACAGCGAGAAGCCTGGGAAAGAATTTAATCATTTTCTCTAAAAGACCAGGTTGCTCCCTTTGATCCGAGGTCCTTTATCCCGAGGCTGGCAGCTGCCAGGGGGCCTGGGAAGTTGCTTACGCAGCACCTGGGACTGCGGGTCTGTGCTTCAGTCAAAGAAAGCCCCTCACCTCTGCAGAGCTCAGCACACCCAGAGCCTCAGCGCTCTTCCCGGAGAGGGTTAAAGTCCTGTTTCTCTTTCCCTCGGCAGCCCACAAGCCTGATTTGCAGGCATGAATTAGAGGGCTTCCTGCCGAAAGAAAAATACTTCAATGTGTTCAACTCCGACCTCATTTCCAGTCTCTTCTCCTTATTTTGTAAGGCAAAAACATCTTGCGTAACTGCTGGGAGCAAGAGGGGCAGCCTGACCTGCAGGGAGGGACTGGAGCCAGCCCTTCCCGGTACCAGGGCAGGATTGGGCTGCCTGTGGAGCTGAGAGGCTCCTCGGGGCTGGATGTCTGGTGTCTGGAGTAGCCTGTGAGGGAGCTTTGCTCTCTGTGTGTGTGTGTGTAAGAGATGCAAAGAAAAATCCATCTTCTGGGAGGAGAAAAGAGGTTTCTTTTGAAGGTGGCTGTGAAGGACAACATCATGTGGAGGAAGGCCATTGTTTCATAGACTAATGGAATGGGTTTGGTTGGAAGGGACCATAAAGATTATCTTGTCCCATGGGCAGGGACACCTTCTACTAGACCAGGTTGCCCCAAGCCCCATCCAACCTGGCCTTTGAACACTCCTTGAAACAGCAGTTTCATGCTGCCATAAATCTCTCTAGGCTGTGCAGGAGGCAGCATGGAATTTGTGATCTGTGGATTGAGTGCCCCACCTAAAAAATGTACTTGCTTTTGTCTTCTTACTAAACCCATATGAAATGACCACAGCCTTTTCCAGGGGGTTTTCCCGCATGGAGATCTCTCCAGAGTCCCTTGTGCGCTCAGTCTCTGGCAGTGAGGGATGTCACTGTGCTTCTGAGGCAAGAGGGGAGCCCTGTGGGTGAGGTGGAGATGTCTCAGTCCGAGGTGGGGGTGTCTCTGATGTGGGAGGTTCAAACACCCCACTGATCTCTACCCTTGAAGTTGGCACAAAGGATCTGCGACAGTTGGTGAGGGTGAGTGGCTCGGATGCAGTGGGGCTTGTAAGCTGTGGGATGATAATGACTGGTGTTTCTGCAGCTCAGTTGTTATTACTGGCCTGACCTGTAATCAGTTCCACCCAGCTTTAATGCTGTTCTTCGTCTAAGAGTTTTGATCTTCCCATTGCTCTCATGAAAGTAGTACTGGGTTTTGTTTTGCTCTTCTCTAAACAGTTTGAGTTTCTGTATTAGAACTCCTGTCTGTAGTGAAAACTGCCCTGGATAAGAGTTTTCTCCTACAAATGACAGATGTATCACATTGCAAGGTGCTTGTGCTCTGGAGGAGTTTCTAATTCCCTTGCTGTGGGTGCTCTGTGGCAGATGCTGTGTCTGCACTGGAGGGTTAAATGTCATTTCAGAAGAACCTGAGGACAGCTCCAGCAGGAGAATCCCAAAGGGATTGGAAGGGACCTTAAGGCTCATCTTGTTCCACCCCCTGCCATGGGCAGGGACACCTTCCATTATCCCAGGTTGCTCCAAGCCCTGTCCAACCTGGCCTCAGACATTTCCAGGGATGGGGCAGCCACAGATTCTCTGGAAAACCTGTGCCAGGGCCTCACCAGTCTCTTTGGTGGGGTTTGGATTACAAACGGTGTCCTTACAAAGACCTTAGGGACCTGCCAGGAGTAGAGGTGCCCCAATGTCAGACAGGGATGGTCTCCTCGGGTCAGTGTCCCTGGCCAGCCCTTGGCTGTGACCTGATGTCAGGAAAGAGCTGTGAGCTGCAGATGACCCAGCAAAGTGATAAGCTTGTATGCAGCATGCAGCCTGAGTGTCTTTGGGACAAAAAAACTCATTTTGGGAAATCTTACATGTTACTTCTTCTTGACCTGATGTAAGTGGGACTGCAGAAAAAGGAACAAATGACCCAAGACTGAATGTCACAGCATGATGTGATGCCCAGTGAGTTTGCTGCAGTGTCTCACTGTGCATGGGATCAAAACCCAGCAGTCTGCTCATGGAAAATAGCTGTGATGGGAATGTTGCATCTTTTTCAGAGCAAAACAAGGCTGTTCTGTCTTTATTGATGGCAGTTTGGGGCTTCAACAATTTCTGACTGACAGGAAGGAAACCTCTGAGGTGCTTAAACTAACCAACTAGACAGAACCAAACCAGCCAAATGCTGTGTTTGTGTTCCTAAAATGTCCAGTCAGAACCTGATTTCATCATTCTGTGAAAGATATAAACGTGTTGAACATCAAATCTAAGTTATGGTATATTGCTAGAAATTTTCCAGGAAGAACTGGTGCCTGGTGACATTCCAGATGCTGTGGTTTGGTGTTTTATGGGTGGAAAATGAGTTAAACCTTTCCAGTGCACAGATCCTTAAATGGTTTCTGTCACCAGTCGTCATCCACCTGACTGTCTGTGGTTCTCTGTGCTTGTCAGGCAGTTCTGTCTGACTGCTGCTGATGGTTTGTCCCTTGGGTTTAGCTGTGCAAGTGTCACTGGTTTGAGGCATATCAGATCTGTAAATCTGCACTGTGGCTTCAGGAAACAGGACAGTGAGTCCCCCATGAGGGTGAGTAAAGCTGTGTTTGCCCTGTCCCTGTTGTTACTGTGGTACAGGAAAGGGTGTTCATTCCCTCTCAGCTTGGGCTGGGGACTGCTCCCAGTTCATCCCAAGGCTGGGGGAAGCAGCCTTTAAGGCTTGGGGAGCTCTGGAACTCTGTCTGAGATGCAGATCCTGGCTGTGCTGCCAACGCTCCCTGGCCTGCATGGGATCAGTTTGGGTCTATCACTTGCTTTCTAATTATTTCTCATTCTACAGGGTCTTTCTCTCATGTTTTCTCCCGTCCCCAGATATGCTGCATGTAGTGTGTGTTACACTGCAGCAATGCAGGATCCTGTCACTGCCTGTTCCCTTGAAAGGTGCCTGGATGCGTTAAACTTCCCAGCTGAATTACTTTGTGTCCTCTTCCAGCAGGAGACAAGATGTCGGCTGCTAGAGGACAGTAAAACCATCTCAGATGCACCCTATCATTTTCTGCTTGTCTTCAATTAAACTGATTACCAGCCCTCTTTGTTGTTCTGAGCTCAGGCCATTCCACGTGCTGCCAGCATGTACTTTGGCAGCAGCGGGCGCTGGGATTTCCTGCATTGTTTGAATCTTTGCCATTGACCTTCGTGGTCCTTGTTCTGGCACCGCCTCTGCTCTGGCAGGGGTGCAAAGGGCATTATTCAAACCCTGAAAGAAAAGAGAGAGAATTGCTTTAAAGGCATTGAGGGCTCTTTGTACTTGGTGGCTCCGTAGGGTCATCGCTGCAAAAAAGAGGGGAATTACTGGGGTTGTCAGGATAATTACTGCTTTTTTATTATTCTCATCCCAGTCTAGATGACAGTGGTGAGATTTATAGTGAGTCATAAAAATATGCCATCAATGCTGTGTTAAGTGGTGTCCCTTTTGGACAGAGAGGGGAGAAGCCTGGGTTTGGCTCCTTTTGGGAAGTCTCATAGGTGCTGGAAGCAGTTGTCTGTGCCCTGGATCTTTCCCAGCTCTGTACTGGGAGGCTGTGGAGGGCTCTGCTGGAGAGGCCGGTGGGATTGTGCTGGAGCCCTGTTGCAGCCCATGCTGTGGGTGCTGGTTTTGGGAAGATCCCCCTCTCCATGCTGCTGGAGATGGGCACTCCAGAGACACACGAGCCACCTGCCCCAGCACAGGGGAGGTCACGTAACTCACTCCTGCCTCTGTCCCCATCGCTGCGGCCATGGCTGCTCCACGCCAGTAAATCATTTGCTCAGGCTGTGCCTGAAGCCTTATACCTTGAACCTGCTCGAGGCCTGGTGCAGTAAAAGAGCAATGCTCAGCTCGGGGCAGAGGCTGAAAGCACCACTTGAACTGTTGTTCCCCTTTCCATCTGGAGCCTTCCTACCCGTTAGGTGCCTGCAATCAGTCAGGGAACAGCTGGTCCCGTGAAGGTGTCCCTGGCGTGGCTGGCAGGCTGATGAGAAGGGCAGATGAAATCCTTGGAGTAAGATCTTGGGAATAAGATTCAACTTCTGCATTATTGATTCATTTGCATGGTATTGTGCAGGTTGAATTAAATTATCTGGAGTGAGATCCTGTACTTGATGTAGAAGAAATGCCAGAGCGCTCAGGTTGGAGTGCTTCTAAGTCCAGCAGGCTTCGAGGTTAAAGGGTTGACAGTGCCAGGCTGACCTGCTGATCCTGTGCCTCAGGGTTGCCTTGCCATGGATCTGTCGCCCTGTGATTTGTACCCAGAAGAGAAGAGACCTCTGCAGTGGGACAGGGACATCCTGGGGAGCCACAGCTGCCTGAAGGAGCTGAGCCTCCCCACGGTGACTCATCTTGTGTTTCACTGAACCTGTAAATGAGCTTGGGTAGAAACGTGAGACACAGCAAGCCCTGTTGCTGTTGGAGTTGAAGTCCCAGGCTCTCTGCACTGTGTTGGTGCTGACTTTAAGCTGTTTATTGCTGGGGAAGTAAATGGCTCCAGTGGACAATCCAGACATGTGACTGCTGGGGCACCGTCATGGAAAATTGGCCTGGTTGTCGTGGTTATTTGCTCTGATATAACTTTTCATAACATTGTCAAGCAGCTTTTTCCAAGACTACTGGAATGTGTTATTCTTTATTTCTTCCCTTGTGGTATTTTTTTTAAAGAAGCACTATCAGAGAATCTGTATAAAACATGGATTTTTATTGTTGTTGTGGGTAATGAATTACAGGATCCTCTGACTGACTAGGGCTCTTTCCCCCCCTTTTAATAGCAAATTAGCACAGAACCCCTCTGTTTATTGTAGTTGTAGCTCAAGGTTATGATTTATAGCAGGAGAAACTAAAATAGCAGTTGTTAGCTCTTCCAGTCTGATGAAATCAAATTTGCCTGATTTTAGTCTCAACTCCTGCCTTGTTTTTTCTCCAGGGACGGAAGTCGTCACTCTCTCGCGTTCTGCAGGGCTGGGTTGCTGAACCTACCCCGTGGTTTCTCATCTAAGAAGGTGTTGAATAGCTTTGGTTTGCTCCTCTACAGAATATGCTGGTGTTTGTTTCTCTCTCTCCTGGGGAAGCTCAAGTGCACATTACAGTAGGGAACAGCCTTATGTTGGGATATAAAGGTCACAAGTGTTTCCTTTCACGTCTCCAGCTGGGAGTCAGGCTGACGTACGCAGGAGGTGGCTGTAAGTCTTTGCAGCCAAAAGGAGCTTTTGGGGTGTTTTTCTTGAGGGAGAGCTGCAGACCAGTCAGTCCTTTCTGCGTGGGGTCTGTAGCCTTCTTTGTCCAGCTCTAGCAGAGTTTATTTCCTCCTCTGGAGAAGAATTGGTGTTGTTCCTGCATTCCACAGACTCTCCCCATTGCTCTGTGTAGGAGACCTCTGGCACCAGCAGTGTGTTGTATCCAGCTCTGTGACAATACACTGGTTTGCTCACCTCCCATTAAATGTTTCCAGAGTGAATATCAGGTAGTAACAGATTATTTGAATTGGTGTTTTTAAAATGTATTTCAAAATGTATTTTAACTTCTCTTTCCATTGCTGCAGTGAAGGGGGAGAAGGGTGTCTGAATACCGATGAATGAGCTGTGATGGATAACAAGGACTCGGAAGCTGAGATCCACCCTCTGAAGACTGAGGATGTAAAAGCTCAGGAGAACCATGAAAACTTCGTGGAGAGAAGGATTGTCAAGTCCTCAGGGCTGTCCCGGCTGTCCCGGTGGCGCACTGCCGCCTTCTTCATCTCCCTGTTCCTCTGCCTGATCATTGTGTTTGCTTTCTCCTTTATCATTCCCTGCCCAGAGAGGCCAGTTTCAGAAAGAACATGGTTCCGATACTACAACGATGCAGGTGAGCTTGCTGCAGCAGTATAAATACTTGCCAAGAGTACTTTTCCTTTCTGTGCCATGGGTTTGGGTTGTGGGCCTCTACCTAAGCACAACATGGAGCCAGACCTGCAGGGATGCAGCCCTTGGGAGCCAGAGCTATGAATACCTGACCTGGATAAGCAATGGCCCATCATAATTGGAGTGGCCTTCCAGGAGGTGTTTACAGGATCTAGTGGAGAAATTAGATGCTGCTCTGAAGTGCTAACAAGGTAGAAAGCTGGCCTCATTCACAAAAAAAAAAAAATGAGGAAGGGTATCTGGGAATAAATCTCTGTTGAAGTTTGCTCTGTAAAATGTTCCCTTGAAGTTTGAGCTGAGGTTGGAGGCAATTAGGCATTTTTTCCTCTGTCACTTTGACTTTCTCCCTTTTCCACATGGCCAACAGGAAGAGGAGAAGAATAATTCCATCTTGTTTTTTTAATAAATTGTTCTATAGTTACTATAGCTATTTTTATTCTGGTTGCTTTAGTTGGCTCTTTAGCCTGGGTCCTGCTCCCCAGTGGCTTGGCAATCGCTTCTGGGAGAGCTTTTCTTTAATCTTGTGTGCAGTGGGTTGTGCTGGATGTGCTGTAAATGCAGAGATAGTGCTCACAGCAGGGACTGAGCTGCATGTGGTGCTGCAGACGTCCCAGGTTTTGCAGACATCCCAGGTTCTGCTACTCTGAGCTCAAGAAAGCTGCTTTTAGCTGATAGAAAGATGGAGTATCTGGGTTTTGTGGGGCTTGGGTGGGGCTTCTTTGTACTTTGAGAATAGCAACCCCACACCAAGACCAGAGTTGTTCTTTGTTCAGCATAGTTCAAATTCTGGCTGCTTGGCTCTTAAAAGAGACAAATCCTCTGGGGGATAGCAAATTTTAAAAATCCTTTGGCACTAACATCCTGTCCTTGGTACTTGTGTACATGGCTTTTTTTTAATACAAAAGCCAATTTGTCCTGATGTTACACTGTCCAGGATGGAGGCAGTGAGTAGGTCCCTAGGAATTTGTGTTTTGCTGCAACTTTGTCTGCTGCGGGCTAAGAAAATCCTCACCAGAGCCTGGCTTGTGTTCTCTTGCAGTGCCCTACCAGTTCCTTGCTATAGAAGATGTGAATGAAGACAAAGTACAAGATGTGCTCTTTGCTTTCAAATCCAGCAATGGCAGCAGCAGCTTCAACAGGTCCTGTCTGGATGAAGGTACCTGCTTCAGAAACGCCTTCTAGAAAGGGCTGTCCTTTCTCTTTTAGTTCCAGTTAGTGACTGGGAGAGAAAACTGGGTAGGGAGAGGAGCTGGGTGAGTTCCAGCTCCTGGGTGGTGCAGGGCAGCAAAGGTTGGAGCAGGGGCAGCTCTCTCTGATATCTCTTCTCCCCAGGGCTGCCGTCTCCCTGTGCCTTCGTTGCGGCCGTGTCCGGCACGAATGGCAGCGTGCTCTGGGAGAGCCCTGCTGCTGAGGACGTGCAGTGGCTGCAGTGTGGCATCCAGCAGCTGGGCATGGCAGAGGCCCCGGGCTGCCTCGTGGTGGGGAAGCCGCTGTCCCTTATAGCAATCGACCTGCAGACAGGTGAGTGCCAGCCGGAGCCCTGCTGCCACACAGGGGACAGGCCACTTGCATTCCTCACCTGGTGGCCTCCGGGGGGAATGTCAGTGTGACATGACTGGCTGGTACATGAACAATGGGCACTGGGTATTTATTATCTTGGAAACCTTGCCAGAGCTGCTCGCTGGGCGTTGAGGAGCGCGTGCTCTCAGCCTCGCCGTTCCAAAGGCTGGGCTCTGGTGGGGGTTTGTGCCAGCCACTGTTTCATAAGACCAGTGTTCCAACAGCTTTTGAAACAGGAGGAGCAGTCACTAGCTGTGAATGTTACTTTATACTCTCCGGGGTTAGACACAAACCTGCACCTGCAACATTTCCCAGTTACTCATGTGTGTGTGCCAGGAGCGCCTGCCGTGGCAAGAGGAGGGGGAGTTCTAGGAATTTATGATTTTAAAGTCATCAAGGAGAGCACTTAGAAGAAGTGCTTGCCAGTCTGTTACAGTAGTCTACGATTCTTCCTGGTTCCTCTGGAAAGGTTTCTTCCTTTCTAAACTTAGAGGTGGAGAAATGCATCATCATCATCTTGCCTAATGTGGGTGGGGGTAAGGAGTGTCTGTACTACTTTAGGAGCAGTGACCATCTGCTGCACCTTGAACCTTCCTTGCTGGTGAAGCCTAAAATACATTTCCATTTTGGGGGTTACTGTTTCCAGAGGTCTAAACAATACATGTTCTCCCTAGGATCCCATCCTCTGTATCTGGTGTTGAACCCCTCACACCCTGTTTTCCAAAAACTGAAAAAAAGAAATAGCAAGAGGTACAGCTCTGAGGAATCTGAGGAAAATCTGGTGTAGCTTTTAATTTCCAGTGTAGATGGAAGTGTAGATACACACAGAGCTAGAAAGTTTCTGTACCAACAGAGATAGCACCGTTTTCCCTCATGTGTAGGCTTTAGCACAGGTTATTTTTAGACTATTAATGAAGTCAGTTTCAGGTCAAAGTGTAGAAAGTTGGCTGTGGAGCCAAAGGTGTGTAACTAAAGACAACCATAAAGGCAAGCGTGGAGAGAAGGAGCCAGGCTAAGCTACAGGTCGCAGCAGTATGGCAAATAAAACATTCCATAGATAACTTCAAAGCAAGAGAGGAAAAAATGCTTCGGATAGAAAAGTGACTAACCTAGGATTTTGTGTATTTGATGCCTTTTTGCTATTAAGTAAGTTAAAAATGGTTTCTGAGTGTAGTTGACTGGGGGTTAGGAGGACAGAGCAGAATAAAATGTATTTAAATAGGCTAAATGTATTCAAAGAGGCAAAGTCTAACTTACATCACAGTGTGCTAAAAACAGTAGCCAGTACAATCTTTAGCTGTTAATGATTCATCATCGTGGAGGATTTGGTGAGATTCCAGGGCTCTCAGGCTGTCTAGCCCCTGCCTGTAGGAAGATTGAAGGAGAGATAGGCAGATTATCATCTGAAAGTGTCTGATGTGGTTTTGATCTTTAAATGCTGATAAAGTTAGTGGTTTTTTATCATTTGAAGTTGTGTTAAGTCCTGCTTTCTTCGTTGCCACAAAAAGTGACCTGAGTGGGCAAGAAGGGAAGTGTAGGAGTGCATGCTCCTGTTTGTGTGGGACATCTAACATTCCTGCATGTTTATCTTACCAGCAAACCGGGACACATAAGAGCTTAAGATTAACTGTTCCAGGTCAAAGTAAAAGTCTATGTGGCTGTGTATTATTCCATCTCTGCCATAGCCCAAAGCAGTCTCAAGGAAGAGGACAGGAGTAAGGGTTTTGTTACACCTTCTCTCTTCACCTGATCCTCCAGCGGCCTGAACTGTGAGGCCTGTGGGTGGTTCTGGTCTCCTGAGGGATATGGCAGAAAGGGCACCACGATGATCAGATGTATGGAACAGCTTCTGAGAAATCACTAAGTAAATAAATCAGAACTCCAACCTGGAGAACGTCCGACAGGGACAAAAGTCTCTGTGTCCCCTGTGGATGCTTGAAGTGAGAGCTGAACTCAGTCCTCTGAGTTCTGATTTTATTATTCCTTCCAGACCAAAAAAATCCAACCTTTTCACCCAGGCTAGATTTGCAGTCCAGGCACTTGCCTAATTTCCATCTTGGCTCCTCTTGCTGTCCTTGTGCCGTGACCCCGGGCTCTGAGGAAGCACCGTGGCACTGCAGATGTCAGGCAGGACAGTCCCATCTCCTGTTGATGGAGCACGAGGGGGCTGCTTTCACAGGCTGTGCTCTCTGTGGGCTGGGTTAGGGCATGGAAGGATTCTTAAGTGCTTGGTGTTGAATCCAGCTCAGTGTCACCTGTTTCACTTAACTCAGACTGCTCTTTTAAAAAAATAAGATGTTTTCTCCCAGTCTATGTCTGCTGTCTAACCACCAAAGATTTGAGCCTTCTGCACTGACAAGTGAATTTCCTTAGCCTGGTCTTACTCCTGTACCTTTGGACTGTCCTGAAGCTAAAATGTGGTAATTTAAAACTTCTCTTCTTCCTCTGCCTGCTTATTTTCTTCGAAGGCAAAATTCTTTGTCTTCCCATGATTTCCTAAGGAGCCTAGGAAATCTGCTCTCTTCACTTCACATCTGTTGTCATAGTAACAAGTCCAAGTGTTTTTTTCAGCATTGCAGTAAAAACTTTGGAGCAATCCTACTAGAAATACAGCCTGCTTTAAATTATTGCAGACAGCATCAAGTAGTAATTCCTTGGCTTTCAGTCCAGCTGCCTTCCTGACAAAGAACAGATGATTACTTTGCATTCCTGAAATGATAATTGCTGTGTGTGATGCTGGGTAAAGGGGAGGGTAAACATTTGCCCTGGGAGCACCTAATCAGACACCAAAGTGTTCATTAGAAAGAAAATCCCCCAGCAGTGTCCTCCCTGCCAGATTCCACTGCAGATTCCACCGGTCAGTGACTGGAAAGTGACCCACAGCCTTGGACAGTGGGTGGATAGAGCCACTCAACTGGTTTGGAGCTGTTGAAGAGAAACCCACCCCAGCCACCCCGTTTTTTAAAAAGCAAAGCTTTTGTACCTCAATTAAAATCAAGTTTGAGCTGTGTGTGTTCTTTAAACAAGGGAGAGGTGGGATGTGGCCTGAGTTGTCGCTGGTCATGTCAGTGGGGAAACATGTGCAGGAGGCAAGTTGCAGCAAAGAAGGTTCTGCCAGGAGTAGCAGCAACACTGGTCAGAATTCAGCTGCTTTATGGTCTCAAAATGTTTGTGCAGGTTTAAGTGCACAGCAGCAGGCATTTGGATCAAAACAAAGGATTCTCCATGCCATGAACGTGCTGGGAAGCTTGTTAACTAAAGGCACATGGGAAGCAAGCTGTTCTTTGTGCCAGGGTGTTTGGGTGTGTTCCTGCAGACAGCTAGGATTGCTTTCCAGTGTGAGATGAAATTGTGGATACTGGGATTCATTGGGAATGCAGAAAGGCAAGGAAGTACCCCATGATGAGCATAAATGTTGCTGGTTTGTGGTGCTGATGGGCTGGAACAGGAGCATTAATAACCTTTCAACCTAAGATGCCTTTTAGTGACTGTTTCCCACTAATTGTTTTCCAGGAGAAGTTCTGTGGAGGGAATCTGGTGACTTCGGAGCTAATTATACTTTGCTGACTCCTTTGTCAGTGATTCCAGATGTGGATAATGATGGAGTTCAGGACCTGATAATCTTTATTACTCAAGGAGGCCAGGTATGTCATCCTGAAGCTCTGATAACCCCAGGGGATGGCAGGAATGCTGTTTATTTCCACCTTGTAGTCTCAGAGGAAGTGTCTGGAGGCCTCTGGTTTCTGTGCGTTTGGGGTGGGTTTTTTCCCACCCTCCACAGATATACTCCCAAATCAGCACAAGTGTTTTATGGTTTAAAAAAGTAAAATAAATCAAAGAGCTGGCCAGTAATCCCTCCCCCTGTGCTCTCCTCACTGCATGTTCCTGAGCTGTCTGGGGAGTGAGCCGGGGCAAGATGAGCTTGCAGTTTTCTGCTTCTCTGCTTAGAGAAGTGGAAGTGAACAAACCCTGACAGCTTTGGCTCTTAGATCAAAGCACAGCTGACAGTCAGTGCTTTAGTACCAGCACTGCCCTTTTCTGATCCCTTCCCTCTCTCTGCCTGTGGTCTGCTTTGCACTGCTCTTCCCAGTGTCACAGTGCTGGTTAATTCTGATCTGAGTCCATTTAGCGAAACAGCTGCTGGTTGTATTATCTCCCTCCACATACTGCATTTCCCATTTCTGAGAGGGGAAAAGTCATGTAGCTAGAGCAGTTTTTCTGCTAAAACATCTACATCCATGATGGGGTGGCACAGCATTGTCTGCGTGCCCAGTCTGTCCTGTTCAAAGCACGCAAGTTACAGCTCCCTGTGGGTCTGCTGGGAGCAGTGGGAGCCCCATGTCCTCATACCAGAGCCATGGAATCATTATGGTTGGAAAAGACTTCTGAGATCATAGAGTCCAACCTGGGACCCTTCCCCACCTTGTCACCCAGCCCAGAGCACTGAGTGCCACATCCAGGCTTTCCTTGAACACCTCCCGCAGTGGTGACTCCACCACCTCCCTGGGCAGCCCCTTCCACTGTTTAGCAACCCTTTCTGAAGAAATTCTTCCTGATGTCCTACCTGACCCTCACCTGGCAGAGCTTAAGACCATTTCCCCTTGTCCTGTCCCTTTTTCCCTGGGAGCAGAGCCTGACTCCCACCTGGCTCCACCCTCCTGTCAGGGAGTTGTGGAGAGTGAGAAGGTCTCCCCTGAGCCTCCTTTTCTCCAGGCTGAGCCTCCCAGGTCCCTCTGTTCCACCTCACAGAACATGTGCTCCAGACCCTTCCCCAGCTCTCTTCCCTTCCCTGGACCTGCTTCAGTACCTCAGTGTCCTTTTGGAATTGAGGGGCCCAGAACTGGACACAGCACTCGAGATGTGGCCTCACCAATGCCCAGTACAAAGGCAGAAGCACTTCCTTGGCCCTGCTGGCCACACTATGGCTGGTACAAGCCAGGTTCCACTGGCCTTCTTGGCCAATGTCCTCCCTAAGAAAAGAGAGTTTTCCTGTCCAAGGCATTGTTGTTGGAAGAATCATCAGAAATCCTGTTATCTTTCCTCCTTGCTTTTTCTATCCCAGTTATCTCAAGACTTTAGTTTTTTTAATCTTAGGCGGCCAAGAAATGTTTGAATGTAGCCTCTGTTCTTCAAGACTGCCTTTTGATCTGTTTTCCATTTAAGCTCTCTTGCTATCTTGGTATGAAATCCCTTCCTCCCTCTGGATTTGGCAAGCGCTCTGCCAACTTAAGGAAAAGTATGTTCTCTTTTGAGAAATCACGCAAATGTAGGAGCTGGAGTGGAGCTCTGCAGCTTGGAAAGGGCTGGTCAGAAGGGAGATTCAGCACTCAAGTAGAGGAGCTTTGTTGCTATTGAGGGCTGAAGTTGAAAGGACAGAGCTGTGAGCAGTCTGTGGAAGGGTCTGTGTGCAGGGGGTTAGAGGGCAGCTTTTCCACAGATTCCCATTGACCCCTGCCTGCTGCAAGCTTCAGCACAAACACATCCCGGAAAATGCGCCGGATTTCGGGATCCACCTCCTGTGGCGACACAGAGGGGTTGGCAGTGCAGTGAGGAAGGTGTTGTGTTTTCTCACTCCCTGTGTAAATACCTCTGGCTGTCACTGTCCCGGGGCAGCCACTGGAGCTGTGCTTGCCAGTAAAGGTGCAGCTGATCTACCAGAGCTGGCGTGTGTCTCCTCCCAGTGCGGGAGGCTGGGAACAGCTGGTGCATGTGTTGCTCTCCCTCTCCAGTTGTGTTCTCATTCTCCCCAGCAAACTCAATCCCTTATTCACCTGTCAGACTCTCCAGATTCGCTTTGGGAGCAGCAGATGTCCTTCTCTTTCCCAGTCCCTCCCTCTCAAGGTAGAGGGAAGGGTTCCTGCCTGACTCAGCATTTCTGATGGATGCTGTTTCTCTTGGTCAGATGTTTCACTTGTCGCTAAAGTCCATTGCTCTCCCCAGACTCTGACTGTTGCTCAGACACTTAAATCTGGTCCTAGTTTTAACCTTTATTCTCCTGGGTGAAATGTTTTTAGTGGATTTTGTTACCCTGCACAAAGAATAGAAAGAAATCTATCAGCTCTTTTATCTTCTTGGACTCACATAAGCCAAAGGAGGAGTAGATTAGGGCACTTAAAACATTTAGCAGAGCTGTCATGTGAAGCCAAGTTTCCCATGTCCATATGCTGCATTGTTCCTGCCTTAAGGTCATCTCCATTTTAGGCTTGAATGGATCTTTGCTGTCCTTACAGAGCTGAGGCTGCTGTTCCACAGTCCCAGTCTGTAAGGAAGATGGGTGACAGAGGTAGCAAATTCTCAGAGCAGGTGGCTATGCTGGAAGTGGCTTTCAGACTTCCAGAAGAACTCACAGCAAAGGGGTCATCGAACTCATGCCCACTCTTCCAAAACCAGGGAGAGACTTCCCATCCAAGCCTATCCTGCTCCCGTTCAGTTGTTGTTCTGTACCAGCTTTAACCTTGTTGGTTTTTGTCTTTAATCCCTTCCCTGCATAGGTTAAGACCTTCATCCATTCAGGAAAAACTGGCCAACAGATTGGCTCCACTGGCAGCCTGACCGTGGATGGCAACGCTCGCTACGTCAGGCTGGACCTGCGCTCCTCCTCCTACTTCCTTTTCTACACAGGTACAGCTCTGCTTGGGAATCAGTCTGAAAGAGTGATTGTAACTGAGATCAGGATTAGTAAACATCATCTGAGAGTGTGTTTTGCGTTCTTACAAGCTGTGTGGAGCTTTCACCTAGTCAAAGAGCTGTTCAGGGCCAGGAGAAGGGGGGGCCTTCTGCTTAAACTGCAGTTTGTTATGTACTGTAGTGGTTTTATTTAACAAATGTCAAGCATGTAAGGATTAGGCAGTCATTTATAGCAAATGATTACTGTGGAACACTTGGATTATGAACAGATAAAACGTTAAAAGCATTCAATAGCAGGCTTGAGTCTCAAAATACCACTACAACTCTATGATGCAAGCCCTAAAAATATAGTTGATCTGACAGATCTGGAAAATCATAGAGTTCAGAGCCAGGGCAGGATAACTTATCTCTCTCATTCTTGCTTTTTTTTTTAAATTTTTGCACAGAGAACTCTCTCTATGCATATTCCCTGAAAGATCTGTGCAGTGCAGCAGTTGGGATGGAAATTAAACTTCCCGGCCTCCAGCAGGATCCTCAGTGGGAGAAGAACATTGACCGCACCACGCACCGCTTGTCCCTTCTCAGGTATGAGGTTATGTCTCTCCTGGAGGCTGGTGGAGTGGAGGGTGCTGGTGTTCCTGACAGGTTGGCCTGTTGGGGCTTTGTTCTTTCCTGGCTATTTGGCTTTTGGACTAGGAGCACATCCAAAGCTCAGGAAGAGGGTTGGTGTTAATGGCTTCATCAGGGGTTCACAGGAAGCAGGCAAAGCACGTTGGGGTTTCCTATTTGCATTTACTGTGCAGGGAAGAAACTCCAAACCTCACAGTAAAAGCACCCCATGGTCTAAAAAACTTAATCATTTCTCTTTCCTTGTTCAGATTTGGAGACTTCCGCTACCTGGCAAAAGTTCCTGGGCCGTCACGGGACAACATCTTGGTTGTGAGCTCAGAGATGGCTACGCTGATCAACACAAAAGATCTCCACACTGTGTGGACCCTCAACGTGTCCCGTGCTTTGAGGTAGAGTTCTCTGTGTGGGCTAGATGTGACATATCCAAGATCCCAGCAACAGCAGATGCAATTTTTTTTTTTGCCTGGGTCATATCTGGATCTTGCTTATGGTGTTTTGTCCTCTCTGCTAGCAAATGCTGGGTGCTGCTTCAGGATGGAGGAGCTCAAAGCTTTGATTCCTCATTCTGTGGCTGCTGTGATGTGGCTGGGCTCAGAGTTGGGGTGGTACCAGGCCAATCCAATGTTGTGGCAGTCAAGTCTCTTACCAGGGCAGTTGTGGGAGGATAGAGGCAACTGGGAAAGCAAAGTATGCCCAACCATCAGGGTGGGTTCTGATCTGTCGCTGCTCTTTCTCTCCCTCAGTGAGCCGCTGCTCGGTTACTACAAACCTGATGTTCTTGGTATTGTCCTGGAGAGTGAAATTGGACCCAATAGGAAGAAGGTTTGAAATCTCTTCCTTTTAATTCCCATTTCTCTGTATGTCACAGCTCAAGCAGGAATTGAGTCAAGGACAGTTGGTGGGATGTGTTCCCTCTGGCTGATTTTAGGAAGCTTTAAGCTGCAAAAGGATCTCTTTCAACAGGTTATCGAAGCCAGCTCAGGCACTTTAATTTTCTTCTCAGCAAGAGGCTTCTATGACAGAACTTTGAACCCCTTGAAGTAGCTGCAAATCTTGTGACTTTACTCTAATGTGGCCCACCCCAGGTCTCACAGCTCTGTGATGCTCTGCTTCAAGTATTTCCTCATCTTCCCATGTGTCAGATACTTGTTCCCATAGACAGTGTGGGGAGAGACAGCTGACCTGACTTCTCTCTCATGGCTTGTTAAATGCCTTTGTCATGAGTTCCTTTTCTTTCTTCTCTGCTAGGTTATGATTGTAGAGAGTGGATCTGGAGCAGTCCAGTGGGACTTGAAGCTGAACTCGGGAGCAGGGAGCCCTGGCCCAGCCATCCTTTCCACTGCGGATCACCGCTCTGCCTTCCTCATCTGGGGAGACTACCAAGAGCCAGGCAATGAGACAGTGAGTGGTGCTGCTGAGGGCTGCACTTCTCCAGACTCTGGGCCAGAGTTGGGTGGAGTTACCCCATTCTCAGAGTGTTGATATTCCCCTCTGTGTGTGCCACTGACACTGCAGCCTAATGCCCTGGGTGTGGGTTCAGTGTCCATAGCCATGTCCCTGCAGGTGGTGGTGGCACCAGCAGCTTTTGTCACCCTCAGCCTGCTTATGTAGAGAAAAGGAACTTGGTGGCTCTGTGAGCAAAGTCACTGCCCTGCCTTGGTGTGGCACTGTAGGTGAGGTGGGAGGCTTCTGGCCTGGTACCTTTGGAGTTGCTGCTGTTTCCCTGGGAGCCTCCCATGGCAGCATTGCATGCAGTGATCTCTGTGGCCACGTGAATATCCTTTCTGTGTCCCAGGCAGCCTCTGGCAGCCTCAGTGCACAGCTCAGCTGCTTGCACAGCCCTCAGGGCAGTGACAGGCAGCGCTGGTGGCAGGTTGTGTCTCTGAGGCTGCTGGAACACCAGCTGAGCTTCCTCTGCTTTCCTTGCTCACTCTGCTAGCCCTGAGGCAAAAATCTGTCTCCTGCCTGCAGCAGACAGGGCAGCTATTTGCAGGAAGCTTAGGGTGGGAAGGAGAGCAGTAAGCAAAATCCCAGCATTTGTCCTAATGGTGTCAGTCAGGATGAACTGGGCTGACACGGACAAGTGTCTGGCTGGGTGTATCCCATCGAGCATGAGTAATCCCTGAGCCTGGTGCTGGTGTTGTGTCTGGGATAACGTGTGAATCTGTGTCCTGATAGTGTCCTGTTGGTTGCAGAGAGACAGAGCTCCCCTCCAGAAGCTCTACCTTTTCCATCCTTCCTACTCTAATGTCCTGTTGGAGCTCCGCAACAGCACAGACCAAATAGTTGCATTCACTGGTAAGTCCTCTCCTTCCAGTCCTCCAGCAAGGAGGTGCAGGAGGACACTGGTCCCTCCTGGCCCCTGTGGGTGGTGTTGGGTCTGGTGGCCAGTCCAGGCATGGAAGGCTTAGGCTGGGTTTCCATGTGCTCCGTGTTGCAGCAGTGCTGTTCGAGCGGAGCCGTCACGCCTGCTACGTGCTGCTGCGGGGCCCCCAGCCCGGCGAGGGGCCAGGCCCCGTGTCCCTGATGAAGAGGAAGCTGAAGGAGGATGTCTCGGGGAGCAGGGTGATCTGGCTGAGCCACATGGCCGGGGACAGTGAGCAGTACATCCGGGACCGCCTCTACAGGATGCGATTCCAGAGCCGAGTGTGAGCTTGCCGAGGGAGGGGGAAAGGCTGCCTCTGCTCTGCAGCCGTGCTCTCAGCAAGCCCAGAGTCTGGATTCCAATGGGAAGCTGCCTTTCTCGATCTGCAAACCAAAGCGTGGCTGGCAGGGAAGCACCCCCAGTGTCCAGGGACACCTGGGCTGTGGGGGCAGCTGCCAGAGCGTCCGTCCTCAGAGCTGATGGGACTTCAGTGCTTGGCCATCACTGAAATGTCATCAGCTCAGGGAGGAGGGCTTTCTCCTCCATCCCTCTGTGCCCTCAGAACTGTGCTGACTCAGGAATGTGTCTGGAGGAAAGCACATGCTTCCTGAGATGCCGGAGTTGATGATTTCTGGGATGTCCAAGAAGTGGAGTTCACTGTGTGGTGTTAAGATTTCCTTTCTGAGTCAGCTCTCCTGGCTGGGGAGAGGTGCTTGGCTGCAGGTTGATTTGCAGTTACCCTCTCCTGGATTTGGGCCCTGCTTCAGTAGCAGTGGGGGGTGTGTGGTTACCCCAGCCATGGCTGTGGTGTGTCTGATGTCACTTGGGCCAGCAGAGCACAGGTTAAAGTGTCGTTCTACTTAGCAAATGGCCTTTTCCCCAAAAACAGCCCCACGTGTCCTGCTCTGCAGTCACCAGCCTACCTTTGTTCTGTGTCCTCTGCTGCTTCCTTCCCAGCCAGGCTGTAGAGTGTTGGTGACACCGAGAGGGAGCTGGTCTCCCACCTGATGGATGCATCAATGTTCCTCCCTTCCTTCAGTCTGCTTACAGGTGGTGAGAGGTCCACCCTGAGCCCAGGCTGGCTGGTCCCTGGCAGTACCTCTCCTGGCTTAAAGGAGCCAGAGGATCTAAGACATTTTTGGTTTTTTGGAGTAGAATTGCACTTTAACCTTTTCTGGGAGCTGAGATTGCTGCTCTGGGAAGCCCTGTACCCAAGTGGCAGTGCCAGCTCCCTGCTCATTTAGCCTTCCAGCTGCTGAGGAGCCTTCTCTAAGCACTGTCCCTGCTGCCAGGAGGTGGGCAGGAGCTCTTGTGCTGCCTCCCAGCCCTTGGAATGGAAGTGATGCTGGGTGAGGATCCTCGGGCATTCTTCTCTCTGCCCAGCCTGGTATCCCAAGGGGATGGGACAGGTTGCTGTGTGAAGATGACATGTTTCTCCTGGAGATTCATGTAGCACCATGAGGTGTTTGCTTTGCCCTGTCCTAGTGGGTGCCAGTGCAGGCTGTAGAAACAAGGTACAGAGCCTTGAAAACAGTTTGAACCAGCTGCTCAGTCCTGAAAATAAAAATAGCCCTAAAAATAACCTCTCTAAAGCTCTGCCGTGCCGGAGGGGGTTTGGCCAGTGCCTCCCTCCCTTGCTGAGTCTGACATTGGGGGATGTGTAGGAGCACTGTAGGATGGGAATGTGCAGCATCAGGCATCAGCTCTTCCCTTCTGCCACTGCTGAGCCCAAATGTGCCACTGGGCAGCTGCTGTCACCAGCTCACACCACAGCCCCAGCAGTCCCAGGCAGACAGCACAGGGAGCTGGGCTGCCTAGACACCTCCTGCTTCCAGCTGGCCAGTGGCTGCCTAAGGGGTGCCCTAGCTCCCTGTGCCCCGTGACCCATATCCCAGGCAGTCAAGGGAGCCAGTCCTGGCGTGTCCCAGCTGTGCAGGAAGCCAGGGATACTCTCTGGAGAGTGCTCCACAACCTTCAAAGCACCCTGGGCTCAAAATGGTGGGGTTCCCCTTCTGCCTGTCTAACCAGCTGTTTCCTGGGGGAATCTAGGAGTGCAGGGAGGCTCCCCAGCTGTGTCCCTCAGCCTGGGTTTCCTCTGCTCAGCACCTTAGGCCTGATGGCCCCACAGGTCCCTGTGCCAGTGTTGCAGCCATAAGAGGCTCTGAGGGCTGGATTGAGGCTGCTCTTCAGCCAGCTGGAGCAGGGCACAGGGCAGGGGACCCCAGACTTGCACTGTAGTCCAGCCTGAGTGTTGGATGTGGATTGTTTCCTGCTGAGATTCCCCTGGCAGGAGGCAAGGTGCCTAGGCTGTATTCTCACTGCACTCTCCCTCCTCAGATCCCTACCCAGACCAGACCTTCCCATAGGCACACTGAATGTTCCTTCAGGAGAGCTGGATTTTCAGCTTTGGGGAGCTTTTCTGGCTTTAAGTTGTCCACTAATGTTTCCAGACACTTTGGAAACACAGTTTTCCCTGTGGCAGCTCAATTAAATGCATCAGTGCCAAACCAGCACCTTCTTAACAAAGCCAGTCTGTTTTCCAGCTTATTTTCCTGTGTCATTGTTTTTTTGCAGTATTTAATGAATGACTTTGTGCCTTGATTCAATAACTCAGCTGGGTGGCGATGGCTATATCACTGTGTTATGTGTTAGTGTGGTTTTTAACACTGAGACTGGTTTGGTTCTTTAACTTATTGCGAATTGTGCTGTACAGGACTTGCTCTAACCGGAATGGTTTCAATAAACCCTCTTTTGCATTGTTTGTAAATGGTGCCCTGCTTTGATGCTGGAGGTTACACAAGACTTTGGGATATGTTGGCAGCTCTTTGAGTGACCTCCCCAAGGCAGAACACCCCTCCTTGGGAGGGATCCAGGTGTCCTGGTGATGCTTTGACAGCTGAGGTGCTGCCTGCTGCCCTGTCCTGCTGCAGGCAGGTGATGGACCAGGAAAAGGGAGAAGGGAGCATGTGGAGAGAGGCTGGAGTTAGATAACCAGGCTAGGCCAGCCCATCCCTGCCCCCTGCCTGGGGCTCTGTGACCTGGTTTTGCACCCCAGATTTCCCACTGCAGTCCATCAGCACGAAAATCTCATGCTGGGGTTTGGATTTGGATCAAGCCGGAGGGAGACGCGTGGCAGGCGCTGTCTCCTGGAGCGTGGGACCATCTGTCACTGCCCGGAGCCTGCCAGCACCGAGATCCCAAGCTCCATCCTGTGACCGAGGCTCCAGCAGCTTCCCCTGCCCCAGGGCCCTCTGTCTGCCCCAGCACCGAGCTGAGAATGCCCCTTGCTCTGTGCCACCCTCTGCAGCAGGAAAGGATGCCACTATCCCCAGCATCCCAAGGGTGTTTGTTAGCCAGGATACGGGATGGCAACTCCAACCACCTACGGGGCTGGAGCTGTCCCCAGCTCTGCTGAGTGGGTACGTGTGGAGCAGGCTGGGCTCCAGGGCTGAGCAGTGCTGGGCATCAGCCCCCCTCTCCTTTATGTAACCACCAGCAATAATCCCCCGCAGCTGGGGCTCAGCTCCCGGGAAGGGAATAATCCTGCCGTGTGATCCTCGGCCTCTGCTCAGATTAGTAGTCCATGGACAGGGACAGTGCCTCAGCTGCCAGCCCTGCTCCTGGTGCCCCTGCCAGCCCACAGGGCCGTGGCACTCCAGCCCCATTCCAGAGGCCTTTTTGTCCCTCCCAGGGTGTAGGTGGGCACACCAGTAACGCCTGAGTGCCAGCTCAGCCATGCCAGGCTGGTGCTGCCCCTCGGAGCAAGCAGAGCCGTGGGTGATGGCTGTGCCATGGGCTCCCGTGCCTGGGGGCTGCTCCCCTGCCGGGGTCTGCACCCTTGCCAGCTGCTGCAGGCGTGGGAGGACGTTGCTTCCAGCCCAGAGTACAGGTCACAATCCAGCCTGGAGAAGTGGGCAGCACTTTGTGCACCTCCCACCCTGCCACTGTCTCCCTGGTCCCCCTCCCCAAAAACCACGGGAGCCACAGTGTTTCCCCATGGGGGTTTTATTGTCCCGTGACCGGGGCGGGGGTGGGAGGAGGGGGTGACCCCGCACCAGGCCGGCTGGGTGCGGCTTCCCCGAGGGAGAGGAGGGTCTGAGGATGTGAGTGGGGGCTGCGGCGGGGTCAGCCTGGCTCCGGGGGGACGGTGGGGGGAATATGGCTTCTCTCCTTCAGTGCTACTGCCGGCAGGGTCCTGCGGCGGGGCTGCGTGTGCTGGGTCGGGGGCTCCCATACTGGGGGGGGCTGTGGCTCTCAGCTTTCCTCCTCGGGGACGGGGGCAGTGGAAGGGCTCCTGTTCCTCTCCTCGGCATCGCCCGCGGGCAGGAGCAGGGCCGGGCTGGGGCTGGAATGCCGCTGTTTGCGCATGAAGGGGAAGACCCTGCGGGCAGAACGGGGTCAGAACCGGCGGGGACCACCCAGCGCCCCAGGAGACGGCCCCTGCCCTCACCGCTTCTTGGTCTCCGGGGGAATGATGGCCTCGGCCAACAGGTTCTTGTAGAGGTCCGACTTGAGGAACCGTGGGTAGGAGTCCTGGGCGAGCAGAGGCGTCAGGATCCTGCCCAGCCCTGCACTGCCCAGCCCCGCCCTCACCCACCTTCTTCATCAGCATGTAGATGTGCATCTGGGCATCGTCCATCACGTAGCGATGGGGCGTCTTGATGCCCTCCAGTGTTCGCTCCATCGTCTTGCTGTCGATGTTCACCCAGCGCGTGGCCCCGGGAGCCAGGAACTGCCTGCGGAGTCGTAGACGGGGTGAGCCCAGCCCCGCCCTGGGACACAGCACCGTGATGGCCTGACCACCCCCAAACCTTTCCTCCTGAACCCTCATCCCACTGGCACTCACTGGTAGATGGAGTCCACGATCTCGGCGATGCGGGACTGCTCCCCATAGCGCAGCTCCTCACACGCCTCCCAGAAGCTCAGGTTCTCAGCTGGGGAGAGGGACATGATGCTGGGAATGGGAACTCAGCACTCGGCACCCGCCATGGCCAACCCCCAAAGGCCATCGTGGCTGGGCATGTGTCCCTGTGGGACAGAGCCAGCTGGGCTCTGGAACCAGGGAAATTGAGGCAGATTAGCTGGGAAGTACTGGGATGTGGTGGTGGATTGAGGAGTGCCAGGACACAGTAATGGGTTGGTTTGGTGGTGTTGGGGTTGGATAGTGGGACATGGTGGGTTTGGTGGTGCTGGGTTGGAGTGGTGGCTCTGGGGTGCCAAGATGTAGCAATGTTTTGGGGCTGGGACTTGGGCCACTCACCACTGAACTCCTTCTTGAGGAATTCAAGGAGCTGTGCCCGGCCCAGGGGGTCCATGATGAGCTCACTGAAGTTGAAGCCCCAGCGCTCCACACGCAGCTTCGTGGGGGTCGTCACCCTGTGAGCAACAGCAGCATTGGTGCTGGCAGCCCATGGCAGCCTGAATGACCCCACAGACCCCACAACCCTGTCCTGCAGGTTGGGGTACTGGAGGGCCTGGGGCTGGGGCACTTACGTAGGGGCATTCATGGCCCAGTACGTGGTGTCATCCGTGATCCAGGGGTTGCTGGGCAGGCAGCCGGACATGATGGGATCGTGGGGCACATACTGCTCGTTGAACTTGATGTACCTGCCAGGAGTGGTGGCTGGAGGCAACCAGGACCACCAACCCCAGACACCGTGGGGACATGACAGGGATGCGGTGGGGATGTGCCCGAGCTCTACAGAGCCTCAGCTCCACTCCCTGCTGAGGGCTGTGGCTCTGTGGTGCCAGCCACCAGCTGCTGTCATGTGGGTGCCCCTGTCACCCTGACAGGGATCCAGCCAGTGGCTGGGGCAGCTGCTGCCACTCACCCCTCAAGGCAGATGGAGGACTTCACCCTGGTCCTGGCCATGGCCTTCCTGCAGTACTCGATCTGGGGCCAGGCGCAGGGGAGATGTTGGGGTGCCTGGCAGCTCGTGCCCCTCAGGAGCCGCCCCCACCCCCCGCCCCACTCACCTCTTGCTTGTAGTAATCCATGTTCTTGGTCTGCAAGAGATGCACGAGGCTGGGTGAGGGCACGGTGGGGCCAGGACCTTGTCCTGCCACCACCCCCCTTGACAATCCAGGCACCCAGTCCCCCACCCCAGCACTCTCTAGCCCATCCCTGTGGCCTCCAGCCTCATTCCCCCAGCCCTCCTGGCTCAGCCCGCACAGCCCTGAACGAACCCTGGCTTCCCCCATTCCACGTCCCAGTGTGACACCAGCCCTAGGTTAGTGACACTTACGTGGGCAGAGGACACAGCACACGGCGCAGAGAAGAGAAAGTGGGTGGTTAGTGAGGACAGCCTGAGGGTGCTGGGGCAGCATTAGTGGGGTCACAAGACAAGGAAGGGTCTGGTGACTGCTTCTGGCCCCCCAGGGTGCCAGGGCTCCCTGCAGCACAGCTGCCCTGCAGGGATTAGAGGTGCTGGCACAGAGGGGTGGTGGGTGCAAGGACAAACACACGGACTCCCCATGCTTGGGGTGGGGGACACACAGATGTTAGCAGAGCTGGGGCTCACCCCTCACCCCAAAATGTGGGCACAGCCTGGGCTGAGATGGATGGGCACCCACCGGGGCAGCTCTACACCCCGGCACAGACACTGCGTGTGCCCTGTGCCCACTGGCAGGCCCAGGGGTACCTGGACACCCCCACTCACCAGCTGGACTCGGGTGGTGTGGCAGTTCCTGCGCTCGGGACCCTGCTCTAGCACGTTGGGGGCTCCTGGCTGCAACGAGAGCATCATGCTGGGGGCTGGGGGGAACCGCTGCGCCCCCCAGACCCGCTGCCCAGGCCGGGGCCGTGCGTGGTGCCAGGGCTGCACCCTCCAGCCCGGCCCCCCCCGCCCCGCGCTCACCGGGGGCCGGTTGACGAGCCAGTATGCCTGTTCCTGGCAGTCGATGACGATGCGGTCGCCCTTGCGCCGCTGCTTGGCTGCCCTGCCCGTGCAGAGGCAGCGGGGAGGTGCTGGCACCCTGCCTGCCCGGCACCCAGGGGTGCTCCATCCCGGCCGCTCCCCGGGGCGCAGCGGTGCCGGCCGTGCCCGCACTCACCGGAGCTGCTCCCGTGCCTGCATCACCACGAAGTCCCACGTGTGGTTGATCCGCTTGTGCAGGAGGTTGTAGTTGTCCTGGGAAGCGACAGGTAGGCACAGTGTGCGCCTGTCCCCTTGCCTGGCTCTGGGTCCTGTTGCCCCTCCAGCACAGGGAGCGCCGTGCCCTCCTCCACGGGCGAGCACCGGCTCCTGGGTGAGCCGAGACTCCCCCAGATCATCACAGGTGTGAGGAGGGCACCGCTCACCTTCTCATGTTCGATCAGATCTCCCTGCTTGCGGATGTTCTTCTTGGCCAGGTAAATGGCTGCAAGAGAAGAGGCGGCATCTCAGGAGGGCTGGGAAGGGGTCGCAGCCCGTGTTGGTGCCAGCGGCACGGCGGCACCTACCGTAGTCCAGCTCCGTGGCCGGCCACTTGGTACTGGTCCAGAAATAGGGGGTCTGTGGGGGAGGAAGAGGCTGAGGCACCTGCCATGGGGTGCCACGGTGCCCAGCCGGGGAGCCCCGGCGCTGGGGCTGTGCCGTGCCCCGGTGCGGCTGTACCTGGAAGCGATAGGGCGACTCATCCGCCCGCAGCACCAGGCTGCGCGGGTCTTTGAGGGGGTAGATGTAGCCGTGCTTCACGATGAGGTTGCCGAGGTGCAGCGACTCTGCGGAGTGGGACTGGGGGCTGAGTGGAGGCTCGGCAGCCCCAGCTGCCCCCGCGGTGCCGGCTGCCTGCGCCAGGGCACTCACCCTCCTCGGAGATGCCGTACTTCTGGATGAGCCACTCCACGATGTCGTTCCCTGGGGACAGAGGCCACGTTAATGGGGTGCAATGGGGTCCCCCAGACTGGACATGGGGGGGTTCCCGGCTGGGGCACCTGGCTCCGGATGGCAGTGCCGGGGGTCACGCAGGGTAACGGGGGCCCTGCCAAGGACGTGCGAGCGCCCGCCCCGCGCAGCCGATGCATAATTGATCCCAGCTGCAGCACGGGGTGCGGGGAGAGGAGCGGCGCGGGGGGCCGGCGGTGGGCGCTGCTGCAGGGCTGGGGACACCCGGGGAGCTCCCACACGCCTTCCCCACCCCACGCGCCTCGCGGGGCACCCCATCGCGGGGACCCACCTGTCATGGCGTGGGGGATGACCGTGATGAGCAAGCGCTGGTTCCTCATCTTGATGCCCATGTCGGGGTCCTGCATGCTGACGATCATCCGCTCCATCTGCCGGGCAAGGAACCGCTGTGCTCAGCCCCGCGACGGCGCCACCGGGCCTGGACACAGCCTGGCTCCCCTCACTGTGACCCCGGGCACCCTGTGACCTGGACACAGCCTGGGTCCCCACAACCCGACAGGGGCACCCAGTGCACAGCCTGGGGACAGCCTGGAACCGCGCAGTGCCCCAGGGCACCCTGTGCCCAGCCTAGGGACAGCCTGGCACACCAAAACCTGACCGAGGCACCCAGCAGCCAGGAAGAGTGTGTGGTGCTGGAGCTGCAGGCGCTCGTCCTCCGGGCATCCCTGGTCCGGGGAACCCCGGTTTTGGGAAGTGAGCTCAGCCGAGGCTGTGGCAGCATCCCAGCCCGGCGTGGGGGAGCAGAGCACGCAGCTCCGGGGCGCTGCCCGTGAGTAGTCCCTCGTGGGGCGGTTCCCGGTGCCCCGTGGAGGCTCCGGGACCGGGGAGGTGCCCGCTGCCCCGCGTACACTGGGTGGTGCTGGTCCCCCGTCCCCGGCGATCCCATGCCCGCGCCGCCGGCGGCCCCCGATGCCCTCGTAACCCCGTGCAGTGTCAGTGTCTGGTCCCCACCGTCCCAGCGCCCCGTCTGCCGGTGCCCAGTCTTCACAGTCCCAGCGCCCGATCCCCGGTCCACACGGTGCCGGTGCCCTCGGTACCTCCTCCCCACGATGCCAGTGCCCGATCCCCACAGTCCCAACACCGGGTGCCCGCTCTCCACGGTGGCGGTGCCCGATTTCCTCCGTGCCAGTGCCCGGCCCCAGCGCGATGCCCGCTCCCCGCGGGGCGGCTGCCGGTGCCGGTGTCTCTCACCTTGCGCAGACAGGGCATCTGCAGGCGGGGGTGCCGGCCGCGGGGGCCGCCGATGGTCATCGCGGGTGCGCGCCCCGCGCCGCGCCTCTCCGCCCGAACCCGCCTCGGCCCCGCCCGGTCCCGCCCCGCTGCCCCCCCCGCGGCTGCCGCCGTCTGCACCGGGTGTCCCGAACCCCCGCCCCGACCCCCGGCGTCAATTTGCCCCCTGCCCGTGGGACCCCCGGTACGGCCCGGGGGGCTCGGCCCCCTCCCCACCCCCTGAACCTCCCGGGGCCGGGGCTGCCCTGGCTGACCCGGTGCCAGCGAAGGGGAAACACAGCGGGGAAACACAGCCACAGCTGTGGCTGCTGGATAGCGGTGCGGGCAGGGTGCGGGCAGTGCCTTGAGGGTACTGGAAGGATGCTCGCGGGATACGAGCAGGGTGGACAATGTGCCGGCAGCGTGCGGGGCAGTGGGCAGCGCGGTCACGGTGCGGGCACTGTGAACAAGGGGCTCGCCAGGATGCGGGCAGTGCGGCCATGGCGTGGGCAGTGCGCTGAGGGTACAGAGAGGATGCTCCTGGGATGCAGGCGGTGCACTGAGGGTACAGGCAGGATGCTCGCGGGGTGCGGGCAGCGCAGGGCGGGCGCGCCCGGCGATGAGCTCACTGCAGTCTCGCCGCCCACGAGCGGCGGGGCTGGAGCCGCCGAGGGGCGGGGGCGGGCGGGGGCGGGCAGCGGAGCCGCCGCGTCTGCGGGAGCCGCCGCCGCCCCGCCGGGCCGCGCCGGGCAGCGCCGGGAAGCGCCGGGAAGCGCAGCGGGGAGCGCGCGGGAGCAGCCGGCACCGCCGAGCGCGGCGGCAGCGGGCGGGAGGAGCCGCCGGCACCGGCAGAGCCGCGCCCCGGGCTCCGCCAGCGGCCGCCCCGCCCGGCCCCGGGGGCGGCGGGCCCGGCACGGCCCGGCCATGCTCGGCCTGGACGTGTGCGAGGCCGGCGGGCAGCTGCTGGAGCTGCTCTGGCTGGCGTTGTGCTACCGAGGTGAGCGGCGGCGGCCGGGGGGCAGCGCCCGGGGGCGGCGGGGGGCATTGCCCCGGGGAGGGAGGGCGAGCATCACTCCGAGTCCCCAACAGGTGAGCATCCCCCGGGCACCCGGTGCATCCATGAGTGAGCATCACCCCGGGCCCGGGGGAACCGGAGCGTCCCACGGGGGAGACCCCCGCTGTCTCCCTGCCACCTCGCAGCTTGTGGCACCCGGCGCATGCCACCCTGCCCTGCCACCCGTGGGCAGCCAGCGAGTCCCCAGGTGGGTACATCCCTGGGCTGGAAGTGCCCACATGCTGCCGTGATAGCCGAGGGGCAGGGCCTTGGTTGGGGGCCCAGGGGGGCAGCAGGGCTACTGCTGTGTCCCCATCACCAGCGCTGCCCTGGGGATCCACATCTTGGCCCTGTGGCCTCACAATTTTGGCCCTATGGCCCCAGGGCTGAGTGCTGGCAGTGGCCTCTGCCCCATACTGGGTGCCCAGCACATCCCCAGGGATGGAGTTCCAGGGGCTTTGGGGAGCTCAGTGCTTGCAGTCACAAGGGACGGGGGGGGGGGTGATGCAGTGGGCAGGGAGAGTCAGAGACTGTGGGGACATCACCCACCCTTGTGCCCCCCAGCAGCCTGGCAGCACCGGAGCCACCATCCCAGTGACGCCTTTTTGCACTGCAGCTGCTGGTGGTTTGGGTTTGGGGTGGGAGACGGGACTGGAGGTTGCCCAGTGGGGTTGGAGGGAGCCGCAGGGCAGTGACAAGGACTTCTCTGGGTGACACGAAGGGGGCCTGCGGGCTGGAGGGGTCTGCAAGCGCCCCCAGATCGAGCGCAGCGCGTAGGCAGCAGCTCGCCTTGCTCCATGACCGTGCGGAAATGCAGCCGGCGGCAGCACCTCTGGTCTCAGCTGTGCCACCAGGCCCCGGGGACACCGAGCCTGGCGGAATTCCCACAGCTCCGAGCAGGGGAGCGGCTTGGCCTCCCCACGGGGATTTCCCATGTCACAGCCCAGCCACCCCCTGCCCCCCAGTGCCTTCGTGTCGGGGGGGTGTCCCCCGGGGTGTCCCCGGGGCTGCCACTGCCTGTCCCCCGCAGACATCATGGCTGACAAGGAGGGGGTGACGCTATCGCTGGAGGAGGAGGAGGAGGATGCCGACGTGGCCCTGGCGTACAAGACGCCGGAGAAGAAGAGCCTGCAGGAGATCCAGGAGCTGGACCCAGGGGATGAGAGTCTGCGGAAGTATAAGCAGGCACTGCTGGGCGCCATCCCTGCTGCCGTGGGTAAGGCTGGGGGCTGCAGTCGGGTTTGGGCACCGCGGCACCCCGTCAGCCCGGCCGGGGGATGGAGCCTCAGCGGGAGCTCCGGCGTGCTCGAGCAGGGAGCGTCCCGGGGGGCATCCCCGGCAGGGAGGGCACATCCCGGCTGGAATCGCTCGTGGGTGCTGCCTGTGCCCCCCACCTGCGCAGAGACCCCGGCATTCCCTGCCGACAGAGTACCGGTGCCCGGGGACCCCAGTTGCCTTGGTTACGGGATCACCGCCGCAGTTTCCATAGGAACGGCTACAGGGAACCGGGAAATTCATGGGGATGACGGAGAGGAGCGAGCGGCGGGGGCGGGGGAGAGGGACACCGGGGTAACACGGCTGTCAGTGCCCAGACGGTGCTCCCCGTGGCCCCCACAGCAGCCCCCAGGCTGGTGCTGGTCTGCACTGGGGGTCCCTGGGGTGCTCCACGGGCCGAGCATCCCAGTGTCCATCCATGAATACAGTGGGGAGGGTGCAAGCTGGGGGATGTGTGTGTATGCAAACCAGTGGGGTGCATGAGGCGTGCACCATGGTATGTGTGAAAGCTGGGGGGCGTGCAGGGTGGGCTGGAGGCGTGTATTAGACCAGTGCCCACCTCAAGGGATGCCCTGGCTGCACATGCTGCATCCTCCTCCTCTGCTTCCCCTTGTCCTGCTCCTGAGCCAGGGAATGGCACACCCTGGGAAATACTCGTGTCTGGGTCCTTTAAATGTGATACCTCAACAGGCACCGATGCCAGTGATGGGGTGACCTGAGATGCCCCTGCTCTCCTGTGCCCTGCCTGGCTGCCTGGCACTCACTTGCTTTAACAACCCTGCCACAGACACCGTGGCCCTTCCTGCCATTACAGGGCCATGGGCAGCCCCTTGGCTCGCTGGGGTGGAGGTGATGGTGGACTGGGCATGGTGGGTAAGGTCTGAGCCCTGCTGCTTGTCCCTAGATGCCAGCGTGCCCAACGTGCAGGTGACAAGGCTGACACTGATGTGCGAGCAGGCGCCGGGGCCCATCACCATGGACCTGACAGGTACACCCTGGAGACACCTGGGGGAGGAGGAGGAGGAGGAGGGGGGAGGGGGGGGAGGAGGAAGAGGAAGGGGTACCAGGCTGATGGACCCTCTGCCTGTGCAGGAGATCTGGAGGAGCTGAGAGGCCGGGCTTTTGTGCTGAAGGAAGGGGTGGACTACAGGGTGAAGGTGTCCTTCAAGGTGAGGCGAGTGCGTGGTACCCTGTGCCCACTGACTGGGCATGTCTCTGCTGCCCTCACACCACGGGGTCCCTGCCCCAAGGAGTCCTTGTTACCCTGGGTCCCTGCCTTTGCATCCTGGATTCCCTGCCCCAAGTGGTCCCTGATCCCCATGGGTCCCTTTTCCCACATGTCCCTGCCCCACAGGGTCCCTCTTGCTGCCCATGGTTCTTGCCTGCCCCAGGGTCCCTGCCTTGGGACATTTGCTTCCCACCCTTTACCCCTGGGGTCTGTGCCCCTCTGGGGGTCTCTGCCCATCCTGAGTTTCCCAGCCTCCTGGGTCTCTGCCACCCTGGGGGTCCTTGCTGTCCCCAACGTGACTGCCACCCCACGTGCCTGCCCCTCTTGATGGTTCCTGCCACCCCAGAATCCTTGCTTGTCCCAGAGATCCCAGCAATGCTGCCTATCCCAGGGTTTCCAGGAGGTCCCTGCCCCTCCTGAGGGGGGATCCCTGCTGTCTCTGAGTCCCTGCTCCTCTGGAGTTACCTGCCAGCCTGGAGTCCCTGCTGCCTTTGGTGATGCTGAATTCTGACAAGGGGCTGGATCCTGGAAGAGGTGGATGTCAGGATGGGTACCCAAGGCCAGGGGTTCCCATGCCATGGCGACAGTCCCCATGTCCCCCCTGCCTTCTGCCCGCAGGTGAACAGGGAGATCGTCTGCGGGCTGCGGTGCCTGCACCTCACCTACCGCCGGGGCCGGCCCGGTGAGTGGGGCTGGGGGCTGGGGGGCCGGGGCTGGGGGGGGCCCCCACGCTACCCTGGCCCCACTCACCCCTCCCTCCTCTCCCCTCCTCGCCCAGTGGATCGCGACGTTTTCATGGTGGGCAGCTACGCGCCGCGGGCCGAGGAGTACGAGGTGGTGACGCCGGCGGAGGAGGCGCCGCGGGGATGGCTGGCACGGGGCTCCTACCGCGTCCGCTCCCTGGTCACCGACGATGACAAGACGGAGCACCTCTCCTGGGAGTGGGGTCTCTGCATAAAGAAGGCCTGGGAGGACTGACCCCGCCCCCCGCACCCCGGCTCCCCCCGCCAGCTCGGGGACGCGGTGCCGCCATCCCGGGGCACCCCCGGCCGGCACCGCCGCGCTTGCCCCAGTCGCGTGAAGGGTTGAGGGGGGTCCCTTAGCGAGCGAGAGCCCGTGGTCGTGGTCTTCGCAACCAAAGTTATTTTTAATTGCTCTTTTTTTTTAAATATCGACGCCCGCCTGGTCCTCACGGCGTCCCCATCGCTGGGGCCGGGGCTGTGACCCTGCCGTGGTGGTGCCGTGTCCGGTACCCGCCCGGTCGCAGGCTGTGCTCTTCCATCGCCATTAAACCCTACAGACTGGTCTCTTACTGGTGTGTCTGTGCCTACACCGCCTGTGCGTGTCCCCCTGCTCCCTGTTTCCCCGCGGCCGTATCCCCGTCCCGCTGGCGGGGCCAGGTCTCCCTGCGGCGGCGAGCGGCTGGAAAACAGCCACCTGGTCCCGCTGCCTTATCGGCGGGGCCGGGCAGCCAGTAGCGGAGGGCCACGAGCCCCAGGGGACCGGCACCACCCGCCCCCACGTCCCTTATCTTCGTCCTCCTCCCCGGACAACATCTTCAGTGCCGGCACCATGCGCGGCTGCGGGTCCCGGCTGGTTTGGCTGCTGGTGCTGTCGCTGGCCTGGCTGGGCCCGGCTTTGGGGGACGAGGATAAGGATGAAGAGGTGGTAGAAGAGGAGGAAAAGGAGAAGAAAGAGGATGAAGTGCTCTCAGATGAGATCAAGGAGGAGGACAATGTCCTGGTTCTCCATGAGCACAACTTTGCCCGTGCCCTGAGTGAGCACCAGCTGCTGCTGGTGGAGTTCTGTGAGTGCCCCCACTGTGGGCAGGGGTGTGGGCAGGGGAAGATGTGGGGTTGGGAATATTGGCAGGGGGGACCGGCTGCGGCTGAGTGTGGGCAGAACAGACACATGAACACAGGCACAGGATGGAGGGTAGGTGGGGTTGGCAGGGGCAAGGCTGTGGGTCAGAGGGGCAAGAGCACAGGCCATGTGACAGGGCATGGGATGGGGACGGACACACGGAGCAGGGACACAGGCAGAGGCATGGGGTGAGGGGTGTGTAGCACGGGCATGGGACACAGGACAGGGACACATGGTGTGACTGTGGGACAGGGACACAACTTGGGGCCCAATAGCCTCACACAGCCATTGTGTGTGGAACTGTCCCCACAGTTCCCACCCTGGTCCCCAGGGTGGGGACAAACCTGTCCACATTATCAATGCTGTCCCCTACCCACAGACGCGCCGTGGTGTGGGCACTGCCAGCAGCTGGCTCCTGCCTTTGCCCAGGCAGCCACTGAGCTGAGGAATGAGTCCAGCCCTGCCCGGCTGGGCAAGGTGGATGCCACGGCACAGACAGCCCTGGCCACTGAGTTTGGCATCACCTCCTACCCCACGCTCAAGCTCTTCCGTGATGGCAACCGCACCCACCCCGTGGCGTACACCGGTAGGGCTGCGGGACCACCCAGTGTCCGTGGCACCCATTGAGGGGGACACTGCCATGGGGCTGGGGAGGGTGGCAAGGCCTGCTGGTGGGAGGGTGGCACTGTCCTTGTGGGGGTCACAGCCTGGTGGTGAGAGGGGTGGCAATGTGGTGACAGGTGACAGCGTGGTGATGATGTATGAGGGGGTGATGCTGGGCAGTGCTGTGGTGGTGGTGGAGGCGGGTGGCTGAGGCTGGTGGCACAGAGAGGGGTGGCAGCCTGGAGAGGGTTGTCAGGTGACGTCGGGAGCCCTGCTCCTTGTGCCAGGCCGCATGGACAGCAAGGGCATCGTGCGCTGGATGCAGCGCCGGGCCGGCCCCAGCGCCTCGCTGCTGCAGGACACCAACACCGCTGCCGCCTTCATCAGCTCCCAGGACTTGGTGGTCGTTGGCTTCTTCAAGGTGGGCTGGGGTGGGTTGGGGCTGGACCGTGGCTGTGGCTGCGGCTGTGGCACTGACAGGAGGCTGTGCAGGACCTGAGGGGTGAGGCAGCCCAGGCGTTCTTCGAGGTGGCTGCCGAGATGGTGGACATGACGTTTGGCGTGGCAGAGGCAGCTGAGCTCTTCCAGGCGTATGGGCTGTCAGCTGACACCGTCTGCCTGTTCAAGAAGGTGAGGGGGTGGCAGGGGAGTGGTGGGGCCATCCTGTCCTCCCCTCAGCCCTCACAGGTCCCTGCCCTGGCAGTTTGATGAGAGACAGAAAAACTTCCCTGTGGACCCAGCACGGGGGCTGGACACTGCCGAGCTCACCCAGCAGCTCCGCGTCCACAGCCTGCAGCTGGTGATGGAGTTCACCAACGAGGTACAGCCTGTCCCCAGCCCTGTCACTGTCCTGCAAGGGCCATGGCTGCCCTGCCCTCATCCTCCTCCTCCTCCTCCTCCCTAGACATCCAAACAGATCTTCAGTGCCAAGATCCCCCATCACATGCTGCTCTTCCTCAACAAGTCCTCATCGGAGCAGCTGTTGCTGCAGGATGGCTTCAGGGCAGCTGCCGGTGGCTTCCGGGGTGAGGTGAGGTGGCCCCATGGTAGGGACATGGAGGGTGGCTGTGGGACTCCCCAGCCTCAGTGTCCCCTGTTCCCTGCCCAGGTGCTCTTCGTGGTGGTGGATGTGACCGGGCATGGTGCCGACGTCCTGCCCTTCTTTGGCATGACCCCCGCTGACGCTCCCACCCTGCGTCTCGTCAAGATGGAGAACAACCGCAAGTACCAGATGGAGCAGGACAACTTCTCGGATTCGGCCATTCGCACCTTCGTCCAGGCAGTGCTGGACGGCAAGGTGAAGGTGAGGGATGCAGCACGGTGCCAGCCAGCACCGATGGATTCTGCCCTGTGGTGAGAGATGGGCTGTTGGCTCAGAAGCCTAAAGATGACAGTTGTGTGGTGAACACCAGGGAGGGATCTGTTTGCTGATACTTCTGCTGCCAGGCTTGAGGATTTGGGGATTTGTTGTGGGCAAGGGGGCAGGAGACTGCTGGTGTGGAGACACACAGAGCTGGGATGGCAGCAGAGGGGAAGATGTGGTCCAAAAGGCAGCACAGGAACATACCCCTGCCCCAGCCTGCACTGTGCCTCAGGGGCCTCTGGCACTGCTCAGCCCAGGCTGTGGCTGTCCTGACTGTCCCCACAGCCTCACCTGCTGAGTGCCGAGCCCCCTGAGGACTGGGACACGCGGCCCGTTAAAGTCCTGGTGGGGAAGACCTTTGAGCAGGTGGCGTTTGATGAGACCAAGAATGTCTTCGTCAAGTTCTGTAAGTGCTGGGGCCACCCATGGCCCTCCCTGGGCTCTGCCATGGGGCTCAGTCCCTCCACGACAGCCCCAGCCCTGTCACGGACCCCTTGGCAACGCGCCCACCCCGCAGACGCACCGTGGTGTCCCCACTGCCAGGCCATGGAGGCCGCCTGGGAGGAGCTGGCCGAGCGCTACAAGGACCGTGAGGACATCGTCATCGCCGAGATGGACTCCACGGCCAACGAGCTGGAGAACATCACCATCCACGGCTTCCCCACCCTGCACTACTTCCCCGCAGGGCCGGGCAGGAAGGTAGGTGTGGGCACTCGTGGGGTCACCAGCACCTGGGGGCGGTGGCACCCTCAGCGGCCTCCCCTCCCACGGCTCCAGATGGTTGAGTATAAGAGCACCCGAGATGTGGAGACCTTCTCCAAGTTCCTGGACAACGGGGGGACACTACCTGTGGAGCCTCCAGTGAGTGTGGTCAGGGAACAGCCCCCTTGCCCAGGGCAGTCCCCAGCCCCTGCTGGGTGAGGGGATGGATCTGGCAGGATGGGGACGGGGACAGGGTCAGGCAGGGAGTGTGTGTCCATCCATGCCTCACTGCTGCCTTCTCCAGGTGACCAAGACCCCTGGGAACAGCACGGGCAAGGAGGATTCAAGTGTGCCGGGGACAGATGGATCCCGGGATGAGTTGTGAGCCCTGTCCCGCTCAGGCATGTGCTATAAACCACCTGGAAACAACGTGGGCTCTCGTCTGTGTCTGTGGCTCCGTGTGCTGGGAGCACCCGCCTGTCTTGGGGACACAGCAGGGCTGATAATGGGCAGAACCATGAGCTGTCCCCCTGGGGCAGCTGTGCCACAGCACATTCTGGCAACCCCACGATGGCATGGAGTGGCCAAGGAGCCCAGTGCTTTCCATGCTGGCCCTCGTGCTGGACTGGTAGGGTTCAGGTGATGTGGGATCAGCTCTTTTGTGACATACCAGACCCAGGGAATCCTCAGGAGCTGCTGTGACAGCCAAGGCAGGCAACATGGGGTTCTACAGGCAAATAAGCCTGGCTTGTAGCCTCTAGCAACTCCAGCACTCTCCCCTCTCTGCTGAGACATACCTTCAGGGGCAACATGTCCCCTGGGTCCAGGACCTGCTCGGCCACCCCTCCAGGGAGCCCAGAGCAGCCCCAGCCCTGCCCTGTACCCAGAGCCTTCACCAGACCTGCCCCATCCTCTGTCCATCCCAGAGGCTGCTGAGGGCCCGGGTCTGCTCCATGGGGAAGGAAAAAAGCAGCAGGCAGTGGGATGTGGGGTTTTATTTCATTTTATCCAAGTACCTTTGAAAAGATCATTGTACAAGTCAGCACATGAGAATGCAGAGGAAATGCCGGGGCTGCACGGCCGCTGTACATATTTACAGGGACCCCCTGAGAAAAGAGGGGGAGACGGAAATCCCGGGCACGCCAACAACCTCACCAGACACACCACCACCAGCACTTCAAAAAACGGGGTAAAACCCCTTGTAACACTGTTCCCGGGCTGAAAAGATCTGCAGATTATGCTGGACTTCACACAGCGTATTAGGCAAGGCCAGGACTGTGTTTTAAAGGCACTCGGTGACATGTACAACAGGCGGAGTCGATCCCGGCGTGGTGCCATGGGGTCCCGGCAGCTCCACCACTGCTGGGGCTGGGAATGGCGCTGAGCAGTGCCACCGTGGATCCCCCGGGCTTTGGGGCCACCCCCGTTTCTGTGGGTGGGCAAGGGCTCTCTAAAGGAGCTGGCACAGAGCTGTGGCCATTCTGGGCAGGGCCGGGGCTGGGTGAGGGCAGGATGGGGGGAGCACGGGCACAGCCCCGGCTTCCTTGCGGCCGAGTAAGCCCAGGAGGCTTCCCAGGGCTGCCTGCTGGCCCTACATGAGCCACGAACTGGCATCAATGATCCCCCTGGTGCAGTGCCCTCCTGCTGCCTCCCCTGAAACACAGAAGCTGACAAAAGATGCAGGACTCATAAAAAGACGTATTTTGTCTTCAGCTTTAGTGTCTCATCAGTTCCCTCCCCATTATGGCTCTCCTAACAAGTGCCCTGCCCCAAGCCAGAGCTTGGCCCAGGGGTCTGGGCATGTCTGCACCAGGCACACAGGTGCCAGCCCTCTGCAGAACTGCAGCAACCTCCTGGGAAGCAATCCCTTCTCCACGGGGACACAAGGGATACACAGGAGTGTGCAGGCTGTGGGATGCCAGCACCCAGCCTGCCACCCTGGCTCTGAGCTGGTCCTCGCTCTGCGGGAAGCCCCCAGTCCCGACAGGCACTGACCCTTCTGTTCCTTGGGGATTTACTCGGTTGCAAGGAAGCTCAGGAGGAGAAAAAAAGACCCATCCTACCACGTCCAGCAGCTGAGCCTGCCAAGGAGGCCACAGATGACTCCTTCCAAATGGCTCAGTGATCTTCACAGCCCCTTTGGAGCGAGGCAGCCCCTTCCACACTGGTGGGGTGAGGGCAGCTCTGCCCCATGGTGCTCCAGAGCCATCCATGCCAGGAAAACGGGGCAGGGTGCTGGGAAAACGTGGAGCAGCCGGAGTCTGATGGATGGCTGTACACTTTGGGTGAGTTCTGCAGTACCTGTATGTTTTACATTTACATAAGAGCACTGTGACATTGGAAATATTTTCCTTTTATTACAATATATCAAAAATATGCAGCTTTAGTAAACAAGGTCATATTACACTTTCTAATGCACTGTACAATGCTACATTACACTTATATTCGGTATGGAGAGGGAGCCCAGGCTCCCACTGGCAGGTTTGTGGGGTGAAAGGGCATCCACCGGCGTCCTGGAGCTTGCCCAGATCCGTGCTGGAAAGCAGAGCTGCCACCCTCCGCCCTGGGCTCGTCTGGTGCCCGTGGCAGCAGCACCGCCAGCGTCCGCCCCAGGCCTTCTCCTCCGGTCCCAGAGTCCTTCACAGTCCTGTCCTCACTGCCCTGGAGCCTAATCAATCTTCTCCACCTTCCCGATGATCTTCTCTTCGAAGATGGGCAGGATGGTGTCATCCTCCCGCACCTCCTCGAAGACCACACCACAGTCGAACTCGTCGCTCACTTTCTTAAAGTAATACCTGAAAAAACCAGAAACGTGGAGGGAGGAGAGGGAAAAAAAAGCAGGTGAATGGTCACAGGGGCACCATGATCCCGAAACCTGGGTACAGCCTGGCTCTGAGCTCATGGAGCACAGGAAGCTGCTCCCCCAGATATGGAGGGAACTGAGGCCACATGCCTGCCCCTGCCCTCAACAGTGAACAAAAAAAGTGGTCAGGATCCATGTTACCATGGTCAGGAGTTCCAGCCCTGAATCCAAGCCCATTCACAGCTCTCCCAAAGGCAGTGGCTGAGGCACCTGTGTTAGCGGAGTGTTTCCAGGCAGGCTTTCCCATGGCAGCTCCTACTTGGAAGTGGGAACTTGGAGAGCTCCACGCCACACATCTGTCTGCTTTGGGGCTCTGGCAGGACCCAACCTCCCTGTCCTCACCAAAGGGAACTTTGACAGGAGCCAAAACAGCTCTGAATTTAGAGGGTCCCCACAGCATCAGTGAGCATTGACTGATGCTGCTCCACATCTGCCAGGCAGCTCAGCAGCTCCTGGTGGAGGTGCAAACCACGATGCAGGACACTTCTGCTACAAAACCCCTGCTAACCTGCCTCTTCACCAGCCAAGGCGCCCTGGCCATGCTGCCACATCCCCACCACAGCATGCCCTGAGGCAGCCCTCCTGACCTACCTCCACCAACCTTCCCCTTTGCAGGGGCAACGCCGCTGTGTCCTGGCAGTGGCATCTGGGGGTCACCAACAGCTGCTGGCAGCTTCCCACAGGCGAGGAGCAGCCCTTACCTGTAGTTCCCTTTCTTGGTCAGCAGCTCCTTGAACTGTCCCAGCGTCACCACGCGCCCCTTGACGAGGGTGCGGTAGGGGATGGGCTCCCCGCAGAAGTAATAAGCAACCACGATGTTCTCGCAGGGCTGGGACGCGCCACTGCCCGGCCTCTTCTGGGGCTTCAACCTGCTGGGCAGAGACACAAGGGACCTGCTCAGTGCCAGCCCAAGGGGCTCAGAACCATCGTGCTGGGTACCTGGCAGGGCTCGGGGCTGCTGCGTGAGAGGAGCGGGTCACGTCCCCCCAGGAAGTGCAGCGCGGTCCCTGGGCATCACCTGCTGCCACCAGCAGCTCTCCTGGCTCGCAGACACACACTGGTGTTGGGGTCCCTCCCCCTGCCATGGAGCCCTGGGAGATGGGCCCTGGGGGGGAGACACGGGATTTCCCTGCCCCTGGTCAGCCTCATTCCCCATTGGTTGGTTTGTGTTCCCCGGTGTGGGAAGGACCCTCAGGTCCCGTGACTGTAACAGTTCCTGAGCAGAGCCCCAGCCATGCGGCTGGAAAAATAAACATCTCTGAAACATTTGTCAAGAATCCATCAATATATATTTCCTTTCCACGGGACTCCTGGTTTGATATATGCTTGTTACAGTAATCCCCCTGTAACAACTGCGACTGGCCAAGGAGCACTTGCAAAGGCTGAACAAGGCCAGGACACAGCTATAAGGAGGGTGCAGGTCCTAACTCAGTCCCTTTGTGCTGTCTCCAGGCATCGGGAGGGCACAGCCCTCCTCACAGCATGGTTTGGGGAGTCATTGGCAAGCACCCCAGGCCAAGGCAGCAGACCCAGGTCACCATCATCACCATCACCATCTCAGCATGCTCCTGGCACACAGCAGCACACAGGGCTGGAGCACCATCCCACAGGGGACGATCATGCAGACACTGCTCAGGCTGCTTGGGATTATTGCCACCATGGCCAGAACAGCCCAGCACAGCTTTCCACTGGCCCACATCTGCAGGCAGGATGTTCCTGCACCCCACAGCTCCCCTGGGCCCCTTTCCCATGTACATGGAGGTCTGAGGGGATGGAGCTCCCAGCACGGGATGTCCTGGAGGCTCTGCTGCCTGTCCTGCCCATGCAGGGTGCCAAGGCAGCTGCCATCCCCAAAACCTCAGTGACTTTACACCTCCTGTGTTTTCCCAGCTCTCAGAATGCTGGTCTGGTCTTTGCTTCCAGCCCACACACTGGGTTCAGCTATGTGGTGCCATCACTAGACTGAAACTGTCAGCCCAGCCCTTCACCCCATTTTCAGAGACAGACAAAAGCAACAATAATTCAGCTCAGGGTACTTTGCCCTTCTGCAGAGCCTTTCATCTGGGGTGCCGAAAATGCTGCACAAACATTGGAGCAGCCTACACAAATTGGTACCTTGGCATGCGTGGTCTGAGCCAGAGGCAGCCTTCCCTTTCAAAGTCACATAAAACACATTTGGCAGCTTTAAAAAAAAATTATTTTAAAAGCACACTGGATAAAAAAAGATGATTTTGTATTTACATGACTGGAAAGTTGCTGTAAAAACCCTAGAATGTGCCAAGCACATGAGGTAATCGCAGTTTTGGAAATGACTCTGACCTTAACCTTTAAACAGTGGCTGGCGGGCAGAGCACCTTTTCATGGTGTGCCCACATAAACACTGGCACTGCAAACCAACACCAGACACAGCTTTTCCACCTTTTCCTACAGGCATGAGAGGTCTAAAGTTCAACTGAACAATCTTCCGGGTGCCTGCTCTGCCTGGGAGACCTTTGGAGAAGATGCAGCATTCTGAGAGGCAAGGGTCTGCTCCTGGTGCCAGCAGAGCCCTTGGAGCCTCTCCCATCCCTGTATCAAAATACAGGATGCCCTTTAGCTAGAAAAACATTAAGGAATTGAGTCATCCTTGGAAAAAAAAATATGAGGCATTTAAAGGAAAAATGGGTCATAAATTCAGGCAAATTCTGTGACTCCTGTGAGCCAGAAGTTAATTGAAGGGGTTTGGAAAACCTCAAAGTCCCTAAGCTTCTCTTAATCCTGCTAGAGACAGGTCATGACTAAGAGAGGGCTGCTGTGTGCCTGGGGACCTGGGGACATGGCAACGAGCCTGGCGCAGGAGCAGAGCTGGTTCCTCAGGGCTGCTCTTCTCCTTTGCCTGAGGAGATGGAGAGGACAGGACACCCCTGAGCTCTGCTGTGGTAGAAGCAAGAGGGGGACTATGCCAGTGGCTGGGAGTGTCCTTCCTCCTGCTGTGCATTTCACACCTGAAAGGCCATTTCTGAACGTGCTCAGCCTGGCTCCAGTGAGATGTGCCCAGAAAATGATGCCTGAAGTGATGCCCAGAAGTGATCTTGACAGGCAGAGAGGGGAGACTGACTGCCCTTTAGCTCCCTAAGCCTTCCTTTTTTCCCTTTTTGAAAATGGGGGCTATGCTTTCCCTTTTCCAGTCAGTAGGAACTTGTCCAGACTGCCATGATTTCTCAAATATGATGGATAGTGGCTGAGACACTTCATCCACCAGTGCCCTCAGGCCCTGTGGATGGATTTAATTAGGTCCCATAGACTTGTGCACCTTCAGGTTCTTTAGATGGTCTCAAACCTCATCTTCTCCTACTGGGGGTGGTTCTTTTTTCTCCCAGTCCCTGCCTTTGTTTGTGACTCAGGTGCTGTGGTTGGAGCACTCACTGGTGAAGACCAAAGCAAAAAAGCCATTGAGTACCTCAATCTTCTGCATGCCCCAGGTAACCAGCTCTCCCATTTCCTCCCAGACAGGGCCTACATTTTCCCCAGTCTTCCTTTTATTCACCATGTACCAAGAGAAGCTTTTCCTGTTGCTTTAATTCTATCAGCAGAACTCACACACATCCCAAACTGCAGCCACAGACCTCTAGCAGGCTAAAGCAGAGCTGATGAGTATGGAATCACTGAAAATGTAATTTTCCAAGAGCTCCTCTCAGGAGAATGAAACAACACAACTGTCTCCACTTTCAGCACTGCCAAGAGATCTCCTGAGACCTTGGCTTGCACATAAAGGCCACCAGACTGACTCTGAGCCCTGCCTCATTAAATCTTCCACCTGCACCCATCTCCTGGGTGTCAATGTGACCCAGAATACCAGCAGGTACCACGCCCTGCCCTTTCTGAGATCACCTCCCATTGCTATGTTTGTCACAAGCACAAAACATCATCCAGCAGGGAAACAGCAGCACTCATCCCACTCACTGCATCTGCATCCCACCAGTGCTGTGACAGGGAACCCAAGTCTGGCTTGCAGCACCAATCGAACCTTGCTGTGATGCAGAGGTGTCCAGCTTGCTCCAACTCAATGCTAGGGCTGGAGAGCTTTGGAAAGCCCAAAATGGACCCAGCAGATACTACCTCAGTGGGTGTCCCAGCCACCAGCTCTGCTCCTCTTCCAGGCTTAGCCCAACACAATTAATTGCAAACTGAGATCATGCTAAATGTTCTCCCTGCTTGAAAAAAATCCTTTCTCCAAGGAGCTGGTATTAATTCCTTCAATCCAGCTGTGAAATGTGAGACTGAGCTACAGGAAACAGCTCAAAACCTGTCTGTCCATGGAAGAATCTGATGGTCACTGGGACACCAATGCTGGGCACTGGTGTGCTGCTGGATCTGCAGGTCATTAGAACTGAATGGTCAATCCTGCATTGCTTGCCAGCAGCAGCCAGGTCGCTATCTCCGAGATCAGGGTCATTCCAAATGCTGTGAAATAGGGAGAGAAATGCTTATTCTGGAAGAATATTTACAATTCCCAGTACAGTCACTGCAGGTGCCTCATTGATTTACAGCGGGGCAGTGCTGGGGTGGGAGCAGGGCTGTTGGCAGTGGGCAGTTTGGTGGGGAAGGCCACTGCTGGGAGGGCTGTGCCAGAGGGGGGTGGCTGGAGAGCTGGATAATCGTACTGGCAAGGCCAGTCTGGCTGTAGAAAGCTGGCACAGTGTGCTCCCCACCCACAGTCAGCTCAGCTGGAGCCTCAAGGACACCTCCGGGCTCACTTCCACCTCTCTGCTTCCCCAAGGCTACTGACAAACCTGGGACACTGGCTCCAATTTCCCAGAGCTCTTCAAAGCTCCTGAGTGAAATAAATGGTGTTTTCATGGCAGCTCCTCTCCGTTTCAACTTTGTTCTCATGGAGCTGTGGGATCTATTTCCAGGCAGGCCCCTGGTCTAACCAGAGCAGGAGCTCTCTAAAAAGCTGCCAGCTCAGGTGTGCTTCAGCTGGAGCACCCAATCCTACCAAAATCCAGCAGAGATTTCAACATCCAGAAATCTTTGGCTCCCTGGGGACCACTGCATCCATTTTTGCCTGCTACTGGACACAGACACATCTACTTTTCACGAGCAGTTCCCCACTGGTGAATGTCTCTCTGGTTTTCCAGGCATGGGGCAGGGCTGGGGGATCCTTGCATCACTGGGAGAAGAGCCAGACCTCATGGAGAGGCAGTGGAAGCAGAGCAGCCCATCCTGCTGCTGGCATGCCTGGCATTTACCACATACCGTGGGCTTCCTCCATAAGCCACTCTTAAAATACAGGCCAAATTATTGTCAGAGTGTTAACTGCATAGCCCAGGCTGCTGTTTCCAAAGTGTGTACAGACATTTCTGGGGAAGGTGCATGAATTTAGTACAACTATAAGTGACTCTGCTAATAAACCCTATCCAATTCCACATGCTGAAAGGTAGATCACATAAACTTGGCTTAACCTGGCTTGGGAAAGCCCTCTAATTACCTGGCTTTCAGTCAATGCTCTGACATGAATACACAGAAGTCTGCTACGTGGTCACTGCAAGCAAAAATAACTGGAGCCTGTTTCTTTTAAAAATTACATTTGTGTTTCTACGAGTCAGACCGCAAAGTTTTAAGTTTTCAGAGGACAGCTGTAGAGCTGTGAAAGGTTTTAATGGACAAAGTGCTTTTAGCTGTTAACAGTAATTATCTAGCACTTCCAAAACGCTTTTCACCAGAGAGCTCCATGTGCCTTGCAAATGATGTCCCCTGAAAGATAACACAGAGCAGGAAAATGAGCTCTGCAACAGCCATTAAGCTGAGTCACAGAAAGATGCAGTGACTTGGATATGGCGACACAGAGTCAGAGCTGCTGCGGGAAGGCTCCAGCACAGAGCTCTCATCCAGAGGCCACCAGTGGCCTTTGCCGGAAGCTTGTGTGAGATGGAGATAAAAAGCAAAGACAGATTTGTCTTCTGCACTTAAGTCTGCTGCATCCTGATGAATTCTGCTCCTGCACCAAGCTCTGAAGTCATTGTGTGACTGTGAATGAGTGGAGAGCCAGTGAGTACCAGCGGAGAGAGCTCTCCCAGCCCTACCCCTTCCCAGCTCTGCCAGGAGCATTTCCAGCCTCTCCATCCACAGATCACAAGACCAGGGTTTCAAGGTGGGTTTTGGCATTTGCACCACCATGTCAGAGGGACTGAGCCAGATTTCTCTGACCTCTCTGCATGCTGAAGACCAGAGCAGAGGACATGGACACCCCTCAGAGCAGTCTCTCCCAGCCCTCCCACACACAGTCAGACCTTATCATCATACCTTTGCTTAAGGGGGAGTTTTCCAGCCCTTTTTTCTTCTTCTTCCAACCTCCTGCGAGCTTCCTCCAGCTGGGTGAGAGGGTTGGGGGCTGGGTTGGGTGGCATGGTAGGATCTTGAATGAAGGGGTGAGAAGGCTGGACGACGTTTCGGAGCTGGGCGCTGACCCACGGGTGCACCGTAACAGGTCGCTCAATGGAGAGGGGCCGGACCATGTCGTGGGGCAGCTGCTTCTTAGCACCTGAAGAGCTACACACAAACACAAAGGTTTTACATGGAGCACTGAGGTGCTCTGCACAGGCACACAGTCATTCCCAGATGAACCTGCTGCTGGACACAGGCACCACTGGGAAGCTCCTCACAGCATGGCTTTCAAGGGAGAGAGGTGCAACATCAAAATCTAAAGAAGATTTTGAGCAAGTCCTGAGACACCAGGGTGAGCAGCCCAACCCTGAAACAAACCCCACAGATCAGTGTGAGGGCTCCCATCAATCCCATACACAAAAATAAACTCAGGGAAAGGCAGATCCATCTTTTGTGGCATTCTGTCACAGGATGCCCTCCCCTGCCTATCATGTGCCACGTTATCCACCTTGGAACCACAGCAGCAATTTCTAAGATTCCCCTGGGGCTGCAACCTCCTGCCATGCCACAAGTTATCCTTCAGAAACAACAGCCCTCATAGCCCACGAGTAATCCTCAGTCTCCTAAGGGTCTAAACCCTTGTGTGATGGATTCTTGCCTTCCCAAGATGTCCAGGAGGAAGGCAGCCTGCTGACACATCTCCCTTGTGCAGGGGATGCAATACAAGAGTATTATGGTTATGGTTATCCCTCGCTCTGCCAGCCCTTACCCATGGTTTGTTTTCTTATGCCTGCTGATCTCCTTCTCTCCTTCTATGATCCACTGAAGGATCTTCTGGTTTTTCTCCACGTCTTCAGGAGATCCTGGCATTTCATAGTTGGCACCATCACTTTTCCCTGAATCGGTCTTCTTAACATTCCTTTTTGAGAGCAGACTTGCTTTCCCACTGCAAGAACAAAGCTTGGGACATTAGTGCTTTGCTTATGTCAACCACCACAGGGGCAGAGGACGGACACATCTATCTTCAGACATGGGCACATCTATCTCCAGACATTTTCCACAGCTCCCTACCCTACCAAAGCTCAAACCAACTGTGCCACAGTTCAGGCTAAGAGTAAGACTGCCTAGACCTGGGCACAGCAGCTTCTCCACCCAACAACCTGTGGGGAAAGGGAGCTTCTCCTCTGGCCAAATGTGCCACGGCAAGATCTCTTGCCATGAGAAGGGTTTGGTTAAATCCTCAGAGCAGGAGGTTATCCATTGGCTGTCTCTCCATGCCTGACCACTGCTTGAAACCCAGGTCCTTCCTATCACCCTCAGATTCACTGATACCCCAAACTCTGACTTGCCATGCCCAGAGTTTGCTTCTTACCCTGATTTGAATGAGGCTTCATGTCATGGTGGAAGATCACATCCTAGCAGGGGGGGCTGCCTCCCATGGGGAAGCCCAGCCAGCCCAACCACTGCAGCCAGAGGGATGCCAGGCAGTAGCCAACACTCTGGCTACACCTGTGGCTGCAGCAGAGGCTCTTGCAGGAATGCCATGGCACACACGGCCGTGTGCCCAGCCAAGCAGCCCCATGCTCAGGAGAATTCCCCCATGCAGGCCTGTCATTCCATGAGACTCCCACTGTCCTGATCATCTACCTGTTTTACTCCACAGGACCTTGCTCCTACATGTTCACTAACACACACAGGAAAAACAACCTGAACACCACAGAGGAACAACAGTCCCCTGGATAGCTTTGCTGATTTTTTTTTGGAGAGAGCCTTGAGAGGTATTGCTGCAGATCTACAAAGGTAGGGCAAGCTGACAACTTTTTCTCTGCTTCTCCCAACATGAGGACTACTGGGTATCAAAAGCAACTCTGCACCAGCAGGTTCAGTGCAAACAAAAAAAATGCTGTTTTCTGCAGGTTGTCATTGACCCACAGACACAGTCATGGTGGGCTGGGGGAACAGCACACCAACTGGGTTCAACAAAGAGTCAGAGAAGCCACCACAAGAGACTGCTGGCTGCCAAACAAGACCATTTGGATGCAAACCCTTGTCTTGTGAAGCTTCTAATTCAGGAACTGGGAGTTTGTGCCAGAGGAAGGACAGCTCTGAGTATGTCCTTTTAAAAAATCTCATTAAATATACGCCGTAGCTGCTGCTAGAAGGAAGTCTTGGGTCTAGATGGGGCTTTGGGTTGGCACAGCATGGCCATGCTCATCTCTGTTGAAGCAAAACCCTTTCCCCATAGAAACATGGTGGATTTAAGTGCCTCCCTCCTGAAGAGCAGTTTGCTTTGTCTGCCTCTGCACTCTGCCTCCCTCCTGCCACCCCAGAAAGCTGATCCTGCCTGCTGCAGACGCAGCCAACCTGCCTTCACTAACTGTCCCACCCCTGGTACACTGCAAATCAACACCCCGAAGCCTCAGCCCTGGGGAGCCAGACACACTCAGGGTGAGCACAGCTTTCCCCTGTGGCTGCTCCATCCCCATCCCTCACCGTGGTCAGCCCCGAGCTGCACTCCTGCCTTTGCAGTCACCCAGTAACAGGATCAGCAAAACTCGCCACAGAAAAAGGAGCTGCCCCCCCTCCCTACAGCATGGAAGGGATGGAGGAATTCAAATGGCCAAGGAAAGATGGACAACAGCCTGTAATGCAGCAAAATGGCTTTTCTGGGCAGAGGGTGCCCCACCCTGGAGAACATCCCCTTGGGACTGGCTGCAGGGGCAGCAGTGTCCATTGCTTTGTTAGGAAGAGAAAGGAGCACTTCTGGTGAGTGGGTTCAGCCTTGCAACAAATAAGGTGGGGGGTTTTTGTCCTCTCATAAATACCTTAAGAGACCTGTTTCTATTACCCAGACCTTGAGACACAGCCCCAACACCCAACTCCTGGTGCATGGAGAAGTAGACCAGCACCTGCAATTTCTAAGCATCTCCACTGCTTTAAGGAGCAGAAAACCTTTTTAACCAAGACCAATAAAAATCCTGGTTAGAGGGTGTCTTTCAGCACTAGATCACAGAGACAAAAAGGCCTCTATAAGGGTTATCAGGCCATATCCATTTCTGAAGGGGAAGAGCCCTCAAACCACGTGCCAGCATAAATTCTCAAGGAAAAGGTTCAACCACTGTTTCCCTGACATGCTACAGCCTGTTTATGGAAGAGCTTCCTAGAGAAGCCACGGCTTTGGGAATCCCATTGGGTGTTCCTTGACTCACCTGTAGCCTAAAGAGTCCATGGGCACAGGGGCCATGCCCAAGTTTTCACTGTAGTTTCGTGACTTTGTTGCATAGTTATGTGAATCTACATTCCAAGCAAAGCTGTTCTGCACTCGCTGTGTGGCCTCAGCCTCAATTTGCTCTTTTGGTTTCATCATGCTGTGGTGATGGATGTGGTGGTAGACATGTTTATGGTGGTATAAGTTAGCTGCATCCAGTTTCATTCCTGATTTTGTTGTGTGCTTGCCATGCCCTGGAGGAATTGTTCCTAGTGTCCCTGGCAGCTTTCCTAAGTGGCCACTTTCTGGGGACCGTGGCTTAGGAGAGTGACGGCCGGGTCCTGGAGATTGGCAGCCTGGAGTTTTCATCACACGCTGCACGTGCTCATCCAGGATGCTTTCGGGGTTTTCTTCGTGGGCATCTCTCATCTGCATCCCAGCACAGCCCATCTCAGCATAACGAGGAGCAAAGTGATGGAAGGCTTGGGCAGAAGGCATCTTGTGGCTCATGACCGATGGACCAGAAGAGATATCTGCATCCTCACCTTCTTCTTCCTGCAAGAAACACAGGGACAATCAGAGAATGACAGCGGAGTGGTGGAGGGGGTCCCTAGTCCCACCTTCTGCTTGCAGCAGGACTGCTGCTAATCCTTAGGTCAGGCCTGGTTCAGTCCAGTCAGATCTTGAAAACCTTTAAGATGATGGAGATCCACCACCCCTCTAGAGACCTGTCTCAGACTGATGGGAAATTCCTAATGCTCAAGCCAAGCCTGTGCAGTCTGGGTGCCACTGAGCAGAGCAGTTCAGGTCTCTGTATCTGCTTTTTGAGCCACCATTAGCACACACCACCCAAGGAGCTCTGCCAAGCAGCCCACACATCACAACCAGGCTTACAAACACAGCTGACAAGCCTAATGACTCAACTAGAGCAGGCAGAGCCTTACTCCAAGTACCTTGAAGGTGGCTCTGCAACAACCAGCAGCAGAAACATAACTTACCACAGTGTACCTTCAGCTTCCTACGTGCCTTTGGTAAGGTGCTGCTTCAAAGCCCATCAGATAAAGCCCAGAGCTACAGGATGTGCAGCAAATCAGTTCTGAGTCAGGTGAGACCAGGAGGGTTTCTCACCCAAATGACTATTTCACAAGGCAAAGCCAAGAGAAGGCTTGTAACACAAGGGAGCAAGTGAAGGTCGACAGCTGCATGAATGGTTTTGGAAATCAAACATTGATTTCTCCTGGGCATGCTAAGGCTGGAGTGAAACACTTTGTGCAGATAAAGAAAGGGATTGGAACTAACAGCTTGTTCTTGCAGTTCACACTGGTCTAGGACACGCTGTTAGTGACTCTTAAGTCCTTGCCAGGAAGAATTAAACTCCTCCATGCTGACAGCCACAGTTTTGATGCTGACGAACTACTTTACGCTCCAACATAAACTCAGATATTTATGAAGTTTCTTTATTGGAAGTCAGGATTCCTATTTGTTTTAATTACATAAGCAGGATTCCAGTGAGTCCTTTAATACCACTCTTTTCCTCCTTTGGCACAGTAAAGAAATCAGTTGCAGCACAGGGTATCTCTGCCCTGCCAGATACATGTATCTACTGGAAAACACTGCCTTCCATTAGCTTTGCCTGTCAGATGCCATCATCCATCACTTGCTAACCAGCTTCAAAGTTTCAGCTGCCAACCACACAGCAAGGAAGCAAATAACAGAGTTCTTCCCAGTGTCACACCTTGGGGTTCAGGCCTGAAGCACGGACAATGCCAGGCTTTCAAAGTGCCACAGGCGTGGGTGCTGTAACCCTAGGGGTGTGACATGATGGTGATGTCTGGAGGGGACACAGCACTTTCTAACATATCACTTTGAAGAGCTTCAGAGGCACCTTTCATCTACAGCCACACGCCACAGCTCACCAGCCACCAGCCCTGGGCACCGAGCTCAGGGACAAGGAACAGTGAGGGATATGCTGACTACGTCCCTGCCACTGAGGAGAGCATTTATTAGCATTTTGTGATACCCAGTGATACCCTCAGCACTTGGGATGCTTTTGGAGCTGGTATCTCACAGGTTTAAACAGCAGCTGATGTGCAGGGCAGGATCTGACCCTGGCACAGATCCCTGAGGAATGGCAGCCTGTACTTCCTGCTCAGCCCAGAGCTCTGGCAGTGCTGTCACATCTAAACAGAGTGGCATGAGAGTGAGAACCCAGGGGGGTCCACCCAAATGGGTGCCTGGGATTTGGGAAATCCTCCGTCTGCCTAGAACCCCATTTTGCAGGTAATGTGGACTTTTGCTTCAAGACCGAGATCAGGATAGGCTAAGGAGAGAAAAGGCTCTCTCAGTTCATGTTGGCTCAGCTCATCTGTGTCACTGAGCAGATCTGGACCCCAAGCAGGAGCAGTTGCTGCTGGGGTGGGTCCATGGGGACCTGCCTTACCACCCCCAGTACTGGCCTGAGCCTCACATCAGGTAGGAACACCCCAACAGTGAGACAACAGCAGTGAATGAAGGATTTGGGGTGCTTATCCCAAGCTGTTGTCTCTCTTTGAGCAGGGCAAAGGTTTGAGTCAAGGTTGCAGGAACCAATTCTGCTGAATCTTTTCACTGTGCTCAGGCTGCAGTGAAAAAAACAACATACGTGGTGTGGGCTCTGGAGCCGTGTTTTGGGACCTCGCTGTGGTGAGCTGGGCAAGGCCTGGAAATGAGCCTGGTGGAGATCTGGGCATAGCTTGGCAGTGAGCTGGGCAAGGCCTGGAAAGGAGCTGGGGAAAGTTTGGCAGGGAGCTGGGCACAGCCAGGCAGTGATGCTGGCACAGCCAGGCAGTGCTCTGGGCAGGCAGGTGACACTCTGGGCGGGCAGGGAGCCCCGGTGCCATCACCACTAGATGGTGCTTTGTTGACATAATATTGTCAGAAAGCTCTTCCACCAGCTCCCACAGGCAGCAGCACCCAGAGATGCAGCTCCAACTTTGCTGACTGTCTGCTGAGCTATTTTTACTCTCCAGCAAGGCTGGGGGTGCCCTTCCCTTTGAATTAGGAGCTGAGAGCTGCACTGATGAGACACAGGCAGGCGATACCTTGCTGCAAACCTCATCCTCTGCCTTCCTCCAGTCCCACCCATCAGGCTGCTGCTGGTTGGGAAGGGAGAACAGCTCTGCTAAGCACGAGTGCCTCTTCGATCGTCATGCAAATGATTTCCCTCTCTAGTCAGGCAATGTTTCACATTCAAACAGTGAGAATCTCAGTGGTGACTTTGCCTCTCCCCAGTTTATTTTCCATTTGCTCAGTTCAGACAGAGTGATCTGTATGATCCAATACTGATCTCTGTGACGTGATACTGCAGATTCCATGGGCGGACATGAGGCTGAAGTGTCTCAAAAACTAATAAGGGAACATGCACATCCTCTAATCCTCTGCCGCGTTTCTCAGAATAATTAATAAACTCAGCAATTGCTTTTTTGTAAAGCGGAAACCTGACAGTCTTTTCAGTAAAAGGCATTTGGTTTCAAATCAGATGCCACCTCTCGATGTTACTGCATGATGTGGCTTTGAAAGGGAACCTGCAGGCTGCTCAGTATGGGGGAGAAAAATTCTTTTCCCCTAGCTTTTGCAAAATATTTCCAGCTTCTCTGTTAGGCTGGTAATTGCCCAGTGTGACTAACACTCCTGATTTACCCTGTGCAGCTGTGCAGGGAGCCATGCAGACCTGGGAAGGGGTTACCCTGCAGTCCTGGTGTTCAGGTCACAGAAGAAAGCCCTGTGATCTATCAGGATTCCAGTTCTCCCTCTTGCTGATACCAGCAGCTCCTGCACCTTAAGTGCTGACCTAAAAAAGCTACAATTGCTTACTCTGAGATTTTCCTGAATGGCTAATGCCAGATGCCAGCCAGTCAATGAAATACATTCTGGAGACAGCAAAGAGGTTTAATATACAGCATTAGTGGGAGTCCTGGGCTTAAAAATAGATTAAGTCACACAAAAATGTGTTTAAACAGACTTAAATATATTCTCTGGCACGCAGGTATTTGCTGATTTTATGGTATTGCTACTGGCAGCTTCTTCAAGGAGGCAGAGGGCTGGGATAATGTAATTTGGTCCAGGTGGGGGCTGCAATGGAGCCATAGGAGGAGGAGGAAGAAAAGTGTTCTAGGACTGTGTTAGCAGAAGATGCTGCTGATTACACTGTCTTTGTCTAGAAAGCAATTGTCACCAAACAGGAAAACAGTGCAATTCCAGAAGAACAGGAATCTAATCCCAAAACAGCACCTGGCTGGCCTTTTCTGGCTGGATGCAGAGGTGTAGGGAGTTTGCTGGAAAACACCTGGAGCTGGAGGGGGCCTTGCAGATCTTTCTGCCTTCCTCAGTTCTCTGTATTTGAAATGCAGATGCAGTTTAAAGCCAATACTACAACCTACAGTTTTTTCCTGTTTAGGGAGCTACTAGATGAGCATTTTAAAATACTCCATTGGGGCTGAAGGTTCTTTCCTGGAGCCCCAGAAGCTCAACTACCCTGAAAGCACAGAGCCAGCTGAGCCAGGCACCAACACCTCTGCTTTAAGGGAGGGCTGCAGGTTACGGAGCCCAGAGCCTTCGCCTGAAGGCCACAGCAGCTAATAGTGCAGAACCCCAAAACTTTGGCACACAGGACTGTAGCTACACTGACCTAGTGATGTTCAGTAACACCATGGTGTCCTCTGGGATCTCTCCTCTATCCCTACCACAAGATGTGCAGGTACCTATGAGATGCAGTGTCTCAGAAGAAAAGCTATGGTGTGAATACTGCTGAACAGGGGTCTCACACAGGTAATAGCAGATGGACAGGATCTCACTCTCTCCCTCTTGGAGCTTGTTGTGGAGCTAAAGGCCTTGCACATCTCCCACGGTTCATCTAACAAATCCTCAGGCTCTGAGGGGCCCCAGCAGTACCATGGCTCACAGCACTCAGTGCCACTGGCTAGGTATCCCAGTGGAGTCAGTGTGTTCATCTGCCCAGGAGAGGGTTTTTCAATGCCACACCTGACCACTTCCAAAATTTCTAGGGTGTGCTAGGCACTGATGGGCAGAACCCTTTTGGTTGTGGTAGAAATGGCCTGATGGCAGACACAAACACCCCCAAGCACAACATCACCTGTCATCTGGTTACCATTTGTGGGGGAAATAGGGATCACACAAAACCTCCTATGGGAAGGTGAACCCCTCTTACACAGTCCCTAGGGATTGCTTACAAAATCAGGAGAGCCAGGGTGCCAAAGAAGGTGATGCAGAGCATCCACAGCCCCTGAGTGATGGCAGAAGTGGGCACTGCTGTGCCATGGCTGGTATCTTCCACAGGAAGGAAGCATAGGAGCTCACAGAGCCCTGCATGGATGGGGGAACAGCATCGTGGAAGCTCTGGCGGTTCAAGTAGCCTCCAGGAGCCCTGTGCCAGTGATGACCACGGCAGTGGAGCATGGAACTGGCCACCCCAGTTGCTTCCACAGCAGCTGGAAGCTCCCTGTGGTACAGGGTAAGCAGAGTCCCAGGCTGGCAGAGGAGGTAGGAATGTCACTGACCGCTCGAACGCGTTTAAGGCGCTCCTCTAACTTCTCCTCTGCTTCACGTTCCTTCTGTACTTCCTCCAAACGGTTGATCAGCTCTGCAGCAAACTTCTCTGGTTCCACGTGGATATCCTTTGGCATTCGGTAGGTACGCTGCAGGGAGAACACAGCACAGCTTAGCAAAGGATGCATTAAAACCCCACGTTTCTTTGGGAGCCTTTGATAACTGGAAATGCCAGTCATTCCGGTGGGAGCTGGGGGAGGACAGGAGGGCAGGCACTCAGGTCCAGCCCAAGACCTGGGGGCTGGAAGCTGAGCCACCACCTCCACAAGTTCCTCAGCTGGCACCAGCTCCACACACCACCCCATCTAAGGGAAAGGTTTCAAAAAGCTCTTTCGGCACCAAATTCCACTCAGGGATGGAAGTGTGTGCTTCTCTCCCAATGGACACATGGTCAACAGGCATATCCTGATCTCAAAGGGTGGCAAAATGATGTACAGACCTTTCAACCTCTCAACCCCCCTGTTTATAGCAGTTATGCTTTCAGTTTGGTAGAAGGGAGGACTCTGGTGCACACTTACTCAGCTTATCCCAGGAGGATCAGTGTATGCCAGTCAGTCTCTGCAAATCTAGCCCACAGCCACAAAGGTCCCAATTCCCACAAAGCATCCTCTCTTGGTGGAAGATCCTACAGGACTGCATCTCAGCTCTTCAGAGCTGTCAGATTCCCTGCTTGCTTTATCAATACAGCACTCTTACAAGCACAGAGGTGCCATTTTTCTGCCTGCTCTGGGTGAATAAATAAATATTTATGGCAGTTCAAGGACATTCTTGATTCCTTATGCTGTTACTTTGTCCCTAAATTCCTGGGTTCTAGGATAAGAAGTTTGTGTAGTGAAGTATGAAGCTATCAGCTGCTGTATTTTCCCCCTCATTTTTATCCTTTCTGTATTATTTTTTTAAATAGTAGAAAAAGTAAAATGACACAGCAGAGATAAAAATTTAATTTGGAGGAAAAATAGTTGGAAAATTCAACAGCATAAAACTCTTCATTCCAATATTTCAATACTAACATGAGAGAAATATACACTCTATAGGACCAGAGATAAAATTAAATGTGAAGACGTGAGATAATTCATAGCAAAAGAACAAATGCAGCAGCAGAAGCAGACATCGAGCTTGAAAACTTTAAAGGAGGATGAGAGACCACCCGAATTTATCCCAGGCCAGACAGAAGATCAAAGCAGAACACTAAAATGCTGCTTTGCCTCAAAACCTGACAAAAGTATGCAAATCGCATTGGCTTTTCTGTCTCTGCCAGCCAGAAGGCAGGGAAGAAAACCAGAGGCAGTAAGAACCCACTGATGGCACTGAGAAGCTGAAGACTCTTTCAGGACACCCCAGCCGGGTTGCAGAGGTCCCAGTTAAAGCATTGCTTGTTTTGTTTGCCAAGAGGGATGGGTCTTCCTGAGCCTGCCAGCAAATCTCAATCCCAGTGACCCATCTGAGCTGGGAACAGCCCCAACCAACCGTTCCCGTCATCCTTGCAGCCAATGGAGAGGGCACAACGTGTGTGAGGGATGACAATGTCTTTAGTGCCAACAGGACCTCCAGCCCTGCAAACCAGTAGCCTGTATCATAAGAAGATAAACTGCAGAAAAGATTTTCATTAACAAAAATGATGTTCAGTCTTGAAATACTGGCAGAGCGGCCGAAGGGGCATGTTTCATCTTTGTGTAGTCCAGAAATGGGCTCCAGATGTGCTCCAGGACAGGGGAAGATGTGGCAGAGCTGGTTCCTGCTCTGTTACTCCCTGAGGAGCTTCTCAGGATGTCTCCCTGTTCCCCTGCATAGCCCAGGGGAGCACTTCTGGCTAAGGGATCCTGCTTCCTTCAGAAACCCCAACCCCGTGACCATCACCATCCTTACTTGTGAGGCCACACCAGCAATTCCCAAGGAGGGAATTCTCTCCCTTGCCTGACAAGTCCCAACCTGCTGGGTGATGTGTTTCCTTCCTCCTGCCACCTCAGGATGCCAACTCTCCCTGCGGTTGTTTATAGATGGCAGCACCAAGCCCTGCTCCGTTAGACACTTAATGAGCCTAATAAGAGGCAGCTGGGAGCTCAGTACTTACGGTCTTGGGTCTCCTCGGTGCAGCTACCACAGAAAAGCACAACTGGGAAAGAATTACCCTTTGTTTTCCTAGCCTTTGATGCAAGGCAGCATCCCAAACCAAAGTCTCTCCTGAGCCTGTGGCAGCAGTGGGTGCAAGGGCTGAAGTTTGCTAACTTGAGTGTCCAAGTCCTGTCACAATGAGGTGGTTCCCTGCAGGCCAAGCAATGGCGAGGATCTGAAGATATTTGGAATCATTGCTGTATTCAGGGAACTCAAAATTTAAGACGATTGTGGGTCTTTTACAACTAATACCTCAGCAAGTTTATCCATGATCTCTCAAAGTCTGGAGGTGACTGAAGCTCAACTACAGAAAGGACAATACTTGAACCCAAGAATCTTTAGGATGAACTTGTTTCCCTCTCTCTTTGAAAAACTGTTGCATCTGCAAAACCCACTGCCCTGTCCTTGGAGCTTCCCACTCAACACAACAGCTTGCAGAGGGCCTCAGCAGCCTGTTTGAGGGTGCGAGATGCAGCTCCCTCCTCAAAGGTCTCCCTGAGCATCGGAGATCAGTGCCACTGAAATAAACCCCACTTCACCCCATGGATACCAGCTGCACATGCCCTTTGCTGTGCTGGTGGGTTCCTGTAAGGGTAACTCAGAGAGCTGGTGAGCAGGATGATGCTCTGAACATCACCATAGCTCTGACTTTATTCCTAGCTCAATGATGATCTACACAGACTTCCCCAAAACTAACAGTATTGCAGAATAATGAATGCAAATTCCCTGTGCTGAAACAATACAGATAACTGCTGAGGGCTCTCTCTGTCTCCCTAGACAGCAAACATGGATTGCACTGACCTGGTTCAAAAGGCTTAAGACAACAAAGTGTTTGAAGCCTTTATCAAATGATGGGCCTGACTTCAGAAGGGAGACGGGGGAAATACGCTCCATCAAAGACCAGCCTGGTTGAGCCTGTGCCCGGAGCAGGATCCTTCAGGGCTTCAGGATTTTGAACCAGCCCCCAGCTTCCCATGGGCATACAGAGTCCTGCCAAGGGAGCTGTAAATAAGCTGCTTATTGTTCTGAAATCAGAAGAGCTTTTGATCCAAGTAAAAGGTGCAGCACTCCCCAAGAGCTGGCTGGTTTTTGAGGATCCAGCCCTTCAATCTGGACCAGAATGAGGTCTCTGGACATTCTACATCAACAATTCAGAGAGGAAGTGCCTCATTTTAAAGACCTGTTTATCTACAGCTGTTTTATTGAATGTTTTATTTAATTACCTATCTACTTTTATTTAATGGCACTAGTTAGATAGGTCTGTCCAGAACCAAACCATGCTGAGTTGGAGAGGCTGCAGAGGACAACAAATGGGAGACTGAATTCCAGGTGGATTGGAAAAAACAGAAATTGCTTGAACTGGTCTAAACGGAGCAATCTTTCATTGTGACAGCTCTGAAGAAGGATTTATTGGGGTACCTATACTAGAACATTGTCCTTGACACATGAAGTGTCTGAAGCTCTGGTACCTTTGTAATGAAGCAGCCTGCTAAAACATGTGACATACACAAGCTCTCCAGCTGTTCTACTAGGCAGCTGCTCTCACGTTTTCCCCTTTTTTTCTTGGAGCTGATGGAGCAGGAATTCCATGGATTTTGCTCCATGAGGCAGATACAGCTCTTGGGTTTTAATGGATTTCACCTTCCCTGAGAAACAGAGGCTTAAGGACCAAGCTACACATCAGAACACACTGGCATCTGAAATGTGAAAAGGCTGAAAGGGAAGAACTCACTGCAGTTTGCAGGTTCCCCTTGGGAAGCATCAGCCTCAACTGCTCTGAGATGAAACAGGAAGTTTTTCAACATTACACTGGGTAGAGGTTCCCTAACCAGCTCCAGGGATCTGTGGTTTGGGCTGAACTGTTTCTGACAGATGTGACTGGGCCAAAGAATTCTGTGCTGATAAATCTCCCTCTTCTACAAGAGATTTGACGCCTCCATGATGCCTGAGGGTCTGTTGTTAGATCACAAGTCAGTCTTGGAAATGAAAGGAAGATGACAGGCTAGAGAAGCCAAGAGAAAAGAACTTCTGAACATCCATGTTTCTTAGATTAATGCATTCCTCTGTGACATAAATTTTTAACAGATAAATTGTATTTCCATACCAGAAACACTTGTGGCAGAGCTCACGGATAGCTGGATTTCAGCATCCACTTTAGCAGCATTCAGGGATTAGCAAGGAGTCCCGCTGCAGCACGGCATTTGAGGAAAATGGCAGAAAACAGCCGATGGGAATTCCGAGCAGGTTCCCAACTCACAGGAGCAGAAAGCTCATTTAGCTGCAGTTATCCAGGCAACACGAGGCCAGGCTCCTCCTGTGCACTCCTCACTTGTACAGCACAGCACAGCAGTCACTCGAAACCTTCTGTTCTACTCAGGAACACCACGGAAGCCACCTTGCAGCATCCTTGATTGTGGGGCAGGAAAGGAGAGCTCCTGCCCGATGTTCAGGCTACAGCAAGAACATCACAAAATGGCTTCTTTATGCAGTTAAACAAACCAACCAAGCACCAGGTCTAATGCTTGAGGTTGGATTTTTCTGAATTTGCTGTGGAAAAAGAGGATCTCCCATCCTCTCCTGGGAATGGATGAATGCCAGAGCCAGGTACAGCCCTGGATGCTCTGGGCTTTCTCCCTTGCTTTGGGAACTTGCTTGCTCTTTCCTTCCTTAGTGCTCCAAGACTCTGCTCAAATCCAAGAGAGAGATGGAAAACCACATGAAAGCAACACTCACTCTCTGTGTAATGCGTTCCTGCCAGAGGCACAAACCAGAGGTCTCACTGCTTGCTGGAGATCCTCCCCCACTGCATTCCTGGGCAGAGCGCCACTTCACAGAACACAACTTTTCCAAACTTAAGAGCACTGGTGACTGGGTAAGTGTGGAAGATGTGAGCTGCTAAGTGTGGAAGATACAGATCAGGGCCATCCACACAACGTGTCCTGCTGCTGAGCAGGGTGTCCCACATAGCCAGCACACGCTGTCACTACTTGGAGGCAGCACAGCTGCTGGGACCAGCGGGCAGCCTCCTCTGAACATATAATCACTGCAGTTTATAGCTTCTGGACCTAACTACAAGTGCTGCTATTAAAAGCAATATAAGTCCTTTCAGAATTTTGCATAATAGCCCCATAACTCACTTGTCAGGGAGTGGGAAGGTCTGTAAAGGACTTCTGAAATGACTTTCGGAAGTAGGAGGTTCCCTATTATCAGTAGGAAAACATGCTGTGCATTCTGCAGGCGCTATCAGCATGGACTCTGGCTATGTCAGAGATAGGAGTCCATAAAGACCTTCACTCAAAGGTTGTGATTTCATCACTGCCACACGTTTGGAAGCAGCTAACCCCAGGTCCAGCCTGATTTAGCCACGGGCTGCGGGATAGCCCAAGCACTGGCTTCAGAAGGCAACGTTTCAAGAAACATTTGCATGGCTCCTTGCTAATTTGAGCTGTTTAATTCAAAGAGTGTGCAGTTAGAGCTGAATTTTAAAGAGTAACTTTATAACATTTCACACTGGTGTTGTCAAAACACATTGTCTAATTACCTTCTCCTTTCTTGGCTGATTGATAAGCAAGGGCAGAGCAGTGCCTCTCTGAAGTCGATGCCAATTCTGTGTCAGTAATTGGCTGGCAGGAGGTGCCAGAGTGTCTGAACTAAACTTTTATTCCCTGGAGAAAGACTAGAACTAACTCAACTTCTCAGTCCTCCACTCCCATACAAATATGTGTCAAGATGCCTTTTTCCCTGGGACTTAAAATTACAGTGCAGAACCGAATGGGAACAGTGGATGTTTCACAAAAAAATCCTTGTGAAGCATCTGTGTGTAGTTTAGGAGGAATATGTAATTCTAAAAGACTGTGTAGGTAAGTAGGATAATATAAAAATTTATAAGCAGCAGGTGGGCAATTTAAACCTTGTTTTTTACCCCGTTTTTCAAACTGGTTTCCAAAAAGGTCGATAAAATTTAATGCTAAGTAAAACTAATTAGCCTGCAAGGAACTGCTGCTGGAATGACACTTATTCAGTTCAACAAAAGAAATGTTTGGCAGATGGAAGTTCGTTAAAGTACAGCTCACTATACATATTTAATGCTCCATACTCTTGAGTTTATAACCTGCAGTTCATCGAGGCATTGCTAGTGCACACCATCCAACAGAAAGCCACTATTATTTTTATCCAAAAGGTAAAGCTACTGACAAGCTTTGAAGTTGGAGAATATTCAGTCAGTAGTTCACACTGTTGGGGAACAGCAACAACAATAACAACAAAAAATAAAGGCCAAGCTTTCAAACTTCAACTCTAACAAAGCCATGCTTACAGTAAAAATGGCATCAAGTGAAATAAAAAGGCACCCAGCCAGCCTTTTCAACAGCAACCACACTGTGAAAGCAACTGTGTGAAAAGAGAGGTGACTGAGCAAGGATGGCTATGAGCGTCCGCAGCCAGGGCTTTTATTGTCAACCCAGTGATCAAAGCACAGGAGACCCTCTTAAATCTAAGGAAAATAATCTAATTTAAAAGGCAAAACAAAGAGTGGTGGTTTTGGTGTGGGTTTTTTTTCTTTTAAATCAGATTAAAACAAGGGTGTATTTCTGCTGGTATTGTGCTGCTTTGAGCAGGCAGGATGGGAACAGCTGCGTCAAGTTTGAAGGCACTTCTGGAAAAAGCAGATGGAAGCTTTTTCTCTCCCTATTTGATTTGTGCTGGAGTCCAGCTGTCCAAAGGAGAAAGAAGCACCTTTATTCCCTACTAGATATTAAATGTCACCTGTAACTTCTCACAAAAAGAAAACAATAATAAGCAGAGCTGCAGATGGTGATGCAGAGCCCTAGCAGTTGTGCTCATCTTCCAAAGGCTGTTTGATCACCTGGAGCAACCAAGGAGACAGTGCCAGATAAATGAAATACTCCTGCACCATTTTTTTTCTCCTGCCTCGTGTCCCTGGGTGAGCTTTGCTGAGTCCTTGAGAACAGGTTACAGCTCTTGTGGCTGCTCAGTGCAGAAATACTGCTGGGGACCATTGCACTTCTCCCCAGACCTTGGCTGAGAGCTACATCAGCCTCCATGTCCAACAGCCTCCTACACCTTCCACAAACACCTCCAGCTCACCTGAGGGCATGGAACTGCTTGCAGATAAATGCCAGCCAGTGCTTCCATTCTCATCCAGGAGAAACAATCAGCTACTGACTGAATGGTTAAGAAAAATCCTGTGCTTTGGGCAGCCTTGGATGGTGAGTTTGGCAGAAGGCTCCAAGCCTTTTCTTAGCACAATGTATGTCATCTTAAAGCATCCCCAAGTGAATACAGCACTAAGGGGGATTAAACTCGAGCACAAGCAGAGCAACTGTCTGCTAGAGATCTCACATATTTTGCATATTTACCCCTGGGAAGGAGATAGTGCTACTTACAGGAATGTGAGGTAGTGGCACACGTCCATTTGCTTTGGCACTTTCTTGCATCTCTCTGCGATGCTGCTTTCGGAGTCTGTACGGTGGGATCCCATCTCTGTCGGAATAAAACAACAATATGCCCTGCTTTAGTGCCTTTCTCTGACACATTATGTTCATTTAAGTCTTGCTGACACAGCATGGCCAGTAAGAAACCCCTTCATGTTTGCATGCCCAGAGTAAGAGGGACCCATGTGGGGAATGACGCTCATGCAGGTCCCTGAACCAAAAAAAGCTCTGGCATGGGGGGCTAGGAGGACTTACGCAGCATCCACTGGGAGCAGAGTGAGGTAGGGCTCCTGCGACTGCTGCCCAAGGCAGAGGGCAGGGAGAAGGACTTGGACTGCATCCTGGTACCTTTTATAGTTGGTTGCTTTCTATAAAGAGCCTGTAATGTACACATTAAACCACAGGGCAGGCTAAGAGAGGGGGGAGAAGGAGGAGTGGGAGCTCAGTGAGCATCTGCTCCAAGGAGAACTTGGTCAGGGAACAAGGTATATATTTTTAAGAGAGCGTGACAGCTGCTCAAATGGCTTATCAAAGCAAGGGGGTTATAAGCCCCACTGCTCCCAAGGCGATCTCTAGCTCAATCTGAAATTATGGGCTTGATACTGGGGTCACTGGAGGGAAGAACCAGTCCCCTCCTCAGAGGAGGCTGGACAAGGTTAGGAAGGGATGTCACAGGCAGTCACAACCAAGGGAACCAGCACCGCTTGGCTTTGTGCCTGTGCTGAAAGAGGTGGTGACAGAGGTCTCTGCAAAGGAAAGAGACAGTGGTGGCCACAATCCTTGGTTCTGACAGACCAGGAGTTGGATCCACGGCTCTGCCATGAGCCTGGGTACACAGGGGTCAGTGGGTCAGAGGCACCAGTCTCTGTTAAGCACCCCAAATGGCAAAGCATCACTGCCTAAGTGTGACTCCAGGCAAAGAAAGGAAATGCATTTTTGTTCTCAGCGTTGCCACCACCCTACTCCCACCCAAGGGACCAGGAGAAGGTGGGTGAGTGGAGCCCAGTTATGAAAGGACACAGACCCACCTCCTGGTGACCTTGTGTTCTTTGGGGAAAATCAACGAATGCAAAACCAAATGCCAGCCTGGAGCTTGGCAATTCGGAGCTTTTTCATTTTACACATTTCCCTGATTCAGTAGAGGTAACTGCTTGGGAGGGCCATGCAATGCCACAGAGGTGGGTAGAAATGAATGGAGGGATTTAGTTTGTCCCAACTACCATGTAACTTCCAGGCACATCTTCTACCAACCCCGCACCCCTCAGCTGTGAAAAAGAGCCAGTCCTGACACATCTCACAACATGAGATGTTTGCACAGGCCAAATGTCCTTAGCACCTATCCCTCTCCCTAGATGCTTCTCCAGAACATAAACCAAACAGTTTCATCCACAGATTTTTGAAGTCAAGGTGCCATTTGGCAAGAGAAACACAGTTTATTGTGGTGTTTTGCTTGCAAACCTCCCGAGTCTCAAGCACCAGCCCGTGTGAGGATGGCCACCATCAGCTTTCATTCCTGTTCCCATCATGCTGGCTGCCCTGCTGGCTCCCTGGAAATGCAGGTGCAGGCAGAATCGTCACCAACCTACATCAGAAGAACCTCATTTCATGCAGTAACCCAGGCATTCAAAATGAAATACCATTAAAATAAAATAAAACAAAACCCATGATTAATGAAAAGTGCTTTTTAGCAGGAAGACAAATGAGGGAACGGAAAATGAGCCAGGCTAATTACAGCTCTGGCAAGTGGCTGCAGGTAATGTAGGAGGAGGAAGAGTGTGTTGGGAGCATCATCTCTGCTGTGCCTGCAGTGACATGGCTTGGGAGCAGGACAACTTCCCCACATGCTGCTGTACAGGGAACATGACAGTGTTCATTAGGTGGCTTAATTTTCTTTAATGATGAGAGTCACAACGGTTAAAGAGTTTCACTACATTGTGATGCAGCCTTTTCTAGACTGGATGGCAACAAAACAACTGGAAGTTTTCAGAGGGAAAAATAAAAATCCTGAGGGATTATTTTAGCTGTCGCTGGTCGGCATCAATAGTCAACATTTCAGCTTAACCAGTGCACAAAACCCGGGCGCCAGAACACAACTCGCACACTAAAGCCACACGGCCATTTGCAGGGAAAGCGGCATTATGTTAGAAAGTGCAATTTTTCTTTCTTTCTCTCTCTCTCTCTTTTTTTTTTTAATTCTCCCCAGCAGCAGTCCCAGCGGAAAGATCGACTTTTGTTCCCAGCACAGTAGCGAAAGGCTGATAATGGCCTCTAATCTATCCGGCTTCAAACACATGTTCAGCCCCGCTGTGCTGCCTTTGATGTCATTTTAACTAGATTCCCCAATGCCACCTCTGAACTTGGAACATTCCTTCGTTCAATGTACTGTGCCAACTCAACCAGAGGAAGCAAATTCAAAGATAAGCACTTTAATTTTATCCCAACAAAACCTTATTCAATAGATGGGGGGAAAGCAAGGAAAACTAATACCGTACTTTTGTTTTCCTTTTGTCAGGTAGCTTGCTTTGAGATATTTTCAATAGATAGAGAAATAATATATATATATATATATATATGAAAAAAAATATTAAACCTTTTTTACAGCACATCTACTTTTAGAATAAAACTTTCCCAAACTGTTTTTCCTTGTTTCATCACGTGATTTTCTTTAGCACCAGAAAGCTCAGAGCTGAAATGCAACAAGGGAAGAAGAGTATTTCTATTGTTTATTTAATGATAATGCAATGAGTTTACTGTTGGGGAAATGTGGAGGCTTCCTCCCCTCTCCAAACTGACCTGCAAGAGCCTCTGGTGAGCAGTGGGTTGCCTGTGGCTCTGCAGCTGGATCTGATCAGAGGTGTCTTTGCTCCTCTGCAGACAGGCTTCAAACCCAATCATTATGCCTAACACATTGGAAATCATCATTTGGGATCTTTTAAATTAAAAAGCGGCTAAACTGGTTTAAATATAGGAAAACTTGGGGTAATTCTGGATCCCTAGCCTTAGGAAAGACAGAAACAAATCCACAGCCAAACTGGTATTTTCTACCAATTACTCTTATCAAAGCACCTCTGTCACAAGAGACTTTTCTTACATAAAGAAGCATGACTGGAAAATCACCAGGCATTTTGGTTAAAGGCCAGTCATCCAAGGAATAGCATTTAATCTGCAAGACTTTTTGAAGGAATAACCACTGCCCTAAATCCCTTTGTTCTGAGGACTGGCCATCCCTACTCTGGAGCAGGTTTGACTGGAATTGGGGAAGAAGGAGCATCTCTCTACCCATCCCTTCAGGCACCACACTGAGGGCTTCCCAAGTGCCTGGGGGAAAGCAAAGCTGTCTCCCAACTAAGATAAGCCAGGACACATGATAAGACCCAGAGGAAGGAGTATTGTTCAGCTGGAGCACAACACTGGGCTAAAGAGGAGACATTACCTCTTGTTTACCATGTAAGCTCTTGAAGAAATCAAGATAGATATGGACCTAATGTGTTTCTGCATCTGAATTGGAACATCACATGGAGATTTAATGGTTTCAGCTGCTGCCTTCTGCCTTCCTACTACAGTTAGTTGCCTTAACTCGCCTCAAGCATCTCTGTTGTGACAACCCCTCCCACCCACAGACTTGCCTCCTCCACTTGGGAAGATGCTATCCCCAAGAAGGGTTATCTGAGACAGCAAGAGCACTTTAGGACTGTGCTGGAAATGCTGCTGCAAGTCTGGGGCAGGCTCTGAGCAGCCCACGGGGCAGGCAGAGCCCCAAATCCCTGACCTACCACTGACCCTCCACCGAACATCAGCAGTGAGAGACTTGGTCCCACCTGCGGCCGCAGCATTGCCGGGCCAGCGCTCACTGGAGCCTCTCACTGTGTCCTCCCCAGACCTTGCCTCCACACAAACCAGCTAAAACAACACAGCTGCCCTGCTGATTATAAAAACAGGTTTCAGTAGAGAGGACCAGAGCTGTTTTGCCTACAAGGGCAGAGGAATTCCTATGACACAGGAAGACTGAAAAATAATCAGCAGAGCACAGGCACTTAAGAGCAATGTTTTTTAAGCCACTCAAAAAGCAAACTACTCCAACAACTGGGACTGATAACATACTCATTATAAAAATTCAACCCATTACAATAATATTTACCAGTGCTTGGAAAGACATCCTGTTGAAAGCTGGCCTTTTAGGTAAGTGTGCTTGTAACAGCACAGTTTTACAATCTGTTTGGTGAGCTGGCTGCTCCCAAAAAATTGCCCCAGCTCAGGAGCTCAGACAGGCAGAGCATCACTCAGGTCTTTGCTAGAGGCTTCGCATGCAGCCACTTCCAAACCCCATGCTGCTGGGATCAATCCAACATCAAAGCTTGGAAGGGAACTGGTGCAGCAGAGCACTGCAAATACTTGGTGCCTGCCTTCTCCACTGGCCTGAGCTGGCCTGCACTGAAGAGCATGCCTTGCTCTCCTGGTTTGTTAGCATTCCTCAATTAGCCAGTGTTTGCATCCCAATTGTCCAGATACATTTTCCCCTCATGGAGGGTCTGATGAAGGTTTGTGCCTTGGATTGCACCTCGTTCGTGTGCTGCCTTGGAGCAGAAGCCAGATTTCTTCATTATTGAGGGTGACTGCTGTGTGTAAACAGCACACAGAGGGAAGAACCTCGCTCATCAGCAAACGAGGCTTTTATTGCCATTTTCCTCAGAGGAGGCCTAAATTCAAAGCACTGAGACATGTAAGTCTTGTCAAGCAGCAGGAGTCCCTTCTTTAACTTCATCTGGTTGTTCTTCATTTTTGCTGCCTTGAGCAATTCTCCAAAAATTCCTTTGAAACTCAGGAGGCAGATAGGTTCAGCAGTGCCATGTAAGAACCGAGTAAAATCTGGTGCTGGAGTTTTAAAGCATGTAATGAAGAGCAAGTGCTGAAAACAGACAGAGTCTGTGTAAGCCAAAAGTCAAGGCTGTACATCCAGAATCCCAATTTGGGATTCTGCATGCATCCAGTTTGAGAGGCATAGAAAGGAAGGTTTACCCTTATGAAGTTCAAAACCTACTTAAAATGAACCACTAAGATTGGGTTAGTTATTAGCAGAAGGCAGTGCACATATTGGTGGTAATTAAAATCCTAGAAGCAGCCTATGGTGGACATAGGAGGGATAAAATGCCTAAAGGAAAAAGGAGCATAGGATGGCCAATAAGAAATTATTCTGCCTGTGAAAGAAACAAACTGTGGCTAGTGAAATAAAAATTAGGAGGGTGAAGAACTCTGGCATAAATCATCACAACTTATCACAGGTATAACCATCAGCGCAGCCCCACGAGCCCTCTGGACCAGTGGGAAAGGAAGTGCTAAAAGCTAATTAATTTTGAAGAGTTCTTACATCTGTCTCTCCTGATAACAAGAAGTTACACGACTCCTGCTAGCTTCAGAGCACTCCTCCACATAAATTGATGAATATGAAGAATTGCAGAAGGATGTGGCAGAGCAGCTGGATTTGTATCAAATGGAGCCTTTAATTAGCAGTTGTCTACAGGGTTCTATCCTGGGGGCATCCTCCTCCTCCCAGGCCCCTTTGGCCAAGGTCTGCCTCCTCCATTTTACAACATGACGTGGATAACGTGTGAGGAGCTGGTGTAAGGGTGCAGAATGGACTCACAGCTGCTCCTACATGGCCCCAAGCCTCTGTGGAGCCAGAGACAAGCAAGCTACTGGCTCAGGCAGGGCGACCACCACAGACACAGAACCTCCCTGGCCATATTGCACACTCCCTGTCTCACTGTATGAACTGAGGGCAGGTGGGGAACTGTGGCAGCACCCATTAACAGCATCCATGGCCCAGGCTGGAAAGTTTCTTCAACAAGGTCTGACAGCTCCTGACAATCACAGTGACACTAAACGAGCCTCTTGGAGGACTCTGTGTTTACAGCACTGCCATTAATAAAACCCTCTCCTAATTCTGTAAACCTGTCATCTCTCGCCTGAAGAAACAAAGGGTTTCTACTCTACAGAAAGACACTTTGCATTTGCACTACTAAAAACCAGACCAAACAGTGAATATTTTTCCCCAAATCCTTTTCTTCCTATCAGAGAGATGCAGTCACAACAAAATCTCATAGCCCCTTTTTTCTTCCTTTGCAGACCATCTTTAAGGAAGGCATCTCGTGGGTGAGATACAGGGCACTGTCATGAGAGACAGAAAGGGAAAACATATTTGGCTGGGGCTTATCAGCACAAGTTGTGTTAAAGTGCAGTGGTCACCAGACAAACTAGAACTGGTCAGACACAAATCCTTCTGCAGAGCCATCACAGGCTGAGCTGTTACTCCATCTGGTGTGCTGAGTTGTTTTCTGGGCTCATCAGGGCAAGAGAGACACAGAGTTCCTGGAGTGAGTCCAGAGGAGAGCAACAAAGGGACTGGAGCATCTCCTATGAGGACAGGCTGAGCGAACTGGGCCTGGTTAGCCTCCAGAAGAGCTGGCTGAGAAGGGACCTCATCAATGGCCATCAGTATCTGCAGGAAGGTTTCAGAGGATGGACCAGGCTCTGCTCTGTGGTGCCCAGCAACAAGACAAGAGGCAACAGGCAGACACTAATGTCCAGGAAGTTCCACCTGAACATGAGGAAGAACATCTTCCCTGTGCAGTGATCGAGCACTGGAACAGATTGTCCAGAGAGGTTGTGGAGTCTACCTCACTGGAGATACTTCAGAACCATCTGGACACAATTCTGTGAAATCTGCTCTAGGATGACCTTGCTTGAGCAGGGAGGTTGGACCAGATGGTCTCTTCCAACCTGACCCATTCTGTGAATTTGGCAGCATAAAACCTCGAGAGAAATACCCAGGTAAGTAGAAGGCTCAGTCTAACATTCAGAAGATAATGTATCTCATATCAGTTACTACAAAGTCATCCAACATTACCAATTCTTGCACCTGGCTTACGAAACATTGCAGAAACTCTGACCAAACACCATTTATTTTAGATCACTCAAAGTATTTTATGCTGCAAATGTTCCCAAGACTGGAGAAGCTGGGTAGCTTGCACAGTGACAAAGTAACCAAAAAGAAAGTGAGAATGATCATGACCGTGGTCTATTCAGACATTCCCCCCAAGCCCAGCTGTGACAAAGCCTCTCTCCCAGAACAACCCAACAGCAGCACTGCTGAAGGCACACGTGGCTGTGCCCCAGGCTGGAGTTACTTACACACTGCTGTCTGTCAGAGACATGGTGTCGGCGTCGCTGGACATGCTCTGCTGCTCGCTGTCGTTGGCACTGGTGGCTGGTGCCAGAGCATAGCCCGTGTTGACATAGTAGGGGTTAACAGGCTCTCTCCACGACCCATGCCTGTGAGAGAAAAATGAGAGTCAAGTTAGAAGGACACAACCTTGATCATGCTCTGCATGACCAGGCAGAAGGACTCTTCCTGGAGCCCCAGCCTCCACAACAGAATAAGCTGTGTTAACAATAAGTTGCACTGATAGAGCCATGAACAATTCGACTCCTAAATGAAAGAAAAAGGGAATTCATTGAGTAATGAAGATGATACTGTTAGAGATAAGGGAGGGAATGAGACTATAGGGAAGAAGTCCTGTTTCCATCAGGGTTTATGGAGTCCATGCTTAGCATTGTCATTCTATGAGCATCTAAAAGCAATACCTAGATAGTAAGACAGTGTTTTTCTTAGTCAAAACAGTCTTCTGCTCTTCCAGCAGGGAGGGATGTGTAGCACAGCTCACCCATTCTATGCTTACTCTAATATCCCTCTTTATTCCAACATATTTGTAGAGGGAAGGAGGTGAAGCAAGAAACAGCTGTTGCTCATAGCACAGTACCTAAAACCAAACTCCAGTGTTGCACTGAGGTACATCAGACACTTGCAAATTCCACTAGGAAGGACCACCTAATCACACTGGCTTTTCCAGTGGACAATCTGCTCATGGATCTATGAAGGCTGGTTTGTACACAACCCATGCCTTGTTATTCAAGTATACATGCAGGCCAGCCTCCTTCTCTTCAGCAAAACATCAGGAAGGGAGGCTGCCTGCATGAGCTAACCTGGGAAGTGAGTTCCTTGCTCAGGAGGAGACCTGCATTGATGGTGAAGGAGCCTGTGAACCAAGCAGGCAAGAATTCTTTCACGCTGACTCTGCCACCAGCATAGAAAAGCCACCGCTGCCAACATGCCTCCAGCTCTGCCACCCTGCAGGACAGACAGGCCATGCAGGCATTGTGTTCTCCTGCAAGTCATTTTGTAATTTGCCAGAAGAAGGAACAAACTGAAATGTTCACATCAACCAAACGGCACTTAATCCCCTGCTCTCCCTGCCTGCCCCTCTGCATGAAGAGCAGCATTTTCAAGATATCTTGAAGTTGATGAATTCCTGTGTTTTCTAAGCCCTGAAAATCAGAGTCCTGCTTCAGTTCAGATCACAAAGCTCATCAGCATCCTCTTTTACTTAGTAACTCAGTAATCGGCACCTGGTTGATGTGGTTTGCAATGGGCCCTGAGCAAACATCTCCATGGAGGGCACATCATGCAATGTGTGCTTCCCTGTTCCGCCAAGGAAAGCATTTCTGGTTCTACTGCAGTGGTTAAAGTCCTACAGACAACAGAAAACAGCCCCTGCCCTGATGAGTTTATATTTTCATAAGACAAGGAAACCCATGAGAAACACACAGATGGAGGGACCAGAGGTGAGGAAGACACCAGCAAAGGGAAAAGCTGGCAGTTTGTGTATATTTGTATGGAGTACAAACGCAGGACAGGCACTACACAAACTGGGACTGGCAAAGAGCCCATTTAAAGCAGAGGTTTTCAGATGCTATTATGTAAAAGATGGCAAGTGGTGTACCAGGATGGAAGCATTACCGAAGTATTTTAAAACCTGAATTGGACAGGGCTACAGCTTTCACCTAATGTATTGCTCATCCAGCTCCTGTTCACCTGCCCTTTGGGTCCTCAGCACACAACCTATTTTCCTTGTAATTTAAGGGATCATGGATATTCAGTGGTCACTAGGAAAAATCATATTGTTTCAGGTCCATTATGGGGTCAGTTAGAAACAAATTACTCTCCAACTCTCACAAAGAGAAAATGAATACTTTGTGTGCCACAAACCAACCAAAACTCCAAGCTATTTCTCCTTGGATGACGAAGCTCAGTATAGTTGCAGAATGGTGCAAAGAGCATTCAAAACTGAGCCAGTTGAGGCTTTTCATGGCTGTTTGGCAGAAGGGAGCCTTGTGAGGCTTCTCCACGCTTGGGTACAAATACAGAGTCGGCTGGGGACGAGCACAAAGGGAGATTTGGGATGGTGAATCACCACAGATACTTTCTAGCATGCAAACTTTCTGTCAGTCGCTGCAGATGTGCACTGGAGCAAACTCATTTCTATATTCCATCAGATTTCAGAACAGCTTTCTAGGGCAAGTACTGAAAATAATTTGAACAAGTTCACCCTAAAAAGCAAGGGATAATAAGTGAAAACCTCACCAGCCCCCTTCAGCCGTTCTCCCTGTACAGAACGGTCAGTTCTGAACATTAAAGGAGCGCTGTGCAGTGCAACTCTCCTGTCAAATCTGACATGACAGCGGTCTGATGGAGGCTGAGACAACCTCTTAAATTGAGGCAGGAATGATGGTTAGCTCAGGCCTTCCCTGAGGGCAAAGAGAAGGATGATTTTTGGACAACCCAATTAAAATACAGCACCAACTTCTAGTGGACCTTTTGCCAGGACTCTCTGGAAGAGGCATGGATTATTTTAGCAGTATATTAAGAAAGCACTCAGACAGAATAAAATGCACAGGGCAATCCATTTCTCCTTTGTATCTGCTGATATAAAGACAGAGCAGCAGAGAGCACCTGTAGAGGTTGTTGGATGTGGAACTGCGATGGCCAAAGGAACCGAGAGTGAGCAGATGGGTCCTGGGTGGTCCCTGGCACCTCTGGAGGAAACGGGATGGCTAGGCTCTCCCACAACCCTCTCCAGCTGTGGTTTTCCCACCGAGGATGCAGGTTTGGTCACAACTGTTGTATTTAGCTAAAATTACACGCTTAAGTATGTATACAACAGGGATTACTTCCATTTTAGCTCTGCCTCTAATACTTCAATGCAAATGTAAACTTTTGGTAAGCGTAAGGAGATGGAAAGGGTATAGGATTTCAAAGCAATCATAACAGGTTACATTACTTTTGAGGAATCCATCTGTATTCAATCCTTCTCCTAATGTTCTCCCTCCCTGACAACTCTCTTCAGCTGGCTCGCATCACTATTCGAATGTTTTGTGCCGTGCCTCTGAAGAACGCTTTCAACATCTATTAGGAGGAAAACATTAAAGGAACATGGAGTCTAACAAAAAAAACCGGTCACTTCTGATCTGGGAGGGGAGGCTGCTTTAAAAGGGATTAAGGCACCCTCAGAGCGATTTGAAATGTCAGCTAAAAACCTCACATACTGAGCTCTATGCACTGATAAGGGTGATAAAAGGAAAGGTGAGCATTTAAAGTTAGACTTCACAAAAATTCCTGCAGCCTTCCAGAATTTTATTTCATTTTTTAAGACAGAAAGAGCAATGAGCGTTTTTGAAACGAACACAGAACATTTCCTACATTGCAGAAATAAAGCTGCATGTCTCTTCTGCAGCTCTCAGTTGTTCAACCCTCAAAATAATCACATAGGGAACAATTATAAGAGAGATCACAGTGACCCGAGTAAGTCAGCCTGACCAGCTGCTTTTTCTTTGCATAAAGCCCTTCGCTGATCACTGAACACTCTGGTAATGCTGACAAGGGCCTAAACTGCCGTAGAAAAACAGCAAGAACTTCCTTAAGGTTTCCTTCTACCTCTTCTGGGTTTATTTTGCACGTTGTCTTGGCTGCATCCCAGCCCTCCCTAAATCTCTAACTGCTCTGACCAAGCACCCAGCACTTTAGACATCGGCACCATCAGATCTTGGAGCCTCAGTGTAAGTGAGCAGAGAGGTGAGGTCCTCTTCATTCCTCTTGCTCTGTGTGGAGTTCCCACTGTATTCTGAGGCCCTAAGAGCATTCTTTTCCTTCCAGCCTGGGATCCCCAGTCTCCCTCAAACAACTTCCCCTGATGGCTATTTCAATTTTAAATCAAAGATGCAAAGTCCCCAACCTTTGCCAAACATGCTACTCTTTGCTCTATGCAAAAATCCCAGGGTTGGTGTGCTCTGGGGAAGAATTGCATCACCTTCAGCTCCCACAGTGGGAGGAAGAGCTCACCGATCCCGCCTCCAAAGCCAAATCTGTGGGGCACTCCCTTTGGTTCTCACCAGTTATGTACCTCCTTCACTGATGTTCTTCATCAAGCATGGGAAAAAAACCACTAAGGCAAGAAGGAAACTTCATTGAAGATGAAAGGCCTCTAGGCAACTAATTCTGTAGAATTTAAATTTCCACTGGAGGGAATAAGTTGCGCAACACTCTACTGGCAGGTCTGAGAGACATGGTCTTCCCAAGCCTGCTAGCAGGTCCAGTGTGGCTGGAACAGCTCCCAGTTTAACAGGGAAGATGATCAAACCATCAGTTTTCATTGCTACCACCTTCTCCAGGCTCCAGCACTGAATTTTTATGACACTGACATTTTCTGGAAGGAAATTTTTACTCAAAAGAATTGAAGCTGTGATAGAATCCAAGCATGCCTCTTCTTGCAAGGGTGCCTCAGAAATAAGTGCATCTTCAAACTCCCTGGTGGCATGGGAAGCTCCTCCAAAACCCTGCACTACCAAGGAAGCACCTGTTTGAGACACAGTATTAGCAAATCCAAGAGACAAAAGATTCATGAAGCTGACAACCACAAAATTCCAATGCATTCTACCCAAAGAGCTCTTCCAAAAACTTTCATCCCATACCATAGTCTGAACCTTTGGTGACCACAGTTTTGGTGAGCAGCTAATTTTTAACATGGGAGAAATCCCATTTTCCAGACACCTTGAGCGATGAGGCAGTTGATAACCACCTGAACTTCATGAGTCACCTTGGAAAGTTCTGAGCTGCAGGAGTTCTGGGGATGTTGGCAAGTCCCACAGAAGGACATTCCAAAATGGGCCCTGCAGAAACTCCAGATGTCTCACCACAGCCGATGGCAGGTGGAGGAGCGTCGATGCCCTCCCTCCTGCACTGCAGTGAGGAACCTCACAGCAGGACACAATTCCTCCTTTCCTCTTCTGGTGGGTGGTGATTGGGCTGAGGGATGGTGCCCAGAAGCCACAGATCAGGACTGCAACTCAATGGGACCCAGGTACTCATTCTGTGCTCCCACCCTGCTTTTTCACACCAACTTTTGAAAAATTAGTTCAAACTTTTGCAGTCCTGTATTTCTGAAGATCACCACTTCTAGGAAACCAGGACTAAGCATTACTCTTATTTGGTCATTTTGCATTTGTGATTGGGAGGATGCAGTCCAATGCTGAGACATCATTCTAACTCATTATTTTGACATGTTCCACTTACTCAGTGTGGAAAAAAAAAAAATTTTAAAAACTTACTTACTTCCATCCAAGAAACAAAAAGTCCTTCCAGAACGACATGTCACTGAGTCTGCAGCTGGCCACTTACTTCCAAAACTTACATCTACCAACAAGCAGGTGACTGTCACATCCTTCATGCAGTTCCACATTTCATTATCACAGCCAGTCAATCAAATTAAAAGCTGCACATGTTGGCTACGATGTATGAGCCAAAGCAAATCCCTTCAGCATATCTAAATAGCACGTGCTGACAAGAGTGTCCCAGCAGCAGGGTCACCTTTAAACAAGGGATTACAACAGCATCCACCATGGAGTCCAACTTACAAGATTACATTAATCCACCACCTGAACAGAAAAGTCTGTTTCCAATCCGTGGTACCAACAACTACCCCAGAAGTTGCACCATACAGCTTTTCCCAAAGCATCATCATGGGAACGTTTTGAAGCTAAGAACAAAAAGTCTATGAAGATGCAAAGCTGAAAACCTTCACTCCTGACTGGATTTGATCTGCACTAAGGATGCAAAGTCAGCTCAAGAGGTTAAAATTGGGGATTTACCTGATAATCTGATTGCAGATTGTTGGGGTTGCTCCACTTAAAACTCTTCCCAATTACTCTGGGTACTCAGACACTGCTGTGCATCTCAACTTTATCACTGCCAATGTCAGGCTAATCACATGTGTTCCAGGCAAGGGCAGCTTCTTCAAAGATCACATCAATTCTGGACAAGTTAATCTGTTCTTTGAGGTCTCCAGATGGCTCTTGCCAAGAAAGTTCACTTCCAGCTCTGCAGCCGGCAAGCGCAGCGGCCCCGGCGCTCTGCAGAGCACTACAAAGGAACCAGATCAAAGTTGTGTCTTACAAAAAAATGAAATCTGAAGTTTGAAAAGCAACAGCAGCCTGTCACTTGTAGGCTTAAAGACGACTTCTGCATGCTCCAGCTATCAGGGAATTTATGATTACAGTCTGGCTTTTAAAAGCTGATGAAAAAAATGACGCTCTTTAGCACTCCTTGCCTTTGCAAATCTGTATCTTCTTCCCTGCGTATTCATCCTCCCACGCCAGAGGAAGAAGGGAAATAAATAAAAATGTAACTAAAAGTACAGATAAGGGCTTGTCTTCTTCTCTTTTCTTCTAAGGCATTCAATTCCATTTTAGGACTACATGGAGATTATTTTATGGGGAGCTTCAGCAGTTATTGTGAAGTACTAAAGCACAGTTACAAAAGCTAAATGCAAGATTCACCAGTCTGAATTTCCAGTTTCTAAATCCTTTGCATTTACCAAGGACATGCTACTTCTCAGGCAGGACTAATGTACAGAGGATGCACTAATTGCAACCAGTAATTTAGATCATAGGATACAACAAGGTGGGAGAGAGAATATAGGAAGGAAGTTGAAATGCAGGAAATAAAATGTTTGCCTTAGGAGGCAAATAAGGACTAGATAGGCTAAATATTGTGGCTGTACTGCCCTATCACCACCCAAACCTTCTTAGGAAAGGCTTTCAGACAACAAGGTGAAACCACTGTGTTCCAAGGAAACTGCAGAACAAGTCCCTCAAGATTTCATCTGACTGTGCATCTACAAACCAGCCCTCCCAGCTCCTCCTTCCCAATGGAGGCGAGGCTGTGCTCACTCATTACACCCCAATGTAAATACTGGATTTTGTCCACTAGTTACAGATTTAAAATCAAAACTGCAAAAATCTGAGTCTGACAATAAAAGCAAGTCCTTCCTAAAAACAATGCATGCCTCCCCTAGAATAAGACCACAAACCTCATTTATTTAATAGCTCAAGGCACAAGATATTCATTAAATTGAAAAAAAAAATATGGGCAACACAATGTCTGCACAACAATTAACAGGACAATTGGATCATCTTCCTGAAATAAAGCGAATGTTGCAGAACATTCTGTTCCATATCTAACAATAGCAGGTATCTGCCTAGGTTAATTTCAATATATTAGTCTGAGTTTATACCATAACATAGTAGTTTTGTTCGGTTTTTTAAATGATGACATGATTGATATGAATCCTTATCAGTCATGAAAAGCTGACAACATTAGGGATATTTTCTATAAAATATACAGGATATCTGGCTGCATTAATTGTGACTGAACAAGACCCTCACTGCTTTGGAGCAGCCAGGCTACATCAGCCATCCAAAAGCTGCTGTAGTGACTTAAGAAGCTACAAAAGAAGGGCAAACCCAGCAGTTCATGTGCGTTTTGGATATCCAGGGTACAGTGCTCCCACCCATGAGCCACACTCGCCTCTATGTCCTGGCCTCTGTCAGACAATACATCACAGGAGAACTATTTTTAATATTTTATTGGAAGGCACAGAATTAAGCTCGTACAGGGATGTTCTGAATGTCCACACATTAACCCCTGAAACGAGTGGGACCTGAGTCCTCATCCCTGATTTTTTGACCCTCCAGATGTGCTCTCCCTGGGGCACCAGGATTGCTAGCATGGATGCAGGTAGAGAGGCCTGATAATGCAGTCTCCTTTCCCCTGCTTAAACTGAGAGCTGGGGAAAATTCAGCAAGAGGCTGATTGGCAACAGCTTTCCACTCTGCTAACTGGCTTCTCAGACTGAAATGACATCTATGTTTAATACAAGTGATTTTATATTTATATATATATGTATATGTATGTGTGTGTGGTTAAGTGGATGAACATACAGAGCAGGCACTTCAGACAGCATTTCAGTGCCAGCTCCCTGCTCTCTGCTTTCCTTGGTGACTCTCCCAGGTAAATTGGGGCTGGTGGAGAGGGGAAATGCTTTGCAAAGTGCCGTGGGGGTCTTTGCATGGGCCTCTCTGCCTTTTGCCCCACGGTTTTGCCTCCCTGGGAAGGCAGGCGGGGCAGCCGGGAGACGTAAAGAAGCTCCAGAGGAAACGGTTCTTCCCAGAAGGGGCCACCATGTCACAGATGGAATAATACCAGTGAACCTCTTGACGGTTCAGAGCCTTCCATGTCATGCCAAGCGAGCGACCACCCGTCCCTGCCTGCAGCCCGGGCTGCTGCTCCCTCCGCAGATGGAACAGGCAGCCAAAAGCGTCTCCCGGCATTCCAGCCGCGGGCCGGCTGTGCTGACACCCACGCACCGCGGCTCCCAGCCCAGAGCAACCCCCTCGCCCGCACCGAGAGGGCCTTCGTGGAACAAATTACTTCCAAATGCTTGGCTCTGAGGCACAGGGAAAGAGGGAAGCCCAGGTTTGTACCTGGGTCTGCTCACAACATAAAGAAGGCAGCAGCTCCACTTAAAAACACCACTGCCTGCAAACTATCAAATTAATCCCAGGATTTCAACAGCTTTTCTTCATTATTTTTTGTCTCAACCAAACCACAAATTTACTTAATGACTAAACCAGGCAAGCGAGTACTTTGTTTTCCAGAAAGCAGGAACGCTTCTAACGGGATCCAGGTTTTCAGAACACACGTTTACCCAACGTCAGGCAAGGAGGGACAGGTTCCATTGCCAAGATGTGTTTGATGCTTTTTTTAACTCCCCCAAACCTGCCAGCACCGTGGTTGGGGCATCTCCGAGCCCTGAGCCCGAGGAGAGGCACTGAGCAGGCTGAGGAGGAATACAATAAGAACACTGTGTTCCAGGAATGACTGAATAAAGGCAAGAGCATGCTTTTGGCCAGCAGGATTCAGCACTGTAACTCCGTCTGCCACTTTTCTTCTCTGTCTGAAGCAACGTTGTTTGTCCATGCTTCTCTGAAATGGAAAGTATTTCCTCTTGCCTGCTCATTCCAAGGAAAGATCTGAGGAGGCCTGGTATAACCAGGCAGAACTGGGGATTCTCCAGTGACTTGACTCTTCTTTGCCAAAATTTCTGCTCAACAAGAAAGGGCTTACAAGAAAGAAATTACGAGCAGATTTCTCTACAAGTTCAGTAACTTAAGACCAGGGTCTGTAGAATGAGTAAGTTTTTGGATGGAAACAAAGCATCCAGCTTTGGCCAATGATTCCAGATCATTCTCTGCCTTCCAATATACCTACGGAGCCTCTGGAGTGCTCAAAAACATAGGACAGGGACATCTACAGGTACATGGACCACATTGGGGAACAGGAGCCACTGGAATCCAAGGGCTAAATAAGACCATGGGGACTCAGTCCTTCCTTGGACCGCCAAAGTTTTTCAGGAGGGCATCAACCCCAGCACTGCAATCCACTGTTGTACTGCTTTCAGGGATAAATTTCCCAATACTTCAATAACGACATTGAGTGGTATTGCAGATTGCTGAAATGAAAGGGGAAGATATGCAGCTCAGGGGGGCTCTGTTTTACAAAGAGTACTTGCAGCTTTGACATTAAACCACTTGCCTGTACCACTGGGCCGTGTAACATAAGCTGAGCTACACGACCACAGACTTGCTAGCCTCACTTGAACAATGGTATGAAACTCAATACTCGTTACCAATTTATTGCCAACAAACTTGGAATTCTAATGAAATTACAAATTTGGGTTGCAGAAGAAACCAGCTGATGTAATATTTTGAATGCCTATGAGGCACCTGACTTAGCACCTCAAAACCACTCAGGTTTGCTCATGAAGACCTTTGACGAAAGCCCTGCTAATGATGAGGTGGGCAGAATTAACAGTAATCCTGCACAAAATAAAAGACTTTACTTCACTGATTAAGGTCTGGCTCACAAGGTACATGAAGAGAAGAGGTCTGCCTCCAAGCAGAGCTGCTCACTGGTGTCTTAACTCCTACAGAAATGATCCAAGAAACTTCCCCCATTGAACAAGAACCTTTGAGGTGAATGAACTCTGACCTCAGCTGGTAACAAAACCAAAACCATGGAGGGCTGGCAAGACCCGGTAGAGATAAAGCTGAGAGTCAAGATTTAATAGTGCTCCCAGAGGGGAGATTCAGCTGATTAAAAACATCCTAATCTTCTCTCTCAGTGTATATTAAAGGTCAAGAAGTGGGATCAGATATTGGCAGCACATGAAAAAACAACTCAGTTGAGCAAAAGACCTTCACAAAGACGTTTCATATCTTCCCATTAAAAATTCCTGCAAAGTCTTATTTAACTTTACTTCCATCTAGGGAACACATTCAAGTTTAAAGTCAAGAGACCATTAGATCGGGACAGAAAAGAAGTACCCCTGCAGAAGACTTCTGCCTCCAATCAGTATTTTATAATGAGCAAGAGTTCATAAGCATCAGCTGACTGCAACCATGACAGATAAGTAGGTCTCAGAAGTACAGCACCATGAAACAGCTTCTCTAGCAGTGCTCTGGAGTCTCATAGGCTCCCCAAATGGGGTCATTAAAGGATACTTGTTGGATCATGTTAACAAATGGCAGGCTGTATCAACAACAACATACTGGCAAGCTGCAAAAAGCTTTTAAACTTGCTCTATTATTTATTGCTCAGCTCCAAAGAGACGTCAGCATCACAGCAAAAGTATAAATCCTAACACAGTCTCCTGGTCTCTACTGGGAGCTCGTAATCTGACTTTCCCTTCACAGCTCAAGCTGACCTGGCCAATATAATGCAGGGTCTGGGGCAAGAGGAGGGTGGACAGAGTCATGTTGTCCTTCTGACAAGGTCTATTAGAGGTTGACAGCAATGACAAATCCTCAGAAGAACTGTAATAACAACCACTGGAAGGAATGTAAAACACAGAAACTGTGTCTAAGGGAGACATGCTGTTAAAAAGGGTATTTCTTTTTCTAGAAATACTTATTTTCTTTCTTTTTTAAGAGTTTAGCAGACTAACAGCAAACAACTTGCTGTTGTTTCTGGAAAATAGACTTACAGAAGGAAGATGGTCTTGTGAAGCTGCTACAAAACAGCCCGCCTTTAAAGCAAGGATTAAAGTAACTTTTCCTTAGATGCTGAGCATGAAGTACCCTTTCACAGTCCTAGTTTTGGGACAGTCACCAAACCTTGCATCTCCAGCCAGACCTGGAAGCCAAACCATCAATCTCTGCATCAAGGTCATATAAAGTCATATTTTAAAAGGAAGAATGAAGTCAGTGGATTCAGTTTCCCATTTCTCATGGCTGTTCTTTAACAAATGGATCTAAATTTGGTGTCTGACTGGCAAACTAAGAAAGATGGAGACCAACATCCAAAGGGAGCCAGGGCAGGTGGGTCAGTAATCCCTGTTTACTGGGAATTCCTTGACTGTAACTCCAAGATTGGTGTGCTGGGCATGCTCCGCTCCTGAGGGTGACACATCTCCAGAGGCATTCTTAATAATCCAAGGTGCAAGAACCAGTTCACCTCACTGAACCATGTATTAAAATGGAGAGAAAAACCTCTGAAGGAGGCAGAGAGGGGGAAAAAATTAAAAGGAAAAGAGTTGCTCGTAGACAAATTGCACAGGAGTCCAGAGGGTGATCCCTGGGACACAGAAATACCAAAGGGTCCAGCTAAACTCCAGACCTGGGGGGAGGTGAAACATCTTTAATTGTTTGGGAGGTTTATACATGTGGTCCATTCCCCTTATGATGAGATTTGGCCACTGCTTGGGCAAATCCTGTGTTTGTTTTTCCTGGGGGCACTTCACAGCAGGTGAAACTTGACTTCAAGAGCTGTGCTGGGGTTTGTTGTTATTTTTGCCTTCAAAATTTTTTATGTTTTGGTTCTCATCCATTGGAACAGGCAGATATATGGGCTTTTACCTTTATTGCACAAATTCCACAGTATCCTTTCATCTGGTATGCATTATTGTGGTATATATATGAAGTACCATGTCCACTCCAAGTGCTATAAAAGAGCTGTTTGAAGCCTTGCTCCATTCCTATTTATCTTTCTACAATTAAAACCAGTTGACAGCTCCATATAGGAGGAATAAGTGACAGTGCAAGCAATGTGCTTTTTGTTCTAAACAAATTAACCACTGTTCAGATAAAAGATGACTGTATTTGGTTTTCTGCCTCAGTTTCTTAAAGACACAAGGCTAGATGAGCAAACTCTGTGTGTTCCACTGCTGTCTTTTTAATCTCTCCAGAAATTCTGAGTACAAGGTACTTGCTGACACCCAACCAAATTCAACAGGGGAGGGAAGCCCCAGAGACACTGTGATAATTAGTGAAAATGGGGAAATGTGGAGAGACTCTTAAGTGCTCTGAATAACTGATATCAGCAGAAAACCTACATGGAGAGAAGATCTTACAATCACTTCAAATGCTCCAACTGAGAACTCCCCAGACACTGAATACAGCACAGAACCATTGAAAAAGCCACATTTTTGCAGCCCCAGAGGTGAGACCTGATTTAATTCTGCATTTTGGATGGCAGTGGGTGGGCCCACAATCACCCCCAGTTGACATGATGTGTTGCTGACACCATTTTCTTCTTCTACAGCAGGAGCAGAGCACTAGAGCTCGTCTGACCCACTGGCACATTGCAATCACCCAAAGTGCCATAACTAGAAATGAAATTCCACAGATGAAGGGAAAGGCTGTTTTCTGTGTATGGCCTGGAGCACAAGAGCTGTGAAGCACTGGAGCCCATCTGTGTGACACAAACCCACCATCTGTTACTGATGCCCATACTGATAGTGCCTATGGGCCACACCATACACACAGGTGGGTACTACAGGAGTGCATCATTGCTCTAGATGTTTTCTTAAGACAGCAAGGAAAGCAATCTATAAGTTGGACAAAAAGTATCTTCTACTCAAAAAGTATCTCTTCAGCTCATGTATCACTATCTCTTACTCCTCTCTGCAGAACTTCATCTGCCCAGGGCACAGGATAAATAGATTCATATCCTTATTTTCCCCCTTCTTTGTACTTTTACATCATCCAAATCTCATGTTGAATGCACCATTACTCACTTTGCTGTTGATTCCTCGTGGCAATTTCCACAACTGTATCTTGTATTTATTTGTGCTGCTATTCTGGGGAAGGAAAAGCCATTATCCTCTTATGCACAAAAAGTCAACTGCAATGCTGAAATTGTCACAACTTTCTCAAGATGCGGGTGCTTATTTTGAAATGCTCTGGGCCTAATACTCAGAGTTTTTTAAGACTTCTGCCTTGATGCACGCTCAGCACATCAGCAAATGTGATCTGGGTCTCAAGTAGCAGACAGAAAGCTGAGGCATGCACAGTGACTCTCTCCCAGGGAGAAGAGCTGTCTTCCAGCATTGCTCTGGGAAAACCCAGCACAGAAGGACCCCTGTGTCCTGCAGAGATCTTCTGTCTCTTCTGCTACAGGGCCTTTCAATGATGTAAGAGGCAATGCAGATGCCCTGTGCATTTTCCTTCCTACCTCTGTTGGCTCCTCTGGCTCTACCCACCCCATGCATGGAAAAAGCAAAAAGGCTAAAGAACAGGCAGTTTTGGCTACAGCACCTGAAAACTCTGGGAGGCTTTGGAAAACCCCTTTCCAGTTCCAATACCCTGTACAGCTTGTCTCTTGCTAGCTCTCAACACCACCTGCTCACCGTTGGAGGAACTCCCCCTCCTCACCTCCTCCCTGTCACTGCACAAAAAGCCTTTTTTTTTTGTGTGCCTTTTCTGGATGATGTGAGAAGAGAGTTGGCTCACCTAACAATGAGTGCTGAAGGCTCCACAATCAGGAGCAGCAGGAATTGCAGTTTCCTGTCTCTGAAGTCTTAGCCATGGTAAATACACTTTTCAGATACTCTGACTGCCAAAATTTTAAACCATCTTCATTTCACAAGTTTGTAATTCAGTCATATTGAATGGATTCTCACATGGATGGCAAAACACATGTTCAAGCTGCCAGCATCCTCCCACCTCCAGCAACCCACTTGCCAAACCCCTGCTTCAAAGTGGGAAAACTGGAAGGTTATCAATGTAAATTGTAAGACTCTGACATGAACAAAACAATGTAATTTCCTCCCGCTTTGTTTTTACTGAAATTTGCCAAAATAATTCAGCCTGAGGCAGAATCTCAGCATGGAAGAACACCAAACAACACAGTCTGATAAAGATATGAGCAACTACAACAAAGTTTTATATAATGGAGAATGTTGGGCAACTGTGACTACAGCCACTGCTGCCAGCTCTGCCTATAGCATAAATGAGCAATATTTTAACATCCCCATTAATCCCTTCTCCAAAACTACGAGTGAGTCTGGAATATGACTCATAATATCCTTGGCACACATTTTCATCACAAAGTTGATGAAAGCACCCGTCCCTGAACCCATGTATGAAAACTGTAGATGAATTAATCAAAACATGGAGAAGCTTGTGACACCAATGTCTGTCTGAGCCTGCACATCTGCAGCTGCAGCGGTGGGACTCCTGTGTGACACGATGTGACAGCAGAGTGACACTGCTGCCAACCTTTGCTGCTGGTACCTTGTCACATCCAGTGAAGAGAGGACAGTATTTGCCAGCGGTTTTCATTCTAGGAGTGACTTTCCTGGGCTACATGTACATCCACAGTGTGATGTAAAACTCACACCGCGAATAAGGCAGTGAAGAGACTCCTCTGTTGTGGGTGTGCATGTTGCTAACACTCAATGGCATCATCTCCTTGCTCAAGATGATAACAAATGTCTGTGTATTCTGCAGATGTGTTTGCAGCTTTTAGCAAATAATAAAGGAATTTATGAATTCTACTGTTGGTGACATGGATTCTCCATGTGCAGGATCCCTTTGTTCCTTTCCTGTGAGTGGTAGGGTGACTGCCTGGTGGGATTGCCTACCTCAGTCCAGGTGAGCAGTCAGAGTAATTTACCACACTGCTTTATCCAGAAGTAAGGAAGAGGACTTTTCCAAGCAGCTATTTCCTGACACTAACCTTACAAACCCTCCTTGCCCCCACAGGCTGTATTATCTGGGAAAAGTTAGAGAACTTTGGGGCAAAGAAGTATCTGCACAATTCCCTGACTGGGGCCAACCCCAGGAGATGAGAAGGCCATGCATGCCTGCAAGAAGCCGACCCTGGAACCCGCAAGAATAATCCTCTTCTACTGTTGGAAATGCAGTCACACACACAAAAAATGTTTTGGGGATTTTGTTTTCTGCTGCAGAGGAGAAACAGGGCCACAACAGCTCTCAAAGACTTGGGCTTCATTTTAGGGGAGAATGCCATTGCTGAGGAAGACTTCTGTCCTGCTGGTAGTCTAGGGCAAATTCACCAAGTGACAAAACTCTGATTGACCTTCAGTGAAAATGTGGTAAGAATCCAGGAGACTGAATATACCCCCAGAACAGTGCCTGCTCAGCTCCTCATCTTAGAGAGGAGACATTTCTATCAGTCCTAAAGAGGAACCAAGGACCATGATTCCATCAGCAGGAGAGGATGTGTTGGAGATCATCAGACCCCAGAAAATCTGGTCCTGATCAACAGCACTTTCCCAAGTGACAAGAACTAGCAGGCCAAGGTCACCTGCCTGGCTGAAATTCAGCCCAGGAGGGCTGGCTGAACAGCATTTAGGGAGAGGGCTCTTCAAACAGAAGTCTGAAACGTGTAGAACTTTTAGTTCTAGAGCAAAAAAAGATTTTGACCCAGTTTCAGATTTTAAGTCCATCTCCTAAACAAAAGCAGCTGAAGTTCAAATGAGCCAATTCTGCCGATCATTATGTTGCTATTACACAATTCCTTCTAATCCCTGAAGTGTGGAAGATGTGCCAATGCCAGCCCAGGCACATCTTTGTCATTTCAGCTGGACTTCCATCCTTTCCACTAAAGATTTCATTCTGCTAAACCATTCTTGACGAATGCCAAACAATAAAATCTCCCAAATATTTATCGTAATTTCTTTGGCCACACTATCACAAGTGCCTAAATTCCCCTTCTCAGTTGGAGAGCTATCTAGACCAGAGGTCTCCAAATCTTTCAGCCAAATAAACATCACAAAGGCTCACGAGCCCTATGAGTAGTAAGAGAGAGATTGTTTGTGCTACAAAAGGAACAAAAATGACCAGCCATCCCCTGCTGGCTATTCTCCTCCCCTAAGAACTTGGTCTAATCCCCTCTACCCTAGAGTCCTTAAAAAACAATGTGCCAAGGAAAGGGAGTAGCTGCTCTGCATACTGATTCCCTGCAGCTTGGACATTGCTTGTGAAGGACCACTGCCAGCCAGCTGCTGAGAGCAGCCCTCTCTGAGATGCTGTGCTAAGGCAGAGGTTGCTTTTCATCCCTCTGTCTTAGGGACTGCCCAAAGAAACTGCTGGGATGGCTGCAGCTCTCCTGGGATCATCCAACAGCAGAGCACTTCCCACATCATCTTTGCATCTCCTAAGCCCAGCAGATAAAAGAGCTGTGGAGCCCATAGCCATACTCTGAGACAGTCCAAGAAGCAACTTGGACTCATCCAAACAGTTTGGGGAGAGGAAGATGCAGTCCAAGGAGAACACTCCTATTTCTGTTCCAGCGGCTGCTGACACAGCACCCTTTAGGTGAGGAGGTACACACGCCCGCTGATGAGCCATGCAGGGAACAAGTGCCTGAGGTGCCAAGGGAAAGGGGGGAGATGAGCCAGAAATGTGGGCTTATGGCCACCCCTGTGTGCCTGCCCCAGTGTGCCAAGGCCAAGCCTGGAAACACTGCTGTATCTAAAAGAAGCCACAGTTGAGAAGGTAACACTATAAACCTATAAAAGTAAGGTTTTACTGCTGCTGACTAGCTGGGATATGCAGAACATGTGTTGCAGGGAACATACCATGATTTTATTAGCAAACACAAAGCCATTCATGCTGAGTGGCCCAAATGGGGTGGGTTGAATTAAGAGAACAATAACAGTTCATCAGATGGCCCTTTCTTTCACATATGTCTTCAACTTACTGCGCTAGCAAATACTTAAAGCGACTTGGAAATACACGTTCATTCTAAGAGACTCACATTATTAACACATTAGATTGAAATCAAAATAATTGAGAACGTAACCTATTCCTGATGCATTAAATGACTAAATCGAAACCATCAGCACTCAGGCAACCTCCTCCTTTTGGAAACTCGCTTTGCGATCAAGGGACTATTTGCCTGATTTAGACCAAGCCAGCACTTTGCAGCTCTCCTGAGACTAAATGGGATGGTCTTTCAGCAGTGAAGACAGTGAGTGCTGCATCACTGCCTCAGTGTGTGGGTCACAGGAGAGCTGTGCAGCCCTTGAGTTGTCCAGGGGAAGATGTGCTCAGGCTCAGACCAATCTGGAAGGAAAAAAACCCACCCCGTTGCATCAGACACTGATGCTAACCACATTTCCAATTTGATCATGGATTCCAGTTCCTCAAATAACAAAACAATAGACACCAAAGAGGAAAAGTGGAAACTGCTGCTTGGGGAAGCTTGCCATGGCATGCTGGCTGGAAGTGTGCTGGGACCAAATCCTGCTGCAGCTGGGCTGGGGCTGAGCACACCAAGGCAGCCCGCAGGGAAGGCAAAGCTGGCTTCCTGGCTCGGAGCTGCCCGCTGGCCTGCCTGCCTCCCTCCCTCCCTGCTTCCTCTCCAGCTCTCCTCCAATACACAGTATTTGTGCTGCTCACTCACCCCAGGGTGGGAGGGATGAGAAGGGCTGGGACAAGCCTGGAGATGGGCTTGGGAAGGAGAGACTTCAGATGTCACAGCAGGCTCTGGCTCTGACTGTCCTGTGATGGGCATTCCTGCAGTGATCTAGAGTTGCCTCAGTCTTGTTTTATGCCTAACCATTTTTTAAGACTTGTCTTTTGCAAAAAAACGAGGTAGGTGACTAGAGATGTTGCTGGTTTAGAACAGCCCACCTACTTAAATTACAGATTTGCCACAGGACACCAGAACAAATGATAAGGCAGCATCACCCTGGTTTAACCTTTGTCAAAGAATTCCTTATCTTCTCTAAGATTAGATTTTTGTTCTTCTTAACTGCCAGCTAGACTGCAGGGGGCCAGGACCACAAATACAAATTAATTACATCAGCTGTAATTCACACCTCTGGATGTGTTTGTTAAGTGCTTTTTCATAAGGCAGTTGGGGGGCAAAAAATCTAGCAGTGTATCACATTGAACTATAGATTTCTGTTGTGGAAGGAGCACTACATGGGTTAGGGGGTTAGGGCTACCCTAAACCCTAATACCCCAACAGGTGAATTCAAGCAGACAGAGTTTATTTCAGCTCAGGACTGTGTCCATCAACTCGCAGAGTCCAACCAGACACCTCTAAGATCTACAACAGCAGCAATAAAACAGCCATAAGGAGAGCTCATCATCATCAGTCTGTAGCCCAGAATTCAGTCCCTGTCACGCACAAGGGCTCAGAGACACAGGAGCTTCCCAGCCACTGCTGAGGGATGTCCCTACCTACCATCAAATCACACCAAAGGAAAGCTGAAACGTCACCAAGGAAGATGCTGTTCTTCAAGGGCTGGAAAATCCCTCACCCTAACACAAGTCCTAGCGTTTCCCCTCCTCAGCTGACCGAGCAGGGGCCTCCAAACACCAGCACTGTGCAAACAACACAGGAGAACTGTTTTGGTTGTGGTAACCTTTGCAGTATGACCTTGAGGCAAGGAACACAGGGCTGCTGGTGAGTCTGCAGAGAGCCAGCTCAGCATCCCGCTGCACCTAGAGGTGACAGACCTGCGTGTAGAGCAAGGACTGCACAGTCGTTCCCACTGCCCAGCACCCTGCAGGGACACTGGGAAAGGCTTGGTCAATCATATTGGTGCACGAAAAATGTCATTTTCCTATAATTCACTAGAATGAAACTGCACAGTGGCTTGGTTTGCTCAGAGAATTCCTCACTGCACAGGGTGAAGCTGAGCAAGAAGACTCAGCCATGTCCGAGCAGTCCAGATTAGTCCTGCCTAACCCACACTGTGACAACATCCAGAGGGAAAATTCCATGCTTCTGTCCTCTTCCCAGTTCCTTCCTGCTCCTCCAACCTGGGGACTACAGACAGAGAAAACCACCAGCAGCCCAGTGATGGATGGGCAAAACTTTGACAAGTATCAGATGATCAGCATCCGGAGGCTGATGGGGAGATAGTGGCCCCAAGCTCATCCTGGAGGAATGGCACGTCAGAAATGCCCGTGGCTTTCTGTTTTCCAGCAAACAGGGTGGCAGGGGCAGGATGAGGAAGGGGAGCACAAGTTTTAGACATTTTTTAGTTCAGTGTTCCTATAGCGACCATACGCTGCACAAGAACAACTTCCAATCCAATTAGAAAATGAAAAAAACCCAACCAAACACTAAGGACTAATTGCTTAAGATAAAAACACCTTATCTCCCAAATGATTTCCCTGACCTCTTGATGCATGGCAGTTCTCCTCTGAATAAAAACGTGAACTATTTACCCAGGGTGGGATTTTCATGAGGGCCTGTAGGTGTGTCAAGGCAAGGTCAGTAAGGAGAGAGGGTTTTTTTTTTTTTTAATTTTAGGTTTTTTTTAAGGCCAACAGCTACTGCTTGGAAAAGCTAGCAAGAAAACATCCAGGCCCTCAGATTACCCTCCCGGTCTATGAGAGAAGTAAGAAACTGAAAGTCAAACACAGGCTGAGAGCAAATGTTCCAAGTTAAATACCTTAATCAATTAGATAATTGGAGTGAAAATGCTGCTCAGTACCCCTGAAAAGGCCAGCAGACGTTAGGAACATGGCAAAACTGCAGAGAGGACAGCTGTCCTCCACAGAATACTGAGGTTATGTGGTGCTGAAGCACTAAGACATGTCAGAAAAGAAATATTCTTTCTTCAATTTGGCATTTTACAATCAAGCAGAGAAACACAACTTCCAGGCTTAATATCAGAGGCATGTCCTGGGCCTCCATGTGAATCAGAGCTGCTCCTTGGCACTTATCCCCCAGAAATGCAGAGTTTGCAACAGCCAGGTGGGTCCCTGTGCTCTGCTTCCTCCAGACCTTCCAAAAGTGAGCGGCTTTCAACAGTGGGGTTTGTTTGGGATGGCAAAGCCCCCCACATGTGCAGGAATCCTGCAGCACCCAACCTGGGCAAGGATGGCGACCACCGCTGCCCACACACCCTGCCTGTGGACCATTGCAGCTACAACAACACGATGGGGCTGATGCAAAGCCAAACTCTTTCTTTGCATAGCCTGGAAAGAATCCCAGCAATTTCAATGCCAGGGCAATCTCCCTGCCTGCCATCTCCTGTGGATTTTCAGCACAGCTCCTTGAAGCTGCCAAATGCCAGCTCCACACACTGCATGAGTGAGTTATTCCAACCATTTTCAGCCCTTGTTGTTGTGTGCTGAGGTAGATCTGGGCGTGAAGAAAGCATTCATTGAGTTAACTCTGTTTTATTCAGCAAGTGGAACAAATTTCATCACCCCCTACAAGTCCATTCTGTTTTCTATTTATACCGCAGCCATTTGGTGCAGGACTCAGGAGCAGCAGGAACAGGTGATGTAATGCACTGTACAAACAGCATTCTGTTCATACAGTGGGAAAACAAAGTGAATTCTCTTGGTTTCTTTGATCACACTTAAAACAATCAGATTAGAAGTCACAGATAACCCAATACATGTTGGAGATGAAAGGACTCTGGAGAAATAAATCACCCAAAGTTAGATATTAAGCAAGATTTCTCTCTCAACAATCAACTTATCTGCAGAGAGGAGGAATGACCATGTGGTTTCAAAATCCTGCCAGGCATTTTATTTATTTTTATAATACCATAAAGCTACTCCACCCACTTTTTCAGAATGAACGTTGCATTACACAACACATCAAAGGGACTTTAAGGCCTAAATTAAGCAATAAAATAGTTGAGATTGTGCGTTATGCTGAAAATTGGCCTGCTCCTGGTGCCTGGGAGATGGAACGTGAACACCACATGTTCAGAGCACCTGAAGAAAGCTCGGGGCAGTATGGCCTGAGGTACTGAAGTGTGTGGCACTTGCGTTTAATAGCCCAAAGTGAAGTTTGAGGCACTTGGTGCCCGTTGTAACCTTCTCTTGCTCAGTGGACAGTACCAGCTCAAGGAGTGGCATGGGACAGCAGTGCTAGCATAAAGAGCTGGGATGCTATGGTCCTTTACATCCATAACCTTTAAGGTTTGGTTTATAGTCAAAGTTCTGTTGGAAGCTGTGAGCTTCATGGATGTGGTGTTCCTCACATTTGACAGCAAGCCATGCCTTGGGAAAGGACATGGGAAAACCCGAGGGAAAGGTGTTGGTGGGGCTGAAGCACAGCTGCACTTCTCACCATCTGGCTACCTCCTGCCTCTCCCACCTTGATCAAAATGACACAGAAAGTAGAAAGAAGCCTCTCTTAAAACATTTTCTGACTCATGTGCATTTTGAATCGAAAAATAACCAGAAGCTGGGATACAAAACAGTGGTGTGTTGGTGCTAGGTGTTCATTTTCCAGGTCTGCCTCATGCCCTTACAAAGAGAGGTGAGAAATTAGAGGATATCAAGAGAGAAGAAAGTTGGCAGATCCCATCACTCCAGAGCAGATGAGGGACTAGGCAGAGTTTCCATTAGAACAGCTTGGGAGGCACAAGAGAAGTCCACTTGCAAGGACACATGAGCTGGCAGGTCCCACACACCCTAGTGCGTGTGTGTCCTTTCCTTCCCACTCCCAAAACAGGGTTCAAAAATAAAAAAGAAAAAAAAAAGAAAAAGGAAAAAAGAAAGAGGTTTAATTAGTTTGGGCCCTATCATGATTTTCTGTGGCCTGACTCATAGTGTTTGATCTCCCAGGGCTGGCGAGAGGTGTTTGAGCCTGCCCTCAGAGCCCCTGGAGCTCCAACCAAGCACCAACAATGACTAGACAGACTTGAGGGCCACTCCTTCCATCTATCAATAGAGTCACTGTTGGGCAAGCTGACTCACTGCTTTCCCTGAGAACTGTTCGGCACCGGGTCGCCATCAAAAAAGCAAAACTAAAATTAAATAATTCTATATTTGCAGACAGTTAATTCAGCAAGAAGATGGTTTTTATTTTAAGGTTTTGTTTTTAGGAGGTTCCCCCAAAGAAAGCTTGTGCTGCTGCTTTTGCGTGGCAGAATTGGCCAGGAGTTCCTGAAGGACACACTCAGGTGGCTTTCACTTCTCAGGTAGAGAAGCAGAGCTGTTCATAAACCAGCCTGCCTTGGCACAGCACCTCCCAGGCCTGCAGTGGGCAATGAGAGGGCTTTTAATTTCCCTTTGTATCTCAGCAACCCCTTACACAGGAGGCAGAGCCCCAGACTGAAGGTGTCAATCTATGTTATGTCTTCCTGCACCGCTCCCCAGCACTGCACTGGGTCAACACAGCCAAGCCTGGGTGGAGATAAAGGAGATAAAGGAGGGGTGAACATACCTGGTCTGACGGTTCTATTCCTGCTGTAAAATACAAAACTCACCCGGAACTTCAAAGAATTTCCCAGTAAGCTCCCAGCCTCATTTAAGTTCAATTAAGTAATAACGTTTAATGTCCCCGGCAGGACAGATGTAGCTTGGGAAGATGACAATGACAAAAGCTTCAGCATGACTGTGCATGACACAGATACAATGAGACAAGAGTTTAGACCTTGGTCACGTAACATACCCCCAGTCAGGTCACCCCAGGATCCAATCCATTCCCACACATGCCCTGGTCCTAGAGGAATGCTGGCACAGCTGGATCAAGGGGGCAGCCAAGCAGCAGATGGGACACAAGAACCAACTCCCTGAGCAGAGATGTCTGACTGGGATCAGACATGCTTTTAGTCTGCAGCAGACCAAGGTTCAGTACAACCCTATTCTCTACATCCAGGTACCACCACACACCAACGAGGATTGGGATTCTCTGTCTCTATGAGCTTCCTTCAGGCTGCTAAACCTTAATTAACTGACCTCTCTAAGGTATTCATGAACATCAGCAAGCTCTACAACATCTTCTGATGAACTGCATTTAAGCAATTCATTCTAAATCAGCCTATTCTTCCTGAAACTTCATGCAATATGACTGAATAAAGAGATGCCACTACCTTGCTAAGAAGACAGCAGCTCTCTGAAAACAGTTTTAGGAAAGTACAGGTCAGACTTCTCCACAATATAAGAAGATGGTATTTAAGGTTTCCAGGTTCTTTGAAGGCCTCCAGGACCTTACAGGAGAGACCAGTCCCATCGCAAACAGGTCATCTGATGCAATTACAAGTCGTGGTGGAGTCCCCAAACTTATCTCAATCAGACACTCTTGATTTCCTGTTTGTGGCATTGACAAATAAAAAGCTCTACATTACAGGTAATTACACTTCACAGAGGACAACAATTAAGAAATAGCCAATTACATTTTACAAGCGCAGGATAATCAAAACCTTCCTCAAATATCTAGAGTTGCAGTAAGTACTTAGAAATGGCAACTCCCAACAAATTGCAGGTAATTTAGAGCAATTTACACAGATGACATATTTCCCTATCTGTGCTCAAAACCTACAAACTTGGTTCTGAAAAATACTGCAGGAATTCCCAGAACGCAGCACTGCTGATTTCTAAAAATAGTTCATTACCTATTTCCACCTTCACTGGCCTCGAAGGTAAGATTTAGGACTCTGGTCACCACAGTGTAAAGAGAAATTAACTACCAGAACATATTTCAGCTCAGGTATTTAAAGAATTGGAGGATCATAACATGCATACCAAGTCTAAACAACAACAAAAAATACCTATTCCTTTTATTTATTTGAAAAATATGCTTGATTTTAATAGTGCATAACTTGATTCAAGCCTTATAGTTTTTAAAGGAACTGTCATGTCCTTTATTTGTAACCCAGTACTGTGGCTTGCACACAGTCAAGGCAGGAGAACCAGGGTCAAACAGCAAATTAAAAACCATTAAATGATGGAGAGGAAAGGAAACACGCCTTTTTCATTTGCAGCTTTTTAGACAGGAGATCTAAAAGCATCCCAAGAGGAACAGAGAAGGAGAGACAGATAAGGATGCAACCTAATGTAGATAGGTTGATATAGTACAGCAATTTCATCCCTCACTTTCAGCACATAATTTTTTTTGGGGAAAAAATGATTTTCCTTGCTCATATGGGTTGTTGGAACTGGAATTTTACCTCAGAGCAAGGCTCTCATATTGTATTTCAAGATTCTCTGCAGTGATGGCTCCCTGTCTCCTGGCCACCAATCCAGCTGTTATTGCCATTACTTAACCACATGAGCATATGAATTTCTGCAGGGCTTGTTGCTGCAAAAAAACTGATGAAGTCTCTCAGGATTTGCTTGGCAGTTAATTAAGGACTAAAATCACAGATGTATTTGTTGGAAAAGACCTTTGGAGGAGCAGAGTAGTCTAACCTCCAGCCTGAAATGGGACTACTGTCAATACCAGGTAAGGCGACCACTGCTGCAGTTCTTACTGAGAACATGAGTATTTTGAGAAATCTGGTGAGAGAGGTAAAATCCTGATTAGCTATGGCCAGATACTGAAACAGCCTTCTGTGATCTTGCATCACAGAGACCATAGGAAAACCAAAGATTAACTTAAGGAAAACCATCAGTGTGTTTGAAAGAGCCTGGGACAGGCAGCAACCCGACACAAATATAAACCATGGCTGCAGTGTCAGCTGGAGAGAGGGCTTGGTGCAGAAGGGTTCTCTGTATCAAAGAGAGATTGCATGAACACCTTGTGAAGGCATTAAGGGGTTGACTGCTGAATACAAAGTTTAGATCTGCAACACTAATAGGAGACCCCAAAAGAAGGAAGAAGTTATTTTCAAATTCTATCTCTCCCATAACTGCATTGATAACAATGTGGTTAGAAAGAGATCCCTCAGCCATTCTCCAGGACTGTTTTCCTTGTCCTCTGTGCCAAAGGCAGAGTAACCCGATGTTCTACATCCTGTTCACACTCAGCTATTGCTCAGGACTGAAAATACTCCTGTTTGACAAACCTGCCTGTTTTATTAAGTAGGTAACTACACTGGTTAGATAATTTTAGATGCTTGCTCTTACAACCCCAATTTTGTCTACTTGGCATATCAATGTGCATTCATTCAATTTTAAAAGAATAACTATTTTTAAAATTCCAATTTTCAAGGAACCATATTTTTCTTCCCTGCTAATTGCCTTCTGTGGCTTGGCAACATTTTTGTGGACAATAGGTGTTCCTGCCACTACTGTCCCATCTGGAACAAGAGGTTTGGCTCCAGTCCCACCCTCTTTCTTCAGCTCAGGCTTCCAGGATGATTTCCAAAGCTGAGAAGTGAGAGGATGATGCCACTCCATACCACCGGAGGCAACATACTACACCCAAGTCCACAGCCCAAGATGGGCTACCTGGGAGGGTTTCTGATGCTGCTGGTGCCAAGCCACAGGCAGCAATTAACAAAGGAAAAGAGTTGCTTGTAGCTTGACTGCTGGCAATGTGGTTGATGGCTCTGGACAGAAGAACCTACATGAGGTGAGAAACACAGAAATCAATGTGGAGCTGACTCAGGGCATCACCACCAGCGACCAAAACCCAGGTGACCTTGCTGAGGCCAAGCAACTGCTGCCTCTCAAGCGTATCCTACCACTGGGGAGGCAAATCCAGTGAACTGTAGGAGGCATCTACTCCTCTTAGCATGTGGAATAGCTGTGGGCAAGCACTGGAGGACCGCAGGGCCAGCATTCTTACTATAAACCAGTGGGATATCAGCTCACTCTCCAGAGCTCCAACGAGCCACCTCTCCCAGGTAGGGAGTGCCCAAGTCAAGGATATTCGGAAAGGATAGTCAGGTCTTGAGGAAAGGGGCTCCAGCACTGTATCCAGAAATGAAAACAGACCAAGGTGGGGCCAGCTGGCCTTTCTGCCTAGGTTGCTGCAGGAGCAGTAAGGTCTCCTTGAGCTCTTGACTAAAGCTGGAGCTGCTGGCAGCAGGGTTTGGCAGGAGAGGGGCTAGAACAAACACTGGAGTCTCTGCCTTCCTCAAATTTGCTCATCTATTCCAGCCATGCAGCGTGATGGAGCAGTGGAGCTTGACTGGTGACCTCTCCCTGGCACCAGGGGTGCCCTGCTGATGTCTGGAGCAGAGACACAACTCGAGATGCCCATCTTGGAGACCCTTCCCCTCCTCTCCCAGCTCTGCTGCAGCAGAGCAGCACCCGTGCCACGCCTCTGGCTGGTAGAAAACGCACCCTGAACCTGATGAAACTGCAAGGCGTTGATTGCTTGGCAGTGCCACCCACTGCGGTGCCAGCTGCCCTCCTGGCCACGCGGGCATGGGCCCTGCCCTGGTGGATGTTATCTGGGCCGGTGAGTCGGGCAGAGTGCTGGGTTAGCACAAAAACAACAACAACCCCAAGGTGCTTTCAGTTCAGTGCAGCACATCTCCTACGTCTTGGCAATCACCGAGTGAGAAGCATGTGACAAATGCCCCTCTCCTCAATAGCACGGGGCTGAAAATAAAAACACTCAGTTTTGCCCAGTTGGGCAGAACACACCAGCACCTGCAATGACACAGCCAGAGGAAAAGCACTTCCAGCACCTCTAAAACCAGACTGCTGTATCTGAGAGGGATCATCCAAAGGAACTTCACTCCCTTCTTCCCCAGACCCCTACAATCCACACAACAGATACTGCTGGAAGGATATAGAAAGAGGAAAGCAGATGAAGCCCACAGAGGGCACACAAAGCTGCTTCCCCACCTCCTCTCCACTAGTCCCATCAGCATGTTTGTGCCATCCAGCCTCTGCCATCACCTAAACCTACGGAGAACAAATCTACAACAAATATTAAAATGGTGTGAGCCTCATCTCTCTGCCCATCCGAGTGCCAGCCACTGCTACAACAGATTTCACCTCACCAATGAAAAGCCCGGAGACAGCAACGCCAGTGGAGACAAAGGTGTGCTGGGTTTACCTTTGAAGGGATTTAGATCTAGAGCACTCAACAGGGACAAACTGCTGAGACAGGCATTTACTCAGGTGTATAAACATCACGGGCAGCAAACGCCAGCCTTGCAAGAATTCTCCGCCAAAGCTTAAGAATAAATTCAACATGTTTTAAATAATTATGGATGAATCACTTGAAAAAACTTCCTACATTTTATCTTCAGTTGCTGACACTGATTGTGCAGCTGTTTTGTTTATAATGTAATTACACATTCCCACCTCCTTGCACTCTCAGCGTGCAGCAGAGTACCTCAGGTAGCAGAAAACCTAAAGGCTGACATTTCCTTCTGGCCTTTGGAAGTGACAGAACAGTTAGCACAAAACTTAATTTATTTGAGGTGGGAGGCGGGGGAAAGAGAGGCCACAAGTTAATTTCCCTTAGAAGCCCGATGGTCCCCACCCAGAAACCTGCACACAAAAGAATACTGCCTTTAAACTGGTAGGTTAGGTCTGAGACCAGAGCGAAGGTTTGTCAACCATGACAAGCTCTGGCTTGTTTAACAGTCGACTGGAGGGTTGAAAAGTCTAATAAAACCAAAAGGCCTTCCATAACAAAGCTGCTGCCACTTAAGAAGAACATTCACACCCATTCAGCAGGGCTTTTTTCAAACATGCAGAGGTATTTGGAGCCTCCAAAGAGAGCAAAGAACACCAAAACACAGCAGCTAGAAACTGAAGCTGGAAAAAACTGAAGTGAGCAATAAGGAACACACTGGGAACAGTGAGTAACTAACCACGGGAAGAGATAACAAAAATGCTGCATGACCTCCCTCCCATCACTTGGATGCCTTTCTAAAATAGACACTTCAGCCTGACCACAAGTTATTGTGCAAGGATCACTGGGTGAAGCTGCATGACCTGTTATCTCCAGGATTACCAAAGGAAAGTTTTTCCCATGCCCATTTGGAAAGCTTCCTCTCTTCAGAAAGAGGAAGGTTTATACGGATCAGTTTTGCAGGCTCTGCCAGGCCTGGCTGGGGAAGGCCTGAAGGCACTGCTTGGGGACAGTGGGATGCTCGGCCTTCTTAAATTTTCCAGTTGGGCTGATTTCCCCAGCCGGCAGCGCTCAAACCCTCCGGGTCACAAACTTCACTGGATATATCCAGAGGGGAAACCACCACGCTGTTTTACAACAGCGACAAATCCTATGCTGCAGTGACACATCCACACATCCTTTGCTGCCCATTTCCATCTCGTTTTGCCAGCACTGGTCTGTCTTAAGAAGTTCAAGGAGCCTTTTCAAAGTAGCTTTTCCCAAGAGAAGAAAGCCAAGTTCCACCGAATGTGCAGATGTTCAGAGACACATGAAATCTCAGTATTTCCACAACAAAGAAGGCAGCTTTTCTGTCATTGCTTTTCTCGGTAGAGCCATGGACCAAGCAACAAAGGACTTGTGGTGATGGTCTTGGTTCAGCTCTAGATGAGCAGAAGACACATGCTGCATACACCTGAGGCTGCCAGCCTACCCAACAGCTTCCATCTACAGCTTTGCTCAAGAAGGAACACTTTTCATTTCCTAAGAAATAAATGTTATGGCAGTCACATGGACTGAATTAAAAGTACAAAGACCAGACTTCTTAGCCAGAGACCCCAAATTTTATGAAAAAAATTTAAAAGTACATGCCCTTGGAAATCCAAGCTGAGTAGGGCCATAAGGAGAGTAAGAAGGTTCCAAGGTCATGTTTTACAATCTTTTGAAGCAGGAATGAAGCTGATGTCTGATGGAGACATTTCGTGCTGCCATCTGTACAGAGCTTCCCTTTCTCCAACACATTGCAAATGTTACAGTGCAAGAACTTGCTGTCTTTGCTCAGGCACTCTTTATTTATACACAATAAAGGCCTTGTGCAGGAGATCAAGGCTGTATTTCATCGATTTGACATGATGGTTAACCTGTGAACTTTGCCCCTGCTAATAGAATAATTTCTATTTGTTGATTCCTCTTTTGGGATCCTTGAGGGTAACAGCAGCTTCATCCCAGCTCTCATTTGCATGTCTAGTGCCAAATGGTTTTACAGCTCTTACTTCTACAAAGCCAGGACCAAGTTGATCAAATGAAGTAGCTACAGCTGGATCCTGAGTCCCCCACACCTCTCTCCACAGATCCTACCTGTAATTCCTAGGAGCTCTCCAGTGACTTGGCTCTGATTCATACTTTGCTTGTGAAACCTTGGAGAGGTGATAGAATCATGGAATGGTTTGGGTTGCAAAGAACCTTAAAGCTCATCTCGTTCCATCTGCTGCCATGGGCAGGGACACCTTCCATTATCCCACATTTCTCTGAGCCCTGTCCAACTTGGCCTTGGACACTTCCAGGCAGCCATAGCTTGTCTGGGCCTTGGCTACCCAAGCAATCAATCCCACAGCGGTCCCAAAGCAACAGCCTGGACCAAGCTGGCAGCAATGGCAGGACAAGGAAGCTCCACTTCCAGATAAATCTCTCCCAGTCCAAGAGGCTGATTGCCAGACAAGAAAGCAACCAAAATTTATGACCGAAAAGGGCAAATCTGTTAAACACTAAAGACACAGTTTTCCAGCAGACCTAACCCAACCTAAACATGAAGTGCTGGAAAAAAGGCAATTCCACCTGCCCAGTCGTACTGCTCTTCTCATTCAGCGCCAGCATTCCTCTAAACACATGCTGGAGATAAAGGACAGAAAACTAAACCTCCAGAAAAGAAGGAAAATGAAGATGGAAAGAGGGAGAGGACTGACTCTCTGGTCTACAACAGGACAGGGAATATGTGGGTGTCAGAAGGCTGAAGGATAAAACCCAGTAGTTTCTGGTCATTAGTTCTGGAGGTACATCCAGGGACTAATGTGAGGCTGTGCTGCTACCCAGTAGGTCTCACTCAGGTATTTCAAAGAGGTTTTTTCCTCTAGCTATAGCTTTGCCTCCCTCCACTGCTTATCATCAGGGTAGATGAAAGCTCTTAATCTATTAGCTATTTAGATCAGATGAAGACCTTCAAAAAACTGATACTTTGAGGATAGCTTGTATCTTGGGAGCCAGGGGACCAAGAAATTCCGGGTCTTACCACGAAAGTGTACTCTGGAGTCTTCAAAGGTAAAATCCAATTTCCATGTGGGTTTTACAGAATTCGGATAATCTGACTTAAAACTGCAACGGTTCTACTTAAATTCATTACTGCCTTACAACACTGAGGTACCCGGACCAGGGCTGCGAGGAATGATGGTTTTGCTTTTACACACAAGCGTGACCTGCAACAATTTGATTTCTGAGTTTGACTCCAGGCAAAGCAGCTCACTCTGGTACACAGGAGGGGAACAAGATGTGTGTCTCCAGAAGAGTCAGACCTTTCCTGAAGTTCCCTGAGCTGGACATTCGGGGCTGCACCAGAGAAGGAAGGGGCAGCTTTGCACCTGATGAGTGGAGATGGATGCTGCAGCCCCCAGAGGAGCTCACACCTGAGCCATGTGTGTACTACAAACTAGGAATAAAATGAGCCTTTTCACAAACACATCGCCTCAAATCCAGCTGACTGCTGTGGGAATGTGTATTTCCAAGAGCATGATCTTTGTAGAGTCCAAAGCTGCACTTCCAAGTGAAGCAGGCATTAATTAACTAATTTATAGCATTAAGATAGATGGTGTCAGACATACTTTGTATTTGAGAAGTTCAAAAGTGTAGCTTCCATCTGGCATTGTTCCTCTTCCAAATCATCTCTACTAACCCTACAGCAGAGCTCCAACATCCCATTGCCATGGAAGAGGTGGATAAAGTGGCACCAAGGACACTCAGCCTCACCCACGCTGGGATGGCACAACATGGGCTGTTCCACGCTGCCAGGCCAGGCTGAGCAAACCCCTGCTCTCAACCAAGTGTCAAATCTTTTCAGAGAGATGCTCAGAATTATATTCACCAGCAATTTGACTTTTTAATCATTTCAATTACTGTGACTAAAACCCTTCAATCGGAACAAAACCGGGGAAAAATAACCCCTCTCCTTCTGAAGCAGCCTGCCTAGCTTAACAGACCATACCAAATTGTGAAGGTTTTTGCTTTTGTGGTCTTCACATATTTCATTTAATGCAGATAATTAACCTCAGTTTCTAATTTCAAATCCTCCACATAAGGAAGCAAAGTGACTGAATACATTCACTGACAGATGGAAAATTAAAATATTACTACAGCTTCTGCATGGCTCAAAAGACAGGGCCTTGCAAAAGATCTTTCTTCTTTTATTTGACTGATTAACTGTAATTTGCTTAATGGATTTAAGGATGAGCCTAATAATCCAATGATATATTCAGGAACCGATTTAGGATATCAGCACCTCTGATTTTTTTTTTTAGACATAGCAATTTTCTGAATTACACATAGTCACTTCTGAAACCAGATTTTTCTACCAATTGCAATAAAATCAGGTCCATGATTTATTTTAAATGGCTGGTGACTGCACGACTGGCCTTGCACCAGGCAGCCACACTGCTGTAACTTCTTGGAGCACCTTCTGAAGCCGCAAATCTAAGGACGACCCAAGACCGTGACGTGTTCCAGCAGCCACTGACCCAGCCCAGCAGGCAGCCAGGACCTTTTGGGAAGGTGGGAAGTCAACGGCTCAGACCTAACATGGGGCCAGCGTGTGCTCCCCCAGCACCCCCACACCACTCTCAGTCCCTTTTCCACCAAGAAAGTCTGCCATAACAGGATTTCACAGTCTGTCTCAATAGTTAATAAATCCAGAATCTAACAGACTATTAAAGGAAAACATCCAAGAGGCAGTCATTTTTAAAACGTCCAATGGCAACTAATTATTCAAGGGATTAGCCCATTATAATAACAACAAAGGAACTCTTAAAACATAAAGCCAAGTTGAACGGCAGATCAAAAACAAGGTGTTCCCACCCCGTGGCCACCTCCTGGGTCCACTTCTCAGCATCCTGGCATTGGTTCAGCTTCCACTCAGCCTTTTAGCACCCCATTCTTTCTGATACCAGGCAGAACTCAAACCAGCCTCCTCAAAATATAGTATTTCATGATCTGTGCCATCATTGTAAGCACACAACAAAACAGGACCATTATCAGGACTGGACTAGTCAGGCCACAGCTCTGTCTAACCCAGTTATGAAGCCCTCCAGGGGCAGAGATTCCCACCCCTCATGCTCTGTTCCTAGGCTGCTTCATGCTCCCAAGATTTTTTTTCACCATGTCCAACATGAATCTCCCTAGTACCAAAAAAAGGGGACATAACTTCCCTAACCCAAATAAAACTCCATCACAATAAAACAAGGCTTTGTTTGCTGGACGAGGTGAGAACTTTCTACTCATGTATCAAATTAGAGTGTTAAAAGCATAACAAGCCAAAGCACTGATCCATAACCAAACACAAACACACTACTTCTTCATCTTAATTTGTGTGGAGGCAAAGCTATAGGCACAAAAGGTATTCTTCAAATAAAATCTATTTTAAAACTTGGCAACCACTAGCATAAATACTTTACACTGTTAATGTAATGTAAGCATTTCCACGCAGAAGTTTCATCAGCTTAACAATATATTTTAAAAAGCTGGCGTTAACTTCTGTGCAAAGACACCATCAGTCTCTGTCCTGTACATCTTACAGTGCTCCAGCCACTAAATTATCACTTAGAGCTATTAGTCAGCCCCCCTCCCTGCTGGATTCACTGATTTCTCTCAAGAACAATGCAGAACCCAAACTATTCTTCTGCAACTTATTTTCTTTAAAACTGGAAATAGCCACTGCTCTACAAGGATTCTAAACAGGGTTGTATTGATTACAGATTATACTGTGGGCCCAGCAATTTTAATTCAAGATAAGCATTCCCAACTTAACATATGGGTCTAACATCCAGTAGCTGATTTTTTCCCGCTAACAAGCTCCCAGGAAGCTCCAACAGCCTAACTCCAAGATGCATGTGCTGCCTCTCCAGCTAAAAGAAGTTATCAGTAAGAGGGTAACACATCTTTAAATTTTCTAAACATGACTGCTCCTGCACCAGCATTTGCGATTTTGCATCCCCAGTTTTCCAACCAGTCAGTACAATTAACACCAATTCCTTCACCACCACACAGTCTTGAGTCAGAGGTGTGCAATTTAATATTTAATTATGAATGAAGCAGCCAACCTCAAAATTAGGGCTGCCAGCTAAACTTCAGCCAGCTCCTTCCTGATGCAGCCCCAGCTTCTGACCGCTGGACCGCTTATGCTCCCTAAGCCATGGAGCGATCCTGTGCCTTCCCTGAAACAGCCTCTCCATGTTAGTTTGTCATTGCATTGTCCCAGGCCAAAGGTTGTCACATCCCTCTAAAGCTTCTTCAGCTTTTCTCCACTTGCCTCCTCTGCACACCCCATCGTGAAGTGCTGGCTGTGTGTATGGGGAGAGCTGCCCTCCCACATGTCCAAAGATGCTGCCAGTGCATGGGCACAGGCACAGGGACTCTCCTGGTGATTCCTACCAGCCTGGTGGAGAGCCACATTACCCACCCTTTTCATCTGAACAACCAACACTTGTGAAACGTGGTGAGCTCAGTCAGCTCAGCACTGTGGAAAATAAAGCTTGGAGCCAGCTTGTTTAAAAAAAACCCCAACCCCCTGTGTACATCAAAGCCCACGCTGAGAAACTCCTCCATCCGTGCCCAGCAGCTCCACCACCAACGCCCCTCGAAATCCAGCAACTGGAGACTTCACTCACCACCACGTGTCCTCTAACCACCATCACCCAGGCTTCCTTTTCAATCCTGTACACTTCATGGAATGGGTCAAAACCCAAAACAATTGGCAGAACTAACGTACATCTCTCAGTTTGCCTGGTTTTCAGGAGAGATGAAGGCAGAGCTGCTGGCAGGTAACACCATATGCTCTTCTCACTTCCCACCACAGAAGAAAGCAAAGGCAAGGCCTGTGAGAGTGCTGCTCTCTGATGCTTTGGAAATGGGATGGGAGCCCCTTCCCACACAGAGCTAAAGAGAGAGCATGAGAAACCCACCCCAGCAAAAGACACAACCAAACCACCAAGCACCAAATTTCCAACTTTTTAAGAGGCTGCATTTTCCTGGAGCACTCAAAAAGCAGGCTGCAGGCAGATCTCAGGCACAGGTTTAATTTCTGCTCTCCAGCTCCGAGGAACGCTGTCCCGGCGTGTCGGAAGAAGGTTAATGAACGATTTAGCCGCCCTCACAACCACGTTAGTGTCACTTTCGGAAGCTGCGAGTTAATGCCCGAGATCTTCGGGGGTTACCCTCTTTGAAGTTCACTGATCCATAACCAATGTCCAATTAATTTGCAGGAGCCTAACGATAATGACTATTGGCCTTTTCCGACGCATACAAAAACACAGTGGGTAACAGCGATGCTTTTGGCTTCAGGGTATTCTCAAATCTGCCTGCACATTTGCACACCTTCAAAAATATCCAGCGCTAATAACAGGTTGTCTTCTGCCATTTGAGGAATTTTTTACATTTGTTCTCCTGAGAGCAGAGCTACTGCATCAAGATTTATGAACTTTCTGCTGAAAAAAAACCTGGAGCTGATTCAAGATGCTCATTTGCTAACAGAGAAATACTTCCATTGCATTTGCTTAAATTCCTCTTTATTTGGGGTTTCCATGGAAGCCAAGGAATAGAAGTTCAATCTTGGGAAGATTAAACAGGCCCTGAGATATAATGCAAAACAGCTTATTTCAACACTCCCCAAAGAACAGAAATGAGAAATTCTTCCACACATATGCCAGAAAAAAAAGGAGGTTTGTGGAAATTTTCAATATAAATTGGGACCCAGCTTTTCAAATGCTGCATGCAGCCATTGCTTCCTGCTGCAAGCAGCTTTGCCAGCTTCTCGCATGCTTCCTCGGGTGAGAAAGTAAATGAACAAGAAGTCTGCAGGATAAAGATGCTACAGCTTGAAAACCAGCTTGTTTAAGACAGCTATACAATATCCAGGAAGAAGGTTAATGCAACCACAACGTCTTGCACAAAGAGGAACAACCACCTCATAAATTAGTATCTCAGCAGTTTTTAGAACAAAAAAATGCAGAGATTATGCAGTTCAGCAGCATCTTCCATGGCAATGCTCTGGATGCCACAGATGCTGACAGGCCAGCATTTAAAATACAAAATAAATCCCTTACCTTCAGCTACTCCAGGCTGAGAAGTGCCTCCTCCTCTGGTGAGAATGGCAAATGTTTCCTTGCCTCCCTACCCCACAGGTCAGTAGAGTGTCAGTAGCTACAATGACAGGCTGTTGGACACTACAAATTAATAGCCACACATTTTCTCTGATCTCCATCCTCCAGGTAAAGATTTATTTCACGTTGTTCCAATCTCCTATGAAAATGCCCAGCACCAGTGAACTTTACTTCAAAACACTTCTATTTCACAGCACATTTCTCAAACCATTTTACAGCCTGGTGCAGATATAGTCAGATAATGGGTAAAGTGCACCTTTTTCTTGAAGCTGGAGCTAAACAGCTCAGTGTTGCACACAGGATTTGCTACCTGGTCTGGTAAGGAAACTAAACACAGCTGACCCTCAAGTAAGTTATTTTCAACGTTAACACCATTACTGCTTAAACAAAAAGATACTTAAATTGTAGACTTTTCTAATCCTTCATTTATGGTGAGCACCCAACTGCTCAGTGAAATGCACTTCACAACACATTCAAGGTTTTTATTAACTCCATGGGAAAGTCCCAAGACACTGGGATATTTTTTTTCTGACTCTTGATTAAAACAGTGGGAGCCCACATGAATTCTCTGCTTTCCCCCCCCCCCAAGGATTTCACAAGCAACATCCCCTCCTCAAAATCTGTAAGAAAACAAGAATCAAACTGAGAACATTTTGCCAGCTGAAAGGCACTGAGACCTTGCGCAGGACGGGATGCGCTTCCAGCTGCCAGCCTAAAGGGACGGCCGAAGGAGATTAAACACAGAAATGCTTTTCATAAGGCAGGAGGCTTTGAAGAGGACAGTTCAGCTACTTCATTTCATAATCTTCACAAAGCGTCAGATTTTAGCCTAAGCAGGTCTTAAAACAAGGAGATTTTATTTAAAAAGGGGGGGGGGGGGGAAAGTAGGAATGTGTTCTGGCCGGGTTCTGTTGATTCAGCAAGGGTTAGACACACACATGCTTATTGATCCCAGAGAGCTCCCTGCTAAGTTAATTGTCTGGAATTTTAACTGAGCTCTCAGCAAGTTTCAAAATCCATGTTGGCTGGAAGTGGGTGGGGGACCCAGAAAAAAACAGGCTGCAGAACTGTGCAAGTCCTGCAGTTAAAAAAACCCAGCAATTACTTTCATGAAGGGAAGAGCTTCAGCAGGGCATGGTTTTAACTGCATTTTGGGATTCTGACTTTGACACCACTAGAATTCAGTGCTGGAAATCTCATATGCAAAGCAGTACCATTATCAGGGAGCACCATCAATGCTGCTTCACTCCTACCCACATTACCAAGGTGAGGGTATCAATCTCCTCTGAGCTCCCAGTTATGGCTCATGACAATTTCTATACAGCGTCACCACCAGCTGTACCTGCCCATGTTACAGTACCTGAACACTGACCTTCTGAGGTGGAGGCTATGGCCAACCTGGCACTGCAGCTTGCCCAGTCACCTGCACGTGCATGAGGGCTACCCATGGCTCTGCACTGCCCACCAAGCCCTACCTGCCTCCAGAATAACTCCCGCAGCAGTTTCTCCAGGTGAAGAACATGCTGCAGGGATGATGTGGCACTATCAGACGGGAACAGCCAAAGACACCCTTAAAATAACCTGTGATTAGTTTCAAAGAAAGCTTTGCACTCCATCAAACCACTTGGCAATGCCATCCTGTACAAACATGAATGTACCCCAGCACCTATGGTCTTCCAAGGTTTCCCATCTCCCCTGTGCCAGTGGCAGCTCCTAGACCCACTCCCCACCTACCTGAACTCCCTGCCCTCGCTGTAGCGCCGGGCTGAGGCCGCGCGCTGCGTGGCCGTCTCCAGAAGCAGCTTCTGCGTGAGCCTGCTGGAAGGTGCTGAGTCCCTGCTGGCCTCGGGCTCGGCCTCTTGGTCACACTTCCACTCCTCATCCTCATTCAGAGTTGGCAGATAACCAGGTAGCCCTTTACCTGTCCCAGACCCTGAGCTCGGATCGCTATAAATTTTTGGACTTTCCCCACCTGTCCTTGTGTATTCCAAATAAATATCCGACTTAAGGAACAAAGGGTAGGTATTGTCTTCTATCATGCACTGAATCTCCGTTTGGGCCTGGTCAAACATGTCAGGGTCAATCTGCAGTTTCATGACACAGTCTTTGATGAAGCTTTTTGTGGCCGGTTTGATCTGCCGGGACACAATCCCATTGTTGTCGAGGATGTATTTTTTGTAAATAGCTTTTGCCAGCTTGAGTCTTTTTTCCTCATTAGACACACACTGCTCCAGCTTCCTGAAGCCACTGCAGGCAAACCAAAAGTCCAGCAGATCCGCACAGTCCTCCTGTTTCAGGAAAGTCCTGAAGAGGTTGATGCCATCTTGATCATCCAGCAAGGAGTGCAGCGACTCGGCCCACTTCAGGTAGGGTGGAGTTGGTGAAGCACTCCCCTCGGGCTCATACCCCAAATCCAAATCGGAGCGCCTCGGTGTTGCCGTGGACGTCTCATTTCTGACCACATCATTTTTACCGGAGTAGAAACCATGGCTAACTGGCCTTGGATCTGTGGACACGAGCTCCCCCTCCTCACCAGGAACTGGTGGCCTTGGAGCATCTTCAGTGAAGCTTCCTCCGAGGTCCAAGGGGAAGCCTTTCCCCTGGATATTCATTTTTCTGGTACTTGCTCGCGTGGGAACAGTGGGGGATGAGCACCAATCTCAAATCACCAGTATTTGTAGCTCCAAGGCAAACAAGTTTGTTTGGCTGAAACAGATGAGGAAAAAATAAGCGAGTATCACTGGAAATAAACACTCTAAGACAACAAACTACGGGTTATGCTCTGCATCTTTACTGTACTAACACCTCTTTTTCAGCAGAATCAATGGCTTGGTAACTTCCAAGAGCACAGAATCGAGCTCAAACCAGTCACAGGCTAAAAATGACAGTTACACAACATCCCAAAACTTTACATCCAGAATTTGGCATCAGTGATATAGCTGACACTATGCTAAAACACCAGCCAATTTCTCAACACTGGTGGTTTTACATGACCCTGGCATGTGGCAGCCCACATCCAAGAGATCCATACTCAGGTACCACAGGACACATGCCATCTTTTGCACTGCCACCAACTCCTCTGCACTGCCTAGCTGGACAGGACATATACCAGATCATACTAAGGCAACATGTTTTTTATCTGGCCATGGATCTAGGAAATCCTTATCCTCAAACAGGAATTTAAGGCTTGTGAAAATTATTTTTAAAGAATATCCAGTTAGTCCTGAAAGCGGGGCTGCACCTTAATCAAACACAGGTGGCTTTCGTATGCTCAAGTGACATACCAGTGCCACATTCCTCACAAATCTCTGCATTTCAGAAATACGCTGCGTTGCCTCGTCTAGCTCTAGGGGAATCCAGATGCATCATTGACCCTAATATTTTGGGCATCTGGACTGCATTCTTTCTTCAGATGGGCATGTTAGTACAAGAGCTCAGTTCTAGCACTGCTTTTTGTAGGCAAGTCGTTGAGAAAAGGTTCAGTTATGCTAACAATATTGCATGCTACAAGCCTGGGAAAATTTCAGGTCATCAAAGGAAGATGAGAAAACCACCTTGACAAGGAAACCTGATCAAGTACCATGTTTTTCAAAAAGAGCGATGAGTCAATATGGAGGATGGAAGGCATGGGGAAAGCAGGGAAGGAAGAGAAGGGCAATCTCTGGATTGCTACTTCTGCTGCTCAACAAATTAACCTCATCATTTAAAGCTAGTAGCAAAAGCCTTGTGTTACAGAACAGCCTCAGCCTCTAAGCCCCAAGTACTGCAGAGCACCAGCAGCCTCACAAATTACTCCTTGCACTGGATTAACTCAATTGCATGTAAAAACACACCAGGAAAGACACATTTTAGCTCGCCCTCCCTCTCAAAGCAAACCCCACACCAACGAACATCTTTGGGATGCTTTACCATTTCCCCCCCATTTCCTGATCCTGGCTAACCAAGAACCGCCGTCGATGCCCTGCCTGTTCTTACAGCCCACCTGTCCATCGTGAAACAACCCAGCGAACCCAGGAGAGGCCAGCGAGGATGGCTGGGCCCCGTGCGGAGCGCGGTAGGAGCCAGCGCCGCGCTCCCACCCGGCCCGAGCCCCCGGCACGCAGCCCCTGCCCTGGCACCGCGGGACGGGGCTGGGCTTTGGCACCACGGTGCGGTTCTGGGTGGTTTTCACCCCGCTTCTGGAAGCGAGCGCAGGACTCGTCCCCCCGTTTGCGGTGCAGGTCCCCGGTGACCCGCGGCCGGGTGAAGGGGACCCTCGGGTCAGCGGCCCCGCAGCCCCACAGCCACGCCGGGCATTGTTGCGGCGGGGCGGCGCTGGCTCCTCGCCCCGGCCGGGGCAGCCCCGGGGAGCCTCCCGGAGGACACGCGAGGAGCCCGGCCGAGACGCCCGGCCGGCTCCGGAGGAGACCCGCCGGTCGCCCCGCGGGAGGCGCGGGGCCGGGCGGGCTCCGGGGCGGCCCTGCCGCTGACAGGGCGCCGCGCGGGGCCCCCGCCGCCCCCCGGGCAACTTCGCGGGACCCGGCCCGCGCCGCTCCCCAGCCGCCGCCCCCGGCCCCGCTCGCCCTCCCGGCCCGCCCGGCCTCCCCCCCGCGCCCGGGGCGGCCTAGCCCGGCTCGGCGGCCCCGGCGCGGCCCCGCGCTCCCGCCCGCGGCGGCCTCGGCGCGGCCTCGGCGCAGGGCCTGGGCCGGGGCCGCCTCACTCACCCGCGCGGAGCGGCGGCGGCCCGGGGCGGCGCGGGGCCCGGCCCATGCGGCTCAGCGGCAGCGGCGGCCCGGAGGGGAGACGGCGGCACAAAGCGGGCGGCCCGGGACGCCCATGGCCGCGGCCGCGGGCGGGTGGCGGCGGCGGGGAGCGAGAGCAGCAGCAGCAGCAGCAGCAGCAAGCCGAGCCCCGCTCCGCTCCGCTCCGCCTGCGCCGCTGCCTCGCAGCCCGGCACGGCGGCTCAGCCGCGCCCCCCGCGCCCCCGCCCGGTACTGCGGGACCGGCGGCCGGAGCGGGGCGGAGCGGGCCCGGCACGGCCCGGGGAGGCGGCGCGGCGGCACGCGGGGCCCGGGGCGGCTGCAGGCCCCGCACCCGCTGCAGGGCCAGCCCGGGGGAGCACGGAGGTCCCGGCTCGGGGAGGCCTCAAGCCCCGGGGGCCGCAGCACGTTGCCAAGTGTGCGGGCTCGGCTCTCCGGACAGCTCCGGCACATGGCCGAGGCTTCGGGCTGAGCTTCCCGCAGAGCCCCGGCTGGGTGGGCACCTCAAGCGCTCAGTGTCTCCAGGGCTCCGTCTGGCCCTAGATGAGGGGAGCCCGCAGAGCTCCCTTGAGCATCCCGGGCAGAGACAGCCCCAGAGAGACTTCGGAGACCTCCAGGGTCTCGTCGAAAGGCTCTTCCCAGGAAAGGTATCAACCCTCAAACAACACGATCCTCCACAGCTCTGTCCGTGTTGAACACCACGGCACACCTGAGCTCTGTCCAGTTTGAACCGTGCACCATGGGCCTGGGGATGTAGAGGCACCGGTCCACCAGCCGCTCTTGTCTCCACCAACAACTAGAGCTGGTTTGGAACCTGCAATGTGTGTCCTGCTTCTGCGCTGGGGAACTCTGCCGCGAGGAGAAATCACGGACTGTCCAAAAGGTGGCACTGCATGGACTGGAATGGGTCACACCACATGGAGACTCCCCAAATCGGGGATGTTTGGTTATGGGGAGCAGGGAGGTCCCGGCTCGGGGAGGCCTCAGCACCAGCTCTGAGGCTGCAGCGATGGAGGACACTGAAGGGAGAAGTGGGTTGCCAGATGCAGAGATCAAATGAGAGTAGCGTGACAGGGAAGTGCAAAAGCATGCTTCTTCCCTGGAAAGCAGGGATAGACTCTGAGCCAGGCATACCCTAGATATCATCCCAAAAGCCAAACATGCAAACAAACTGCTAGACAATCCTCTGAAAATCAGAAATAACTCAGAATGGTTTCCAATAGGCACCGTTTCTGCTTTCTTATGCGATTATGCTACCACAGTTGCCTGTCGCAATGCATTTAGGGAACACTTTTGGAAATGTAACACTTTTTTTCCGGCTTTGTGAAACTCCCAAACGTCCACTATGGGCAGTGACATTCCCCATCCCACCCCAGCACAGAGCCTGGCAGGATGATGCGGCTCCTTGCACTCTCATGTGAATGATGCTCAGAGCCAATTTACATGTAGCAGTGCAATACTGATCTCAGGCGTAATAATAGAAAGGCTGATGTGGGATTCAGCTGGTAAAGAATTAAAGGATGGGAATATAATTAATGCAATCAGCCTAGTTTCCAGAAAATAGCTCTTGTCAAACTCTGATGTCATCCTTTGAAGAGATTACAAGTTTGGCTGATAAAGGTTATGGTATAGAAATAATAGACCTGGGCTCTGTTCAGGCATGTGACTTAATCCATATACTATTCTGATTAAAAATTAGCACAATAGAACATCAAGAAGGACACCTTAAAGGGGCTGGGAGCTGGCAAACCGACAGCCATCAATGGGGAATCCCTGCAGAATGGGAGCGCTCTCAGTGGGTGTCCAGGCTTGGATGGGAAGCCCAGTGCTATTCAGTATTTCCATCAATGGTCTAGAAATAGATTAAAAAGCCCTGCTGAGAAAAACGCCGGGGCGAGGGAAATGAGAGGGGCAGGAGACATGGACGAGGTCAAGACAGCTGTAGAAAACTTCACAAGCCAAGTCCCTGGCAAATAAAACGTGCTTGAATGCAAGCAGCTGTGAAAAGATCTGTCCACTGAACACAGGACCCTTCTGCTGGAAACTCAGGATCTGGCAAGGACAGATGAGGGGGAGTTTAGGAGGCAGGAGGGATAATGTGGGAGCAGCAGGCTCCCCATGGGAGATGTCCAGCTGAGATGGGGCTCGGTGCTACAGCAGAAGGGTTCCAGCATCTGTGTTTTGGAAAAGATGCTGAGAAACTGGGAGAAGGTGGAGGAGAGTTGAAAGTGAGCCCTGCTTTGCAGGGTGTAGCCAAGCCCCACAGCCTCCCCGGCAAGTTCAAAGGAGCCCCAGAGACGCCTCCCTTATAGCACTTCAGCCACTTCATGGGTGAGAGATGATCAGGTATTAGGGAGCTTTTCATCTCCCAGAGAAAGGCCCAGCAAGATTCATGGCCTTTTTTTGAGAAACCAGAGAAGATTTCTCCATGCAAGGGAGAACCTGAGGTCGTGGGTGATGAGTTTGGGTGCAGCAGGATGCAGGTGGTTGAAGTGCTGGGGCTTGACATGCCTTCCCTCATGCTGCCATCCTTCCCTGACCTTTCCTTACTGCTCCTTAGGTTGGGCTGGACCTGGGGATGTGGGAGAAGTGCTGGAGGCTCATCTTGCTCCCACCAGCTCCTGCCGCATTCCCCCAGCTCAGGGAACACAGCCCGGAGTGAGGAACCAGCCCCCGCCCCACCCTCAGGCACACAGAGGGGCAGGAGGCCTCCAGAGCAGCCGGCAGGTCCCTCCCAGCAGTGCAGGATCACTCTGTGCATGCTCGCAGGGAAAGCAGAGCCAGCATTGCCCTGCTCCAGCCAAGGCAGCCGGGCAGCTGCTCCTTCATAGGCCGGAAGAGGCAAATTCCCACAGGTCAATGCCAAGCCCCCAGGGTGCCTCATTATTTTCTGGTCCTCTAGCAGGGATGCTTGGGGCTGAGAGAGCCGTGGGCTCCCTCTGGAGCCCCTTCCCTGCCTTTTACCCCTCAGGTGGCTCATGATGAGAAGACTGATCCCTGCACTCTACCAGGGGCCAAAATCACTTCCAGATTTATCTGAAGACATCAAACAGGTGATCAACCAAACTGAGTATTCCTGGCTGTGTGCAGGAGGAATCAGACTGCAAGGTCTTTGAGACCAACGAACCAAACCTGGTTATTTTTCCCTTCTTCACCAACTGATCGTGTAGCTTTGCCTTTTACCCCAAATATCCCCCTTACACCAAAACTACCACCACTGAGATGGCTGTGGTGTTTTGGTGCACCCCTGGTGTCACCCTGCCACTGAGGCTGGCCCCATGTGAACCTAGGATTCTGGACACTTCCCATCTTCCAGTGCACACATCCCTTTCTGCCTGGAAGAAACAAACAGCAAATACTGGAGAAAAGGACCGCTCTCAGCCTTTGGTCTGAAGAGTCTGTGCTGCATCCAGGCAGCACTGGTACAGTGCAATCCCAGAGCCTTCTTGCAAAGGGATGTTTTCTGTAGTACCCACCCCTCCTGCCAAGATGGTTTGGAACCTGCAAGCTCTCCAACATCCCTGCTGCAGAGCCTGAAACTGCTTGGATCAGCTTCAGCACTGACAGGAATCCTCGCGAATGAATTGTCCTCTTTGTAGCGACTCGCTGACTCCCCCAGAGCTAGGTGGGGCTGACCCGGTGCTGAGAGGTGATGGCTGGTGGGCCGTCAGCATCCCGCGTTCCCTTCCAGCGGCAGGGATGTGCGTGGGTGTGAGCCGGCGTCCCTCTGGCGCGGCGGATTCGGGAGGGAGCGCACTAGATGGTGCTGTTCAACCTTTGGCTGCCATTTAAAAGGCTCCTGCAAGGTCGTAAGCGATGCAGAAATCCCGTGGTTTTATTCAAAAACCTTTTTGGAACTGGGGGATAGATAGAAATACTCTGGGATACGAGGTCCTACACCGACCACCGTCAGAGGCAAAAGGCAGCTCGCTCAGAGGGATGTGTTGCCTCCCACCTCGGGCCTGCAGCATCCTCAGTGCTGAGGCAGGATCCGGGGTTTGACTACATGACCAATGATGGCCGAAGGGACTGCCAAGAAAATAATGTCCTGGGGTGCAAGAGGGGGCTGACAGCTCTCTCTTGGACTGCTGGAAAGATGCTGCTTACAGAACAGGAGGAAGAAAATGTATTAGCATTCAAAATAAAAGCATTGGTGTTGTGGTGCTGGCAACCTGGGGCATCCCAAAGAGCCCGGCTGGGATGAGGCGCCAACAGCCCAGTGGCACTGCCACTGAGGGGACAAGCAAGCAGAGCCACAGGATATGGCTGGCAGGAGAACAAAGCAGAGAAGTGGCCATGGATAGGTCCAGGCTGGGGGCTGGATGAGAGCTCCTGCCTCACTGGGAGCGATGGATGGAGCAGATCTGAGTGAGGGCAGTGAGGATACCCACAGACAGCCATGCCAGGGCTGGGGGCAAGAGTGGAAGTAAGTAATGCTGATTTCAACCATCACAGCATCCCTTCTTGCGGGATCTAAACACATCTGCCCACCCTGGCGATGTCAGCCCTCCAAAGCATCCACGGAGCTGCAGGTGCAGGTCCCTCAGGCAGCCTGGGTATGCCTCCTTCTTTGGATTCCCCAGCTCAAAGAGGCAAACACCTTGCTTCTAATGATGGGTCAAAAGGATGAAGCACTGTTTGGATACCAAGTTTATGCCTTTTCACTCAGATCCTAATCTTTCATAAAGCTCATGATGAAGCCTGCTGTTCCAGGCAGAGGGAAGGTTGCAGGGCTTGGCTGCTCTGGGCACTCAGATCCTTCCCCTCCAGAAAAATCATCCCAGTTTCCCAGTTCACTCCTGTTCCCACATGGGTGCTTGCTTGCAGATCCCCTTTTTATGCTGGGCTACAGGCCTGGAGTGGGTGGATGGGGCAAAAGCTTTACTGTTCACATCAAAAATAACAAGAACTGTAGCCAGGATGATCTCCTTTCAGGAATGTAAGGGGAGGAGGGCCTGGACCAGCTAAGGCAGCTGTCTGAACTGGTTTTTTGCAGCTGCCAGTGTTTGCCCACGGTGGTGCAGATGCCCAAATGGCAGATGGAAGCCCCAGTATGTAAACTTCAACCCCTGCAGTGTCCCAGCACCCTGGCCTGTTCTCCCAGGGGTTTGTTCTGCCTTCCTCTCCAGGTGTTTCTCTTCATGCCTGCCCTGACATCAGCCTCTTTCCCCCAGCTCTGCTTGCCCTTTCTGCTGGATTACAGAGCCCCCAAACCTGATGTTTCCCCAAAAAAAGATCACAGACAAGCTCATGCCATGCCTTGGGAGGCTGCTCTGGATGAGCTGCTCACCCAGCGCTCTCCTCCCAGAGGAACTTGACATGGACATTTATTTGTCTTCCCACCCTTCTGTGACCCTCCTACCACCAGCCCTCAGACCATCCCCAGCTCCTTTCTGACTATCAGCCACCTCCAGCCTCATGTTTTGGGCTCAGGACTGGAGTTTTGGTCAAAGCTTTCCCCATACTCCTCCTCCATTCCAACCAGCCAGGGAGAGTCACAGCAGCTCATGGCCACTCTCCTCGGCTTGGTTTGCACCCTCCATAACTGCAGTAACAGCCAATGACCATATCAGCTGATGTTCCTCTGCGCTGGCTGGGCAAAGCCCAGTTTCTTCACGTGGGCTTCTCTTCTCACTCCTGTCCCAGCCACCCCAGATAAACCCTGGGCTCCCATCTCAGCTCAGGGCTGTGGCATAGAAGTGTATGAACTGACAGGGATGCCAGGACCTCGGTGTGTCCCCCAACCCTCCCCACCTGGCCTTTGTGCTCTTTTTGGGGAAAGGTTCCCATATCTGGCAGACCCTCACAGACCCCTGCTAGATCTGAGACCCTGGCACATCCAAGACCCTGAGAGATCCCTGCTGCATCCCACACTCTGCAGCTCCCCTGGTTTTGATCAACCTTCTCTGCCCAAAGCAATGGCACAGGAGCTCAGCCAGCACCACTAATGCCCCGTGCTCTTCATCCCCAGCCGGTGACACCCCACACGCCTTCCTGCACGCACCTTTGGGGTCCAGCCCGGGCCTGTGCCCTGCACTCCTGCCCCTCCATGCTCCAGACCACCAGGCTCGCTGCTCCTCTTGGGGTGCCAGGGGTGGGACGCCGTCCGCACGCATCCCAGAAGTGCCACTCTGCAGAGAGAAGAGATGTCAGCTTGTCCCTGCTGGGACCACCTTACCCAGGAGATGTTGCCAGAGGAGCTGGGCCAGGCAGGGACACCCTGTGCTCCCCACTCATAGGAGTGGAACCTGTTCCCATGGTCCTGAAGGACACACTTCACGTCTTGCCTCTCTGTGAGAGGGAGATGTCTGGAGCAGGGTGTGCCCTGTCGTGAGCACTGGGCCTCTGGAGTGGTTATCCCTGTTGAAATGGTCCCAGCTTACAGAGCTGGGGCAGGAGGGAGCAGCAGTATCAGGGGACAACCCTGTCCCTGGTTTCCAAGCCCCACTGCAGAGCCAGGGCCCACCCACCTGCCCAGGCCATTGCTCGCCCTCTAGTCCAGAGTCCCCATGGCAGGATGGGATGAGAAGAACATGAGGAACAGCTGCATAGAAACCACTGGCTCCTGCAACAGGGTTATCCCAGAGCAGCCTGTGGTAATTCAACCTGCTTGATTCCGCCAGGAAAGATGGGTCTCCTTTACCCAACCCTCAGTGACCGCAACCTGGGCTGCTGGAACATGGGGGAAGGCTGGTGCAGTGCAGAAATATTGCCTGCTCTGCTCTCGCAGATCTGTTTTGTGATGCTGGGCAAGATCTTCTGGCTTAACTGTGATCACCAGCTCGGCTGGTGAGAACCACCTCAGCACTTGGTGGTGCCTCGATGTCTGTCCTGCAGCCCCGAGGTTTCCAGTGTGACCCTTTGGGTATGATCTCCATCAGCAGTGCAGCTTGAAGAGCTGGTCCCCACGTTCCTGGCTCACTCCTCCTGGAGGGTCAGCTCTCCCAGGGAGCTGGCAAAAAAATTTGTGACAAGGCCTGTAGACTATGTTTTGGCTAATTTTTCACCTCTGGTGACCAGGCAGCGGCCAGTTGGACACCCGCTGCTGTTTCTCTGTTCTCTCCTGGGATGAGTCTCACTGACGGTGCCTCTGCTTTGACAAGGCTTTCCCCGGAGATGAGGAAGATGGTCAGGGAACGCTCAATCCTGCAATTTTGGTTTATTGTGAGTCCACCTAGTGGCCCACGGGTTTATGGTCGGCTTTGCTGGGTGTAGGGAGGCTTGTGAGGACATCTCAGAAACACTCATGCATCCAAGGCAAGCTCTAGAAATCATTTTACCTCTGCACTCTGCCTGATAGGTACAGTTTAGGTCCCAGCTCGCCGTTGTCCTTCACCAGGAGAGCTCCAAGCCCATGAAGTGACAACAGCAGCTGAGGCTGTGGCTGGTTTGCTGAGGTCCAAACCCCTGGGCAGGGGATCCCTATGATCACATTGGGCACTGCTGAGGGAAGCCCCACGGCATTTTCACCCCCTAATTCTCCTGCAGAATGATTCTCTCAGCCTCAAGCTCCTCAGACAGGGCATTAGATGCCCAAAATGCTCCTCCAAGTGATCCCAGCAGCCAGAAGCTAATTGCCACTGGCAGCTAATTACTAGTAGCGGGCTCTTGGTGGCTGCCCGTGTCAGGCAGGACAGCTGTGCTGGCAGGAGGTCACAGTCTGCCAGCCAGAGCCCTCGCTGGCCCTTCTGTGTGCTGCAGGACCAGGTGTATTCTGGGCCAGGGGGACTGGCCAGCCCCAGCTCGGGCACCCCCAGTCCTGGCAGGGCACTTCTGGGAGCCTCTGCTCTTTCAGCTCTCTGGTAAGATAGCCACAGGCCCTCTGGGATCTCTCTCTACCCACACTGAGACTCCAGCCTCCACCACCCCTTTCCCAACCTCCTGCTTCCCAGCAGCACCTTGAAAATCCCCAGCTGCAGGTGGGGTTGCCCACCTTTGCCATCTTCCCTGTGAGATGGCCCTTCCTCGGAGCAACCGTCCTGTGCCCCCTCCCCAGCAAGGGCCACCCCTCCTGGCCGAGCTGGGGGATGGGACCCCCACACTGATGTGTCACCAGCACCCAGTGAAGGTGGTCAGGGCTCAGCACAGGCATGTCCTGGAGCCCTTCCACCCCCAGTGACCTGCCCGAGGGTCACTGGAGGTTTCCCTGCATGGTTCCTCCTCCATGGTGAGAGTGAGTGGGACAGTGCCAGGAAAGGCTCAGCACTGATGGACGTCAGCTGAGGCCCTGAGCAGCCAAAATGCTGGACATGCCAAAATGGGGCTGACCTGCTTCCTCCTGCAGGGAACAGTCCTGGCTGATGAGCTGGGGGTGCTCAGTGGGAGCCATTTATCCACACACTTAGCAGAGGGTCTCCAAACTCTTCTGCAGCTTTAACTGCCCTAGCACAAGCCCAGCCCAGGAGGTCATCTTGGCATTGACTCATCTCAAGGTTTTCCAGCATGAGGTGAACAGATATGGAGAGTGTTGGTCTCATCCTGACAGAAAACTCAAGAAATTGCTCACAAAATCATTCACTGTGGGAAGCAGCTCAGAGAAGTGGGGGATCTCTGAATTCGAAGGGATCCAAGACTTGCTCCACAGCAAAGGCAAACCTGCTCTGGCACTGGATGTCAGCCATGGGATTCTCTGTCCCCTTCTGCCAGAGCTTCTGGGCCCATAACCCGTGCACTTGGCAACTCTCTGACTCTCTCCTAAAATCTCCCCTTCCTAAGCCAGGCAGGTGAACCACAGCAGAGCCAAGTTCTCTCCAGGACAGAAAGTCTGGGAGCAGGGGGAGTCATGGAATTGTGATCATGAGCATCAAATTATCACACCATGGAATCCCACTTCCCTGGGGAACAGATTACAAGAACCGCTCCCTGGACATGTGAGCATCAGGCCAGGCAGCTTTGAGTGCCCCATCTCCTCCAGACACCAAGCCTTGGGCTGCCTTCCATAGAAGCGGCTTCCCAGCCCTTTGTCCCCTTTCCCCATCAGGACAGGGAGGCTGCTGTCACTCCCCTGCTCTGCAGGGCTGGAGACACCATCTGGTGTCCAACCATTTCATGTCCAACCATTTCACACCACTCGTGCTCATGCTGTGCCCTTCAGCCTGTGCAGCTTCTCTCTGCCACGGGAGAGCTGACAGCAGCCAGACCCCTGCAGCCTTGGCCATCTCACCCCAGGGCTCCCCTGGTGTTCTCCCAGAGAATAGACTCCCACTTTGATTGTCCTGCTGGGCATTCTCTTACCAGTGCATCTCCTGTCAGAAGCCCTTCCCTGGACACATGCTGGCTGGCACAGCGACCAGCATCCAGAGAACCCACAGCTGGCAAATGTGGGCAAATCCAGCCTTGTATTGTCTTTCATCCTGATCCTTTATAGTTACAGTGGCTCAAAACATGAGAAAACACATCTGGAAGCAGATGTACAATTCCAAATCTTGTCCAGACCTTGAGCTTAGACTCTTCCTATTGGCAGCATCTTCCCCAGTGTGCCAAGGCCATGTCATGGAGAACATGTCTCACAGAGGAGCTTGACATGGACTTTGGTTCCTCTTCCCACACTTCTGTGACTCTCCCAGGGCTGTGAGGTGAGTGCCCATGGTCTTGGGTGACCACCTTGTGGGCGATGTCCCACGAGACACCAGTCAACGCCAGAAGTCATCCCAGCGCACCTGAGCTTTGTCCTGCAGTGGGACATGGAGCAGAGGTGTCTGTCCAGGAGGTCCAGGTCTTCCTGTTCCCAACAGAGGGGTATTTCTAGGTCTCCAATGCTGAACATGTTTAGCTCAGCCTATTTACCTTAGTCTCACATTCAACAGCTGCTCAGAGACACCTGCCATGAAAATTCTGCCTGATGGAAATGAATGATTCAGCCTGAATTCTCATCCTCTGTCTCCCAGGTGGTTTGTGCTCCTCATGTGTCAGTCTGGCCTGACAGCTTCTGTGCTGGGCAGACCTCTGGATGGACCATGTGGAGCAGCTGGGAGTTTTGGGAATGTCTTGATGATGATCAGAGCAACTGTCTGGGTTGGGCAGCGAGGCTTAGTGAGCCCCCACTGTGCTTCAGCCTTTCAAAGAGCCTCTGCTTCAGGGTGGCATCCACATCCCTGACTCCTGTCCCTTGGATCCCTTGGTGGATCTCAGGATGGACTGTCCAGGGCTGGTAACTCACAGCTTTCCACCTACTCACTGTGCATCCATTCCCTGCAGAAGCTTCTAGCACTGGCCGTTTAACCCCCACTGGAGGGGGACTGGAGGATTCCCAGTATCTGTGAGCGCAGCAAGAACAGAATGGCTCGACCTGGGGCTTGCAGTAACAACTAAATCCCTCTGAGGCTGTTTCCTCCCTGGGTCACTTGTGCCTATCAGTGCTCTGTAAGCACTATCCCGATGGATGAATGCCTGTGCCCACCTCAGAGGGCATCTGGGGGTGCAGTGAGCCCCCCACCCTCAGAAGAGGGACTCCTCTGCTGTCCTTTGTCGTGAGGACAAAACCCTGGGCAAGGCCTCTGGGCTCTTTGGAGTGAGTCCTTTTGGTTTCTCCATTGCTTTTTCCTTTCCATGCTCTTACTGAAGATCCTCATGGCTACACATGAGCCACTGGCCTTGGGTGGCACTGAGCTACCCGCAGCAGGAATTTTGGACTCAGGGGGATCCTGTGAGGTCCATGGGTTCCTGAGTGAGGTCACACCCACCAGAGACCCCAGTTCCTTGCTGTGCAGAGTTCTTTGCTGGTTCAGCCCCATCCTCATCCCATGGCCACCAATGCCTGTCCAGCCACGTAGCTCACAGCTGTTTTCAATCCCTGTGGACCCAGCTTGGCCATCCATGCCCTCCTGCCCTGCTGTGGACCAGGTGTGGACCCTCACCCAGAACTGCCTCAGGGGACAGTTCAGCTCAGGACAGGCCATGCCCAGTGCCTGGAGGGGGTGGGTGGTCGGTGTGCCCTGCTCATCTCCAGCATCTGCAGCTGCCTCCTCCACCCCTCTCAGCTCATTCCCACCAGTTCCCATCTCCTCCTGCCCAAACACCCACATCAGCCGGGCTGTGGTCACACTGTCCCCACTCATGTCCCACCTGCCCTTCGCTGCCGTTGGTTTTATTTCCTTTCCAGGTTCCTTGGCTCTGGTCTCTGCTGTGCTGTGTTGGGAAGACAAAGCGAGTCCAGGTGTGATCTCCACTTCTCCTCCCCAGCCGTGCTGGCTCTTCACAGCGTGGACACTTCTGTTCCTGCATCAGTTGTATCCCATGTCCTTAGAGGAAGGTGATTCCCCCATCCCAGGGCAACAGCACCTTCCCAGGGTAAATCCCAGGGCATGGCTAATTTAAGGGGAGCCACCCCAGCTGCCAAGTCCCCGTGGGAACCACCACCCCAAAACCAGGCCTGAGATGAACCTGACCTTGCAGCCCTCTGTGCCACCACTGCCCTGGAGAGGCAGTGAGGGGTGAAGGTCCCACTGAGGTCCTGGCAGGATCCCGGCGGGGTTTCGGGGCCGGCCGGAGCTGGGAACATCCCTGCCCTCTTTGTGCTCCCCTGGTGAGCAGTGCAGTGCAAATATCAGCCGCGTTCTTTGAAATGAAAATAAAACTGATAAAAGTCAGGCAAATCCTCCTGCCGGCCCCCGCTGCCGGCCCGAGCAGTGGCTCTTTCTGCCGCCGAGCCGGCTCCCGCAGTTATCAATACATTATGTATGCCGGTGTCCGTCGGCCAGAGCCTTTTGTTGATGCTGAATATGTCCTGGCCAACAAAAGTGGACTGGATTAGCCACAGTGGATTAAAAGATTTTCTTCTTGGAGTTTACCTAATAATATAACAATTGACATAGAAGGTCTCTTTGAACCCTACACGACTCTCTTATTTTACCATCTGTGAGTTTGCTCTCCGTGCCGCTGATGGGGCGCCCGTCTGCCGGTGGTGCCGGTGGTGGGAACGTCGCCCGGAGCCAAATTTATCGCTGAGCAGAAGAAAGCAGCCCGTGTTTGAAGGGAGGCGGCGGGAAGGGAAAGTGGCACAACTTCTGTCCTCCTGCCTTTGTCCTCAGCCCTTCTGCTGGTGGCTCACCGGGCTGGCGATGCTGCGGTGTGAGGAGAGAAGAGACCCAAGGAGTGGGCTCCAGCGGTGGGGAAGCCACCCGCTCATCTGCAATTTGAGGTGTCTGGAGAGGTCCTGGACGGAATAAGCTCCTTTATTAACCATGAATTTTGGGAGAGTTGCCGAACTGTGAGCCAATGGAGTTTGCTCGTCTCGGTTCCAGCCGTTGGGATCTGGCCGCTGTCCCTGGTCTCCATTGCAAGATGGGTCAGGCAGCGGCGGCAGCGGCACTGGGAAACATGGAGGGCAGCGGCAGCAGGGGAGGAAGGCTCCCCCCAGCATCCTGCGGTGCCGCCGGCCCTCGCCCCCTCCTCCGGCACACCCTGGCGTCCCAGCCTCGGGCTTTGATCTCATCCGGGGGGGCTCCATTCACAAGTCTTTCATTGCAGCCTTTGGAAATATCCGTCCTCAGAAGTCGCCAGTAATGAGATGGGGAGACGATGAGTAATTTAGGCGCCGTTCTTTCTCGCTTGCGTTTTTTATCTCCATATTCCCCCCCCTTTTTTTTCCCCTCTTTTTTCTTTCTTTTTTTTTTTTTTGCAAAGACACTTCTGGAGCGGTGCCGACTTTGTATGGGATCACCGCACCACCCCAGACCTGCCGGGGGGGCAGGAATATGGGGCTCGTGCCTCTCAGCTGGGGGCCTTTGATGAAGCTGCTTTGCGAAATTTGATTTGAAAGGCCTACGATAGCAATTTGGGGAGAATGGTGGAGCCTTTCTCCACCCGCCTCTCTTTGTCTCCTGCCCAAAGGGGGGTTTCATTGTGGGTGCCGGGGCGAGGGGGTCGGGGCGGCGGCGTGGGTGGGGTGGGGCGGCGGAGGGACCGCGGCGCGGGAGAACAATAAGCGGGAGATGGGGAGAGTTGGGATTCTCACCTGCCCGGGCGTTCGCAGTCCGCCATGACGGGAGCAGCCGCCCTGCTTGCCGCCGGCCGCAGCACTTTTTTTCCCCAGACTCTTGAACCTATTTCCCTTTCTTGGCAAGTGCGTGGCTGGAAGATGGGAATCTTTACTTTATATTGCAGCTTGGGCTTCCCAGCCTGATTGGCTGCAGCCAGGACCAAATGCTGGTCCTTCCATCCCATCGTCACTATGGCAACCGGCCCCGTTAGGCACCACCGATTTACTTATAATTGCTGGGTAAATAGTCAAGACAGGCCGCTTTCATCCCACACCCAGAGATTGCTCTTCCTCATCTCCTTTTTTCCCTACTTTTTTTTTCTTGGAGGAGGAAGCCCTGAAGAGCAGCATCACTTAAGGAAACTCTTTGAAGGCTGTTGCAGAAAGCGGTGCCTCCCCTGGCCAGCCTTTCCCATCGCTCCTGCTGCACAATGCCTCGGTGCCAAGGCTTTCCTGCACCATCACGGCTCATCACCATCGACCCTCACCATCCTCCTGCTCCAAGGAGTGGCACTGGGTGCAGATGCACAATGCCCTACCAGTCACTACTTCTGTTTCCTACAGGAATTCCACACTCATTCATCCTAAGAGCCAGGATGGGGCCAAACAGTCCTCCATGGCCTCTTCCCTCCTTCCCCACTGCTGCCGTTTATGATTCCTGTTCACAGCACTGGGGTTTTCTACCAGGGAGCTGGCAGTGCCTCGATCAACCATCCCTTTTCCTGGATTCGTGGTGCTGGCTGGAATGGGGAAGTAGTACCTCTGGCCATGCTCATCCCTGCAGCCCAGGATGCTTCCTGCCTTCCAGGCAAGCTGCTCCGAGCCAGGTTTGTGAGGCCCAGAGCCTCCTGTTCCTCTGGAGGGTGTTAATGATGATGGACAGAGCACAGCGCTGGACACCAGACCTGTGATGTGGACATGGGTTCATGCTCACAGCTGAGTGGGTCCTGCAGGTGGGAATGTGGTCCTGGCTCCATCCTCATGGTCCAGGGATGGATGTGGCAGGCAGAGAACAGCAAACAGCCCAGCCCAGCCCTGGTGGCAGGAACACCAGCATGGGACCTGCAATGTGCTTCTCTTCCCATGGGTCATTACTGGCACCAAATATCAGTTCCAGGAAAATGGGGGAGAAAAGGGTCTTAGGGAGAATCTAAAGCCTGAAGAGATCAGGAGAAAATGGACAGCAAGGCAAGAGATGAACAGGGTGGGCTTGAGGGAAAGGAAGCCGAGGTCATCTTCCCATTTCCTCCTCAGAGCCATCCAGAGAGTGGCTTCAGGGCAGCTGCAGGAGGAGCAGTAGGAGACTGCCCAAGCTCATTATTTTGTTGGAAGAACTTGGGGATTCCCACCCTGGGGAGCAGAGAGGAGACAAAGGTGACCGCAGATGGCAACATGAACCCAGACGAGAAGAGAGGAGAAAGGAGCCATGGGGCAGCAGGTGTGTCCAGGGCTTCTGAAGGAACTGGGGGTGAACCAGCTGATCCTCAGACAGATCTTACCCACCCGCTGCCAGAAAGAGTTGTCTGGAGCCTGGCAGATGTGATAATAACTTTCCTTTTCACATGTCACAGGGAGAGCCTGGAAGGGGCAGGTCATTGACCCTGACAGCAGCACCAGTGAGTTGGCAGAGACACTCCTGGAGATGGGCTTTGTGGGCACCTGATTAAATACCCTCCATCTGGGAACTGGGATGATTGTGAAGGGAAGCCTGTCTCCTGGGAGCAGCAGCAGCAGTGAACGATGCCCACAGTAAAGCTCCCATGGGCGTGCAAAGGGCTGGTGACAATGTGGTCACCAAAGGCTTCCAGAGAAGTGGAGCAGCCTGGGGAAAGGGGGCTGGCTGGTGCCTGGAGCAGCTGCTGCCATAACAGCTGGTCCCAGTGCTGGGCAAAGAGCCCACCTGGGGCCAGGTCAAGCAAAGGCAGGCACCAAGGGTGGGTTCTTCCCGCCCACGCTCATCAGCAGCTGGCCCAGGGTGGCCGGGAAGGCTCAGCTCAAGCAAACATTGCAGCCCCGATCCAGCCGAGCACTGCACCCCCCAGTGCAGCGAGTGGGTCCACACCATGCAGCCACACTAAGGACGGTGTCACAGCGCCAGCTGTGCTCTGGGCCAGCAGCTGGCTGCTCCGGGCTCTGCTGGGCACGGGGGACAGGTTTGGGACTCAGGCTGGGACTCTCGGCACGGCTCGGAGGCTGCTGCGGGTCCCGCCGCGCTCAGGTCCTGCTTGGGGCTGCTCTCTTACTTGAGCTTTCTGTCTGTCAAAGGCGGCGTCTCTGTCCAGTGCTCTGGGGCTTGGCTGAGTGGGGATCGCTCCCTCGGCACTGAGGACGAGTTGGTTCCTCCCCGGATACCTGCAGGTCCCCAGCAAGGGGAGCTCCCACCTGCGCTCGGGGCCGTGGCGGCAGAGCCCGCGCTGCCCTCCGAGCATCCTCCAGCAGTTCCCATGGTAACTCCCGGCTCACGGGCTCTGAGCCAGCAGCTTTAGCCACACGCCATCACGGCTTCAGCCACACACACCCACTGCCAGCTCCCTTGCCAGGGTCTTGTCACCTTCCACCCTCTCCTCTGCTGGTCCCTTCACAGAGGACCCACTGCCTTGCTCCCCATGGCAGAGAGTGCTTCCACAAGCCCCTCCAACAAGGAGCCCTACAAAGGCCTTAATTCACCTTGTTCTTCAGCAGATCATGCAGAAGACAGGGAAAAAACAAACAAACAATAAAAGGTGACACAGCATTCAAAGAAGAGAAGGGAGCTCAGCACAACAGATGGGTCTGGGTATGAGAGATTTCCACAGTACTTTCAACTCTGCACATCCCAGGACCATCTGGCCGGATGGAAACCCACTAGCCTAGTGCCTGCATCCAGGGAGATTTCCCTCCATTTTTGGTGCTGGTACACAGGTCCCACCCTTTAAAAGAGTGGTAGAGAACTGCTGTGAAAAGAAAAAGCAACAGCTAATGATTTCTAGAGGAAAAGCCTTGCAGCAAGACTTGAAGCTCAATAGACCAAGAGGATAAAGTGTGAGAAAAAAGAGAAAATCCCACATATGGCAAAGTCCTGCACTGGGTGCAGAGCATGACAAGACTCCATTCCCAGAGCTGGAGCAAGGCAGCTTAAAGTTAGGAGTAAAGACTTTCCACCCCTTGAAACCTTACAAATCCATACATGGCTTTTATGGGGAAGGATTTAACCAAACTCAGGTCCTCGACCAGCCTCAAAAGTCAAGGGACAGCATCCTAAGGGATAAAACGAGCAGGCACAGACAGTGATGGGCTGTGGAGGCAGAGTCACCTCACATCCTGCTGAGCGGGTGAGACTCAGCTGGGAAAGGCCGCCCGGGTCTCACAACACATGCAGGAGGGGTCTGTCAAGGAGTTTAAAGGGCTGTCAAGGAAATTAAAATGTCTTGGAATGTGTGAGTAGTCTCCATGGGAATAAATACCTGGCTGAAGCACAAAAATCCTGGCTCCATCCATGCCTGGAGCACTGCCAGGGAAATCCCCTTCCCGCTGCTCCCTTTCCCCCTTTCCCCTAGCATGTCCCACTCTGTTTGCTCCCTCCACCTCATTTCAGCTCTGCTCGGGGGACACATCCCTGGGGGCACCAGGGCACAAGGACCTTCTCAGAGCAGCCACATCCCTGGGTGCCCAGAGGCCCTGTGAGCAGAGCCCTGCTCCCATCTGAGAAATGCCATTTTCTGTGTTTGAGTGCTCTGGCTGGCCTGAACCAGCACCATTTCCAGTGTTACCATGGCAATGGCTGCCTGGAAAATGCGTGCAATGGATGCACAGAGCAGCAGAGTCCAGCCAGGCAAAGGCCTCTGTGGCCAGTCAAGAGCTGGCATGGCCACCCCTTTCAGCTCTTCCTCCTGCAGCCAAGGAGCCCAACCTGAGCCCACAGCACGTGGCAGGAGCAGGGAATGGAGGGAACTCCACCTGCCTGCCCCTGCTCCGTGTGTCCATCTCCCCATGTCCAGTGTCCCCAGGCCAGCTCAGCCCCTGGCTGGCAGGAGAGATGGTGGCAGGAACACGGCAGGGAGATTTTGGCAATTCATTTGCATATGTAGATTTTATTAGGTGTTTTTTTTTTTCTTTCTTTCTTATGACTCCTGACTATAAAAACTAAACCCTCATGTCCATCTCCACCTCTCCACTGAGGCTCAATCAGACCTTGCCTGGCTGCAGACTGGTCTCACCTGGCTGTCCCCCAAGACCCCGGCCACCATCAGGCCACCAGCTCTGCCCTGACACAACTGGCCATGCCACGTCCCACGTCGTCCCCTCCAGGGCTGGGGCAGCTGGCCAGGATGAGCAGTGTGTCAGGAACCAGCAGGGCTGGAAAAGCCAGCAGTCACTCATGGAGGGCCACCAGGGCCTTCTGCTGGCCACGGCCAGCCAGCACTTGAGGCTGACAGCCCCAGGGCAGACCCAGGGATGCTCGCACAGAGCCAGGTCGTTGTCTGCTGCTCCTCTTCCCTGGGCTCCAGGTGATCCAGCATGTGGCCAACCACTCCACCCTGCCTTCCCTGCCTGCAGCCACCTCTCCTGGAGGTGATGCTTTGGCACACGAGCCAATGGCTTGGGCAGGTGGGAGAGGAGAGAGCACAGCACGTGGCTGCAGAAGGAGCTCAGGCAGGAGGGTGACTGTCCATACCCCAGAGGAGGGAGGGAACAGAGCTACTGGAGTCCCTCCCCTCCTGCCCTTCCCCTCCAGCCAGCACGTGGGAGCTGCTCTTCCTCAGACCACCACTCACCCCCCTCCCCGCCGGCTGCTTTGCAGGGGGGAACTGCAGCACAGAAGCTGCAGCACAGAACAGTGAGGTTGGGAGGACCTCTGGAGGTCTCAGGCCAAGCTCCTGCTCCGAGCAGGGCTGGCTGCAAGGCTCCAGTGGGTCACTCGGGGCCTCACCCTGTCCTAGGACTGCACCACCCTCCTGTGGAAGTTTTTCCTTAAGTCCAGCCAGTGTTTCTGCCATCACTACCCATGGTCTCCTGTCCTCCCCTCTGCAACAAGCCTGGCTCCATCTTGATCCCCAAAATCCAGAATGATTTGTCACTCACAGGCAGAGCCACCAGGATCTTTGCTGCCATTTCCTCATCCCCAGAGCAAATTCCAGGGAGAGAGAAAAGCTGTGAGGGTGAGCACAGCACATACTCCCAGCCTCAACAGCCTGACCATCCCAGACCAGCTGTCTGGAAGGAATGGAGTCCTCTGGATCTCAAAACAAACACTGCAGTGATATTTGAAAGGATTTGCTGAAATTGTCCAAGTGAGTTCGTAAATCTCATGTCTCCTTGATTAATGCCATAGGATGGGGGATGACTTTCAGGCTACATTTTGACCTGTGCTGACACCAGATTTGGGCTGATTCACAGCACTCCTGAAAGTCACATCCCTTGGGAACAGTGATGCCAAACCAAGAGGCTCCAAGCCAGGAGGGAAAGACAGGCCTACAGCTATGAGACCAGCAGGAAAGGACATGCTGTTTTTGCTATTGCTCCCCAAATATCCCTTTTGTTTGAATACAGAGGGGCTTGTTAGGAATTTACAAGGAAAATGCTGTTTAATTCATGAAGGTAAACAGGTAAGAAAACATTTGTTGAGAAGCAGAGCCTTAATCTCAAGCTGGTTTTTGGATCAGTGACTGCAGCTTGCTGGGAATCACAAGTGAGACAGGCAAAATTCAAACATTGCTTCCAGATACCAGCAAACACCAGAATTCAGAACCACCAAGTCCCAAACAGCAGGATTAGTCCAGCCATCCCACCCAAGGCCTTTCCAGCTGGGATGCTTTCCCCAGTTAACCTTTTTCTCTGCTTTATTGTTTTTCAGTGTTGGATTTGGGGATGATTCCCTACCACACCCCCTCCACAACCAGAACATGGGCCCAAATTTCACGTTCCAAGGGGCAGTTCCATATTTGGGGCTTGCTGGGACTATGAAAGAGAGTGGCATGTTTTTGTTACCTAAGGAATTAATTAAACAGGAATCCCTCAGTCCTGGATTGGCCTTCTCACTTCCCAGTGCTGCTGGTTGATCCAGCACACGTGCCTCTCCCAGCCTCTCATTCACCTTCCTTTCACTGGTGTCTTGAGAATTTTTCACCATTCCCCCTTCCAAGCACTGCTATCCCAGCCTGGCCTAACGCTGCCAGATCCAAGGTGACCCTGGGCAGGACTCTCTGGCAGTTTGTTGGGGGCTGTCACGTCCTTGCCAGCTGCCAGCCTGGTGTTGGATCCTCTCAATGCTCCACGTGCCTGTGCCTGGCTCTGGGCCAGGAGCAGGAGGCTGGTGACCTTTGCAGAAGCCTGAGGCAGTGCTGGGGTCTGAGCTGTGCTTGGCAGCCAGGCCCTTCTGTTCAGGGGTGGATTTTCAACTTCAGGCTGACAGCACCCTACTTGCCCCCATGGATTTGTGGCGTTTGTGGCTTCCTGGGAACCTGCTGTCATGGCAAACTACCAGATCCTCTGATTCTCCCTGTCAGAGCAGCAAAGGAACCATTATTTGTCAGACTGAGCCCACCTAGACAGGGAAAAACCATCCCTCAAGCAGCACCAAACTCTCCAGCTGCAGCCAGCGCTGTACAAGCAGGACAGGTCTAACGCTGGGCCTGAGCTATTCCTCCGCCTCCTCAAGGTAACCTGGCAGGGGGGGTCGTAGCCCGAACTACCTCAAATGCTGCACAGGGGTTCCCTCCCCACCTCGAGACATTTGGTGCTGTGCCCAGCAGCCCTGTGTGCTCCAGCTTTGCTTCCCCTGAGGCTGCAGCACCCCTGGTCCACAGTTTCCAGCTTCCCTCAAGGCAGCAGAGTAATCCACGAGAGCATATTTTTGGGCCACATCCAACATGGGTATTAAGGAAAGGAGCAAGGGGAAGGTTTCTCAGGAAAGGCAGGATGAGAGAAAGCCAGGATTCACCATATCCCAAATAGATTCCCCCAGAGAACCTCCTGCAGCTCCAGCTGTGCTCATGCAGTGCCCCCCTTAGAACCCTCACCCCCAGCGGGTCAGGAGCTCTCCCCAAAAAGCTCCTGCTACCCCTTGTCACCCACCAAGCCCTCCCAAGGCAGCACATCCTGCAGATGCCCAATGAGCAGCTCTGAAGACCACTCAGGGTCCAGGCCAGGCGGTTTTGGCAGAGAGAGGCCACACAACCAGAGCCTCAGTTCCACAGAACCAAAACCTCCCACCCCGGGGACAGAGCAGCAGCTGCTCCTTGTCCCCTCGGCCACCCCCAGCAGCTCCCTCAGCACCGAGGAGCTCTGAGGCACCCGGGGACCCCCACAGGGCTGGGCAGGATCCAGGCAGGCGCCAGCCAGGCTCGGGAGGCCAGGCACGTTCCAGCAAAGCTGTGGAGGGGGGCCACGACAGAGCCACGGGCTGAAGCTTTGCTGGGAGCTGCATTAAAATGCATGAGCTGCGCTGGCCCTAATGATGAGCAGAGCTGTCAAACAAGGAGCTTGTCCCAGCTAATTATCTCTAACGAGGGCAGAGTGTCAGGGTCCCCGAGGAGCTGGGCAGCAGCTTCCCACTCAGCTCAGTTGCAGCAGAGAGAGAAGATAAGCAAATGTCATTGTGCTGGCCTAGCTGCACAGTCATTAATTAGGCAAATATGACCTTCTGTGCCAGTTTGCTCTTGAGAACCTGGACTTGCTGCGGACGGGACACACAGGCAGGCTGGAAACATCCCAGCTTCTGCCATCCAGCCTGTCCCCCCTGTGCCCCTGCAAAAACAGCACAGCCCCATCTGGCAGTCCCAACCAGCCCTACCAGCCTGTGCCAGGCTCCCTGTGGGCTCAGATACCCCTTATGAGGACTCCAGCCCCTCCTCTGTCCTAAAGAGCAGCAGAGAAGTCTGGTTTTCATGAAATACTGCTGTTTAGATCATATTCAACTCTACCACCTCCCTCACCCAACCCCCAGCACAGCCCTGCAGAGGCTCTGTGCTCACCCAGTGATTGCCTCTGCACCACTTCTCCCCCAGACATTCAAGGCACTGGCAATCTCCACTCCCCTGTGGTCCTGCTCCATTCCAGTGCAGAGGGGATGAGCCACACGCTGCTCTACAAGCCCAGTTTCTCTCTCATCAGTCCTGTGGCTCACAAACCAAGGCAGTCCACTTGCCCTGATGGGCAGAGGGGGAAGCCCAAGACAGGGGTAAGGAAAAGTCTCTTCCAGGGGCAAGCAATGATCCAGAGAGACAACCCACACAAGGTTCAGCCTGCAAGCTCTGTGCTTGTCCCTCACCTCAGAGCTGAGGGGAAAGGGGGTGAGGCTGATTTTGATCCACCCAGAAACTCACTGCACCACCACAAAGCTTCCAGACAACACCAGGGACTCCCAGTGCTGTTCCTCAGCCTGTAATTATGGCAAGTGCTTTGCAGTCCCTTGTCACCAGACAGCAGCAAAGGCTTCAACACCCACTTCAGCTACATTTTTACAAAACAGAAGATTTAAAAGTCACCAACTTACAACAGAAACAGGGCTGTAACCCAGGGGTTAGTGAGCTGTGCTGGGGAGCTCAGCCCCACCTGCTGAGGGGTTCGGGGTCACACTTTTGGGGCACAACCATCTCTGCTGGATGAAGCTGGGCATTGATCTAAGTTACACTGTGTCTCACAGTCCCTGCTACAACACACTGATAAGTATCAGAGAGAAGTTTACTGCTATTAATACCAAAATATGTATTTTGTATCACAAGTGGGCTCTCCACAGCAGCCAACTGCTCGTACAGGCAGAAGTTCTACACTGAGTCAGTCTGACAAGAACTCTCAGAGCCACAGCACAGAAACTCTTTCCTCAGCCCACAGGAACAGGTCCTCACTGAATTTAGGCTGTCATGACACTTCAGGAACATGGTTTTCCTGTGGCCTCTTCCCCACCAGCGTGGTTCAGACAGCAGAGCCCCTGAACCCCACTGCTTTATCTGCAGCAGGCTTTTGCTCCCAAGGTTTCTCTCCTTCTACTGCTTCTGCACTGCCTGATGCTGTTCTTTCAGCTGGCTGACGAGCTCTTCAGCATACACCTTGAAGAGTGGGACAGGGTCCTGTAACAAAGCAGAGGATAAACCACTTAAAAGGGGAGTGAACATGAGCAGCAACAAGGGGAGGCGCAGTGGGGAGCCCAGGGACTGCTGGCAGAGGAAGATGTGACTGGGTTTTATTGAGGGGCTGAACAAGGCAACCTGTTGTGCCACAATCAGCAGCTTCCCCAGTTCTGAGAGCAGATGAGAACCATCAGTAGCCCCCAAAGATCCCTCTCCTTCCTTCCTTTTCCTTTCCCTCCCTCCTCACATTGCCTGCCATCAGAGCTGTACTGGAGCACGTGGGTGAACACATCCCTTGAAGCTGGATGTGCAGCCACAACACCTCAGTGCTGAGCACTGCCTCAGGAACTCACCTTTTTTTCCAGGAGCCTCTGTTTTTCGATGGCTTCTTCCAAACTCAAGCCAACCCATTCAGCTTCTTCTTCTGGGATCACAAAATCCTGTGATAAAAGAAGAAGGTAGCACAGTCTTTGCAGGTGACCAAGATGAAAATCCTCTCTATGCCCAGGACACAAACATGTGCTCCAGAGGGAGCATTACTACAGACAAATCTTAAAGCACTGTTCCCTCATTTCTAACACCCAAGGTCCGCTTCCCTTCTTTCCTTTCTTCTTAGCAGGGGTCCTGCTCTCTGATCAGCTGTGTCTGCTCTTGCAGTTCTTTTATGTAGTTCTGGGGCTGTTTCTCAGCACAACTCCACGGACTGTGGGTGCTGGTGGTGTTTCCACACTGGCAACCACCACCAGCTGCACAAAACTGAACAGCACATGGGCACTCTGGTCTCCTCCCTCCAGGGGTAGCACAGATTCTTACTGTTTTTTATTGCAGCCTCTCACTGGCCTCAATCACAGCAAAAATACTGCTTCTTGTGTCCCTAAATGATGAGTATAAAAATTAGCAGCCCACACAGAGACAAGAAAAATCTGATGATGTCTGTATTTTCTCTGCCCATACCCTCATCCCTCAGCACAGGAGCACCAACACCAATGACAGGTGACCCTCCAAGCAGCAAACACCAGGACAGGGACTGCAGGCCAGGAACCCACCTTGTACTTCTCATAGATGGCCTCTCTCCTGGCTGGATCATTGGGATGCAGCTCAGGATCCCTCCGGGCCAGGCGCAGCAGCATCGTCCGCTTCAAATCCATCCCAAGCTTGGAGCACATGTCAACCTTGGGAGTCTGGAGAAAGAGAGCCTGGAGTTAAGCTACACCAAGGGACCAGCTGCCAGGGAACACAGGAGTCTCCCAGCACACTGACAGCACTGGCAGTTTATCCACACACAGCAGAGGCTCCAGGACACATGCTGTGAAAGGGGAAGGGTCTGTGGGATTTGTTCTGGAGACAATCTGATCACATGTCTGAGTTTTAATATCAAGGGCTCCAGTCAAGAAGGTATTAAAGGCTGGGAGCATTAGAGCTGTGCTAAAACATTAACTGCAGCACTTGTTCAGCCTGGAGGAGAAGAGACTGAGGGCAGAGCTCCTTGGGGGCTGTAGCTCCTGCCAAGGGGCAGCTCTGATCTCTGCTCCCTGTGCCAGGGACAGCACCCAGGGAGCGGCTGGAGCTGGGCCAGGGCAGGGTCAGGCTGGAGATCAGGGAAAGGTTCTTCCCTAGAGGGTGCTGGGCACTGAACAGGTTTGGGAATGGGCACGGCCCTGAGGTTGCCAGAGCTCCAGGAGCATTTGGACAATGCTCAGGCACAGGGTGGGGTTGTTGGGGTGTCTGTGCAGGACTGGGAGCTGGACTCGATGATCCTCGGGGGCCTATTCCAACTTGGGATTTTCTGTGCCTGAATTCTAGGACGCCCTGCCTGCCAGCCCATGGGTGAGCGCACCGTGGGCACAGCCCTGCCTGGCGGGGAGCCCCGCCGGGCGCGGTCCGTACCTTGAGGATGTAGAAGTCGAAGCCGAAAGCGGCGTCGATGAGGTCGAGCGTGCGCATGGTGACGGTGATGGTCAGCGTGGCGTCCAGGATCTCGCTGTAGAACTGCCGCTCGAAGAGCTGCGGCTTCCACGTCTTGGGCAGCCTGGTGGAGAGCTGGGCACGGCGCGGCCGTCAGGGGCTGCCCCGGGGAGAGGCGGCGGCCGCTGGCAGCAGGCCCCGGTGGCACCGGCCCGGGCTCGGGGAAGGGCGCAGCGCTCACCTTGTCGTTGCGCGCGTAGCGGAAGCCGCGGATCCATCCCTCGCCGCCCCAGAGCCCCTCGTTGGCGGCCGGCGGGAAGTACACGGGCACCGGCACGTCCTGCACGCGCTCGCGCTCGCCGGTGCGAGGGTTCCGCCGGTAGCGCAGGCCGTGCGGCTGCCAGTGCACGGGGGTGGGCGGCGTGTCGTCCTGAAGCGAGGCCAGGTAGTGCTGCGGCAGCCGGGCGCAGATGCCCTCCCGCATCCGCATCGCGGCCCAGAGCCGTGGCGGGAACCGGTGCAGCGGCATCGCTCCGGCTCCGGCTCCGGCTCCGGCTCCGGCTCCGGCTCCGGCCCGGCCCCGCCGCTGCCGCTTCCGCCCCGCGCCGCCGCAAGCAGGGCCACGGCCGCCGCTCATTGGCTGGCGCGGACGGAGCACGACGGCGGCCGGGAGGGGCCGCGCCCCGCCCGCGTTTCGTCCCCGCCAAGACCGGAGGGGGTTCGAGGGTGGCCCCGGCTCCTCCCGGCGGTGCCCAGAGACAGAACCAGGGATGGGCTTGAACTAAACGACGGGGACTTCCACCTCAATGGACTCGGGGGAACGGCTGGAGCTGTGCCAGGGCAGGGTCAGGCTGGATACCAGGGAAAGATTCTTCCCCAGAGGGTGCTGGGCACTGCCCAGGCTCCCCAGGGAATGGGCACGGCCCCGAGGTTGCCAGAGCTCCAGGAGCGTCTGGACAATGCTCAGGCACAGGCTGGGGTTGTTGGGGTGTCTGTGCAGGGCCGGGAATTGGACTGGATGATCCGTGGATCAGGATATTCTGTGTGGAAGAACTTCTTCCCATGGAGGGTGGCAGAGCACTGGAACAGCTGCCCGGGGAAGGCGTGGAATCTCCCTCCCTGGGGACATTCCAAACCCCACCTGGACACATTCCTGTGTCACCTGCTCCAGATGGCCCTGCCTGGGCAACAGGGGTGGATGGGATGATCTCTAGAGGCCCCGTCAAGCCCTGAGATTGTGTGACTGAAGCCACCAGGCGTCTGCCCGCAAATACCGTCACCTTTATTAAATTATAAAACATTAAGCTTTAAAATTTACCGTATAAAATAATCACAGGTATTAACAGCAAAGAAAAAAATAACCTTTTTTTTTCCCCCAGACACAGGAATTTGCTCAGATTTTACCCCAAATAATTAACCCTCCCTCCTGCAGGCACCAAGGCCTGGTCAGCAGGGAGGGGGCAAAGCAAAAATTAACGATCAAACACAAAATAAACAATCATGTCAGCGGGATTTCTTGCCCCAAAGCTTCTCCTGCTTCAAGCATGGAAATCCCTGAAGGGAAAGGCCCGATGAGGAATTATTGCTTTCTATGATAACCAGCAATACCTGGCCATATCAGTGGCACCCAGGTCACACTGGGGGCACCTGGGCCACCCTGGCAGCACCTGGGTCACACTGGCAGCACCCAGGTACACTGGTGGCACCCAGGTCACACTGGTGGCAGTCAAGTCACACTTGTGGCACCCAGATCACACTGGGGGCACCTGGGCCACACTGGCAGTACCCAGGTTACACCAGCGGCACCCAAGTCACACTGGCAGCACTCAGGTCACACTGGTGGCACCCAGGTCCCACTAGCAGCACCTGGGTCATGCTGGCAGCACCCAGACCAGTCTGGTGGCACCTGGGTCCCACCTGCAGCCCGACATGGACGGCACAGCTGTGAAGGAGCGGCAGTCGCCTGCCACAGTGCTGGGGCCTCAGCACCACTGTGCAAACTGAGACAGGGGAAAAAAAAGTGCCTGAAAGTGGTGAAAGTTGGAGGAAGCCCTGAAGGCCCCATGTCCCCCTTCCCACCGTGCTGCCCTGGATGGCAGCAGCACAGAGAAACGCAGGGGACATGGGTGGGGGGGGGATGACACTGCTGGGTGTGGACAAGTGTCCTTCACTTGTCCCATGCCTGCTTAAAAAGGGAGACTTTGCAGAGGAAGGGGAGGCAGAGGGATAAAGTGCAGAGCTGAGCTGGGTGCTCTTCAAAGCAAAGAAAGAACCCCGAGGAGGCAAATCCTTCATTAAAAGCTCTTTCCTCCCCAAAGCCACCTGAGGAGGGGCTTCCAGCAGCACACACCGGGCTGGCACAGCTGGAACGATGTAGGTGAGCCCTTATCTGTAGAAGAAGGATGGGCAAAGACAACTTCCCTGGTTGCCAAGTTCTGCCCTTGCTTTCTGCGTGCCCTAGAGTAAGGCTAAGGTGAAACACACTGCAAAGGAGACCGTGGCCACCTGGGGAGCCCCCCATGATGCTCCTGGCTGGGCTGGGACACTGCTGTGGCCTCAGGACCCTGCAGTACATCCAGGCTCTGAGGCACAGCAGGCTGGAGGAGCAGCTCAGGTACCACCCTGAAGCACCTGCGCTGCCCCAGACAGAGCCCTGCCTGTGCCAAACCCCCCAAAAGGAGGAAAACAGTGAATCCCTGAACACTGTCAGCCTGGCTCCTTCCAGAGCTGAAGTTAAACTCAGACTAAACCCTGCACTGCTGTGGGTTTCACAGCTCTGGCTGAGATGCTGCTGCTGCCTCCTGCATGTCCCCACATGGGGATTTTCACATTCCTGCTGGGTCGGATCCTGAATCCAGGGCCCAAGTCCCAGCCTCATTCTTCCCCCACAGAACCAGGACTGGGTAAGAGCAGCAGCATCTGTTTCAAAGGGAGAGAGGCTCCAGACCCCCAAGGAGATGGCAGCCAAGGGCCCAGCACGTGTTGGGATCAGCTCCCTCCCTTCCCATCAGCACCAAGGGCAGCATTTGCTCCCCAGAAGAGAAGAAACATGTTCTTCTCTTGGGTTCAAGTGCTGACTGCAGGATGGCAGGGGAGGTCCCTGTCCCACATCCTCTACCAGGACAGGGTGCAGAGAAGAGCCCAGCAGCCAAAGCCTTGGCTCCAGCTCAGCACGGGCTACGCCCAAGCCTCATGGATGCAGCAGCGGGGGAAGAAGAGTTGGCGATTTCCCCCAGGGCTATGGGGAGGTGGTGGACAGGCTATTCTTTGATGTGGAACCATGAAGAGCCTGCCCCACCCCAGCAGAAAAGCAGACGTGGCCCCAAACTTGCCTCCACAAGACCAGCCCAAACCATCTTCATCTTTAAACCCAGTCCACGCTGCGCCCTCCTGTCCAGGGAACAAGCACGTCTGATGTGCGAGGGGCGGCCCCGGCCAAGAGCAGCTTCCCCATCCCTTCACCCCTGTGACCAGGACACCTCAGGTCACAGCATAGAGCTCCTCACGGTCGTTCTGGCAGATCTGATAGCGACACGTGAGCTTCTGGGACCAGGCCCAGGGCTTCTTATGCTTGTCCCGAGGAGGGAGCAAGAAAGCGACACTGCAAGCCACCAGCACGTGCCAGATGCTGTGGGTGTAGAAATAGTTCTCATTGGTTTCCATGAAAGCGTACACTGAGATGGCAATGAAAGCCAAGGTGATCCCTGGAAGGAGGTAGAAAACCCAGCGCTTCCACGAGGAGGGGTAGCAGTGCCTGCGCTTCGCTCCGTGGTGAACCTGGGGGAGTCAGAGCACACGAGGGTTGAGCAGCCAAGCAGAGGTTTAGGCAGGGGGGAAATGGACCCCAGGGCATCTGCCAACCTCCCAGGGTGCTTGCTGTCCCTGAGGAATTCAGCCCCCCACTGCTTGGGCCCATCTCTGCTGTGCAAAAGCTCCCCACCAGCTGTGGCACCAGAGCCCAGCGCAGATGCTACAGCTCCTGCCCAGGGCCAAGCCACAGCCCATGTTTTGGGACAGCACTGCAGCTCCAGGTCTGAGACCCGGAACCAGGGGATTCCTCAGCTACTGCAGGGCTGGAAGGTGAATCCCTTGCCCTGCCCCCTCCACCTGGATGTCTCAGGGTGATCAAATGTGGATGGGCTGGAGCCTTGGGTCTGCTCTACCGTCACCATTCCCCATGGGGAGCAAAGGGCAGCAGGTCCTGCCTGGCTGCCCTCACTTACCCACGCTGTAACCATGATGACGAGGGCGAAGAGGCAGGGACCCATCATGTTCCACACCCCTCTGCGGTCCAGCTGCAGGGACATGGCAATTAACAAGGTCCCCAAGATGAAAAGGACCTGGAAAAGAGACACCACTGCTACTGTCAGGAGCTCATCTGTTGAGAGAATACAGCCAGACATGCTAGAGGCAAGGAGGATCTCTTCTTCTTGCTACTGAGCTCTGCATCCATGCAAGAGTCAGGAAAAACACTTTCAAGGAGAAACCACAGAACCCACAAACCTTTACCCCAAATCTCAGGGGAAATCTTCAGGCCCAGCCCCTACAAGCACACAGGTTCACGAGCCAAACTCCTGGGACAAAACAACCCAGGGTGGCATTGGGTGACAAGCAGGCTCTGTCACCCAGCTGTGTCATTAAAACACAGCGGTGAGAGGGCTCAGCGTGGCCACTCGTGGCTTGGCTGGCTCGGGTCTGGCCGGGCCACGTGGGGTCACCTGACACTCACGTATTTCAGGATCTTCTTCACACGGGCCATGCACAGGATGGTGACCCAGATGGACACCACGGAGCCCAGGAAGTCACAGTACTGCAGGGTGTCGTAGTCCATGATGCACATCACAGCCACGCCTGGCTGGTCACACGCGTGGTAGAACTGCGGCCAGGGACAAAAGCAAAGGTCAGCATGAACCCAGCAGCACCACATGGCTCACTGGGGAGGCAGAAGAAGGCTCAGCCCACTGGCAGGATCCCTCCTGCAGTGGCTCCAGGAAGCTCCACCAAACCACTGTGGCATTACGGAAAGCAGGTGAGAGCAAGCACCCTACCCCGTCCCAGCAGTTCTGAAAGGGCAGCACATAGGAGCAAGTCCAGGGACATGAAGTTGACAAGGGGACTGAAGCACTTCCCCATAAAGACAGGCTGAGAAAGTTGGGGCTGTTCAGCCTGGAGAAGAGAAGGTTGAATGGAGAACTCATAGCACCTTCCAGTGTCTGAAGGGGGCTACAGGGAAGCTGGAGAGAGACCCCTCTCAGGAACTGGAGTGATGGGACAAGGACTAACAGGTACAGATTGAAAGAGGGGAAATTTATGTTAGATATTAGGAAGAAATTTTTGACTCTGAGCATGGTGAGACACCGAAACAGGTTCCCCAGGGAGGTTGTCAATGCCCCAGCCCTGGAAGTATTCAAAGCCAGGTTGGATAAGACCTTGAGCAACCAGGTCTAGTGGGAGATGTCCCTGTCCATGGAATTAGGTAATTTTTAAGGTCCATTCCAACCCTTCAGCATTCTTGGATTCTACAAGGTGTCCATGGAGGTGCTTGTCCAGTGATCCCAGAAGCTCCTTGTGGAGCTCCAGAATGGGCTGCTCCATCAAGGGCTTCAGTCTGGTGCAGCCTTCCCAGAGCTCAGGGGGAGGTGTCAGGGGACACAAGGCAGTCCCTACCGTGGAGAAGAACATGGTGTAGGTGTAGACAGAGGCCTCCACCAGGTAGTAGCGATAGACAGCGACTGCAATGGCGGGCAGGAACATGAGGTTGCTCAGGGTGAGCAGGAGTGTGGCCAAGTTCTGTGCACCCACGGTCTGGGCCTTGGTGTCATCCGTGCAGCTCCAGCCGCCCCAACCTGTGGACAGAGAGGCTTCTGTGGATCTCACAGGCCCTGCCTTGTCCTCCCACAGTACCTAGCAGGAGCCTGGAATTGCTGAGAAGGAGCAATCCCATACCCAGACTGTCCCCGAGCCTTCTCTCCATCAGCCTGTCACACTCCTGCTCTCAGGGTGGTCTCATTACTTGTCACATATTCTGCTGTGGGAAGCTGCAGAACCCCAGCAGAGCCCCGTGGCTGCCCTGAGGACATTCCCCCTGGGTGTTTCCATGTAGCAGAGGCCATCCTACATCCAGACTGGTACTTTCCATCCCTACAGTAACTCAGCACACATGCTACTTGCTGCTGGAACATGGAGCACTCAAGATTCAGATGCTTCACATGATGGTGTAAGTTGGATGCAAGATCCCTACAGATCCCAGGAATCAAGTGGAGAACGATCCCCAGCACTGAGGCAGCCACTGGGCTCCTCTCCTACCAGCTGTCACAGTAGGGCAGACCCAAAGCCAGGTCAAGCTGCTCTGGACCTTCCCCAACAGACTTTTGAAGATATCCAAGGATGGAGACCTGGAAAGTGTGCAAGCTCTGAAAGGAGAAAATATGCGTCTTCTTCATTTCAGGTGAAAATTTCCTTGCTGCAGCCAATGTCTGTGGCCTCTTGCCTTTTCCCTGTGCTCACCCTGCGTAGCTGGCTCCAGGGTCCCTGTAACCTCCGTGGGCAGCAGAAAGTGTGACTGGTCCCACTCCAGCTTCTCTTCCACAGGCTCAACAAACCCACTGCCTCAGCCCATGGTGACATCCAGGGCTGCACAGGAGAGTGGGAGTGAATGTTTCCTAAAGGACAGTGCCTGGCACAAAACACAACTCTCAGCCTCTGACTGGATACCAGGGACTGAACTGAGGCAATCTCTACGAACACAAATCTGCCTTTTCTAAAATTATGTAAATTATTTAAAATAAAGATTAGGATGGCCATGTCCTTTTGAAAAAGAAGGTCAGCCACAGGGCAGCCAGGGTGTGTGCAGGCACTCCATGGTCAAGGAGCAGAGTTAACAGTAGCATCCATCCCATTCCAGAGTCACTGAAACTCACAGCAGCAGCTCTGCCCTGTGTGCTGGCTCCCTGCCAGGCAGAGCCCAGGGAAGCTCCTCTCTCCAGTTTATTTCTGGGTCACAAATATGCAGATGGGGCATTTTGCTCGGAGTGATTCAGCAGAAAGCTGTCCTCATCCTGATTCTCCAGTTCCCTTAAGGTGCTCTGTGCTTCCCAGAACCTGGCAGCCCTCAGGGAAATTGGGATGCTGCTCCCCATCTCGCTCCTCACCCACCCTCAGTACTGCAGCAGGGAGGTCCTGGCTCAGGCCCAGAGCAGCAGGGAACCACATTTTGCCTTGTCCTTCTGCTGAGAACAGGTACACAGACCCACGCAGGCACAGTGGAGCTCATCTTCCCTACGCCACAGACTTCCCAGGTCATTAAGATAATTAGGAGCTGACACAGATATTCCTCCTCCAGGGGCACCTCCAAGTCTAAGGCTCTTGGCAGGAGACACACAGGGACCGCAGCCTGGCCTCATCCCATGCCATACCAGGAACCTACACAGCCAACCTCCCTGACAGGCACAGGCTCTCACACAGGCATTTTCAGGCACCCTGATCTCTCTGGGGATGCTCAGAAGCACTTCTCCAAGCCCTGGGGGACTCCAAGCTGTCCTCATCCCAATTCCCCATCACCCTTGGGCTGCTCTGTGCTTCCAGAACTTTGCTTCCCCAGGCACTGTGACACTGCCAGCCATGACAGACCCCAGGCTCCCCCACCCAAACACCACCACTCTAAATTGTGTTGTCCCCTCGGGGAGGATGGCAAAGCTCCCCAGGAGAAGGCACTCACCAGCCTTGCAGCTGCAGCCAGCATAGAGGTAGCCGTGTCTGCGCAGGAGGCTGCACTGCCCGTAGGGCCCGCAGTCGTTGAAGCAGGGCGTGAGGTACGCGAACACCGTCACTTTGGCTTCTGCACTGGTACAGTCCCTGCAAGCACAGCCCAAGGTCCCCTTGGTGCCACAGGCCTCGGGGCAGCCCCGTGCCCTGCTCCTGATGGCCAGGCCACGCTCCTGTGTGCAACTCCCTGGTGGTTGGGGAGCTGCTCCATCCCTCCCAAGAGCCAGGAGCAGAGTCTGCTGCCTCGCCACTTGGGCTGCCAGACTGATATCCAGGTGGGTGCCAGCTCTCCTCAGACCCCCGTGGCAGACCCCAGTGCCCATGACTGTCCTCGGGACCAGTGTCACCAGTGCCGTTTTGCATCATGCACTTGGCTCCTTACACAAGAAACCAGCAGGAAGGTAAACTGCAGGAATTCGGGTACAGCTGCCTGCATCTCAGAGACCTCCCAGAAGGGTAACAGCAGCAATTATTTCCCAATTTATCACCTCCAAATCCACCTGGGGAAGGGGAGGCTCACCTAGGCAGGCTCTACCATCTGCAGTCTACATGAGATGTGCCAGCTCAGCATCAAAGCAGCTTGGGTGCTCACAAGGGAGCATGTCAGCAGGGCCACCCACCTCCTTGTCCCTCTGCAGCCCCAGTTCAACTGCCACCAGGTGAGAGGAGCCCACAGCCCGGACATGAGGACAGGGAGTTAGGTTTGCTCACGCAAGCCAAGGGCAGTGGGATGTAGCAGGATGACATCCAGACTCACCCCTGTCCCCTGGGACAGAGGAGCTGCAGGGACAGGAACCAGTCATCAGTCTGTGGGTACAGGACAATCAGCATCGCTTCCCCAGAGGACGTGCTCACACTCAGAGGGTAGCCGTGGGAAAAAGCTGAAAGAAAAGAGGGTGCTGTGATGTGCCAGGGCTTGAGGAGAAGGGCCCACAGCAACCCCAGGCTGAGACTGACCACACAGGAATCAGCTGCCTCCTGTGGCTCCTTGCTCCCACGCTCAGGCGGCACCAGGCACATGAGAGGACCCCTGCTCTCAAGACCCTTTTTCTTGAGATCTCAGTTCTTTCTTTCATCTCAGTTCCTGGTACATGTCTGAGCAGCACAGAGCACCTGGAACAGCCTGTTGTCTTGGCTGGTCCTCCAGTGCACAGTTTAGCTGCTTTGCACACCAGCAGTATCTTCACCATCCCCAAACCTCCTGCCAACAAGGCTGGAAGAGCCCCAGCTGGTAACCAGCCCTTCCTTTGGTGGAAGACCACCAAAGGTGGTGCCAGATCACCACCTGCACCCCAGCACCCTGGGAATGTGCCAGCACAAAGACCTCATGAGGATTTGTGCCAAAATCGATTTCTCTGGGACACTCCATGAAGTCCTGAGTCGGTTAACAGCTCTCCAGGTCTAAAAGCAGAGCCCTGAGATGACATAGCTGAGCTGGTGGCAGTGCCAGCATCTCTCCTACCTGTGCTGCAGTTCTGTGTGGCGTTGAGGGACAGCACTGGTGAAGCAGCACTCACACAGGCTACCACAGTGGCATTGGCCAGGCTCACAGATGTCTGTGCAAACAGAGCAGTGTCCCATGTTAGAGTGCACCGATGCCATCCCCCTGCACCATTCCTCTCCCACAGTGCCCATGGGACAATAAATCCTGCAGGTCAAGTCACCCATCAATTCAGAAGGTTTCTGGTTCACTTGACCCCGTGTTACCACTCTGTTGTGTCGTGACTAAGAGGCAAGAGACTCTCCTGGGGGACCCTCCCTGCTGAGCTGCCCCAGAGCTGGGACACTCACACATCATTTCAGCACCAGCACAGGGTGGCACAAGTCAGAGTCCTCAGAACATCAGGGCTGAGCCCTGCTCCAGCCCTCAAAAAGTTTCATGGAATTTCAGGGGGCTGATTTTGGTGGTGGTGGGGGTGAGGGGGTGTCACTGAAGGAGCCTGGGAATCAGTGACTTGGACAGGAACATCCCTGGGTTCCCCTGCTCAGCCTCCTCTCCTGGTGGCAAGGTGCCAGGCTCCCGTGGAGAAGATGGCATTGCAGCTGCTTTCCATTTTGTCTCCTCTGCGTCACTGCCGCAACATGCCACAAGCTGTGGCATTTGAATTGGAGCTGGCAGGTGGGACACGCCGGAAGCAGCTAAAACAGGCTCGGAGTGTTTTGTAACAACAAAAAGAGAAATAGTCCCACTGGTACCTACAGCCTCTGGAGCATGCAGCCCAGGAGCAGGGACACAGCCCTGCCAAGGGCACACAACGCTGTCCCTCAGCCTGCACACCTTGTTAAGCAGCAGATTGACCACGAGCGATCCCCCGCTGTCCATGCCCGTGTTCAGGTTGAGCAGGAGGACGGTGGGGGACAGGGGGTTCACGGGCACACCGGGACCGTTCAAGAGCCGGTAGCGCACGGACACCACGTCCAGGTCCTCCCTCACGACGGGCTGGCTCTGCAGGCAGGAGCTCCGCTGGCTGGACGCGTTGTGTGGAGCCTCTCCAGCAGCTGGAGCAGAGCTGCCTGCTGCTCCTGGTCTGGCACCAGCCTGGCTCTGGTTTAGGCTGATGAAGTTAAGGAAGGAACTGGTGCTTCCTGGTCTGCAAACTAGAGAAAAAAAGGAGAGGAATCAGCACAGCCAGGTCTAGCCCCTCACCCAGGCAGGGCCCCAGCAGCTCCAGTGCTCCAAGGGACAGCACAAACTGGGGGGTTTCAGATGGTTCATGCCCTGCATGAACTGTCCCTGAGGCGCTATCTTTGCAAGGGGACCACCCACAATTTGGGACACTGAAGGGAGCCAGACAGTGGTAGAGTGGGGGGAAGCACCCTGGAGCTGCAGGGAAGGGGGAAGAGAAGAAGGGATAACACAGCACTGTCAAGGTGCCCAGGGAGTGCTCACTCACCAGCAGCAGAGCTCAGCACTCAGCTGTCCCACAGCCACAAGGTTGCACAAAAGTCTCTCCCAGATCCCCATATGTGAGCAAACAAAGCTGAGCAGGAGGGAGAAGCCAACCCAGTGGAGCTATGGGCACATCACACTGTGGCAGATGGAGCTGAATGGGACACTTGGCCCACTGCTGGAGCTGTCCACTGCTCCCAGAGACACCAATGCTACCCTCTAACATCTCTGCTACCAGTGGCAGGTCTTCCAGCACACAGGATGAGGCTCTGCTTTGAAGAGGAGGTAGCAGAACCCCCAGCAGAAGGAAACTTTAAAAATTTACCTAGTTGGTGAGCTTCCAGCAGTCAAACAGGGATTATGGTCATGGAATAGGTGCAAAGGTGCCTATCACAGCCACAGGGACCTTGTGACCACCTGAGCCACAAGGTGTGACTGGAAATGGTGACATCCCCTTACAACAACTGCAGACATTTCCCCAAGTAAACCTCTGTGAGGTGGTTTCCTGCCTGTAGCCTGCTCTTGGCCAATTAGTAGTCAACACAGCCTTAGTCTGGTCTACCACCCAAAGCTGTTTTCCCCACCAGATTTTAAGCCAGCCACTGCTTCCCAAACAACCTTTAGAAAAATAACATTGAACTTTTCAGGTGTTTCCAAAACAGGCAGCTCTAGCAAAAGCCTCTCTGGGGTGAACACTGGACCTTTCAATTTAGACCCCAAAGCAAAAACTAGGGCCTCCAAGAGGAGGCAACCAGCATGCTGGGGAGCATAGGCCAGCACAGCCAGGCACCCAAAGACCCAAGGGAGACACAGCACACACACAGTTCCCTCTGGTCCTTCCCTCACAGCTAAAGAACATGGAATCCAACCTGTGAAAGAAGCCAGCATCTCCAGGGACACGCTGGCATTGGTGGTGCCGAGACTCTCCACCATGATCTGCAGCCACTTCTCCCAGGGGGGCGAATCCAGGGCCAGGCTGCAGTTGATGCTCCCGGTGCAGGTGAGGCTCCTCTGAAAGGACTGGGGCAGGGTGATGGAGCCCAGCAGCACCCGCACGCTGCAGGCTCTCTGCTCGCTGGTGACGCAGCTGCTCAGCTGGAACCGCATCCCTGAAGCGTGTTTGGGAACGAAGACCCTGCAGGAGGAGGGGGCAGCAGTTTGCAGAGCTTCTACTCTCAACACAAGCCAGGTCCCCAGGGCTTTGTGACAAGAAGTAGACTGCCCTGGTTGGTGCTGTGAAAATCCTTCCCAAGGCAAACATCTGGAAGAACTAAAATTCTGCGGCTGAATCTGTGACCACCTGGGAAGAGTCGGAGGACGGTGCTCGTGTGCTCCCCGTGCAGACCCTACCACTGCTGCAGGGAGCTCAGCAGCAGGCTCAGAGACCCCCCAGCTTCAGTCCCGTGTGGGAACAACACTGGCTTTCCCCATAGCAGCTCGTGTGGGAAATCCCACCCCGCCATGCCCTCAGTTGCCCACCCGCTGCTCCCACTCACTTGACATGCAGTGGCTTAGCAGGCGAGACAACGGTGTGTGGCATGGGGACACCAGGCTCCAGGACAGGCATATCAGTGAGTCTGAGCACAAACATATCTGCCTGGAACATATAGGGGCATGGAGTGGAGAAACCCTGCAGGAGGGGAGAGCACAGGGGTCAGCCGTGGTTGTGATGAGACACCCGGGGCAGAGCGCAGGGCAGGACCCTCACCTTCACCTCAATCCTGCCCGCAGCCTCGGGCAGGTGGGCAGCAATGAACCAGTCCCCAGCAGCAGGGGTGGTGACGTTCACAAAGGTGGTGTTTTGCACAGCACTGCTGAGGGTGATGCTGATGTTGTAGGAGGGACGGACGGTGGCGTTGGCAGGAAAGCGAGTGCCCAGCGGGTTAATGACGGGAGGGGCTCCGTGGCGAAAGTGCCTGTGAGAGAAACCATGGTCTGAGTAAAGCCAGGGATGTAGGGACACACTGGTAAGCTAACCTGGGATACAAACTAACTAGGAGACACCCCAGCTGGTCTGGGATTGGAAAGGGAGCAGGCTGAAAACCCCACATTTTCAAGTGGAGTCATCATTTTCCTCTGGTGAGGACTGGCTGCTATTAGCTTATCCAGGATTTATTTAGAGATTGGTTTCACTTGGCAGCTGATTAAGATTTACATGGTCCCATCAAGCCTGGAAGCAAATTTCCAACACTTAGTAAGGCTAAGCCCCACCCACAGACTACTGCTTTATAACCATCAGCAAATGCCCCATACAGGGAAAATCATCCACAGAGACCTTTTATTTTCTAGCTAAGATCTGCATCTTCCTGTTTCCTCTTTTAAGGAAGGCAGACAGACAGACTGAAAAGACACTTTCCAAGGAAGACCCGTATTACAGACTTCAGTACAGCAGCACTTCTGCTTTCCAGATAAGCCCAGCATTTGAAGCAGCAGAAACACACACAGCTAAGGAACATGGGAGATATTTATTCAGTCAATTTGGCATTTAATTTGATTGCTTTTGGACTACACTGCAACAGGTACAGCAAGCAAACATGACAGGTGATATGTTATTACCCCTTGGAGCTTATCTGGGTTAGCCATCACTTCTTGGATTATTGTTTAGCTGCTGCCTTGTCCCTCATGCCCCCAAACTACTGGAAACCTTTCTGGGAAGCAGAAAGCAGGAAGATCATCTGTGCCAGGCTGCTCAGGAACAACTAAGAGCGCCAGTCTCTGCCCAGGACAGACCAGGGAAGCACAAGCCGAGCAGCTTCAGTCACTCCCAGATCTCTGTGGAACGTGTGCTAGAGACCCATGTGACTCCATGGGCACAACTTGCTGAGGAAGCTTGATGTCCTCCAAAGATAAAGCTCAAAATTGGGCAAGTTTTTGACCTCAAATCCTTCAACAAGTCAAGTACTGCTTTAAGCAGCATTTCTTTCCCTGAGGTTGAGTTTGCAATCTTCACATGCTCTTGTATCCACAGGACACCACATTACTCTCCTAACTCTGCTCTACACTCAGCCACACCCCTTCTAAAGTGCCCCAAGATCTCCTCAGTTCTTATCTACTGGGCAGTTTGCCCATCTCCAACCAGTTTAGGTCTGCTCAAGTTCCTTGTAGTCCTGCCACATCCTTTGGCACCATGTGCAGGTTCTGCCAGGCCAGGAGCACCTCTGAGCAGCACATCTGCCTCACTGTGAAGCTCTCTCCAGTGTCCTAAGGGGTCTCTTGGACACCACACCAGAGGCAGCCCCAGATCCACTGGTAACATGAACATAAAACACTCCTACAGGTTTAAACACAGATTCAGTGCTACTACATGAAGAAACTACAGCTCCTGCAACTGAAGGGCTCGGCCTCCACCACCAACCAGCCCCAGCCACGAGTGACTGGGACAAGGGGACAAGAAGCCCACAAGGACAAGCCCTGGCGCAGGGACATACATACACAGTGATCTCCATGCTGGTGCACTCGGGGCCTTTACCCCGGGATGCCTGCAGGAGCCAACGTAGCAGCACAGTGTCTTCTGGCACGTGGAAGTGGAAGAGCTTGGCATTCCCATACCAGCTGTAGAAGGACAGCTTCTGTGCACTCTGAGAGAAGTACTCGGAGACATACAGGGAGTCTGGAAGGGAGAGAGCACAGCAGTTGGTGGGGGGGCTGCTGGGGCAGGCTGCAGGGCTTTATCCACCCACAGAAGCACATGGGAGGCTTAATGTTTCTTGGAAAAGTGCACTTTGTGTCCCTGATTTCTCATTCCAGTCCCATTAGATATGTGGTGATCCACGCACCTCCAGCCAGAGCCACCCACACTCCTGCTATAAAGCCATCACCCTGAACCAGAGAGCACTAACAGATGCCTAAACTACACTCTGAGAGACGTGCCCTGAAGATGAGAGATCACCAGAGACACCAAGGAGGAGGAAAAGGTCAGGAGGAAAGGTTGATGGCAGAAGGAAAGGTGATGGAATAGGCAGCAGGAAACCCTAGGGCACAGGGCAGAGCAGATGGGTGCAGGCAGCACAGGGCTGCCCTGTGCCCCAGCAGCAGTTAATGGTGCCAAGAGGCAAGAGCTGTGCCCTTGTCTTCTACTGAGCACATGGGCTGATGTTTTACATGGGCAGAGGGTGAAAGGACAGGAGGAATGATTTTAAACTAAAGGAGGGGAGATTTAGATTGGATGTTAGGAGGAAATTTTTCCCTGTGAGGGTGGGGAGGCACAGGTTGCCCAGAGAAGCTGTGGCTGCCCCATCCCTGGAAGTGTCCAAGGCCAGGTTGGACGGAGCTTGGAGCAATCTGGTCTAGTGGAAGGTGTCCCTGCCCATGTGATGGTCTTTAAAGGTCCCTTCCAACCCAAACCATTCTGTGGTTATGCATTTACCCAGCTCAGGACACAGGTATTGTTTTCCTGTGACACACAACACTATGAAAATTCATGTGCTGCAAACGTAACTGCTTTCAGACATACCTTCTAAAGCCTAAAGATTTTCCTAGCTGGAAGAAAGGCTGCTGGGATAGTGAGAACAGCCCCAGGGTAGGCTGAAAGGGCAGGCAAGAAAACAACAGCTACTCAGTCAAAGTGCCATCAGGACTAACTAGATCCTCCATCCCTCTGCCCAGCTGTACACCTACAGATCACCCCCAGCAAAATGATACATTAATCAAACCAGCCAGACTGCAACTCAGGGCTGGAAAAAAAGCATCACACCAGCTGAGAAAGGGATAAAACTGCACAGAGATAGCGGGGCCAAGGCCATGCTGCCCATCCAAAACCAAGGTAACACTCAGCAAGGGGGTAGAAGGTTATGTCTTCACATGTCTGCGGAGTGCTTCCTGCTGCTCCTTTCCTACTTTGGAATTCCCAGTGTGGGGAGAAACTGTGGCACCTTTCAGAGGCAGATTCTTCACTTCTATCATAGAACAGCAGTTAGGGTGAGTTAACTTGCCTTCCTCCAATGCTGCACAGGGTCATGCTGGAAACACAGAGGACCCAACTCTGTGTAAGAAAGATGTCAAAGAAAGAGGAAAACAATCCTCAGGCAGGACCAGATCCTTGGGACGTACTTCCTGCCGGCAGGAATCTAATCCTAGCACGAACTACTATTCATGCCCCAAGGAGGACGCTCGCCGGCCTGCACCCACAGCACTGCAAGGAGACAGGAACGATAATCATGGGTTTAACTCCTTGGCAACCTACCAAGCCAAAGCCTGCGGGCATCCTGCAATCCCAGCAGGGAAAGGAGGAAACAGGAAAGCGAGAAATACCAGCCACACAAGGCAGCTGGAGGATTTCCTCCTGGAGGAAGAGTGCGGCTGCCTGACCTTGCCGCAGGGGCTGCCCCAGCCACGCACCCGTGGGGGCCAGCCAAGGGAGCAGAGCCACCGAGTCGGGAAAGGCCACAGGGAAAAGTGAGCCTTGAGCAGGATGGCCAAGAGGCCACAGCCTGTGGGCAGAGCTGTCGCACTGCAGTCCCCATGCCAGGGTCACACTTCTCTCCAGGCCAGCAAGGAGCAGACACCACAAAAGGGGCTTTTCAAACCAATGCTCCCTGGCCGAAACGCCAGCGCAGTGCGTGGGTACTGCAGACAAAGCTGGCTGTGATCCCTGCCAGCCCGGGGACATTTCCCACACTGGGGCTATGGAAAGGAGCAGGCTTTCATCGGTGGTGTCTGTACCCCCAGCACACTTCACACGTGCTTGGCACTCTCGTTTCTGGCAGTCCATGGGGACATTTGGGCACAGGATGAGGGTAAGCAGGGACACAAAGCGTGATTAGAGCTGGGAGAGCCCTGGTCCTTCTCCATGCAACAGGTCCCATCAGACAACCTACAATCTGCCCCAACCCCACCAGCTGTCAGCCATGGTCATCACCTGCCCTGCACGTCCTCACCAAGCCAGAGCTCACTCTGTGTGGCTTTGGGGGAGGAAAGGGCAGACCAGCTGCAAAATTAAAAACTCCTGCAATCAGCAGTGCTCTTTATTAAGGACTGGTCAATTACGTGGAGTGAGCTCAAGAGCATTACCAGGTCAGAGCAGGCAGACCTGCCCTGCCCACGCACTGCCTGCCACCAGGTAAGCACCAGCTGGGGCTATGTAAAAAGTCCACTGACAAACAGCTTCTTGTGGTGCCAAGGGCTGAGCCCCTGCTCGCAGGCTGTGCTGGGCACCCAGAGCTGCACCAGCAAGCTGGTTTGTGACTCCCAGGCCACCCTCCGCCTGGGCTGACAAGGAAATACCACAGATAAACAGAACATCAGCACAGAAAAGCCTGAAAGACAGGTCACTGCAGCCGAAGCTTGTGCTCTGGCAGTGCATTTGCATCAAGAGAGAGTTCTCTGGCATGTGCTGTGCTCTGTTTGTGTCCATCCCCGTCTATTCAGTTTGCTCGGCACCAGCATGGCAACACCTGGAAAGTCCCGATTGACTGTTCCATGATGTGAAACAAGCTTTAAACCGAGCAAGAGACCTGTCCAGTAGATGCTGTTTTCCATCCTCTTCCATACAGATTTCACGTAAGCAGATTTCAAACGTATTATGCAAAAAACAAAAGTGTTTTAAGACAAGGAACAGAACGTGGTAGAATCCGTGATGCACAGAGGAGACACATTATTTCAATTTCAGATTAAAGAGTCACCTGCTATAGCTCGGGTTTGTTTGTCCAAAGATGATCTCATGGTAGTTTTAGGAAATAATACCTTGACTGCGGGTTCCACAGGGCTTCCCATCAAAGGGATGAAGCCCTCATTTCAAAGCAGACGCTGTCTAAAGCTACAAAGTTGATGATGAGCCTGACTCAAGAAAAGACTGGGTCATGCTGCAGGATGTTTGCCCATTTACAATGTAACAGAAATCCTTTATCCCGGGTCAAAAATCCTCCTACAAATGTTGCAGAACAGGGACCCCTCGCTCCCCTGGGGAGAGGCTGATCTTTGCCAGCGCGCAGACGTAACCCGACCGAGGCATTCCCGACCGAGGCATTCCCACGGCCGGCGGGACGGCGCCGGGACAAACCCAGCACCACACCTGAGGCGCAGGGGAGCTCTCCAGGGCTGGGAACCCAGCGAGCAGGATGCCAGAGCAGGGTGGGCCTGGGGCACGGGGCCATCTCGCCCGTGGCTCCCCGAGAGCCGCACGCTCTGCGGGCTGTGAGGAAGCGACAACCACCATCAACAGGACAGGACGGGCAGAACGAGCCGACCTCCGTGACGGGGTGAGCAGGTGAACAACCTCACCTCCCCAAACCTCTCCACCGCCACAGAAGCTCCGGGGAGGGGGGGCACAATCCCCGCGGGACCTCAGACCCACCGGTCTCCCAAAAGCCCCGCTCTCATCCATCCGTCTGCCTGCCCTGGAAGTAAAGTAACCAGAAAACAAGGCAAACCCAAGGAAAGCAACCGCTGCAAACACAGCAGAACCATCTGGGACTAGCCTGACCTCCCACTGCTCTGCAGGACCGGCACAAGCGCTGCTCCCCGGGGATGCTCAAGAGCCTCCGACTCCCTCGGGAAAGCACGAAGACACCCCAAAGTCACTGCAGATCCACCCCGGCAGCAGCTGCGGGACCCGGGGCAGCTCCGGGGGCTCCCTTCACCATCACCCCGCCGCTTTCCCACCGCCGCCTCTGCCCCCCGGGACCCCGCCGGCCGCCCCCCGGCCCCGCCGATCCCCCCTCTCCCACCCCGCCGGGACTCACCGGGGCCGGTGCGGTTGCCGCGGCCGGCGGGCAGCGCCAGGAGCTGCAGCAGCAGCAGCAGCAGCCGCGGCAGGGGCGGCCCGGCTGCCCCGGCCATGGCCGCCCGCCCGCCCCGCAGCGCCGCCGCCGCCGCCGCCGCTTCCGCCGCCCGCCCCGCCCCGGCCCGGCCCCCCGGCACCGCCTCCCCGCACCGGGAGGGACGGACCGGGAGGGACGAACCGGGGCTGCCCGCGGAGCTCCGGCGGTGCGCGGGGCCGGAGCTCGCACCGGAGCGCACCGCCCCGCTCCATCCCGGGAGCCCCCGGGATGCGCCTCGCGAGTCGGAGCATCCCGGGCACGGGGGAGAGAGCCCGGGGGTGGTGTCGATGGTGCTCCTGGGTTTGCTCCTCAGCGCCGTGAAGGCCGAGGAAGGTTATAATTTGAGATCAGTTTAAGCTGAAATCACAAACTTTCACATGGCTCGGTCATAACCGGACAGCACAACGTGCCCTCGCTCAGACGGGAAATCACTGGGGACGCTCAGCCCTTCAAACTCATGGGTGATTTTGTACTGGTTTCTGGAAAGTCCGATTGCCTTCTCTGCTCTCATGTATCTGCCATGTTCATGGGACTCCCGGGAAATGCGGCTTTCATAGGCATGGTCAACTCATTCTGATTTTCCAGTTGATTTCAAAAGAGTCAAGGATTTTCTCTTTTACATGCCTTTTCCTTGGGATTCCCTCTGATGTGTTGCCCAGCAGAATAATGAAGCTTGGGGACAGTCTTGGAGTCCTTGCTCAGGCAAAAATCCCACCACTCCCTTACGGGTCAGCTTAGTTGAGGACTTTCGGACCTGTTTCCAGTCAACCACAAGTTCCCTGAAGAAGGACTTTCTACTTCTGGAGCTCAAAATCTTTGCCTCTTGCTCTCACAGGATATTACTCTTTGTAATAAGTTCCTGGGGCATGGGAAGGAAATCCCCTGGGGAAGTGAGTGTCATTTTCTAGGAGCTCTGACATCACCAAAATCCCAGTCAGAGCAGGCTGTGTGCTCAAAGCTGGCAATGTCCTCATCTGATTTAGGAGGAGACTTCCTTGAAGTCAGCCCAGAAGCTTGAGCACATAAGCTCAAGGGATGGGAAAGGACTATTCCACTAATTTCCAGCTTCAATTTGTTCACTGCTTGTTCATTTCCGTTTGCCCCTGTGTGATACTATCCTTGAATTTTCAGAGCTCTCCTTCTAAGAGGAAAACAAATAAACCCTTCCATCCTCATTCTACATCAATTTAGCCTTCAACTCCACTTTTAGAGATATCAGCTCATCTCCAATCAGCCCTTATGAATTACTTTCTTGAAATGCTGTTTCTAATTATTTTCCTCTTAAAAAAGGAAAAAAGAAGACATTCAGTGTCAAAGATCTGAGTATAAATTAAGCTTATCTAGCACAACACAGAGTCAGATCCATTATGTGTTACAATACCTGTTTTTTTTTTCACAGCTTGGGTCTCTTGGACTTGCTTGTTCCCAAGTAAAGCATTCCAGTGTTCACTGTAGCTGTGTGGATGGATGCTGTAGGACATGCCTCCTCCAGACTGACAGCTGCCCCAAATACATGGGGACATGCAAATGTTGTCATTGGCTTAGTGACTGTCTGGGCTGCTCCTTTTCCCTTTGGCTAAGCAGCCTTGCAGCCTCAGAAGGGATGAGTTTGGGCCAGGGAGGGTCTCCTTTTGGCTGCAGAGCTGGAGTTGGGGCTGAAGCTGGGGAAGCTGAAGCTTCCTCCACTTGCACAGGCAGTGCTGCAGGTGGATCACAAAGACTTGCAGGCAGGCAGAAGATCCAGCTCCAGTGGTATCTGCCTCATCCTGTGTGGCATCAAGAACCCACAGGACTCGGAAAACCACATGGGAGGTTCTGTTTATGCTGAAGCCTGAGGGACCATGGCCATGCTGGGGCCAGGGCGTCTGTCTGACTCAGTGACACTCTGAATGCGGTGTCGGTGTCCCTGTGATGGTTAGGGCTGACCACTTCTGCTTCTTGCTCTTTGGTGCAAGAGTCCCAAATTGCAGCCCTTCATTAGGAAGTCAGATGAAAGAGGAAGACCCTGTGAGAGTGCATGTCCTACAGTGTTTCAAACAGGCCTGTGGAGAAGTGTGGATTATATACTGTAAGTATCCCTCTTTGAGGCAACAACCTGGAAAAATAAATAATGGTGGCCTGTCCAAATTGGATTTATGGAGCTTTAACAGTGCTGATCCATGAATTTTGATAAATACATTTCTACTATTAATAAAGGCACTCAGCTTCTCAACTATTGAGGGATGTCTAAAAGCTTTCTGGATGAGCAGCTGCAATGCACATTTTGCTGTATTGCTTTCCATAAATCCATAGCTGGGATCCTCTTGGCCATGTGCAAAAGTCTCTGGAGAGCACAGAGCTGGCACAGTCTGATCCCCTATTTCTGTTTGATCCCAGCGCAAGGAGTAAAAAAGTGGCACTGACTAGAAAACTCTCTGTTTTAAATATCTTCAGGCAGATCTTCCTTGAATTGTGTCCACCCAGCAGCTTGACTTGAAGTCACTGTGACAGGGGAAGGAAGAGTATAATGAAGAACTGTATCCCAGGATTAGGGACCAAAATTCTGCTGTTAGAGTTGCAGAGTTTTAGCTTTTGACAGAAAAGTCAGATGATGCTCCATTACTGCAGGAGACTGCTGAAAGGATATTTGATGTACTCTGTGGAATGCTGCTACATGCAGCTCCCAGTGTTACTCACAAACGGAAAAACAGGAGGTCAATCCTTTCAGTGTAGACAAAGAGGGTGACCTGGATAGGGAAATATGATCTAAAACAGAGGAGGCTGAACTTAAACTGGCTATTACAGCTCAGGAAAAAGATGCTGGAGTCCTCACTGATGGTTCATCAAGATTGCAGCCTTGATGTGCAGCAAAAAAAAAGCCAACAAAATGTGGTGATGTCATCAGGAAGGACTTGGGCTTACAAAATAAGAAAGAGGGCACCTCCTGCCTGTTGTGTAACAGCTTGGTGCACCCACATCTGTGCAGGTCTGGCTCTGATCATAGAATCCTATAATCATGGAATAAATTGGATTGGAAGGGACTTTTAAAGGTTGTCTAACTCACCCCCTCTGCCATGGGGTGACCAGTAGGTCAGGTTGCTCAGAGCCCCATCCAACCTGGTCTTGAAAGGTTCCAGGGATGGGGCATCCCAACCTCTCCGAGTAACCTATGCCGATGTTTTACCACCTTCATTGTGAAAAACTTCTTCCCTGTATCTAATCTAAATCAAACCTCTTCATTTAAAACCATCACCCCTTGTCCTATCACAACAGGACCTCTTAGGATGTAAGAGCATTGTGGACATAGAGCCCTGAGCAGGATAACTGAGATCAAGGGGGTGGGGTAGCTGCACTATGAGGGGGTTCCAGGGAGGCTGGGATTTTTCTCTGGAGAAGGGGGAGCAAACATGCCAGCCCTACAAAATCATAAAGAGAACGTGGACCTGGTGCACATGCATGATGAGTTGGAGGCCATCGATCAGTCTGGTACATTGGTTCCAAATGGATAAAAAGGACTTTATTTGGAGCAGGTGGGAGAATGAACTTCTGGAATTCACTGCCACAGGAGGTTGTGGAAACAAATAGGATCAGCAGGTTTATGAAAGGTGGAGCAAATTCATGAGCAGCAGCAGCTCAACAGACAGATGCTGAAGGCAACAGGTAGGAATGTACCCTCTGGAATTGCTATTACTGCTTGTGTGGGAGCTGGAGGAACACAACCAAAGCTGTGCCCTCCCCAGATGGCATCTCCTGCTGCTGAAAAATACAGAAAAACAACACATGGAGAGAGGAAGCACTGATGTTACCAGCAGAGCATTGCCTATCATCTCAGCTCCAAGCAAAATCAATCTCCCAGGTGGTTGCTGTGTGGTGGGAAGACAGGGCAACGAGCAGGAAGAAATTTTTTGCATTTCTATTCAATTTCCATCTTTGTAGTGAAAATCTAATCAATGCTCATTTTCTGTCTTCTACCACTTTTCCTTTTTCCACTGCCAAAACAGCCAGTGGAGGAGGTGGGAGGATCCCAAAAAGTTTGAATTAAAGTATATTTCAATCATTCCTTATTTTCAGACTGCCTGCCTGAAAAAAAAATCCCCTTTACCTCAAAAACTGATGGAAGCCACCTCCAAACATGCAATATCTCTGGGAAAAGAGGGAGGGGGATGGGGTCACAGAAATGAGACCACTGTGTCTCTTATGATTAGCAGGGTAAAAGGAGGAAACCAAGGAACTACAAACCAGTCGGCTTCAAGTAAAAAACAGCCAAACAGTGGGACTTTTAATCAAAGAAAGAGATGAGTAGTAATCATGGCCATTGCCAGGAATGAATCCTTTCAGATGAGTCTGTTTTCCTTCTTTGACAGATTCCAGTTCTTTGTTTACCATTATTATTCACTGTTCTGTCATCAATAGCTTGTGTTGTAGTGGAGAATGTCCTTATTAAGTTCTCAGATTTTCCTGAGCTGGAGAGGATGCAAGCACTGGCTTAAAATTCAAAAGGATCCAGACAAATCAGAGAGATCATTTCAGCAGGGAAAATCTGACATTTAGGAAAGAGTGGCTGTCCAAACACAGCAAAGAAGCAGAAGACCTATTGGCTGCACCACTCATGGGTTACACTATTGCCATATTGAATTCCAATATGGGATGTAGAAACAAGAACAGTTTGTAAAACACATGATGTTTTCCCTCCTCATTCCAGCAAAAGGATCGCTCAGCTGCTCTCCTAAGATCACCTTCCAGTGAGGAATTAATTCTCCATCTTCCCACTGCTTGTTTGCTAGATCAAATTTTAGCAGAGAAGCAGTGGGAAGATAGAAAATTCATGGAGAATTCCTGTTAAACTCCCCTAGGATGCTTGACCTCCTCCAGAAGTACATTTTTGTGTCCCTTTCCAGGACACCCTCTCTAGGGCCATGACTATCTATCCAACATAATAAGATTAGAATCCAAACTACCTGGACAATGCTGTTTGCAGCCCCTCAAGAGGCTGGTGAAAGTGCTGTGATCAGGTAAGCCATAACCATCAAGCTCATTTCCTGATGTCATTTTAGCTCCTCTTTCAATAAAAATGAGCTCTGAGATGCCACTTGCCGTGGTGACATCACAGGAGAGAACACTGTGCTGTTCTGGGGTACCTTTGAACCCCGGGTGCTTTGTCCATCAAGAATAAATGAGAGCTGAGAAAGGCCTGCAGAAAGTGGAGACATCAAAACAGGCATGACCTGGAGATATTCATCTTCCTTCTTCTGCTGAAGCTGCCTGGTGTGACTCGGCTTCCTGAGTGCTGCCATGGCCTGGATCAGGGGGCTTTGTCTCCAAATCCACCTCCTCAGCGTCACCTGGGGCTGTTTCAGGCTGCTGCTGCTGTGGCAATGCAGAAGTTGCCTCCAACTCTCTCCTCAGCACTGGAGCTGCAGCAAAGCCAGCTGCAAAACCAGCCTGGGGCAATATTTGACCTGCCCCGCTCCAGAGCGTGGCTGCTGTGGTGCTGGTGGGTCCCAAGGCAGCTGGGCAGGGATGCCAGCTCAGGGAGCGCCAAGCTGTGGCCAGCGTGTCTGTCCCGTGGGGCAGGCTGCGTCCTGGGGCACACGAAGCCGTGGTCACCGAGGGATGCCCAGTGAAGAGAGCCGCTGCGCTGTGAGCCAGGAGGCACAAGGGGCTCGGGGCTGGAACTCTCAGCGCTGGACACAGACGGATGGGAAGGGGTCCTGCACCCCCCGTCCGAGCTGGCACCGGCGTCCCCAAAGCACTCCCCAAAGCACTCGGGATCCGGGGCTGGCTGGAAGCCCGCTCGCAGCAGCCCCGCTTCCCGCAGCCCGCGCACCCTCTGCCTGGCCCCGGGAAAGCACCACGGCTTGAGGTCCCCCTCTGGTGGCAGCAGGGACAAATGGCTGGGACAACACCAGCGCAGCGGTCCTCTGGCCGGGCAGAACCCTGGGAAAGTGCTGCAGAGGCAGGACACTGCCCACTGCCGCCCGACGTGTCCTGCCTGAGGTCACGGCACGGCTTGGGAGCAGTCAGGAGCTAAAGCCGAGCTGGGAACCACTTTCACCCCTCACACACACATTGTCCCCACACTTCTCTTACACCTCGTTTCATGTACCCACCACGCTCAGGACATTGAGAGCCCTTAGTGGTTGAGTTAGCAGGAGTCCAAGCCCGTGCTGGATTTGATGCTGGCTCTTCCCAACGCTTTCCACACCAGGTCACACCTCCTTGCACACCTGTGTGCCCTGAGTCCCCACCATATCCTGGTTTTCCACGAAATCCCCGGGAAGTTGTGCCCACAGCTCTGCCTGGGTGATGTTCCTGGTTGGAGGGGTGGAACCTGCTCCAACACCTGCTCTGCACAAAGGGAGATCAGACTGCCCAGGGTTGGAACCAGCTCCAACACCTGCTCTGCACAAAGGGAGATCAGACTGCCCAGGGATGCCATGTGTGGCTTTCTCCTCCCTTCCTCATCATGCCCAGTGGGTCACAGGTGCCAGTACAGTGGCCATGTGAGATCATGATGCCTGAGGTGCACTGCAGAAGAAACCCTGGGGTCTGAAGGGCCTCCTTCTCTCTTTGGAGTCATTGGAGTTTCTCCTGTCTCTGTGCATTCACTGACAGTGCCTGGAGGCCATGGGACTAGGGAAGAGTCCATCTTTGCCAATGCCAAGGATCAAAGGACCTTGTGGCAACCTTAGCTAGCTTTGTGAGCCACCCTGAGGCTTCCTTGAACCTTCCCCCCTCACTAAGGACCTTCCAGCCCTTACTCAGCACCTGGCAGGTTGTAGCCTCCTGGGACTATCTGTTGCCCAGTCTCCCACCACACCCAGAGCTGGAGCAGAGCCCACACTTTCCCTTATCAGCCCCCTACCACAGCCACCCTGCTGTGGGCTGTGATAAGGGCTGGGGGGGGGGGGGGTGTGCAGACAGCAGCACAGGTCCTGGGCTCCTTTTTGTGCTCTTTACCCACCCCACACTGCTGGATCTGGAGCTGAGCCCCATCTACTCCCCTTGCAGCTCCCCAGGACCCTTCCACAGTGACACCCGAGCAATGGGGCATTAGGTGGAGACAGAAGCAGTCTTCCACCACTGCACAGCCCTGTGTGCAAAGAAAGATGTCCCGGCACAGGGAGGTCCTCAGGGTGTTCTCACACTGCCACCAGGCAGAGGGTCACAGGTGCCAGGAGCCCCTGTACTCCTGTGTCTTCCGCAAACATTTCCAGGAGGAGATGCCCTCCAACACTTTGTCCTGAGCAAGGGTGCACAGGCTTGGTGATGCAAGAGGGGATCCCAGCGTGGAATTCTGGTGGGACATCCTGGGGCTGCAGGGAGCCCCAGATCTTCCAGTCTCCCCCTCCACTGGCAGCTAGGAATGCTCTGCTTGCTCCCAGAGCCCCACGGCAGCAGAGCAGTGTCTGCCTGCTGGATACCACCCCCCAGATGCTGCCTCCTCTCAGGGACAGCGAAACCAGAGCCCATTTCCTCCATGTACCCACCTGGTGGGGGAACCTCCAGTTCAGACCCCCAGAGCACATCCCTCCCGCTCCCTTCCCGCAGGCAGCACACAGAGCAGGACACCAGAGCTGGAGCACAAATGCAAGAGACTTTATTTCAGAACATTTGACTGCTCGCTGTCGGAGGGCTGGTGGTGTGTTGGGCCCAGCTCTAGCCACGGTACACGTCTTAACGGTACTTGGCAGTCAGCACAGTGCCCACGGCACACAGGAACTTGTCCAGGGAAGCGTGGACCTCTGGGGTCAGGAGAGAGGGGTTGTGGCAGGCCACCACCACCAGGAAGCACTGGCCCAGCAGCTGAAAGGCAAAAGGATGTGGTGAGCAAGGGAATGAGGCAAGGAGGTAGCCAAGGCGTGCAGGAGGGGAGCTGGGCTGGTCATCCCTTCCCAGGGCTGGTCACTCCTTCCCAGACACTCACTTTGAAGTTGACAGGGTCCACGCGGAGTTTTTGGGCATGGAGGTCGCTGAGCTTGGAGAGGGCACCAGCAATGTCATCGACGTGGTTGGCAGCTTCGACCAGTGCAGCCGCCACCTTCTTGCCGTGAGCCTTGACCTGAGCAGATCCCTTTCCTAGGTCAAAGTGGGGGAAGTAGGTCTTGGTCTGGGGGTAGGTGGTGAACATCCTGGAGAACAGAGCGGTTCAGAGACGGGTGAGTCAGGGACAGGGAGGCACAGGACAGAGACAGCTGCGGATGGGGAGAAGAGGGGGCAGATGCGAGGGAGTCGGGGCTGGAGAGGAGAGAGGGTCACGCTGGGGACGGCCACAGTACCTCTCCAGGGTCTCGGCGCCATACTCCTCGGCTTGGCCGCCGATTTTGCCGAAGACGGCCTTGACGTTGCTCTTGTCGTTGGGGGACAGCACCATGATGTCACCTCTGCCTCGACAGCCCCAGCACGGGTGTCCCCGCTGGCCGCCGCCGCCCTTATATGCGGTGCTGGGGCTCCGCCCGCCCCCCGCCCCCCGCCCCGGTCCCGGGGGTGCTGGACCCCGGCCAGGCGGGGCCACCGCCCGTCCTCCCCCGCCCCGCCCCGCCCGGGCACCGGCACCGGCACCGGCACCGGCACCGGCACCGGCACCGGCGGGGGGGCTCTGCCTCGGCACCGCGGGGTCGGGTCAGGGTTACAGTCAGGGCTTGTTCCAGCCCAGGTGGGTGGTCTCTGCCCCACGGGCACACGCTGACATGACAGCAGGGTTAGGCTTGGGGTTAGGATGAGGTTTAGGTTTAGGTGTAGTGCCTGGGCTGGCATGGGTTGTCGTTAGGGTCTGCACTGGCACTGGCAGAGGAGCCGGTGTGTGTCCCCTCCTGGCATGGGGTGGGACACTGGCTGGGTGCTCCTGGCACAGCCTGGGTGGGTTCTGGCCAGGTGTTGGGACAGCAGCAGCGGGGATTCTGTGCCCCACACCCACACACAGCCCCGTGTGCACCTGCATGTACAGGCTGACCACCCAACAGCCTGCACACACACCCCTGATCTGCCCCAGGACACACACTGCCCCTCCACGCACTGCCAGCTGACACCTACACGTCCTTGCACACACATGTGCTGTCCCTATACAGCCCTCTGCCATGCAACACAGTCCCTGTGCACAGCTGCCCCACTGCACTCCCTGCTCCTGTTCCTCAGGATACCCCACACCGGTGTATCCCACACCACCCCACAGTGTGCGACCTGCTCCTTGAACCACAGTCACGTACGTCTCTTTGCTAACAGACCCCGGAGCTCCCCTGCCCCAGCCCCCTCTCCTGCACAGTCTGTGCTGGTCCTGGTGCTGTGGGGCACTGCGGGACCCTGACTTCTAGGCAGGGAGGACACTTGGCAGAGCCACAGGATCAGCACTGGGCACTGCTGCAAGCTCTTTGGGCAGTTACAAGGGACCACAGTGGTCTGTGGTGGGCCCTGTGTGGTCCAAATGACGAAGGTGAGGAATGTAACAAGGATGAGGAAGATGAAGGTGGTGAGGAAGACAAGGAGGGTGAGGGGGCTTGCAGAGCTTGCACTAGGTTTGGGAGGTGGCACAGACCAGCAGGTGATAGTTCACACCCGTGTTTCCTCCATGGCTGAGGTTCTTATCATTTGTGTTTAGGGGAGATTAGCTCAGTCTGGCACCACTTCAGAATGGGGAGGGAGGGCCGGGGGGGCTGATTTTCTGGGAAGCAGCAGCAGGGCAGTGTCTGCTGCATGTGTGTGCATGGGGGGAGCTGCCAGGGTAGCAGAGCCCTTCAAACTGCTGGCACAAAAACAAATAGGTGTAAACGCACATGAGCACACTGGGGTGTGGACTGGGGTGTGTTTGAGGATGGAGCATAAGTGCTGTGGGCTCACCTGCAGGAGCAGGGGCTGCCGTGGTCAGGGACTGCCAGGCCTGTTTGTGAGCAGGCAGGATCCCTGCGTGCCCCCACCTGCCTTCCCCCTACCTGGACACTCAGGCACCTCTCTCCTGCAGGACCTCATCTCCTCCCTCTGGTGTCACAGCACAGAGCAAACCCAGGGCTAGTTTAGTATCTCATAGCCCGCCACCTGTGATCACTGATTTTTTTAAAATTCAGGCTCAAAAGTCCTGAAACCAGTATCCCTATACTGGACTGCAGATTTGCCCATCCTATTCCTCCCCTGCCCAGGTCCCAGGAGAAGAGCAGACACCTGGGGCAGGTGTGGAGGCTCTTCCCTGGCAGTTGACTGGCATTCGTGACTCAGGAGCTTGAGTCCAAGAACAGGCTTTGTGTTTAATGGTCTGAGGTGGACTTTTTTCTCTCCATGATTTCTCTGATTGCTTCTGGAGCTCATGCAAGCACATAGCTCCCTAATAAAGTCCTAAAAAGCCATCTTGATAGATGGAGACAGGCAGGATTTATCCTACACCCCCATCAACCCCCCCGGCATCCTTCAAGGGGATGCAAAGATCACATTTGTCTTGGCACAGCCTTCGCCCTGCCCCCCTGGAGGGATGCAGGCACAGCTCGATTCCCTGGCTCCTGCCATCAGCTGCATCCCATGCAGGGGAGGGTTGGAAGGGAGCAGGGCCCTGGGGGACACCCAGGGAGCCCAGGGCTGGCGCTGCCCTTCCCGTACCACATCCATCACACCCGCAGCCCCCTCCCTCCGGCAGGAGCACTGCCACACTCCAGCCCAGCCCCCGGCCCCGGCACAAACAGACGCGTTACTGCAGCAAAGGAGTCTTTTTTTATTGATGCTACACGAGCACGGCTGACAGCTCATCTGTACTTCTCAGCCAGCACGGCGGCCACGGCCGACATGAACTTGTCGACGGCAGAGTGCACCTCGGGGCTGTACTCCTTACCCAGGCGCACGGCCAGCACCACCTGCAGGCACTGAGCCAGGAACTGCAAGGCAAAACAGGGCTTAGCACCGCCACTACAGCCCCCACGCCCCCATCCCGGTCTCTGTCTCACATCCCCTGTCCCACATCCCCTGCTCCCCATTCTGATTTCCCTCCCCATCCCCTGTCCTCCAACCCCCTTCTCCCACCCTGATCCCTGTCCCCAGACCCTGTCCCTCAGTCTCCATTCCTCGTCCCCCGTCCCCTGTTCCCTGCCTCCCCATCCTGATCCCTGTCCCCAGACCCCGTCCCCCTTCCCCATCCCCATCCCCATCCCCATCCCCATCCCCATCCCCATCCCCATCCCCATCCCCATCCCCATCCCCATCCCCCGCCTGCCTTGAAGTTGACGGGGTCCACACGCAGGTTGTAGGCGTGCAGGTTGCTGAGCTCAGACAGAGCCTGGCTGAGGTTGTCCAGGTTCTTGATGGCAGTGCCCAGGGCAGCCACCACTTTCTTGCCATGGCCACGGATCTGATCAGAGCCTTGTGACAGGTCGAAGTGGGGGAAGTAGGTCTTGGTCGGGGGGTAGGAATGGAACATCCTGGGGGAGTGGGACAGTCAGTGGTGCTGACCCCAGCCGGACCCACCACACTGGCCCCTCCGTGGGGCTACCACCCCCTCGTCCCCCCGGGCCACGGGGTCCCCAGGCCGGTACCTCCACAGGGTCTCGGCTCCGATCTCCTCCTCGGCGCCGCCCAACTTTCCCCAGACCTGCTGGATCAGCTTCTTGTCCTCGGCGGTCAGCATGGTGGCGGCTGGAAGAGTGGGCAGGGGTTGGTAGCAGCAGCACCTGCAGGGACGCCTCTTATAGCCACTGGCACCTCCACCCAGCCTTATCTTATCACACTGAGGGGCAAGGGGATGGCTGGGCTCTGGGAGCGGCTGCGGCACTGCCTTGGAGGGGCCCAGATGCCTCGAGGCGGCCCTGCCCTAAGGAGGCCCCTGGGGGGCCCAGCTGCCTGTCCTGCCCTGCTGCACCAGCCCAACACCAGAACTGGGCTGGGGGCAGCACCTTACCAGGCTGCCCCATGGACAGCAGCAGCCCTGGGCATGTCCCATGCGTGCCACAGCCTTTTCCACCCTGGCTGGCATGTTCTCAAACCTCCTGTTGTGATCCATCATTCCCCACAGAGAGGCCAGGGTCCTCCTTGGCTCTGAGGGTGTTGAGGTAGGTCCCACAAGTGTCCCTGGTCCCCTCCAGACTTTGGCACATCCAGCCCCTCTCTGCTCCAAGAGCCCCATGGCCTCTGACTAGGAGCCATGGACAAGCCCCCCCCTGAGAAACCCAGGCAGGGAACAACCTCTTCTTTGGGTTCATGGTCTTCCCAAAGTCCATCCTGTCATGCTTGTCAGTCATGGACTCCCTCCCTTCTTCCCATTCCCATGTGTGCTCCTGCCTCTCCCTATAAATGCTGGGACTTCTCGCAGGGCACATGGTGGCTGGCCATACAATAACAGAATTTTAGAGTAATAGGATTACTAATGTTGGAAAAGGTGTCTAGGATCATTGAGCCCAACCATTCCCCCAGCACCGCCAAGGCCAACACTAAACCAGGTCCCCAAGAGCCACATCTACACATCTTCTAAATCCCTCCAGGGACAGGGACTCCACCACTGCCAAGGACAGCCTGTGCCAGTGCCTGACAATGCTTTCAGTGAAGAAATTTTTCTTAATATCCAACCTAAGCCTCTCCTGGCACAACTTGAGGCCATTTCCTCTGACTCTCACATCGTTCTCTCAGCCTCTGTAGGAAGGAGTTGGTGCAAACATGGGGTAAGGGACATGCCAGATGCTGACAGAGCATGTCAGTCAGGGATTTAAACCTCCAGGTTACCTGACATCCATGGATGCAGAATGCTTTAAAAGCTGCTGTGGTGACATGTTTAGAGCCATTTGGTGGTCTGAGAGCATCCACACCACTTTTTTCCCCCTTGTCCAAACACAGTCCCTAAACTCCATGGATGAGATGAGGACTGCCACTTGCAGTGCTGGCTCAGGCTGGCTATCAGAGCAGGCTGAAGGCTGTGCACCCACTGTTTGTTTCACCAGAAGTCTCTGAGACAGGAGCTGACATGGTGCTGTGCTTTAGGTTTTGGCCAAACTGCCCCCAGTAACACACTGATGTTCCAGGTTCTGTTGAGCAGCATTTGCACAGCATCAAGACTGTCTCTGTTTCTCACTCTGCCCCCACCCAGGGAATAGCTTTCAAGGTGCTGGGAGAGGACACAGCCAGGCAGATAGGCCCAACTAACCAAAGATAACTGACCAACCATATAACACCATGCTCAGCCATCAAAGGGAAAAGAAGGGGTTTGAGGGAGTTTTAGGGGGGTTTTCCATGGTTTTTACTCATGAACTGGCTGAACATCAGCCTACCCGTGGGATGTGGTGAGTGATTGCCTTTGCATCCCCCGTTTTATTTTCTTCCCCGTGCTTCCACTTAGTCTTCACTTACTAAACAATTATTTATGTTTGTTTGTTTGATTTTGACCCCAACTTTTTCTTGGTTTTATTTTTCCTTTGCCCTTCACCTCATCCCATTGCAGGGGGGAAGTGAGTGGGCAGCTGGGGTGCAGTGGCTGCACAGTGGGGTCAACCCACAGCATGAAGCACATCAGATACCATGTCCATGCCCCATGGAGAGAGGCGTGACAGGACAGTGCCCTGCACTGCAATGCAGGTTTGATTCCCAACAGGCTGGGATGGGTTTTGGATAAGTTAAGCAAAAAGCCTGGATCCATTCAATGTCCTGGCAGGATACAAGACTCTTTCCTGGTCAGCCTGTGGTGGATATACCTCGGTGAGCAGCTGCATTCATAGGGCTCCAGCCCATTCTGGGCTTCTGCTTAATGGTATGTTGCTCCTACTGAATGTTATGTTACCCCCACTGAACTGGCACATGAATTAGTACAAGTTTGTTAGTATATGAATTAGTACATTAATTTATAAAGTTTAGTATTTCCCCCTCCATATTGTGTAGACATTTCAGAACACCCCTGCCTGAACAGTCAGGTGTGGGCAGAACACATTGAGATGAAAGCACAGAGACCATAGCTCACATTTGAATTATTTATTGGGTTTTGCAGATGACTGAGCCCCTGCAGAGGGGATTTAAAGAGCTGCCCAGGAAGGGGTGATACCCCAGAGCCTGGCAGCAGGGCTGGGATGTAGATGGGTCTCCCTCACCCTCTGTTGAGGCCATTTATCTGTACTTCTCAGTTAGAACAGAGGAAACACTGGACAGGAACTTGTCCCACGCAGCATGAACTTCTGGGGTGAAGTCACTGGGATAGCGGGCAGCCAGAGAGCACAGGATACAGTGGGAAAGCAGCTGTAAGGCAAAGCAGCATGAAATCCATCATAATGAGTACCAGGTATCAGTGTAGGGGTCTGCAATGGACCTTGGGCCCAGTGTGCTCTGGGATGACAACTACGTGTCCCACAGGCAGTGCTGCTGCCTGAGATGGGAGTGAAGAAGCACAGCTGTCTTTGGCATAGGGCAAAAGGCACTGCTTGATCCCACTCCCTCTTCCATGTGTCCCTTCCTTCCTCAAGTGCAACAAAGTTCATAATTTATTAAAACTTTGTTCAAGACAGGTGATGTAGCTTGAGGTGTGAGGCAGATTCAGGAATTACAGCTAAAACAGCAGAGATTTGAGCCTGTCTAACACAAACCACAGGAGCCCCTTGAGTAGTTCTTTGCCTGCACTGGGCCAGAACTTCCATTAAAAGACCCAATCCCAGGTTAAAAATCACATGAGAAGCAGGCTGTGCAGCACAGTCAGGGATCAAGCTGCCATTAGCCCACATGACCTGTGGTCTCTGATTCTGTGATGGCAGTTTCCACCCCTGAAAGTTTCTGTGCTCACTCACCTTGAAGTTCACGGGGTCCACCCTGAGGATGTAAGCATGCAGCTCACTGAGCTTGGCCAAAGCCCCTTGAATGTCATCAACATGTTTCACAGCTTCCCCGACGGCATGCATGACCTTGGAGCCGTGGCCACGGAGCTGAGCTGAGCCTTGGCTCAGATCAAAGTGAGGGAAGTAGGTTTTTGTCTGGGGGTAGCTGAAGAAAAGCCTGGAGGAAAACAAGAAGAAGATGCTCAGCAGTAGAAATGGTATGAGGTGGTAAAACCTCAGAGCAAGCGCAGTGTAAACCTTCTGCAGCACATGCAGATTATACAGCAGGTTAATCTGTACATACTAGAGAAGAATTAAGTGTTAAAAAATATTTAAAATTTAATGTAGTTTCAGGTTTGGTTTTGTTTTTAATAAACAAAACCCCGAAATTGTCACCAAATTTCCTGTATTATACTATAACCAAGTTTCCAGGACCTTCAAACTGAAATGAAAAAACCAGAATTGATATCAGTAGTACTCAGAATCCTGAAAGGAGGATCGCAATACTTTCAAGTGAGCTGTAAATAGTATTAAAATCACTTTGAATAACATGAGAATTTCTGAATATTTACAGACCCTTTTGTGCCAGCTTGCTTCATTGGTATGGACTTTGAATTACTGTGCCATGCTTCATGCAGGGGATCCAGCTGTCTTGTTTCCTAACAGTTTGTTACTTACCAACTGGAACAATGGAACCTGAGCATCCAGTGAGTTTGGTGGATAGCTATTCTCTTAATGGATAAAAACTGTAAGAGAAAGCACATCACTTGTACAATAAACTGCTTCAAGTTTATCCCCTAACAGGGATAATGGTGTTTAGGACACCGAGCAGGAATGACTTTGAATTCCTCGCCAGTGCTTCTGGCTATGAATTCTTCTGTACGGCTATAAGGAGAAACAAAACCCTATTAAATTGTTTAAAAAATCATGGTTTACTGCTAGATTTTGAAGCATTTAGTAGCACAGATATAACTCCTGAAGATTACATATCAAACAGCACAACTCTCCATCAAGTCTCCCCGGTCCCAGCCTGCTCTCACTCACCCAAGTTCTACATGAGATGCATCCCGATAGCAAAGCCCTCTTTGGGGGACTGCTGAGGCCTTACCTCTCCAGTGATTCTGCCCCAATGGCATCAGCTTGGGTGGCCACCTTGGCCCAGATGGTGACCACGGCGGCTTTCTCGGCTTGGGTCAGAGTCATTGTGCGGGTGGTGCTGGCTCTGTTCCCTTGGAGTGACAGCTCGGAGCAGGTTTGGACTCACCACCCTGGCAGCCCTGGTTATAAAGGGGAAGGGGGGAGCAGACCTTGGTGCCTGTCCACACTCATTGGTCATTCCAGAGGCCCACTCATGGAGTGGGGGGACGCTTATCTCCTGAGAGGCACTGGCTACTTCAGCAAGGGTCAGCACACTGCCGTCCTTGCCCACTGGCCTTATCAGCTTCTTGCTTCTAAACCTAGCCACCATGTGGTCCAAAGAAATTGTCTGGACATGTATTGATACATGAACAGAGATATAATGCTGCAAAATTCCATTGATGAAGCAGTAGGACACATCTTTAAGTGGAGGAGCATGTGGACTCCAGCATACTAAGGAGCCTGGAGAGGAGTCTGTGTTTCTTCCCTTGGTTCACAGATGTGAACACGAGACTCTGGGCCTTCTGACCCAGCCACTTCCAGGATACGTGGCTGCACCATGTACAATATTTCACATAAAATGCTTTGTAGGGAATGGTAGGGACAGGCTGGGAGGTCTGTAGTGTAGTTCAGAGGAGAAGTGAAATCCTGATTTTTTTAAGAGTAAGTGCAGATTTTGCCATTTGCTTCAGGACTTCACTTTGCCAGCCTCTTGCAAAGAATTAGGTACCCAGATTACAATTGCTGCTTGTAACAGCACTGGTAGTAAGGATCACTTTGGATAGAATAGGAATAGAGAGTTTGTGAAATTGAGTATGGTGCTAGAAAAAAGTGTGTGTGTGAGAAAGCCCAGTCTGACTTCTTTTTTGTCATCCTCAGACTGCACACCTTTGATTTCTAACTGTGTGATCTCACTGCTAATTGTCCCCTGCACCATAAAACAGCCCTCAGCATCCCAATCGGTGCTGGCTGTGTTGTGCTGGACATGCACAGGAGCTCCTGGTCCCACAGCAGATGGCTGGTACCATCAGGGCACGGGCCCACTAGATGGGTGAAGGACCAAACAAGCAAAATGAAGACCAGCACGGGTCTGTAATCACAGATAAGAGGGCAAAGTGTCAAAGAAATACCCTACTGGAGATGGTTGCTGCAGAACCTCTGGGAATAAATATCCTGCCAGCCCATAAAGCAGAGGTAAATCTCTTTGCCACACTGATAAACTACAGCAGCCTCAGACATCACCACTGAGAGCTGGCAGCTGTGTGCAGAGCACTGTCAGAGGGGTCAGATAGTGTTCTCTGCCCAAGCAGCCCTACACACTCGTGTGGAGAAGGTTGGTGTGTCTCAGCCAGAGATGTCTGTGTTTCACAGCAACACTACCCACTGCTACAGAGGGTGTTTCCCAGCCATGGTCATCCTGCTAAGCCCTTCTAGGGATCTAATGATCCTTGGGTCATGCATGGACTGGAGCATGTCCAGCCTATGGATACCTGTCCTGAAGTACAGGTGTCCCACAGGACTGTGCACTGGCCTTGGAGCCTCTCAGGAGCCACGGGGAGCTGTGCTGTGCTGTGCTGTGCTGTGCTGCTGGGAAGGTGCTGGGTTTGAGGTGCTGTGTGTATGGCAGCAATCTCTTCTGTGCTGTCACATGGGGATAGGTCTCTCCTCTCTAAGTAGACTCCATAGCCTGAAGGAGTTGATCTATGCACTACAAATAGACACGACTTTCCTGGGGCTGTGCCTCTGCCACTGCATCCTGGGCTCAGGTGGGAAGGAACCAGTGGTGTGGTAAGAACCAGGGATGGGGTCAGACAGAAACTTCTGTATCCTCTGCTGTCCCCACTTTCCTGGGGCAAGTGGCACTTATAGAAGGGCTCTGATCCACCCCTTGTACTCTGCACTGGGCTCCAATTTAAGCCTCTCTGCATGCCATCTGTCACACAATTAGAATAAACCTTGGGCTTTCCCAAAAGGCAGGCACAAAGCACTGGGGGCCTCTGAGTCTGCAAGCCTGGCTGGGTTTGGTGATCTTGAATTATCATCCCCTCTGTGGACGCCAACAACTCTTCTGGGATTTAATTTCAGATTGTGTTCAGTGCCACAGCTCCTCCTCAGTCCTCCTGACCACAGGCTGGGTAATCCACTCACTTTAAGAGGGGATATAAAAGGGGACTCATCTGAGACCCAAGGAGGACAATTGCTCTACCACAGGGAATATTATCAGAGGGCTCTTTGTATACCTTCCCACTGGTAGTGCCATACACGTGCCCTGAAAACCCAGAGCTCACTCTGTCTGGCTACACAGATGCAGAGCAGCGCAGTCTCCAACTCAAAGTGCCTCTGACAGCATAGGCAGAGCCAGGGCATGGACGACATGACATTCAGTTTATACAACTTAAATGGATGGCAGTATCAAGAGAGGCTGTATTAATCATCCCTTGCTACACACATTTCCAAAACTTGGACTTTTCCCATAGAAAATTTACTTTGAAAATAAAGATGCTGTTGTGAAATATCCATTTACATAAAGTTTTTGCCTCCTCCCCAAAGCGCTGCCTCTTAAATGATGTGTTGCATGGCTGTGCTCCAAGCTCTTCTCAGTGAGAGTGCTTTTATTCAGGGGTTACTCAACCAAGCTGTGACCCAGATAAACACGGGGATAAGGCACAGACCATCAGGACTCCTTCCTATTTTGTGTAACCTGGGCACTGGTCCTCTGTGACTGCAGGATTAAGGTTTGTGTGCACACAGAGTGACGTCTGCACAGGAGGATTCATCATCACTGAAATCATTATGGAATTCGAATTCATTTTCTGAGAGTTACTCCTGCACTATCACAGAAGCCAGAGCAGCCAAAAGGTGACAGTGGTTTGCTAGAAGGAGTTCATTGCTCACCCAGGATCAGGGCTGTGCCGGGGATTGTTGTGGGAACTCCTCAGGAACATGCCTGGTGGGAGAAGCCTGATCCTCAACACAACATGGAAAATGACTGTCTCCAGCTTTGCATGAACCTCTCAGCCAAATTCCTCATTCCAGTGCTCCAGCTACCCATGGGGTAGTGAGACAGGGGGCTCCTGGCCTCAGGAATGCAAAGAGCTGGACAACATGATCACTGCTGCTCCTATGTGACAGGGCAAGTAGTGAAGACATGTCCTCTGGGAAACCCCACCAAACCTGCCTTCCTGTCTTGCTGCTGCTTCTCACAATGATCCACAGACCCATTCCAGAATGTCCACCCTTGGGCAGGTCATGAATCTTTGTCATGAAATCCCCAAAGGTGATTTTTTTTTTAAATTAATGTAGGTCTTTTTTAACCAAAATTCTGTTCCAAAAGCTGGCTACCAGAGTTTCTCATTTTAAACAGCAGAAGCAAGCAACAGGCCTGTTAGCTGATTGTAAAAGTGGGATTCTAATTTCCAACAGCCCTGATTGTAACTCCAACTGAATGGCATCACTGTGAGATCAGGTATAACTTTCTCCACAGGCCACTGTTATCCACAGGGACTGCTTTCCACTCAAGGAGAATGTTGTGGATAAAGGGGCTCATACATTTGCTTTAACTCTGAAATATTTGAGGCATATTAAATTTTGAAAGTCTGAAAAGTGGAGTCTAAATCCTGGCTTTACTCTTTAATTTCCTACCAGGGCTTGAAGAACTTGCAACCATTGCTTTAAACTACAAGGCTAACTACAACTAAATGTTCAAGAGCTGGGAATGACAGGCCTATAATTTATTATTTAAGAAAGTAAAATTATATTTTGAAGCAGACACACTGAAATTTTAACGTGACAGCCCAGTGCTTGTGCAGGAGGAATGCTCTGCTGTGATAATATGACTGGTCTTTAATCACCCCATGACAACACTCTCCCCTCAGCATTACCTTCTCTTGCTCAGTTGTTATCTCTGGCCTTGTGCAGAATGGCCCTGCAGATTACACCCTGCTGGGGCTACTCATCTCCCTCTTCAGCCACTCACCTCTGTCCCATGTCCGTGGGGGGACTGCAGAGTAAAACTCAGAGTGGGGATATCTGAAAGTGTCCAAGCATCTAAGTAATGCAATGAAATACAGAAGAGTTTGCATAAAACCTCAGGGCATCCTCAAATATAATTGCTGATAACTTCTGATCTCGGTTAAACACAAAAAAAATGAAAGTACCAAGACTGCTGCCAGGGGAGTAATGGAACCCTTCCTAATCCAGAGGCAGGAGTAAAAGCACAGGAACCACGAGGCAGGGTGTATCAGAGCTGTGAAGTGAACACAAGCAACAAGCCCAAGCCAGCCTTTCCATGAGCACAGGGAGCCCACGGGTGACTTCCACAGCTGCCCCGCTGCAGGCACCCTGGTATCACAGAATCATTAAGGTTGGAAAAGCCCTCTGAGGTCATCGAGTCCAACTATTAAACCAGCACCGTCAAGCCCACCACTAAACCAAAGTGCCACATCCACATGTTTTTTGAATACTTCCAGGGATGGAGATTCTAGCACTGCCCTAGGCAGCTCCAGTGCCTGTCCATTCTTTCCATGGGGGTGATAACCCAGTGGGGTCTGGGGGCAGGGGGGTGATGAGCCCTCGCTGCTCTTTGCTACCAGCTCTTAGGAAAGTTGTGCAGTTAATGACTGAACTGGCTGAAAGCCCACAAATGACCCAAAGTGGCCAACTAACAGCATTGAGCAGTCCAGGATCCAGCAGCTCCTGTGGAGGGATCCAGGGCTGGGGCACCAGGCACTCTCTGGGAACAGGCCTGAACTGGGGCTGCTGGGCCATGCTGGGGGCACTGGGCTGAGCTGGAAGGTGCTGGTTGCAGGCACGTGAAGCACTGGAATAAAGTGGGAGTGTGTGGAACAGGGAGTGGGTCCATGGGGCACTGGGATGATTGAGGGGAAGTATGTGCCAGGTGCTGGTCAGAACTGGGGGCGTTGGGCTGTACTGGGAATGGGGCTGTGTGTGAAGTGGTGATCTGAGCTGGGGACACTTGGCTATGCTGGGAACTGGGCTGTGAGGTGCTGGTCAGAACCGGGGATGGGTATGTGGGTGAGGTGCTGGTACGAACTGGGAGCACTGGGCTGCACTGGGAACGAGCCGTGGGGGCATGAGTTGCTGGTCAGAACTGGGGTCACTTGCCTGTATTGGGGATGGAGCTGTGTGTGAGGTGCTGGTCGGAACTGGGGGCACTGGGCTGCAGTGGGCACGGGCCGTAGGATGGAGGGGCAGGGCCACACCGGGCAGAGGCACCGGGCAGAGGCACGGGGCAGAGGCGGCAGGCACAGGCACCGGGCACGGGCACCGGGCAGGGGCACCGGGCAGAGGCGGCAGGCACGGGCACCGGGCAGGGGCACCGGGCAGGGGCACGGGGCAGAGGCGGCAGGCACGGGCACCGGGCAGGGGCACCGGGCAGGGGCACTGGGCAGGGGCGGCAGGCACGGGCACCGGGCAGAGGCACCGGGCAGGGGCACGGGGCAGAGGCGGCGGCGCGGCCGCGCTGTCCCCGCCGGTGCCGGTAGCGGCGCGGCGGAAGCGGAAGGCGCAGTGGCCGGGCCCTTCCTGCGGGAAGCCCGAGCCGAGCCGGCATGGGCGAGAGCACCAGCCCCATCAGCGTGATCCTGGTGAGCTCGGGCAGCCGCGGCAACAAGCTGCTGTTCCGCTTCCCGTTCCAGCGCGGCGCCGAGCACCCCGCCGCGCAGGACAGTAAGTGCCGGGGGCTGCGGCTGCCCCGCGCCCGCAGCAGCCGCCGCCAGGGCCTGGCATCCTCCCCCTGTGGCGCTGGTACCCCACACGCACCCCTCACACCCACCGTGGGGGCCCGGAACCCCCCTCACATCCTTGACACTGTCCGTGGGGCCTGGCACCCCTCTCACTGTCTGTGGGTACCTGGCACCCGTCACACACGCACCGCTCACAGCCCCCGTGGGACTCTGCCCCTCTCAGCCCCTGCCCTGCAGGTGCTCTCAATCCCTCCGGGTACCCCTGGACCCGTCACCGTCCCAGGTCGATTGAACCACATTAGTGCCAGGTGTCTTTATCCACCCGGTGCCTTATTGCTGTCCCTGGGGCAGGTGAATGCCGTGGGTTTTGGGTGCTGCAGGGGAAGGAGGAGGTAGGATGAGAAGGAAGGCACTGATTTGGAAGCAGGGATTCAGTGAACACTTTTAGCTCTAACCAGTAATGGGTAGAAATTATGAAACTTTAGTCCGTGGTCTTGAATAGTGGGCTGGGGGAGGTTTAATTTCTCCTGGAAAACAGGACCATGGGACTATTCAGGTGCTAGCACTGGTTGTCCCTCTTCCTTTGAGGCAAGTGATTTGGGACAGTGCCTGTGGCTGGACTGGGACCAGCATTGGTGCAGGGCCTAAAGGTGCTGCGGGGTGATGAAGCTGTGTGATTTGGGCTGCGTGTTAACTGCTGTATGTCAGGAGAAGTTTTGACTCTCCTGCTTAGGTTGTGAGTCACTTTATCAGGAGAGAATTGTCTCTAAATCCCTGTTCATTTTTATAGGTAAAATCTGAAAAGATTTTTTTTTTTGCTGACTGCTTCCCTGCCAACCCCCTCCTGCTTTTTTGTTGGTAAAGGATTTCCCTTCCTGAGACTGCAGGAGCGTTATAGTTATCCCAAAACCTGAGCAATAAGGAGGGAAATTGCATTGGCCAGAATTTTACTTTTCACTCTTGAACTGCAAACTATTACCGGTGTCAGTTTCTGTGAATGTTTCACTTTAAAAATTTTCTCCTATTTTTTTTACATTCTTTTGAGTGAGAGTAGAAAAACATACAAACACACATTAAGCAGATTGTTCCTGGGTAAATTTATCTTTATTTTTTGCTTCAGACAAACCAAGGAGTCGATATGCTGTGAATGGCTCTGGTGACACCGCAGAAGATCAAGATGGGGACTCCAGGTACGAGGGAAAACATTTCTTCTGGTCTAAGAAACAGAGAGACAGCCTCCTGGTCTCTTGCCTCCTAGTTCCTAGGCACATTCTCTTGGACTGTATAGAAGACAACCTGGCAAAAAAATGCTTTAATATCAAGTTATGAGCAACTTAGTGCTTAGTAACGAGGACTGTCTCATGAGGGAATGCTGCTGAATCTGCTGTTTTCTGGGCAAGGCATAGGTCAGGTATTCTGTGCTCATTAGAAAGGCAATATTACCCTTTCAAAACTAGGGAGTATTAATCCTTTGGCAAAATCCCACTTTCCTTTACCTGCCTACTTCTAACTGGATATATTATTCAGTTGCCTCAACTTCTTCCCTAGCTCATGTAATGGTCATATGGAATTGCTGTGCACTAATGAATAAGTAATTTTGTTTCTCCAGACAGAGCTGCCATTGTGTCAGTGGAGTGACACAGTGGCTCAAAAGGAAACTGAGACTTGAAGAGAGTTTTTAAGTACAGAAATCAGAGGGTAACAAACACACTGAAAATAGGCAGTGTGGCGTTCAGCATGTGTGGATGTATGGATGGACCCTCTAATTAGTTTTTTCTGAGTATTTGAAATCTGCTGCATAGTTCTAAATTTATCACTACTAGATAACGAGAGAAATCTGTGAGAGAAAAAGGTTTTTTGTCTGTTGGCCCATAGTTCACTTGCAGATCTTTTTTGTGATATGTATTTTAATCTCCAGTATTAATAAAAAGGAGAAGTTGCTGCTCTTCTCTTATATAAGAGTACTAAAGAAGTAATCATCGCTTTCCCCCCCAAAAAATGTAAGCTTGTTGTTATCTTTATGACTGAGAATGGTTTAGCTGAAATTAAAATCATCCACGTGACTGTAAACATCATCAGTTAATTTGGTTTTCCAGGACTGGGATCTTACAAAAACACATTTTGCTTGAGGTCACTTGTATCTCCTGCCTCTTCTGATGCCTTTGAAACCTTCAAACGCAACCTTTGGTTGTGTGTCCAGTGAGTGCAGCATGGACAGGGCACAGCTCCAGTGGGAGCAAAGCATTTCTATGTTTGGGAACTGGTGACTGGCTTTTCAGACTGGGCTGTGGACGGCAGGAGGGCTCAGTGGACACATTTGCTGGTTATCTCAGGGTTGCTGTTCAAACCCCTGGCTCTAGAAGTTCCCTAGATAGATTAAGAAGGTGTTGGAATGATACCAGCTTCTGTCTGACACTGATTCTTGTTGCCTCTGCCGTTTTGGCAGGTTGGACAAAGCACTTAATGTGTGGCTGTGTTGTATGTTGCTGTGTTGCTGAATTAGTGTGATACAATATGTGGTTACTGCAGAGATGTAGGAAAAACTTTTATCATTTCAAATCATGGTCAGATGAGAAAACTGCTGGTGTTTTCCTGAAATGGATTTTTAGATTGAATGTGCTGGCATGTAACCTACACTAAACAAGTATTTAGATTGTAGTGATGTCTAGAATGCTGGGCATGAAAGTTCATCCATGCTTCATCTCCTGGTCAGGTATTTGTTACTAAACTTTTGGTGTTTTTTAAATATTTTTTTCAGATCTGCTTATATCTGCCATGCATATGAAATAGAAATAGAAGAGCAGCAGCATTTAATTTGCTCAGAAAGTTTATTTCTTCTAGATGCTGGATATTGGAGTCCAGCACACTGCTCGTGCTGCTTACATGGCTGGGCATTTGCTTTCTGAAATTCAAAGTCCCTTTCAAAATTGTGTTAGTTTCCAGATTTTTTACTGAAAGCTTTTTCCCAACAGCAGTGTAATTATCACTCTGAAGTCCCCTGCATCCTACACAACTGATGTAACAGCCAAATGTATCCTCTTCAGTGGAACCTGCTAGTAGAAGAACACGCTGATGCTCTTTATATACTGAGTGCTGTTAATTTAAATTAGACAAGAGAGCTTTGTTGACTAAGTTCATATTTTTCACTGGCTGATAGAGGTGGAAAAAATATGCAAGTTTTAAGTACACAGATGCTTCTTCCAGCAGAGGACAAAAAGGCATCTTCAAAACTGCAACAGATTGCTCCAACTTTGATTTGTGTCTGGCAATTTTAGGAGTAACAGAAGTTGGTGCCTTGGAATAGAAGAGATTCTAAGGGAAGAGTGGAGGCAGGAAAGTGCAGATCCCCTGGAGGGAGGGAGATGCACCTGATTTGTAAGCTGGGAAAGAAAAGGGGTTTAACTTTCATGTGCCGTGCAACCAATATCATCATTGATTTTTTTTCCTCACCAACATGAATTTTTGCTTCAGTTTGTGTGTTTCCACTGAAGATCAGATTGTAGAGACCAGAAATGGAGCAACTGGTTTTGTGAGAGCCATTCCTTCAGTGGCAGCTCCATCCCTGTAAGATCCTTCTGCAGCGCAGCAGTTCCCTTCTTGGACACTCAGTGCATTCAGTCCATGGAGAGAGTTCATCAGCATCAAGTCCAGTCTGTTTTCTGGTGGTGATGATTTTCTGTCTGGACTTGTCCACAATAAAAAGAATTTATGAAGTGGTTTTGTATTGTTTTTGGAAGACTTTGTCGAGAAAGAGTTGGGAAAAGGCTCCTTTCAATCCCTGTGTGTCAGTAGCACCCGTGGGTGGTTTTGGTGGCACAAATTGAGGCTGTGGAGTGGGCAGACTGGTAGGTTGAGTTGATGGGGTATGGCAAGTTTGATAATGTTGTAGTGTTGGGTTTTTCCCACTGCATGCTCAGCACAAAGGTTATTTCAGATTTATCTTGTAGCTGCAATAGTTCTTAAGAGGGTTGGAGTCATCCTTTTTTATACTGGATGGCTGTCTTTAATTTATTAGCAGTCTAGTACCAATTGTGTCCTAGGTAAGATTTACTGTTGCTTTTTCCCTGAGCTATTGGATCCCAGATCAATTAATTTGGAGCTGACCTTTCCTAGAGCAGTTGAGGTGCATGTATTTCTTCATGGTCTCAGAAAGGACAAGATTAGATCAGTTTAGGTGCCTTAACTCCATTTCCTTGTATATTTGTATAGATAATTGGATTTCTTTTGGCCTCCAATCTCAATTTCCTGGTCATTGTTAGGCTTTTTGGTTTTTTATAGACAATGGCAGCCTATTCATAATAATCCTTCCTCCAGGTTACTGGTGTGTGTTTGCCTGTATTAATTTCTGCTCAATGGAGCTGTGTTTAGGTCCTCAGAATACATATTTTATTTCCTGCTAAAAGCAAGTTGAGCAGCAAAAGTGTTTGAGGTGTGTTGATGGTGGCCATGCAACAAAAAGGTATTCAGAAGACTGTCACTGTCAAAACAAATTGCTTGTCAAGTGTCTCTCTTTGTTGGCTTCTTCTCAGCCTTTCATCATTTGCACTTTTCAAAAACATCCTTCAGTTTCTGAGTGTTTTACCAGGAATACACCTCCGCCCAATCTTTATGGAGATGCCTGCTAGATTTTTTCTTTTCCCTGAAAAAATATGAGGCAATTACTCCTTTGAAGTCATAAGATAATGCTATGTTAAATTGGTTTGAAATGGGTTTTTGTAGTTTTTCTGAAGGTGGTACAGCCAGCAAGCAAATATTCTAATGAGGAGGCACATATAGTAACATATGTTACAGCAGACTTCACATTTTTAGTAGCAGAGCTGACTAACTGAAGGAGTTTCAGCAAATTTAGCAAATGCTTCTGTTATAAAAAACCCAAGTTACTGACAAACAAGGATGTGAATGTTCCTTTCTAACAAACAGTAGTTCTCCTGTGATAACATTTCTGTCTCCTCTGTCCCTCTTTCACTGGACTCCAGTGTTCTTCCTTGTATTTGTTCTGAAAGGCTTCCTTTCTGTAAGCCTGTGCTTTTCCATTCATCCACCCATTCCTTGAAACACCCTTCCTGTAATATCACCCCTTTGTGTAGTTTGTCATTTAGCTTCTCTACGTTCTCTTTTCAGCGTGACTGGCAGAAATCTGCTGTGTTTTGTATTAAGTGATTGTTGGAGGTTTTCAGTTTGTCTCCCCTTTCTAATGTGGGATAGTATAAAGCTTTTATCAGATTCATTTTTTCAGTACATTTATGAAATTGTTTCAGGAAACAAGTCTTTTTTATCTTCTTAATTGGGGGAAAAAGTGGCAGTTGACTGTTAAAATGGAAACAGGTGTTTCTGATATAAAAGTGAGTCCAGGTGCTAACAGAGTCCTGCTCTGTACACCTGTTGTAAAGAAGGGTTTAGGGTTCCTTGCCTTGAAAGCTTTTTCAGCCTCCACTTCCTAAGTTGTGCTTATTGCCTGGGGCACACAGAGGGGCAGAGAAGGACTTCACATGTGTGCTGTGAGTCTGGCCAGCCTTGTATCTGCTGTGTGGATCCCTGCAGGAGCAGTGGGGGCTCTGTGTGCCAGGCCCTTTACAGAATCCTGCAACAATAAACACTTGGCATCTTCTTTTCCTAAGTCTTGTGGGTGTGGAAGCACTAGAACCAGCTGGGAAGAGCTGTGGGTCATTTGGGGCTGCATGGGAGGTTCTTTGGTGAAAATGATAGTAATAGTCTAGGAAAGAAACTGAGGTTTAGAATCTGCTCTAAATCAGACTGCAACCTCTTCTGTTTTTCTTAAGGTAAGCATGAATTAAAAAGTGCCATGGAAATCCAGCTCCATAAATGCTGTGTACTGTGGGAAAACACATGGCAGCAGCCACTGCTAGTGCAAGGACTAAGTTACCTTAGCCTGTTTTCTCCATGTTGTCAAACTAAGCCTGCAATATATCCCTGGAATTCACCTTCCATTAACTTTTGACTCTTCTCAACAGTTATATTTCCTTTACAGGAGTTTAACCCTTAATAGTTCATCCTAGTTTTTAATATTATCTCTTTTTTTTTTTTTTTTTGTATTTTGTGTACTTGCCTCGTTTATTTTCTTTTGTTGTGTTTTGTTTTGTGTTTATGGCCATGTTCCCATTTCAGAGACCAATGTCCTCTAACTGATGAGCAATTGGTTTCAGGGTAAGACAAAATGTTCTAAACAATCACCTTTGTCTAGAATGGCTTTTCTTTTCTCACCATCCTTTTAATTGTGCTTTTGTTTCTGGTTTCTGTTTTACACTGAATGATGAGAAAATTATCTGCTGAATCACAGTGACTGTAGGAAATGTATTGCTATAGGTTTATGCCAGGATAATTACAAAGGTCCTACTAACATTTCTGTGCTTCCTGTAGGGAATCCAGAATGGGTGTGGCACTGTCCCTTCTGTGAATTGGAGAAAGCTAGGAGTCTCTGGGAATGCAACAAGTATAGCCTTGGCATTGTAGTTATTCCAACGAGGAGCTCTAAATCAAATTGTTTTCTGAGGAGAAATGACTTGAAAGTACAGATCAGTGAGTAAACTAATCCCAGGGTAATGATGGAGAGCTCTTTAGAGGATCCAGGTTTGAGCAGCTGTGCTGGTTGCTTGTTCTTGGTGCCCCACTCAGCTAAAGGGGATGATTAAACATTTGGAGGAAAAAGTGCTTAACTCAGGGCCTCAGGAGTAAGAAAATGTATCTCTAGTCCCTGCTTAAAATAAACCTCACCTACATACTCAGGTCCTGTTCTAAACTACTTCAAAGAAAAATTATTTATAAAAGCCTTGCTTCGAATTCCTGTGGCATAGAAAAAGTTATTATCCATTCTTGGGGGAAAAAGTGAATTCAGGTTTGAATTCCCCCTCCCCCCCCTTCTTTTCAGTGTGCTGTTGCTATGTTGTGCTCGGGACAGGAGTGGTAGGATATTTTGGGCAAATCAAAGCTTTTGCTTATTGTATTTACTTTCTGCCTGCTGAATTCCATAGTACAGAAGAGGTTTGCTTCCCTCTGGAATTCACAATGATCAGACTAATCTCATAAAAGGAGAAGGGACTGTTTCTGCCCAGCTGCAAAACCTACTCTGCTTCTACCAAATTCTTGGGCTCTGAGAAGTCAGTGGTTTTAGGTTGTCTTAACATACCCCAGAGATGGGAAAATGTGTATTAAAATATTTAAAGTAAAAGTGTTATTTTCTAAGATGAGGAGATGAATTGAAGTAATGGGAATAACACATCTGCTGTTCCTCGATTTCCCTATTGTCCTGAGGCCTAAGATATGTCAAAATTGTGTAGAGCACTGAGAGCTAAAAAAACCCAGACAGCAAAACTATAAATCCAGGCTGTCAGAGGAGGAGAATGGGGCTGGATCCAGGTGACTCCTGGGAGAGCCTGTGGTGATAGCAGGTGCAGCTAGGTCAGGATTATCTGTCCCTGAGCATGTCATCTGGCTGCAATTCCAGTACTCTCCCAGACACAGAAGACCCTGCTAGTGAGAAGATATTGAGGACTTTCCAAAATCAACCCTTTAATGTCCTCCTCCCCAATGAGCCACATACAAGGTAGGGCAGACAGGGCTCTTGGTGTCACGAGCTCTCCTGGGAAACTGCTGAATTCCCACCTTTAGCACCACATTATCTGTTAAAGGATCTGCTGGTGTAATTCCTTGTGAAAGTCATCAGAATGATCAGTTTATCAGCTCCCAGGTATCCTTTGCCAAGACTGGAGGAGGGAAGTGTAACTAATTTCTTACCAGGAAGCTGACATTTTCTAGTTTGCCCTCGTTCTCCCTTCACTCCCCAAAACATATGCTCCTTTTGGATCCACTGCTATTACCATCTTCCTGGCTCCATGATGAGTTTATTAACAAGCAGCTGAACAGGGCAAAAAGAGGAGGAGAAGCTCACTGCTGTCATGGTGACTTTTTTTTTCTATTTTGAATGTGATCTCCAGGGACTGTCAGTGCAGGTCCTGTTCGAGGTTGCTTTGTCCTTTCCTCCCAAACTTCCCAAGTTGTGCAGCCCAGTGGCTGAGGAGCGTGGGCTCAGCAGCCCCAGGAATCTCTGGCTAGTCTCTGCTTGCCCTTAGCTTGGAGTTTGGAGCAGAGCAATCAGGGATTTGGATGTTTGTACACAGCTGCTCTTTCCATAAACCAAACATAAGCAGCGTGCTGTGGTCAGGGTGACCTGTTTGTAAAAGCACCAGGGGCTTCGGCAGTTTCGACCTGTGTGGTCCTTCATCTCCAGTATTTGTAAATAAAGGACATCCCCCCTGTGCCCTTGAGTGCTTTTGTCTTAATTTCTGTAGTTCTCCATGACTCAGAGGGAAGCAGGACTAAGGTACATTACTGCTTTCTCTGGGCATGGAGGGATCACTTGTGGCCAAGAGATAAGGTGAGCACAGCACACACCCATGCCTGCCCTCCTCTCTGAGTGATACTGGGTTATCTGGGGCACCTGCCTGCTGGAGGGGGATGGTCTGGCAGGGACACACATCCCTGAGTGGAATACAGAAAAGAAAATAAACATTTTCATTCTTAAAAACCGACTCTCGTCAGAAAGTGGTTTGAAATTCATTTGGTTAAATAGGAGCCTCTGGGAAATCAGATGAGGAAAGAACTTGTTAATAACAAGCCTTGCAGTGCTCCTATGCTAGAGCAACAAGTTTTCTCTAGCAGCTGAGGTCCTCTTCCCTGTGGGTTTGAGCTTCACTGTCCCAGGGAACACCTTGAGGAAAACAAGTGTTGGTAGAGACCAGACTGATGTTGTGAGGCCATGGGAGAGAGCAGTTGTGGATTCTTCCCTTGTCACACTGGATTTTTAGCTGGTTTTGCAGCAGTGGCTGTGTTTTACAGGGCAGACCCCTTGTAGATACTTGCCCTCCTGTCTCAGAGCTGCTGCCTTCCCCCCACCAATCCAGAGCAATTCAGTAATGCCATGGCTGGGCTTTGGGAAGGGCCTGCCCTGTCATGAATGTGGTTTATCAAATGAGAAAGCCCAGGTGAGGCCAGGCAGCTCTTGGAAGGTGCCAGTTGTCTGCTGACCACAGGTTGAGATCTGTTAAGTGAGGAACTTGGAATGTCACTGATGAGCTTTGGGAAAGGAAGGACAAGCACTGGCTGTGTTTCTCCTAATTGAATCAGCTCTTTCTTGCCTTCCCCTCTGCCATACTGGGTGGCTTAAAGATCTCTGTTGTGCTTGAGTGACAGGCTGTGTCAATATGTAGTTGCTTAGTAAGTTCATTAACCTGCAGCTAAATCCAGGCAATGGCTAACTCCAGCTGTTTTTATATTTAAGCAAACTGCACCTAATCTTTTCAATGTATTTTGCTGAGCATGTAATTAAATGAGCATGACCCTGCAGTCTTTGTTGTGAATGCTTACTTTTTTATAATTGTGATGATCTGAGAGATGTAATTTAGGGGTCCTTAATTTTACATAATTGGTGGTACTCCAGGTACAGCAATTTAGTAACAATTTACAACGGCTTAACAGCTTCAAAGTTAAATATATCTGTATTTGGAGGAATATTTTGGGAGTGTGCTTTTTGAAAATCGCAATAACTTCTGTTTCTGCTCTTCAAGGTTTTCGGATGTCATCCTGGCAACAATTTTGGCTACCAAGTCAGATATGTGTGGCAAAAAGTTTGAGTTGAAGATCGATAATGTTCGCTTTGTTGGCCATCCCACTTTGCTCCAGCATGCCCTCGGGCAGGTACGGTATGAGATCCCCTTTGGGGACCTGCCTTCCTCACAAACTGCCTGGCTTTAGTGAGAAAACCTGGAATTCAGAACGTGCATGTTGGCTTTTGATCCTGTTTTTACTTCTTGACACTCCAAGCTGTCTTTTACTTACTTCTGGGTAAATGGAGTGAGTGAATGGCAAACTGAGGGAGCTGTCAGTGATCACAGAAACTCTTCAGGTTACTGTAGGGAAGCAGTGAGAGTAAAGAAAAGTAAAACTGGGCACTCCAACTCAAAAAGCTGTTTCTCACTATTTTAGTTCCTGCAAGTTAGCTTTTAGCACCTCTAATTAGTGTGGCAGTTAAAAAAACACCACCAAAAACCTTCACAAATGCTAAAAGCTGCGTCAGCCTTGTTTGGCTCTTAACTCTTCCTGAGGCTGAAGATGATCCACAAGACTTAGATGGAATATGTAGGATGTTGAAAGAGATCTAAAATTTTGTTGTGGACCAAGTCAAGCTGATGTTTGCATTGACACCTTCCTCCATGGCCTGTGTTTTCAGTGCTTAGAATGAGAGCAGGTTGCTACCTGGGCTGTGCAAAAGGCCCTGCTTAAATCCAGGAAAGAATTCATGTGCTTCTGTGTTCCAAATATTCCCTGTCCTATTCCTTCTTCCTGATCAACTCTAGGAATGAACTAGGCTTTGGTAATTTCTGAATCCAACACGGATCCCTGTCACTGAACTTCTTTGGTCTCGTTTTTCATCAAATTTGCTAAGTCATTCCTTTTTTCAGGGGGGAAAAAAGTCTGCTTGCCAATTCTGTCCTGCTTTCTAGCTATAATTAGAGGTGGAAACAGCTTGTTGGTAACTGCAGCTTGATATTTAGAGGACCAGACTGCTTTAATCCCAGTGAGGAGCTGGCCTAAAGCATCAAAAGATGCTACTTTGGGAACTCAGTTGTGAGTCTGCAGGAAATGTCATGGAGGATCACCAAGACTCAGCCCTAAAAAGGTTAAACTGTCTTGGAAGACAGGATTCAAGCTGTGCAAATCCATCAGCAGCCCCAGACAAGGCAAGTGATGAACCAGGCCCAGGGTCTGTATTGGGACCCCAGCCAGGAGTAGGAGACAGGACAAGGGTGTGATGGACTTAACCAAGGGTCCATCCAGGAGACAGGCACAGCTCCAGGCCCTGGGCTGAGCTTAAATGGGGCTCCCAGGTCATGGACTAGGAGGTGTGTGTAGAAACCCAACTGGGGCTGGTCAGGGCCATTAAGACCTTTTGGTGCCCTCAAGGCTCTGGCAGCAGCAGCCTGTTCTCCCTCAGGTCATCTTCCTTTATTTTACTAATCTCTGAAAAGTCCAACTTCCTAAGTATGCTGTAAATGAGGTTGAAAATCTGGATTTGCATTTTTTTCACCACTTAACTATTGTACATTCTTTCCAGTCAGTTTAATCCTAATGGCATGAAATGTCACTTCATTTCAATTTGTCTAAATAAAATTGCATCTGGGCAAATAAACAAAGTTATAAAGAGCTGTAAACACCTTTTTTGTTACTTCTGAAGGATCTTCTTTTTGGGTGTGTCTTATCAACCCAGGAGGCACCGCAGAACTTTCTAGAGTCCAGAATCTTCTAGATGTGGCAGCCATCTCTGCTGGTTTATATCAGTTTAAATGTGGGACCCTCCTGCAGTTAGGAGGAAGCCAGATGGAGCTACTTTTCCATGGAGCTCAGGCAGTGACTGGAGTAACCCAGCAGCCTCTGCTTTGGGTTTCCTCAGAGTTCATGCTGCAGTAAACTGATCCACAGGACAGCTCAGCAAATGCTTACTCAGATGAGATTCAGGAGTTACAAGAGCACAAGTATTTAATCCTGTGTGCCAGATTGCCTTTTATGTAGCAGGAGTTCTGAATTCTTCAAATTCCTTCAGCATTTTCTTTCCCAGCTTAGTCGTCTTCTTTTTTTCTGGACATGAGGTGATATGAAATCTAGCCTGCATCCCAGTTGATGTTAGTGGTGGTCGTTTCTTTGATTTTAAGGAAGGAACAGGATCAGTCCTTACACTTGGAAATTCACAAGATGTCCTGGAACCTGTCAGTCCAGAACAGATGAACACAGTAAACTGCCTTTACCACTCTCCCATCACTGCCTTTTCAACAGAGTGTAATTTTCACTTTAGGAAAAAAAAAACCCCACAACTGGGTATCACCTCTTAGTTTTCTAAATTTTGAGACTCCTGGGTGAAAGCACTCAGATTTTGGAGTTCACTACCGAGCAGTTCCCTGCTGGTGCTTGGAACCTGTCGGGAAGGGCAGATGCTGCTCTGTGGTTACCCTGGCTCAGGTGCTGCACATACTTTGGGTAGAGACCAACTATTGTTTGGCCTGGCAGGTTCCAGCTGTTTGCACTTGGGATGGGGTGGGTGTTGAGCAGGGGGAGGTGGGAATGTCCTCTGCATTTTGTGCTCCATCTTGTGGCAGCATGTGCTCTTCTTGGAGCTGTTGCTCTGGCTGTGCAAATTCCACTTGGCTTGTCTCAGCTCCAGCTGTTTCTTCTTGCTGGAAAGTTTGAATCTGCCTTAGGGATGGAGCTCTCTGTTACAGAGAGAATAGAGGGGCTGGATAATGTGTTTGAAATCCTGCAGGAAGGGAAAAATCAAACCTTTTCTTTTACTACTGCTTTTCTAGAGCATATTTTTTCTGATAAAAGCAGTAGCTTGTAACAGGATGCAACTGGAATAGGGATTCTAGGAAAAGAAAGAATAGGTGTGGCCTGAGATGAGAAATCTGTGGAATTCTATTGACAGTATATCTGATAGTTGTGCTAAAGAATTTAAACCTAAGGCCCCTAATGATGCTAAATGTAATAACAAAGATACTAAGTAAGAGTGCTGTCTTAACTGACACTCATTTCCATGCTCATGACCAAAAGGTTTTGGTTTAAGTCTTCACAGCTGCTCAGCAAAGGCAGTGTTGTAGAGTAACTGTGACACTTCAATGAAAAAAAAATCATAATTCTATTTTTTGCAAGTCATATTTGATGATATAAATTGATTTGTCTGCTCTCTTTCCTCAGCTTGTTATTTAACTAAGGCTTTTTTTTTTGTTTAATTTTTTTTTCATTATTACTTTCCCTTTGTTACTGGCTCCAACTGACACTAGCCTCTGGGATTTTTTAAAAAATATTTTTCAGGTATCCAAAACCGACCCCTCACCAAAGAGAGAGATGCCTACCATGATTCTGTTCAACGTGGTGTTTGCACTAAGGGTAAGGACTGTCATCATTCCATCTGACAGTGGGATGTGCTTTGGATGCATGAGAGAATGCAGTAGGCCCACTCCAGGCTTGTTTTATGATTAATGGACAGTGTTTGAAAGCTGCCTCCTCTCAGCAGTGAGGTCACTGTAAAGGGAGAGTGCCAGGGAGCAGCAGCTGAGCAGCTAAATGAGAAGAAAGTACAAATGAAGAATAAAGAGGTTTCAATGCTCAGCAAAAACCTGCACCAAATATGTAGTTTCTGCTTGGAATTTTTTCTCAGGCTTCCTCTATTAACTGGGTGCTGGTGTTAAGGGATCCTGGCTTGGCTAATTAGATGGTATAAAGCCCTAGAAATTCATTATGTTCAAGCATTATTTGATTTCTGAGCTCTGGCTTTCTTTTCCTGATCCACAGGTTGTTTAAAAATAGAAGAGGGAGCTGGAATAGTTGTCTTTATGGAAGTGGTTGATTTTTGCTCGACTGGATGTAATGTCATGATTTAAAAACCTCCAGCTCCTTGCTTGTGAAAGGAACTTTATTTTTTCTTTTTAGCTCTGGTACTTTTCTTACCACTGGCTTTCCAGTGGTGACATGGACATGGCCCCAGCCTGGATGGCTTGTCCTCAGATGAGGAGCAAGGTTTCACACAGGACAATTATCTGAATCAAGCAAGAAATTGTTTATGGAGCTCTGCTGGGGATCCAGTGTTCCTGTGCTTTGGGACACTCCTGGGTCAGGAAGTGCTGAATTTGCAATAAAGGAGTTGATTTCAGATTTCACATGTTAAGAGGTGTTGCTTTGGTGAATTGTTAAAGCCCTGTGCTTTGCTTGCAGGGAAGTGTGTGTAGATGCACCTGCAAGCACACACGCTGATGCACACCGAGTCATGTGGCAGCAGAAGTGTTGAAAACCATGCTCTTCCATTCACAAGAGCTTGGTAAAGTGCCGTGAAGGCTAGCCATTTTTCTGGAATCTAATTTCTAGTGTTTCTAGGAAAACTTGTTTTCTTTGCCCTTTAGCCATGTGATGACACTGATGTAATTGTGTGTGAGATGCAGCACTAAATCCATTTGCCAGATGAGACACTCTTAGTTCACAGGGAGCAGTCAGGTTTCTGGAAAGTGGTGGGCAAGAAGCAAGTGGAAATTTTTTCCTAGGATGGAGTAGTGCAGTGCAGGGAGTGGGTGGAGGCCCTCAGAGATAAAGATGAGTGTCCATCTGCAGTGGGCAGACAGGGCAGGCAAAGGCCCAAGTGTTCTAATCAGCACTGATCCTGCTGTGTTTGAGCTTCAGAGCCACCAACGTGGTGTGACTCAGCAAGAACAGTGGAGTAAAAAAACTGATGAGTCATGGTTTGCTGGTTTCTCACTTGCCAGAACTTTAAATTCCTTTAAATGTCTTAACAAACATGAAGCAGCTGCTGACTCATGCTGGAGCTACTGAGTTCCCCCTCACCCCCCTTGGCAGCTGTACTGACATGATAGATTTTTCCAGCACTTTCTTTCTGGGACTTTCATAAATGCAGTGTTAGAAATAAGCTGTATTTGTGAATTTTTTGGGAGTGTAAATCCAAATTAATTCAGAGTTGGGATGAAAATGTTGGTAATGAGCTGGTAATTGTTACTTAGTTACTGCCTTGTCAGTACATAGGACAAATACCAGTGTGGCAAGGTGGAGTGAGTGGGACATGTTAGAGCCCTGCAGCCCTTGTGCTGCCAGTGAGTTTAACCTGAACACTGGGATAAAGCTTGACACTTTGTCTCACTGTGTGAAGTTGAGTTCTTTGCTCTCTGCTAGTAGAAGGCCCATTAACAACTGGACAAACAAAGCAGCTAGGGGTATCACATCCAGGTGTGGGGTTCCTTTGATGCACATAGACAAGCTTAGAAATCCAAATCACATTTGGACACCTCTGAGCTTCTGCTTGGTTGCTGGTAGAGAAAATTCTGTTTTTTTTTCCAGTTGAGAGGCTGATTTTTGGTATCAATGGAAAATCATTTGACCTCTCAGCCATCATCACTGTAGTGCTGTGTGCTGTGGCTCAGTGGCTGCTCGTTTGCCGTGTTCCCCGCAGGCCAACGCGGATCCGTCCGTGATCAACTGCCTGCACAACCTGTCGCGCAGGATCGCCATCGTCCTGCAGCACGAGGAGCGCCGCTGCCAGTACCTCACCAGGGAGGCCAAGCTCATCCTGGCAATCCAGGACGAGGTGTCTGCCATGTCAGAGAGTGAGTGCTTTGAGCAGCAATGGCTCTGTCCAGGAACACTTTCAGAGAGGTGCTGATTGTACCTTCATACTTCTCCTATGGCCTGGGATCACTGCGAACAAGTTTTGGTGCTCTGTAGCATTCTGTCAGCTTTTCCCTGCATTTTTCCTCAGCCAAGTTCACGATCCCTATGCTGAGATGTGAGTTTTAGAGGTGAAGTAGTTTCTTTGCTTTCTTTGCTAGTTAAGTTCAGCAGAATCCCTGGAGGCTGTGCACTGAGCCATCATGTTTGCCTGTCAGGCTGCCATGGAAGAGCTCCTATGTATTCTGCTTCACCCAGCCTAGAGCAAGTTTTCCATGCTTTAATGCTGTCTGCTGAGTCACCAGACTTCTGTGTGGAAGCTTTACCCTTATATGCTGCTACCTGGCTAGCAAACAGTTACAGAGCACTTTTACAGATGGCACTTGAAAAATGTACTATAATAATATGCACTATTTAAGGTGAACTCTCTCTGACAGTGATGCATTATCTTGCTGCAAGCATTAAAAATTAAAGCTAACATTTGGAAAAGCAAAGCACTTAAAATCATCATTTGTCAAATTTGGTTACATGTGCTTAACTGAGTTGAGGTTTAGCAGAAGTTGGCAATAGTTCACTATTATTATTTTAATGTGTGACTTGAGCTATTGTAAAAGCTTTGAAAGATAATTGTAGATTCAAATGATACAAATTCTGTCCCTAAGATACAGGTTGATACCCAGTGGGGAAGAGGAAGCTCTTTGATTTGAAATCAATTATTTGCTGTCTTGTTTTGAAACTTTCCATAGCCACAGAAGGGCCCCAGTCACCTTTTCATCACATCCTACCCAAGTGCAAACTGGCCAGAGATCTCAAAGAGACATATGACAGGTAAGTTAGATTTTAGTCCTAGCTCACAGTACGCTGTTTCTCACTGAAATCTCTTTCTTCCTAAGGATATTATCCACTTCCTCATGCTGTTAATCATTGGGATTTGGGTTTTAAACCAGGCAGAGCAATGTGAGCCTGGCAGTCAGGTGAAATGCTTGCAGAACTGCTATCCTAATCGTTACCTTGGTCTGTCTTTGGTATCTTGTTCTTAAAAGTTGGCGATGTCTGTCACAGCTTTTAGAATTATTATTTTCTTCCTTAGTACAGAGGCACCTAATGACAAGTGAATTGTAGAACTGGCAAGTGTCATAACAGGGGTATCACAGCACTGGAGAAGGGCTCTAAACCTGCAGCTAAGAGGAAAGTGCTGCAGGAGCACTGATGGCAAGTCAGGAACTGCCCTGGCTCCATTTGTGCATGTCTGGACAGCAAATTTGGATGAGATGCTGAGACTTCCAGCAGAATGGAAAGTGTAACATGCTGTTTCTTGATTGGATTAGAAGTTCTGGCAAAGGTTTCAAAGCAGTGTGGAGTTGGTGTTGAACTTGAGCAGGAGCCTGGGCCTGTCAGTGCTGCCTCCTCAGGCCCAGAGGCTCCTCCAGCCAGGAGATGTGCTTGGGGAAAGGCCTGGACAAAGGGACACAGAACCTCTGTATGTGTGGGGGAAGGCGCTGTGCCCCTTGGTTGGGATGTTTGTCAGGGATTCAGAGAATTAGACTGGAGTTCCTCAGGGAACCCTTTATCCTCCCTGGGTTGTGGCTGCTCTTGTACAAAGGGGATCAGAGCCCTGTAGGGTAAGGCACTGGGAGCCTAAATAATGTAATGGTTGCAGAGTATCAGAAAACTTCCACCAAGCTGCTCTTTGTGCTCAAGAGCTGTGAATTCCATCTTGTTTGAAGGAATGTGTATTGTTCCACACACCTTGCACAAAACCTGTACTAAACCTTTAAGTAAGGCGGTTTTTGTGCAGCCTGTAATTCTAATATTCAAATCATGTTTTTCTGTTCCTCTAGGGCTGTGTATTTATGACTGGGCAAACCCTGATCGTGTTTCTAAACATTTTAGGGACACAGTGACATCTTGTGGCATTTAGCTGTGGCTGTAGCAACACAGAGCTTGAGCTCATGTACTCTGCTGCTGTGAGCCTTCCCAGAGATAAGGAGGAATAGACAGACCATGGAGAAATACACTTTGGTGCTGCCCCCAGCTGTAAAACAAGGCAGTTGCTCCCTCATTTAGGCATTGTGAGTGGAGAAGTGGTGCAAGTTAGATTTTGACGCTTTTGCATGACAATGTCAAAAGCAAATGTAAGAAATAAGATGTTGGTAAAAATCTGGAGTACCTGTGTGCTTTATTGGAAAGTTGTACTTGAAGAGGAGCTGACAGTGTTGTTGGCTGGGTGGGTGATAAGGAGGTGTTCTGCACGGTTTTTCCATTAATACTTAATATGAGAGCATAGGAAATATGCTTGTTATACCTGCAGTCACATCAGCTGAGAGGAGCTGCAGCACCTTGCCGGGCAGGCATAGATTTAAAATTATTTTTTAGTAAGGTAGAAAAAGGGTTCTAGAAATGCAATCTTCTTCTGCAAGTCCAAGATGAATTGATTATTCCTGTGTGGCAGCAGCTTTGGAGTGAAGTCTGTGTGGTCTTCTATGAAAGGAGGGTTAGTCATAAGTGACATGGGGTTACAAAAAAAAAGCAGATAGACAAGAATGCATAAAGCAAGTCTTGTCTGTAAGATAGGAACTAGTCCTGCTCACAGTTGTAAAACTCTCGCTGTAATGACTATTTTATCCAGTTTGAACACCACATGTCAAGAGGGATTTAGGCCACCTAGAGAGTGTGGAGGAGTGTGGATGACCTCAGAGGGAAGATGGAAAGATTTGCTCTGTTGCTTTTAAAGGAGAAAGGGCTGCTGGGAAGGGTAAACCTTCAGATGCATGCAGTGACAATGTGCTGCTTTAAATTTCTGGCATAGCCTTTGGCTGTAGGAGAACAGCCAGTGGAGTGGAGAGAGCACTTTGAATTGCAGATGGAGCCCAGCTCTCCGTTTGAGATTTGCTCCAACTAGCATTTCAAAGTGCCTGCTGATTTCTTCAATTCCAGCCCAATTTCCAGGGTTGCTCCAGAGGTGCTGTCGAGCCCTTGGCTTCCTGTAGATGGTGCTGAGGTATTTCAGGCAAGACCCAACGTGTCCCTGAGCAAGTTGGTTTGTGCAAAACCACAACTGTAGGAATATTTTTGTCATTCAAAGTGTTCCTTGTGTTTTGAATGAGATGCCTGTGTTTCCTCGGGCAGGATCAGTACCCAGGACATCCTGACTGTAACACTATTGCTGCTATAGAAATGGAGTGCTATTAGACTGACAGCTTAGAGGCTTTCAGCATGTACTTCCTGGGACCCTTTTGTCTCTAATGGAGAGAACTAGAATGTTTCTTTTTGATTAATTCAGAAAGTTGAGAGTCTTCATTCATCTTGTCCCCAGGCTGAAGCATTCGTGTGGAACAGAAAGCAATGGGTATTAGGCCCAAGAAAAATTTCAGGACCTCCAGGGCTGAAAAACTTACTGGTGTTACAGTATGTGTCTCTTTTAAGGAGCTTTCACCAAGTTTTATCTGCAACTGCAGATAATATGTGAGCTTGATACTTACTAACTGCCTGTCTGGTTCTAGTAAACTTCTCTCAGCTTTGCATTGGAATAAAAGTGAAAGTATGGAGAGGTTTTTGGGGTGGTTTGGATTGTTTGTTTCTTCTTTTTAATACATAAAGAGTCTTTATAAATTTTTAGCATAGTGGGACTTGAACTGAGTGGTATATCTAGCCCATCTCAGCAGCTCAGGGAATAATTATATGAGACTTAATGAATTATTAGATGTGATTTCTGTGGCTGTACTGTAAAATATAATCCAACTACAGTTATTTATCAAAGGACAGCCCACGTCCTTTGATATAAGGAAATACAAAATAATTTCAAAGCTCTGAGTAGTCACAACCTCTAGGAAAAACAAACTCCAGAGTTACAAGCTCACTTTCTCCAAACTCAAAAATGTGTTCATTTCTGATATAAACAGGATAGATATGATATGAGGTGTGGATATGTAAAAATTCATAACTCTTTTATAAACATGAAGTGGGATTTCTTTGTTTTGCCAATAGCTATGGAAAAGGCTACAGTTCTGTGAGATATTGGCAAGTATCAGGTCCTCGTTTTGGGGCAGTAGCTCACAGTTCAGGACACAGCAGAACAGAGCAAAAGAGCAGTGATATTCCACAAAATAGTCCCCAGCTTCCTGCAGCTCTGGAGGGGGTTTCTGTACATTCAGCTGCTTTCAGCTGATCTCACTTCCCGGAATTAGCCCACAGCCCTGTGAGCCAGAGTAAATATTTAACAAGCACAGCATCCTCTGATAAGGAGGTCCATGGCTTAACTACTTTCTGTGTTTCTTTCTATTTGTTCTGAACTTTGCTCCTTCTCGTATCATGAGATGTCTCATGGGCGTTATAATGGAGAGACATTAAACAGCTTTTTCCTATTTGCCTCTCGCTGTCTCAGTTTTAAACTCTGATATCTCATTATCCTGATCCTTCCCCATGTACCCCTCAGACTGCTCATCAGGTGTTATCAAACCAGAGATTAAAAAAAAAAGTATTGAAACTTAAGTTCTTACAGAATAAAATGTCTTTGAGGGTTTAATATCCTATTGCCTGAATCTTTGTGTCTGTACTGGGAACATCATTTAACTCTGCTGTCTGGCTAAGGGCAGTTGCAAGTGTTGCTGCTGGAGGGTGTAGCTTGTTCCTTGTCAAATTACAGACACTTAAATTATTTTCCATCCAAGGAGGGGCAGGTGAAGGAGAAATCCTGTGCATAAAGCTGTAATGGTGGCTGGAAATTGTACAGTTGAATGCAAATGCAGAAGAATGAAATTAAGATCCAGATCAGAACTGAAAATCTGGTTTTCTTGTTGTCTTTAATTCTAGGCTCTTGTTGTATAGTGCACTGTAGACAAAATTATGCTGTGGAGAGTGTAATTATGTAATTAAAGCTTTTGCCTTGGTGCACTTGGACCAAAGAATGAAAGGAACCAACTGGATCTTTTTCTGAGTGTTAAACTCTGCAGGGAAAATATCCCTGCAAGTGCTCCATGCACTCTCTGTGTCGCTGCTGCTCTTGGGTAACCTGTTTTTTACAACTCCACGAGCTTTCAGGTGGTCTCTGAACTCGCTTGTCCCATTCCTTTATTGCCATGTTTCCCCTTGTGAGGATTTGGCCTGGGAGATGCTGTGGATAACCACAGCTTCAGCCCTTTTCTCTGATGTGTTTTGAGGGAATCCAGCTTTCTCTGTCAGTTGTTTGTGTGGTGGGATAAGCAGTGTTACTGGAGCTGCAGCATTTAATGAACTAAAACAGAGGTGTTTGTGCTTTGCATGTTCCTTCAGGGTTGGGAGCCTCTGAGTGGATGAGAGTTAGTAGGGCCAGACACTGGATTCACCCTCTCAGTTTCTCTTAAAAAGAGGAAAACACATGGTATCTGCTCAATTTGCAGCTTGAAAAAATCAGCATTTTCCAGAGTTCAATGCAAGATTTGAGAACAAAATCTTTTGCAAAGCACTGTCTGCAGTGAGATAGATGTTCCCTAATGAGTCTGATCGTGTACGAGGCAGGAGGGGATCGCGTTTGCTCCCTCACCACTCTCTTGTGGTTTGGTGAGTAGTTGCACCAGCAGCCAAAGCTACCCAATGTTTTTGTTTAAAGCTGAAATTTCAGCTCTCTCCAAACCCTGTGCACAGCCAGATGAGCTTGAAAAAGAGCATGTTAGTTTGTGACCTGCAATTGAATGCTGGTTATAAATGGTTAAATCACCACATAAAGACTTTTCCAAGGTGTGTATTTGCTCCCGGCCTGTTCCTGGCATGTTTTTTAATCTGTTTTGTGTAGAGGGGGAAATTCATGGGAGTTATTGACACAAAAGTCAAATTGCGAGTCTCAACACACTTGTAATTTAAAATTTGGGCTGGAATTTTCAGAGTGAAAACTTTGAAATTTGATTTTAAGCCAAAAGTTGTTTGGGAAGAAAGTTTAAAATCGAAGGGCTTTGAGAAGTTCAGTTCTCTGGTGTAGACAAGATTAGCTGTTTCTTGATATTGATCAGCAAGTTTATATGTATTCCTAACTCATGAAGAGGTGTGCTAGGCCTTGCTGCTTTCTCCCAGCACAGCTGTTCCCAGGCCAGCATTCCCTGCCCGTGGAATGGGAATATTGTGAGGGTTTGCAAGGTGGTGCTGGCTTAGCTCCCTATGGTACATTACCCATTTTAAGTAAATAGAGTTCCCTCCTGAGGTGTATTCCACCTCCTGTCTAGATTTGCACGCTTCTGTAAAAGCACCTGAATGATGTTCCTGGCTCTAATCTCCAGCTTTTCTGTTTTTTTCAGTAAAAGAGGCTTATTGTTGCTTTCAGGCTGAGCGCCAGGGTCAGACTTTATTGTCTTTATTATTCCTGATATGTCCATCATTTCCATTCCAGTCCTGTTGTCTGGAGTCAGCTTAAGGGCTTAGCTTAGTCCCTGTGGTTTCCTAGAATGAAGAAACCATTTCAGAAGCACGTTTGTGATTTCATGTGACAAGCAGGAACAGGTTAGTAAGGAAACAAACAACCTAAGCAGAACCAAGGGAGGCTGTTATTGTGGAAATGTGCTGCTTGGAACAGCCCTTGCCCAGTACAGACATCCTCTTTTCTTTCTCCTTGGAAAGGAGGATGGAAATTGGAGGTGAAGCTCAGTTCATCTTTGCCCTTTGCAGCTTTGGCGTAGGGAATTTTCCTTTGCCTCGCAGTAGATCTTGAATAAACTTTTAAAACTTGAGACACTGCTGCAATGTTAAGAGCAGAGGGAGCAAAAGATCAGTGGTGAAGTCTCTCAAATCTCCCTCAAAATGCCATGGGGGATGGTGCTCTGTAAGTCCAGGTGTAGGAGGCCCTTGCAGTTAGGAGTAAGCTGGTCCTCAGCCAGCCTGGGGACAGACAGGGTGCATTCAATCTTTTCCTGTCCTGAGCTGATTTCTGTGCCTGTGCAGGGGTGACTCTGGACCACTGTTTTCATTTGTGATATAGGGTAAATGCTGTATGGATTTATTGCCTTCCTATTTTAGTCTCTGCACGACAGGGGTGGTTCGTTTACACATCAACAACTGGCTGGAAGTGAGTTTCTGCCTTCCTCACAAAATCCACTATGTTGCCACCAACTTCATACCCCCAGAAGCAATCGAGAGAAGTCTGAAATCTATCAGGTAAGAGCAAGATCTGCCCCTCCAAGTGTGGCCAGTCCTTGCTCCAGTTCCAAGTGTTATGCTGCAGACATCTGAGATGGCACAGTCACACAGGGATGGTGTGACTGGGCTGGAGAGGTGGGGGCCCTGCACTCACACAGGACTCCCTGGAGCTGCTGCTGTGGCACTGTGATGCTGCTGGATTCATGGTGGTGGGAAGCCACAGCCTTGGTGTTAACTCTAGATGGTTGTACTGAGGGGATGCTGCAAGAGTGGCCTGCACTGTTTGCAGCCAGGAATTGTGTGTTCATTTTAATCTGTTGACCCAGAAGTAATTCTGCTTTTGGAAGGAAGAGAGCCCAGGTCCTGTGATACCTTATTTCCTGTGTTTGTTGATCTGCAGAAATAACTGACTCTTGCTTTCTTCCTTTCTTCTACTCCATTCTGTATTTCAGTAATGCAGACGAGCAGTTTTCAGACTAGTTCTCAATTGTGTGCCAGTACAGTGCAGTCTTTTTTCCTTGTCACTGGGGTATCCAGTTACCATATAACCATCTGTCCCCTTTTTATAGGGAGTGTCTTATGCTGTGACATAAAAATAAGCTTATTTTGAACCCAGTTAGAGCAAAAGGATGATATTAGAAATTCTTTTTCTACCATTAGATTGACCTCAGGTATCGTGGTGTGGGAATAACAAAGCCTTCAGGAAAAGCTGCAGTTTACTGTGCAAACGTATTCTATTTTTCTGCAGGCCTTACCATGCCTTATTACTTTTAAATGATGAGAAGTCATTGCTTAATGAGCTCCCGTTGGACTGCTCTCCTGCCCTGGTGAGAGTAATTAAAACTACCTCTGCTGTGAAGAATTTGCAGCAACTGGCTCAGGATGCTGACTTGGCATTGCTGCAGGTACGGGGAGCTGTCAGCGGCTGCTGAGAGCCTTTTAAATCACGAGGTGTTTTCTTCTGTGTGCCCGTGGGCTTCTGTGCTGCAGGAGCATGTCAGCTGCCTTGGTGTGAGCAGAGGGCAGGGAGAAAGTACCAGCCCTGGAGCCTGGGGAAAGACTGGAGAAACAAAGGGCAGGGGTGCAGGGACAGTGCTGGGCAGCCCTGCAGCTGCATCCCATCTCAGATGGGAGTCTCAAGTCCTGGGGGTCTCTAGTCCTCACCACTGCTCAGGACAAGTCCATTAAAACAGGCTGATGAAAAACTTCTCTTCAAATTGTGAGCACCTCCAGGGCTGCATCCCACAGCCTCTCTGCTCCAGCACGTGACCAGCATCAGAGTGAAACCTTTCCTCATATCTAAAGGGAATTTCCCAATGTCCCCTTTGTGTGTGTTGCCTCAGGACCTCTCCCTGTGCCCCTCTGAGGAGAGTGACTGTCTTCTCTGTGCTTTCCTGTTTGGTGGTTAAAACCAGAGCAGATTGTACTCTTGACTGACACCACAGTGGTCTGTCTTGGTCCTGCCACGTTGATGTCTACATGCAAATGAAGCACCCAAAATGCAAGTGAAGATTTACAGCTGCCGTGGCCAAATACGTTGCTTTCCCTGGAGCTGCCGGGATCTTTTCTACCAAAGCCTTGTGAATGCCTGTGCAAACCTTCCCATCCATTTCCTTTAGTCCATTAGTGCACAGACTTTGCAGAGTCATGGGAAGAAGATCTAGTTTAGGCTTGAGCAAAGATTTTGACATGATGAGCCCTTGGAAAGGGAAGTTTGTGCCAGTGGAGGGATGAGACTCTGGCACTCACATGAGTTGTGAGGCCACAGAGAGACCCCTGTGAATGACTGTGATCATTTGGGATGATTATATGAGATGATCCCAGAGAGGGAAGGGCCATTCCATGCTCCTAAGGGTCGATCCAGACCCAGGGACACAATCTGTGCGCTGTGTGACAGGGGAAACGCAGCTCATCATCACATGTTCTTCTGTTCATAGGTCTGTGCCTTCTCTTGTTCCAAGGGAAAGGTCCTGCTTTGTAATAAAATTCCAGGTCTGCCTACCGTGGTCTGTGGTGTTACTTGGCCATGGGATGGACTCTGGAAATTCCCTACTGCTTCTGTAATTTTGTTCTCCACAAAAAAGCACAGTTAAATGCATCTAATGATACAGGCTGGATTTTATGTCTTGTAGACACTATTTATGTGGCTTTTCCAGAGCCATTAGCAACCACTGACTTGTTTAACACATTAAAATACTTTGTGTAGCTCATTACTGAAATACCTCTGTGCAGTAAAAAGGCAGTGTTGGTTTCCTTTGTGTTTCTGTCATAGTAGAAGCTGATTCTTTTGTTTTATTTTTCATGTATAACACAATGCATTTTGTGCATAAACAAAAATAGTTTTTGGGGGCATGAAAAGAAACTAAACTTGTATTGATACAGTTTGAAGGAATTCCTTTGAGGCAGGAAATACTAAGTTGCTTAGAAATGTGAAGCGAATCTCTGGAAATTCATAACCTTGTCAAATGCTTTTTGATCTGCCACATGTTATATTAAACCATGAATTTATTCTGAAGGCAGGGTGAAAGGATGGAACATTTTTCTTTCATTTCAGCTCAAACAAGACTTTTTTTTTTTTGTTGTATGGAATGCTTGCTGAGAGTTTGTATATTGCTTTTGCTCCCCTAATTTTTCCCTGTTTTCTCAATACAGGTTTTCCAGCTTGCTGCACATCTTGTTTACTGGGGCAAAGCAATTATTATTTATCCTCTTTGTGAAAACAATGTCTACATGCTTTCTCCAAATGCCAGTGTCTGCCTGTAAGTAGAAGGAAAGTGTGTTGGTTTGCAGCACAGTGCTGAGGAGTGCAGATGCACTGTCCTTCCCTGACTGGATAGAGAGTGGGATCTTTCTTAATTAATTTGTTGAGACTGTGCAAAACACAAACCATTACATGAGCCTGGACTTGCACAGCCCACAGTGTGGGCAGGGAGGAGCAGCAGAGCAGATCAATATTCCTCTGTGGTGGTGAGGGCCCTGGAAGCAATATTTACCCTGTGGAGCTGCTGTCAGTATTTTTAGTACTCTTGCTCACTGGATGTCCAATATGAGAACATCTACAAACCAAAATACTTTGATTCAGTTAAATGAGTGGTTTATAGGGCTCTCTGTGTAGCTGGCACACCTGACATGAATCAAAAGTAGCAAAAGTTGCCATTGTGTTGTTTCATGTGCTGGCATTCCATACTGTGTGCCTTGTCACAGCCAGAAGGCAACATCTCCTGTTTGGAGAGCAGGCAGAGCCACTGCAAGGAAGATGTGGAGGCAGTGGTGGGTATTTTTGCTTTGCTGAAGATTGTTAAGCCTTCCTCTGTTGGTTTTTGAGATGTTTTTAGACTCTGTGTTGGAACTCAGTTACAGGAAAGTAGTTTTAAATCAAAACTTCGGTGATGGAAGTATAAAAATCGGGCTGGAAGGGACCTTGAGGTCATTCAGCAGCAACTGTGCCTGTGTCATATATGGCAGCGCTGTTCTTGAAGACCTTTGGAGATGGAAATGCTAAGACAGACAGTTTTCCTACTATATAGCTTTACTATCCTTCACTTCTGCTCAGTCATATTGCTTGTCTTATCAGCATGGGGGGCACAGCCACATCTGCAGCTGCAGTTGGCACATTCAGAGGCTGTGTGTGTGTCCTGCCCAGCCCTGCCGAAGCTCTGTCCCTTTCATCAGAGGCTGCACAGGTCTGGACTTTTTATCACTTTAATTTTTCTCCTCTGGATTCCCTCCATACCTTGAATAAAGGGCTGGAGCTGAACGTAAGGCTGAGGTGAAAGTGCATGTAGCTTCTGGCTGGCTTCTGCAGGACACAACATGCCATCAACTATCCTTAGGGGTTTTCTAGATCACAGGGAATATTACATTTGGGAATTGGCACTTCTGAAATGCTTAAATGGATAATAGTTAACCTGACCAGCACTACAGAGCTGATCTGTGCCTTTGCCTCTCTCCTGCAGTTACTCTCCCCTGGCAGATGCCTTCTCCTGTCAGTTCCGGGGTCACAACCTGCCCTCGATGCTGGCCAAGTTCTCCCTCCCAGTGTCACTCTCCGAGTTCAAGAACCCGCTGGCACCGCCTGTGCAGGAGGTGAGCTGGGCACTGTCCAACAGCTCCTTGTTCTCCTGACAACAAGGGATGGTGCTGCTTCTGGAGCACTTGGTCAGGAACCTGCTGTTGCACATTTACAAGTTCCCAGTTACTGTGTTTCCAGCCTTATGATTTGTTGTTTCGTGTCCTTGTGCCGAAAAGCTGTGGGGATGTTCAAAGTGAGAGGGTGCTCTGTGCTGGCAAAGCAGAGTCCTGAAAGAAATATTAGAATGTTTCTTTTCATGGAGTGATGTAGTAGGAAAAACTGAAACTCCATTTGGTCTGTTGCAAACTGTCATGAATTGGTAGGGGTGAATCAAGTTTGTGGATTCCTCACAATCACATTCGATTTTATTTTATTCCATCTGCTTCGAGTTCACAATCTATTTTTAAAAGCAATCTGTCTGTACACTTGGTTTTGTTGTAAAGCTGGAATTGTTTAAAGGCTGTTGGAGGAAATAGACTCAGCATGGGGCGAGCAGAAGTCTGTGTGTCACTGCATTAGCTTTTTAGTATTCAGATCTGGGTTAATAAAATATGGATTTGGGATTTGTGAGCTGTTTTGCTTAGGCATCGATCACGGCTTGTGGCATTTCTGGGAACTGGTGGAACACAAGAAGGAGCTCAATAATGTGTGGTGTCCTGGCTGACACTCTTCTGTTCCCAGATGGAGGAGCCTGGACCTCTGAACGTGGCTCAGTGAGCCAAAGCAAGCATAGGCAGAGTTCTTTGGCTGGTTTCTTGTGGTGTTTGTTTCTGGCCTTCAGACTTGGGTGCCTTGGTGGCTCCATGGATTGAGCCCCTGCTCTGATACAGAGAAGATTGCCATCACCTCTGCACTCAAGCACAGCTGTGAGGGAAGAATTGGTTGTAATTACAGGTTGGGAGAGATGATGATCAGAGATAAAGATAAGTAATGATGTAGATCTAATCCCAGTAGCATGTACTGGTTAGCTGCCACCTTGGGAGGCAGGGAAAGAGCAGGACTCCACTGTAGTTACAGACAAGTAAGTGTCCTGAAAATTGAAGCTGAAGCCATAGCATTAATTTTATTCTAGCTGCAGTAGCTTCAGGAGACATTCTCAGTAATTCTTCTAAAATTAATTACTTGCCTCAGTACTTCTCCTTCAATAGTTCTGGTTGTTCTCAGACGTCCTACTTTTGTTTAAAATACACAAATAAAAGTCTGCCACTTACTACTGCAGTTAGGCCTTGAAAGAAGGGTGCAATAAATGCTTGCCAGAGCTGATGGAGTGCTAAAGTGTTTTTTTAGAGTGTGTATCTTCCCTCTGCTGCTCACCTGTCTGTGCTGGGGTCCTAAGGGTCAGCAGCACAGCTTGCTTTCATCATCTTTTCAGCCTTATTGGAAAGATGAAGGATGATGCTGTGAAAAGCTGTTGCTTTTTGATAAAGCAAAGTGTGACAGTTCTTGGGGGAGTTTAGATTGAAGAGAGTTTTTATGTATTTTCATATCAGTACATTTTCTTCTACTTTGATTTACCTATGTAGGACTTCTTGTATTATTTTTTTTTTTTTAAATCTTTTAAGAGACGTGACTCCAATCCCTGCCCTGAAGTGGTCAGGCTCCAGTTGTAATTAACAGAGATCTAATCAATACAGCAATTAATCTAATGAAATGTGGGTGGGTTTTTGTTCCGCTGTGCTGTGATAAAAGATGTTGTACTCTGAACTGTAAATATTGTCAAAATGTACTTGCTTTGCCTTTGAAAAAAATTAGCAAAGGTGGGACTTTCTGTGTAGTTTTGTTCTTTGTGTGCACAGGAGGGGATGTGAGGTATTTTAGCTTTAAAGATTACCTTGTGCTTTTCATCAGGCTGAGGGCACTGTCTGTTCTCCTGAAGGTCACTGTGCTGGAGGGTCAGTACTGTGGGAGAGGCTGGATCTTCTGCAGAAGCTGTTGTGGCCTCATGGCATCCATGGCATCCATCCCATTTGATTCTTCTCTTAAGCATGGGATTGGCTCCCTGCTTTTGGCATGTGCTTCTGGATGGGTAAAGAATACAGAAGGCATTAATAAAGCTCATGATAGGAAACAGGAGAGCTTTTAGAGCCCTTCCTGTTTTTATACAAAAATATTGCTTGATTTGAAAGGGGACAAAATTATTTTTGTTCAATTACCATTGCATGAGTGGAATTCCTCTATTACTTTGGGTAGATGAAGAAAATGTGACGGTCATTTTTATACCTGGTGTGCTGTGGTATTTTTTGGCTGGAAGGACATATGAACAACCTGAGAAAGGACAAGACTGCCTTGGGAGTGCATGGCTGTGTTCTGCATTTGCTGTCTGCCTGTCAAGTAGGTAGGAGGTGTCAAGTGAGCGGTGTGTGCCTGGCCTGCCAGTGCTCTCAGCTGTGCCCTGTGCCAGAGACTGAAAGTCCTGATTGTGTCATCTTGATCTCTTGTCTTGCCTGTGATGAGGAGCAGTGTATTGCAGTGGAACCCTGGGCAGTGTGTATCTGTCAGTTGAGAAGATTTTGGTATCCCTGTGGTGCTCCCTGCTGCTTCCCTTTCTCTGTGTTTCCCTCGGATTCCCTGGCTTTCCTGGGACAGCAGTGTTGCAGCAGGGTGAGGATGAGCCCATGCCCTCAGCTCAGCTGACCTAAAGAGATCTTGGTGGTGTTGAGCCGAGGCCCTGCTTTTCTTTCCCACTCCCAGGTGTGTGCACACACGAGCCTTCCTCCCTTCCCTCTTCCCATTCCTAGAGCTCTGGCTCCTGTCCTGCCTGACTCCATTCATTCAACTTGTTTCAGCTGCACAAGTTTTCTGCCAGGTTAGCAGGTGGAATTCACTTGGGGAGATCCAGTGAGCTCCAGGGCTGGCACAGAGGGAGGTGATTTCTGCAGAGCTTGTGCAGCTGTGGGGGGTGAGGGAAGCAGAAGCTGTTCTCTCCATTTCACAGTGAGTTGTCTCTTAGCCCCATTGTGCCTTTTGTAATGTCACCAGGACTTGCTGCAGTGCCTGGGTTTGTCCTGGATCTCATCAGGATGCAGCCAAGGGGTGGGGAGCTCATACAGAAGGGAACTCATCTTGCCTTTTGGTGTTTTCACTGGAAAAGAAGCAGTTTGTATCTCCTCTACTCCCACCCCAAAGAAGCTGTCCCTGTTCTGCTGCCTGTGGCTCTTGGCTCGTGTTCCTGTGCTCTCCTCCTCTGAGTGGCACAGCCTTGCTGTGAGTGCAGAGCACACCTGGGGTGGAGCTCTGGGGTTGCTCAGTGGGGTGCACATGCCTTCCAAACCTCTGGGGAAAGCCTAGGAGCACTTGGTGACCCAAAGTCTTCAGGTCAGCACGTGTTGACTGGCAGGATCTGTACCAGGCACTGCTGCTGGTGCAGGGCAAGGCTTTGGCCTGCTTTTCAGGATAAGGATTTCTTTGTCCAGCATCAAATGTCTTTACCCAGCTACTCTGCACTAAGTTGCTTTGCAAACCAAGAGTTAGGGATGATGTTTTTAGCTTCCCCTCCTCTGAACCGTGACCTCAGCTAGTTCATCTGCTTCAGAAGCTGTAACATCACTCTGCCCTGCCTTGAACAAACATGGACTAGCAGGAGGGATCTTTCCACCTGTAAGGAGTGTTCCTAGGTGAATTAGACATCCCATTTCCTTCCTGCATCCCCTTTATCATAATGCACATTGTCATTATTATTGTGGTTCTCTCATTCTCCCTTGATGGGATATGGATAACTGTAGGAAAAAAAACAAAACAGAAAAACAGATGGGAAAGCAGGACAGCTGCTGCTGAACAAAATCTGTTTAACTTTTCACTTTTGTTTTAGTCAGTCTTGGCCATCCTGCTGGGAGTCAGGCACAGGGATATAAGGCCTCTGCCTTGTGCCTGCAGAAAACGTGCCGAGCTTTGTGCAGGGCTCATGGAAAATGAGGCAGGAAAACGTGTCAGTGGATGGAGTGGGAGGGGAGCTGCCTGCACACCCTGAATGGGCAGCTGTGTCTTCAGGGAGCCACGCTGCACATGGGGCTGCTCTGCTGGAAGGCATTAGGAGCCACGGGAGCTTTTGTTGGCAGAGGTAGGGAAGTAGGATTAAGATGCATTTATATTCAGTTGGACTGGGTATGAAATCAGGGGTTTAGCACAGTAAGTTAAAGGAGTATGTCATGTTAGGCCTGAATGGAGGGAATGGTTAAGTTGAGAATTCAGAGCTGTCACCTTGTGATTAAAATGGCAACATTAGACAGTAAATGTTTCATCCTACATCAGTAGGAGTTTTCAGAGTCTGTTTCCTGTAAAACAGGGAGAAGTTTTAATAGCTGATCTGTTTTCCATGAAACAGCGTGGTTTGAATGCTAAAGAAAGGTAATACATTTCAGCAAACATCCCTGCGCCCCAGTGGCTTTGAAGGTGTCATCATCCTGAGCCAAGGCAGCCCTCAGTTCTCAAGTCAGACCTTGAAGAGGGTTTGTGTCAAATAACTGGATAATCCAAGGTTGGAGAAAGGGGGCTTGTGTGCTTCAGTAGGCAAAACAAGCTGTGTTTTAACTGTCTCCTCACGTAGTGAGAAACAAGCTAGGATTGAGTGCTTCTAGGCTGCTGTTTTCCCTTCCCTTTCCTGAACCTGTTGCTACTCCCAGTTATCTGTAACATTTTAGGCCTGGGAAAGAAAACAGCCTTAAAGAATCCTTGCAGGAAATGTAACACATATTTCTCAAGAGTTTTACAAATGGTCCCAGAGAATAAGGAATGCTGGATCTTGTCCCTCCAAGACTTGGGGCTGATCTCTGGCCATCCTGAAGTGCCCAGCTGGGCTGATGTGCAGTGCCGTGTTTTTGGAAGCCAGTGCAGCATCTCTGCTTGTGCCAGTGAACACAAAGCAGGGCATTGTACCAGTGCCTTGCTCGACAACACTCTGTCACTGCTCTGGGAATGGCCCTGGGCTGTTCTGTGCCAGCAGGAACAAGCCAGATGTGGCTGCTGCAGCAGACAGGACCCCCTCAGAGAAGGCTGGAAAGAGGCAGCATGGGCAGACAGGAAGCATGAAAGGAACATGGATGAAATTTAGATTGAATTGGTAGTTAAATTAAGCAACAGAAAATGTTTCACTTTATATTTCCATCACAATCCTGCTGTTTCAGCCAAAAAATCCTGGCTCTGGATTCCTGCTGTGCCAGAGGATGACTGAGGCAAGCAGTCCTGGGATGAAGTATATCCTTGCCTGGGAAGCTGCTCCCAACCTTTTTGGCTTCACCAAGGAGCCAAGCTCTAATGAAGTGCCCTGAGAGCAGGCCCAGAGATAACCCTGCACCCCTGGGGGAGGTGCAGCAGTTCCAGCCAGCACAGCACTGATGGTGCAGGGCAGCCTCTGCTACTGCAGCCCTGTGTGAGCTCCATCGGAGCTTGGGAGGAGCAGATGGAGGGCGAAGAGAAACGCAGTGCTCGTGTCCAGAAGGACAGGCAGCAGCATGTGTTAGCAAAGCCCCTGCTAGACCTAATCTGGGAAAACAGTTCTGCATTTCCACACTTCTTTTGGTAAGAAATGGGTCTAAACCTGGAAGAAGTGGGAATGGCGTGAGGCACTTGCAGTGGTGGCACAAAGTTCATCACGGGCAGGGGCCAGTGCAGGATGCTGCAGCACTTGGGCTTTTTCTAGGACTGGGTTTTAAGAGGTACCAGATTCCTGCTGAAGTTTGTCTTAATACAGAAAAATGTCAGGGATCATCAGTCTCTGTGGTCTAGGGATGATCAAGCTTCCTTCAGGATGGAAGAAGAGTTTCCTCTGGTTCTCAGATTAGTCACAGATCTCCAGCTCTCCCACCCAGAGACGGCACAAAGGTGTTTGACAGGGGCTGGTTGCACAAGGTTTTGGCTGTAAAGCTGTAACACCTCTGCTGCCTGGCTTCTTGTTCCACTGGGCCATAGCTTCTGGCTCAGGGTGGCTTTCTAGGTATTTCCACGAGGGTGTGGAGGTGATGGTGCACATGCAGGATTAGAGGGGGTTGGATGAGACTCTCCATGCACATGGAGCTGTAGCAAAAGAAATTGGCTATTTCTGTAATTCGTGGAACCACCAGAGTGACCAGGGGAGGCTGGTCTGGATCAGGCCCAACCCACTGCTTCTGTAGGTCTGGTAGAGCTTGTCTTCCTGTCTCCTTGGATTTTTCCAGGGTTGTTTTGTGCTCTGAAACGTGCAGACCTCTTTCATTTGCTAATCAGATGTCACTGTGTGCCAACAGGTTGGAAATGTAAGTAAAATAAATGAGCCATCTTTCCATCCAGGCCTGCGTCTGGAAGGAAGGATTTCAGCAACGTAATCACTGGAGTAAACCTCGCTCTTCCAGGCTGCCTTCAGATGTTAGCAAAGCATTAGGTCTTTGGTGTCTTTTGCCAACCTTCCTCTTCTGTAGATTTTCTGTTAAACATGTAAAATGAATTATGGCTTTTCCAAAAAATAGATGTTTGAAGGTGATCCCGGATAATATGTTTTAAGATTAAAATCCACTGAGCCCCCAGAAGTGGTAATCCCTGAAAAGACAGGGTGTGGGTCTGTCTGCAAACAGAAGAGGTTTCTTTTATGATTTGACAGCAGAGGAGGAACTGAGAATTACAAGATTTATGGAAAAAGGAAAATTATGTGGGCTGATGAACTTGGGTTTGGGGCTTTTATTGCGATTTGGCCTGTTACCCTGATGATTAATGCAGCAGAGTGAGCTTCCTTTTGAGTCTGAGCTCATGCTGCATGTGTTTGCCTCACCAAAACAGTGTTGGTTGCTATGAAGTCCCCAAACAGCCTTGTCAGTGACTGTGTTCTGAGCCTTTTGCTATGAGAGTTGCCTGCAGTGATATGAAAAGGCTTTTTATGCAGAAATCAAGACACAATGATACATTTTGAAGGCTCCTCCCAGACTTGTGAAAACAGACCATGCCAAGACCCTGCAAACGTTGCCCCTGGCTCTGCCTATGGTGCAGGTCTCCAGCAGGTGTTGGGCATGTTTAATACATCTCATTGCTTTTGAGTCTCTTGCCTGCCTGAAAACCCAGGTGCCTTTATTAGCTTGGCCCTATATAGCAGAGGGATGGTGAAAAGAGGGATAGTGACTCTGCATTGAGAGGGGCCTCCTTGGCAGCTCAGGCTGCTGACCCTTGCCAGGGCTTCCTGCTGCTGCTGCTGCTGCTTCTGTATTGCCCAGCCCTGTCAGGCTCTGATCTCCAGAGCCTCTCCCATGGCTAATCAGCAGTTTCCCATCTGACAGCAAAGGGCTCCTATTCCTGGCCACCTCTCCTGGTTGCTTCAGCTCTGCCCCATCACCCTGCCCTCTCTCTGGCTCTCTAGAGGTGCCTGGGCTTCAATCTGACCATCTGGGATTAAGCCTTCTGTGATACATTTTAGTGGCCCTTGTGTAGAAACCAGTAAACTGGTTTGGAGCTGGGGCAGGGCAGGTTCCTTCGAGGCTGTGCTGGTCAGTGTTGCATAAAGATGTTTATCACTAAAGGCTCCATTGCAGCCTAAGCACCCACAGAGGCTCTGGGTGTGATGAAGGTTTGTGCCTGGTCACCTTTTTGTGATTGGAACAGGGATAAACTGTTGTGTGGGTCGAGAAGCATTTTTCCATGTGACTCGTTACTCACCAGGTGTACCCTTTGTGTGTTGTTTTCCTCCTGTATCTCATTTCCCAGGTGTTTAACCCCTCATTTCTCCCCCTGCAGACCCAGCTCATCCAGATGGTGATATGGATGCTCCAGCACCGGCTCCTGATCCAGCTCCACACCTACGTGTGCCTGATGGTGCCCCCAAATGAGGAAGAGTTCCGAGCCCAGGACGAGGACATGCCCTTCACTGCCAGGGTTGGGGGACGAAGTTTGAGCACCCCCAATGCTCTCAGCTTTGGCTCTCCAAGTATGAGCACGCTTTTCTCTGCTGTTCAGATTCCACCTCACTTCTAGCGCTTCCCTTAGTGCTGCCAAGGGCCATCAGGCCTTGGTAATGAGACATCTCCTCTTGTTGGAGTACTTGCTAATTAGGTCCAGCCTTTTGTAAATTTAGAACTGGGCACTGGTGAAAGTCCATGGGGCTATTAGACTTCTTTTTAGAAAGAAGTAATGCTTTGTAATTTGCCAAATTCTCATTTGGTCATGTAAAAGATTTTTATGAGAGGTATTTCTTTCTTTTTTAAAGTAGCTTCCTCCTCCCTTGCTGCACTCAGAAGTATCCCCTATGTTCCTCTGGCTGCATTGCTGTTACTGCCCAGATTTTGGCTTTCAGGACATAAAGAAAATGTGAGAATTTGTTCAAGCAGCACTGGTTTCTGTGGGCTGTAGAACCATTAGAGCCACCCGAGGAGACACAGAGCTGGCTTTGTTCTCACAAATGACTGATTTCTGTTTATGTATCCTGATTTCTTTAATCTCCCCAGTGCCATTCTTCAGGGTGATTCCAAGAAAGCATTCTTTTGAGAGGATGAGTCAGATATGGTGCTGAAATCACCAAACTGTCCTGCCTGTGCTGTTCTGAGCAGCCTTCTCAGAACTCTGCTGGGCTTGGATGTGGCGAGAGATTCTCTGTACAACTTTGAGCTTTTACAGGAGTAATGAGTTAGGGCAGAAATCTTGGAACGTGAGTCAGATCAGTCTGTGATCTGCTTATTCTGGCTCCCTCACGAGAGGATATTGCTTCTTGGCCTCTCTGCCTGCTCCCACCTTCTGTGCTGTTAGGCTTTTCATATTACCACTTCACGGTATTCCAGCACAGCTGTCTGGGAATTCTCTTTCCAAATGTTTTTATGGACTGTTTATGGTCTCCAGAAGTACAGTTTTCCACACAAATTGATGACTTTGTTGAAACATTTGAATTTCCCATTGAGAAAAGTGCTATGTTGTCATATGACTAATTGCAGATTCATGGAGCACTTGGAGACCCACCTTCTCTGCTCTCCAGAGAAAAGGAATTAGTTGGAAAGGCTGCACAGAATCAGCCTGAATTGATAAACTTTGCATCCTTATGCTGAGGAATATAAAACTTTTGTGTGTATGTGTGTCTCTCTCTTGCCCCGATAGCCAGTAGTGATGACATGACTCTGACAAGCCCTAGCATGGATAATTCCAGTGCTGAGCTGATACCTGGTGGGGACTCACCCCTAAATAAGAGGATGACGGAGAATCTCCTGGCAAGCCTGTTGGAACATGAGCGGGAAGCCATCCTGAATGTCCCAGCTGCCCAGAATCCAGAAGATCTCCGCATGTTTGCAAGGTGAGCAGTGCAGGATGCAGTCGTTGTTTCTTCTCCTTCCTGCTTTATGGAAGGCTTGGTGTGGAGTCTGAGCAAATCCTGTTAGCCTGGGGATTTGGAGGAGAAATTCTTCGAGGTTTGTTCCTATATTTCATCTGTAATACAAACTAATATTTGTGGCACAAGAACACTTGGTAACCAAAGAGTCCTGGCTGTGTGAAGGAGCATCAGGGAGTTGGACTCACTGTTTGCCTGCTAGTTTTGCTGTGTGCACACATGGCAGACACAAAACTGCACAGCCTAAAAAACTGTTCTAAGCAGGCAAGGCAGAGACCCAGTGATACTGATGCTGCCATTTTGTGTCCACTGGTATTTTCAGGCCAGCTCTCCTTAATTTGATGGTTTGTAAACTCCATGGAAATAAGAGACACAGAGCCAGCCGGAATGCTTTTACAGACCAGCCTGTGAGTGTCCCAAGGTGTGTTTGGCAGTGATGAGAGCTCACTGCTTAGGTTAGTTAAGCTAAAGGCATTAGGATGTGTGATCAGTAGCACACATTTTGTTGTTAGAAATTTGTATACCACAAAAGCAGGCACGATGTGGTTCTGCACGTGGTAAAAGCAGAATGACTTCCTAAGCAGCCATCTGGGAAGAAGGGAGGGCGGGGGAAGAGTTTTTCTTCCTAAGGATTTCAAAACACAGTGGCATCACTGGAATGCAACTTTCACTGGTCTTCATACTTGTGGAGCAGAAAACTACCTGGGGCAAGGACTGCAGCTGTCCCATATACTGGATTCAGTTGGTAATCCCCTGAAAAGCTGGTTCTTGCCCTAGGGTGGATACAGTCAGCTAGCCTAGGGAAACTAATAGGAAGAAAATACTTTCATTGTCTGTGGCAGAGTACAGCTCAGGGACTTTGACAGAGCTCTCAAAGCTTGTGGGTAGTTACTGCTCTCTGAATTATTTGTCTCCGTCTTCTGCAACTCTTCAGAGAATATGGTCTGACTGGGAGGCAACATTGGCCACTTGAGAACTCTGAAGTGTTTTTTTCTTTATTACCAGCTAAGTCATTGCAAAACCAGTGAGGAAGGAAAGTAAAAACAAAATCATATTTAATAGCTTAAGACAGAAGTTGTGGGGAACTCCTTGGACCAGTTCAGTGACGATGCAGATTCTTAGTTAGAGAATCTGTGAGAGGAAAGGATGTCATGACTGCTCCCCTCTCAGTACCCTCAGTGGGGTAAAACAGCCATTTGGAAGCTTTTGAACTGCAGATGCAAAAAATGACTCTTTGTGAAGCTGAGTGATGTTTATTTTGCAGTTTGCTCCTGCCCCGGGTTCTTTTGCAAATCCCTAGGCCTTATCAGGTTTGAATTTCCAGTCTGCTACAGATTGAATTGACAAGTGCAGAGTGCTCTGAGGCAACAGAGAGGAATAAACAGATTAAACAATAAATAAACAATAAACAGATGGGTCCTGTGGGCAGACGCTGCAGTGTGCACGTAGGAATGTTCATGCCAGACCCTCTTAGTTTTACTGCTGGTTATGAGACACCACAACTTGTAGGTTGTGGTGTATTTTCTCTCTTTTTGTGCCATAACCATCAGACATGAGTGAGTAAATCTGTTGCTCTCAATGAAAGAGGAAAAACCATGGTGAAGCTGCCTGAAGGAGCTGACCTCCCTGGGTACCCTCATGCAGGTACTGCTCCAGCCCCTCCTTCCTTTGCTGTAGGAGCAGCAGCCTGAGGGGGGCTGTGCCCTGGCCAACAGCTCTGTTCTCATAGCTGCCTCCAGAGCAAAGTGCTATAAATGCACAACTGGTGCCCTAAATATCCTGTGGTATTTGCCCTTCCCAGGGTGCTGTGTGTACACACAGAGGGACGGGCTATTTCCAGCACAGCAATAAAGCTCAGCCTGGCACATTTTTCTGTGCTGGTGCCTCTGAGTGCCTGTCCCTTGTTACTTGGGCAGCACAGAGTGCTGGTGCCTGTCCAGGCTGTGCACAGCCCATGTTTGAAGGCAGAAACCTTAAGGGCAAGTAAGGAATTACTAAAGCTTGGCTCCAGCATTGGCTGCATTAACCCTCATAACATCCAATGAGAATTTAAATCCAAGTTCTTTCCTAAGGTGCAGCTGAAGGAGGGTTGGCATGTCCTTCCAGGAGTAAGTTTGGGAAGGACACAAGTTGTTTTTGATCTAGATCCTCAGTAATGTGCACCAAGCCTTCCTCACTGCACATTAAGCAGTGCTTCTGAAGCCTGAAGAAGCTGGAGGCTTCACTCATGGCTTCTCTCCCAAGCCATGGGTGTGGAGTTGCTCTCAGGGTTTGTCTCACTCTGAGACTGGGAGGTGAGATCCTTCACTCCACGGAGGGATGCTCATTGACAGCACTGAGCTGTGGACAGTTCTGCTCTGGTTTCAAGCAGTGCTGTGGCAGGGACATCTCCTTGGCCAGAAATAAGCTAATTATATTGGAATTGCTAGTCTGAGAGAATTCTTTTCTTTTTAGTGCGTAGGAACACTCCAGTGCTGTTAGAGGGACAGCTCTTGCAACTTGAGGAGGGGAAAACAGTGATGAGCTATGGAAAGCAATGATCTTCCATCACTGCATCTGGATGTGCACATCTGTCAACAGACAGCTTCAGAGGGACTCAAACACAGTGTTACTGCCCCAAGAAGTGCCATCTCATGCTGATTGTGTCCCAGATTTTGATTGTGTTCATTGCCCAAAAAGGCGAAGGCAGTGCCCACCTTCTCTGGAGCTGTGAGCCCTAAGGACAGCTTTGTAGATTCTACTTGGACTTTTGGGAAAACCCCCTCCCTGGGAGGGTGGTGCAGCCCAGGACAGATTGCCTAAGCATGTGGACGGATCTCCATCTCTGAAGGGTCTGAAAAAGCTCTACAGCATTAGCAATAGTCCTGCTGGAGCAGAATGCTGGGCTAGATTCTGGGGGTGTCTTCCAGCTGGCATTTTTGTGATATTCTTTAATAGCCTCTCTAGCTTTTATTGGAGTGGAAAGTATTTAGTCTTGACCAGTTACAAATCCAGACTCTTTCTGAATATAAGATGGATTTAATTATTGGCAAACTGCTCAGTCTGTGCTGCCGTGGAAAGCCAGGTCCTACTATTTGCACAGAACGAGAGCTGAGCCAGGGTATGAGCACATGGGCACATGAGCCTGGCACAGGGGAAGGAATCCCCAAAACCACTTTGTGAACTGTGATATGAGTTGTAAGATACAAATGTTTCTGTTCATGCTTGAGGGAACAGTCTGGCTTTGACACACCCAAGAACTGAACAGTGTCCCTGTGAGTGGCCACTTCTCAGTGCACACGGTTGCCATTGGCCCTGGGGAGGTTGCCAGCGAGCCTCGTGTCAATACCCAGTGGGAGACAGTGCAAAAGGCAGATGCATAGCCCAGATACGGGAAAGACTGGAGCTTGTCTCTGTTGTTAGTTTGTGCTGCAGGTACAGAGGCAGCAGTTCTGTTCTCCATACTGGTGCCAGTTTGAGAGCTGGCAGAGGAACAGCAGGAGGGAGTTGGCAGTGAGCTGGGGCTGCCCAGCTCCGGGCTGCCAGTGAGGATCCTGCTCTGAGCCCACAGACAGCTCGTGAGGGAGAGGAGGGACGTGGCAAATTGAGAAGCAGAGAAACACACGGGGCACCGGGCTAGAGGTGAAAACTCCTCTGCACAGTGTAGTGGGGGGTGTGAGGGAGGGACTCTTGTTGCACACTGACTCCTTTGCAGTCACCCGTGAGGGTGGTGGGTGACGGGAGTGCCCAGCAGGAGGCAGCCAGGAAGGCGTTGGTCCTGCAGGGAAAGCAGGAACCACTCCATCCTCCAAAAATAGGCAGGAGTGCTCCAGTGGATAGTGGATATATTTTGAGGGCTGTTCCTGCATGGGGGCTGTATGAATGGGATTGGAAAACAGATCATGTCATCTCCACTCATTTTTACAGTCAGTTGGCATGAAGCTGCAGATGGGTAATGGAACATGAGTAAAGGCTGCTGGAGCACAGAGTGTGATGAGGAACACATGTGGAGGCACAGCTGGCTGTGGAGCTGGGAAGAGACTCTGGCCTTTGGGCCTTCATGGGTGGGAGCATTTGAGTCACACGTGCAACATGGCTGTGGCATTTGGGAGGGTATCGAGACAAGTAAGAGACTGAGCAGGAAACTCAGGCTTCATCTGTGGGGCTGGCTTGGCATTATGGCTCAGAGGGAACTCTGGGGAGGGGCCCTCAGCCATCGGGGACTTGTGCTGTTTGTTGTGGACCCTGCTGTGACTGACTGTGCAGGGCCAAGGTTTTCTGATGGCTGTAGCATGGTGGTGGCCAGCAAAGGGGTATCTGTGTTGTCTTTGTTTAAAGAGAATAGGGAATTTAAGAAGCCAGCATGGTTTGAGCATAGGCTTCAGGGGGTTTATAACTCCTGCAGCTTATCTGTGGTGCCTACCACCAAAATTTCCATCAGCCTGTTGTGACTGCTCCACCCAACCCAAGCTGCCCAAACCCCGAGTGCAGGACCTGTAGTTACAAAGCCCCTTGTGCTGCTGTGAGGGAAAATTGCTCTCAATTCTAAAAGGCAGTGCAGGTACCCAAGCCCCTGATGCAGAGCTGTGACAAAGGGCAGTTTAGGCCCAGCTAAGAGAGCACGGAATAAATCTGCCATGTCCTGACTTCTCAAGGCTCGTTGGCACTTGCGTTTCTTCACTTTCTGGAATTATAACTAAGTTGAAAATTTACAATCTTGGGAAATGCTGGGAAACCTCTTGATCCAAGGAGGACCTTGGCAAAGCCCCACAGTGGGCAACTCCCATCCTTTTCCAGAGGATTTCTGTGCTAGGCATGATTTAATTCCCTTTTCATGCAAATGAGGGACATAACCCAAACAACATTCTGATTCGCATCCCATGGGGGAGGAGACCTTGGGGGTGGCAGTATGAGTTTGAGCTGCTTTTGGCCCACGTGCTGCCTTGCTCTGTTCCCTGCAGGCTGCTGCACTACTTCCGAGGCCGGCACCACCTGGAGGAGATCATGTACAATGAGAACATGCGGCGCTCCCAGCTCCTGATGCTGTTTGACAAGTTCCGCAGTGTGCTGGTGGTCACCAGCCACGAGGACCCCGTCATTTCTGTGTTCCAGTCTCTCCTGAAGTGACTCTGCTGGCACAGAGGAGGGAGGCAGCTTGCCATACTCTCCAATGCTGGGAGTCTAAAGGATGCCTAAAAACTGAAGGAGGTGGTTTCAGTTCCTTCTTGCCGCGTGACACGCAGCAGGTTGTCCCCGTCCGTGCCTCGATGTCCCAGCTGCTCCCCGAAGCTCCAGGGCCTGCTGCAGGACAGCATGTGCTTGCTCAGCCTGGATTCCTACTCTGCTACATTCACAGCCCTTCCTTGGCCCTGGTGCTCCCCAGGGATCGTGAGAGTGGGACAAGAGGGTTCTGCTGCGGTGCTGCTGACAGAATGTCACCTTTGGGGGGATGCTGGTGCCTTGAGAGTACTTCCTCTGCTCTCCAGCACGACTGCTGGGACACTCAGCCATGAGACCTGTCCCCATGGCACAGCACACATGACCTTGCTCCAGGGCACAGGGGAGCTGGCCTGGCTCCTAGGGAAATGACCCTGGGCACTGAAGGATTCTGTTTGATCTCGCAGCAGCAAGGACAGAGGTGGGAAGGTAAAGTATCACAAGTAAACATGAAATCATGAATGAATGAATGACTCAGTCACTGTATCACAGCTTGTTCTTTCCTTGTCCTAATATCCTTATTCCCAAGTGTCTGTTGGAGCAGGGACTGCCACCAAGCAGCCTCTGTGTTCCTGGGTTTTCATTTTTCCCAGTTTTTGCCTGGGGGTGGGACCTTGGTTGTTGAGCAGGACTGAAAGGCACTGGCCAAGCTGCAGGTGCAGGGACACGTTCCACCCAGAGGCTGGGGGTAAGGGTGCTTGGGCTTGTCCCCCATGGCTTATTTTGCCCCTCCACTCTCCCTCCCACAAGCATGGCTGTGCCTGCAGGGAACCAGACAGGGACCCTGGCCTGGGATAAAGCTATCCAGCAGGAAAACGAGATACAGGACTGTATTTCCTGCTCTGGTTTGGGACTGCTCCTCCAGCCATGCCAGGGCCAGAACAAGAGGTGACAGCCCTGGGACATGCCAGGGCTTGGGGACAGCAGGAGCTTGTGCCAGCTCACCCCTGCCTGTGTGAGGCCACTGTCCCCCACAGCTGCTCACTGCTCTGTGCTGCATACCTGGGGAAGGGAGGCAGAACTTTACCTCCTTAGTGGTGTGGCTTCTACGGGTTTGTTAAAAGGTTGTCAGGCTCCCTCTGAAGACCTTCCCTTACACCATGCACAACACCTGGAGCTTTTCCCAGAGCTGCAAGCTCTCAGGAGCAGCTTCACTTGCCCACACAAACTGGGTGAAACTGGGAGCTTTAGCTGACTTACCTTCCAGCAGTCAAGTGCTGGGGGAGCTACTCCATGACTCAGGGTTCCTTTAGCAAGTCTGGCCCTGCAGCTGCAACAGGAATGGTAGAGAAGAGGAAAAAACCGTATCTGACCTAAAAATCAGATCAACACCACTGTCGACCCTGTCTCAACCAGCCCCAGCACCTGAGCATCAAGGTGAGCTACTGCAATCAGAAAAAAGACTGCTCAGAAGGGGCCAAACCAAATTCTTTCATGGGATGGGGACAAGAGTTTTTAAAAACTTGAGCCCTTTTATTGTATGGAACCTTAATATGGGGTTGGAGGTGGGAGGTGTGTCCCTGTCACCCACCCAGTGTGACTGCGGTCCTGCAGGTCCTGCCCTGAATCCTGGATGTTCTTCCCCTCTGTACCTCAAGTCAGGCTGCTGCACCAATGCTTTCTCTTGTGTGGGGGTTCACACAGTGGTAAGTTCTGAACTGGTTTCAAATGCAGCTGGGAAAATGAACAAAACACATTGTTGTTCTCCGAGCTGGACCTTAGAGACAGGTAGAGGTTGGAAGGGGTCTCTGCTCAAAGGAAAGGTGTTAGATCAGGTCACTCAGGACCCTGTCCTGTGGAGGCGTGAATGGCTGGGGCCCTGTTCCAGTGTTTGACCATCCTCATGGTGAAAATTTTTTCCATAGAGCTAATGAGAACTTCCTGTTTTCCAGCTGGTGGCCTGTTGCCTCTCATCCTGTCTGACAGCAGCCTGGCTCTGTCTTCTCTATACCCTCCCCTGAGGTAGTTGCAGACAACAGTAAGATCCCCCCTTTATCTCCTTCTCCCCCAGCTCCCATCCTTTCAGGCTGCTCTGCTGCCATCCAGTTATTTTACTATTCCCCTGCAGCAACCAAGCACTGGCCTCTGCTGGGAGCTGAGGTGGGACCAGCACAGAGCTGTGACCCTTCTCCTCTCACCCACCCTAATTAACCCTGCATCCATTGGCAAGGGGGAAAGTGGCCTTCAGTGTCCATCCAAAGTGTCCAAAACCAGCCTCAGTTCTGGCTGGGAGGCCCATGACAGTCTCCTGCAAGTAAAGCTCCACCTTGCCCCATCCACTGTGACAAAATACATTTATTGTTAAAAACACCCAAGCCCCTCTACCTGCCATGATGCAGCTTGAGGCCATTGTACAGAGCACAGCTCAGGTCCTGGTCCCTGGGGCACTTGCAAGACTTGTCAGCTGCAAGGGGAGTGTCCCCTTGCTGCCATCTCTCTCTCAATTTTCTTGTCTAAAACACTCACAAATTTGTTTCCCCGTAAATAAAACCTGAGTGGTTTCTGTGCCCACTCTCCCCTGTCACCAATGCCAATCCTGGTAGTGGTCACCACGTCCTGCTCCCCTGGCGGGTCCTGTCCAGGCACCATCCAGATGGCAGCATCCTGAGTCAGGTCCCTTTGATCAAAAGCCTTGTCGATGCCAAATGCCTGGCAGAGCTTGGAGGGCCCATTGCAGAGCTGCCAGTCCTTGAGCAGCTTGGTGGGTGCTTTCCTGGAGGCCCTGCGCAGCTCCCTCATGGCATCCAAGCCCTGCAGAGGTTCCAAGGAACGCAGCAGCACTGCAGCCCCTTCTCCTGTGCAGAACAAGAGCTGGGTGTTAGTATGGGGGTGTTTTTTGGGAATGCCTCACCTTCCAGCCCACTGCCAGCAGCACTTCAGCTCTGAGCCTGTGGCTCAGCCCGATGGAGGAGGGAATGGCCTGGTGCACCCAACCATGGGGCCTATCCTTTGCTCCAAGTGCGCTTCCTTCCCTCCTCCAAATGTCCAGTGTTCTGTAGCTCTGTGCCCTTCATTCTGCAGTGCTGACTTGCTCTTTCCAGCTCCACCTCATGTTGTTAAGTCTGGCTGCTGCTTCAAGGCTTGCCAGAGGGCAAGAGCTTTTTCTTATGTCAGCACAATGTTCAGGAATAAATATACATCTGGTTCAGTTTTGGCAGAGGTATCCAAAGCTACTCCCAAACCCAGTGGATTTCTAATAAACTCTGATTACAAGAACTCCAGCTAACAAAGGCGAGGAAGAATGAGTCTGGATGCTGCCAGCAGGAAGAGGCAGCCTGCAGAGTGAGGCTGGACAAAGAGAAACCTGGGAAGGAGCTGCAGGCACTGGGAGCAGACACTGCTGAAGAAGCCTGGGCTGCAGTTGGCACCAATGCAAACTCCTGGAGGTGGAACAGGTGGGATGAGCAGGGCCTTGGGTAACTGCACAGCTCCAACAGAATGTGATTGGGACGCATGTGCCAGGGAAGCTCTCCCAAGGCAGGGACCTGGGGCAGGACAGGGCTGCACAGTCTGGCTGTGGGATGCACAGCCCTGGGAGCAGCACTTGGCAGAGAAGACCTTTCTATGACAAAAACTGAAGAAAACTGACAAATTCTTTTCTCAAATGTGATTTGCCACCCTGTCAGAAGCCTTAGGTCTCCTGCCCTCCCAGCTGTTGCAGCCAGGTGACAGTGAAGCAAAGACACAGCTCACAGCAGACATTCCGTGTCTAACAAGGATCTCCAGCATAAGTGGGACAGAAACGTTTCCCTGGTATTTTCCAGTGGACAGCAGGGAGGTCTTCTGCCCCTGAGTGGGTGAGGAGAGCACTGGCACAGGGCCTGTGTGCAGCCCCACACAGCTCCCCTTGTGCTGGCCGCCCACGGCTTTCCTCCTGCCAGCATCTGTGCAGTGCCACTCCCCAAGAATCCCTCTCCCTCTCCAGCCTCGAACATCTGGAACCATGCTCATGCCTGGCAAAGGTTTTTTTGTAGGCACTGGCAGATCCCTAAGGACCTGTGACTTCCCAAAATAGAATCCCTCTCATTTTTTGTACAAATCCCACACTAAATTATCCCTCTGTGCTCCCAGTGAGGTCCTGGTTCCTGGCTCTCTGAGGTGTGCCTGCTGTCCTGAACCTTCTCGGAGCCCCTGCTGCCCCCACTACAGCTCGGTGAAGTCAACAGCCTGAATTCCAACAGCTGTCAGCAATCTGTTCCTAGGCACTCCCTTCTCCATGGAGGGGGGGATTGATGCTAATCTGGCAGCCAAAAGCCGCTTCCCTGGCCTAACAGTGATTTAGAGCTCAAAGGTCATTTTAGATTTTTAAGAACATGTTCCATGTCCTAATTCTGCTTTTTATCGATGCACAAAGAAACATCCTTCACATCATGTTGCTGCCTCCCTTGCCAGGAACAACCGTGGGATTCTGAGCAATTGCTAATTATACTACTTGCTTTCATCCATCTCAAATGCAAGTGGAAACTGTGGCCACACATAAATTGAACTGAGTCCTTGGGAGTTCACATGAAGAGTGATGAGCTCTTGGAAAGCTGCAGGTGCGCCCAGAGCATCACAGAGCCCAGCCAGGGGGTACTGGGAACTTCTGTCTCTGGCTGCTCTTTCTGCATTTCCAGCTGGAAGTTTTCAGGTTCTTTCTAGCTGTGTGCAGCACATACCACACTCTACCCAGAAAGCAGCCTTGGGAAGAGGTGGAGACAGCAGGCAGGACAAGAGTGCAGAGATGCCCTGATGAGCTACTGCTTTATTCCCCTCACACCCCTGGGTCCTCCTGAGCATACTTCCACATTAGACATTTAATTTTAATTCCCAAAGAGTAGCTGAATCCCTTTGGCTCATCTCTAGAGTGCTTCAGCCTGGCTTCCTCCCCCTCCCAACCTGCAGCAGTTCACTCTCAAGGGTCACCTGGGTTCAGCATCTGCCCAACATGGGCACACCAGCAGCAGCAGTAGGGTGAGTTGGTGATGCCGAGTATTTATCTCCCTTGATAAGAGTCACTCCATATAATGAGCAGCATTCAGGGCTAAAAGCTGGGATCTAACAACACTGCAGAGGTCAATTCTCTCCCTGAGCAGCTAGAAATCATAATATGACAGTGGAGTCCCACACCCCCACAGTGCAGCTTGCTGCTCCTTCCCTGAAACAGCTCCAGCTCCCCGGCTTGGAAACAGCTCTTGGCCACTGGAGAGAATTTTCTCCTCCATTCACCTGCCTGACTCAGTGCTCCCGAATACTTCCTTCAAAATCCTAGTCTAGGATCTGAAAGTTAGGGAGAAGTCCCTGCAGTGTGACCCTGGGCTGAGCATCACTAGGCTCTCCATTTTACAAGCTATTCTTTCAGATCTGGCAGCAAAATACAGACCTTGGCAAATTCCAGAGAAACAGATCACAGCTAAGTCGAAGAGAAGCATGACTGGCATTTATCCTCTTCCTGAGGCAAGGGAAGCCCCACATCTCTCTCAACTCTAGGGAAAGCTCTTAGTACGAAGATTATTGTGCTGCTCAGGAGATACTGTAGGATTCATGCACACTAAAAGACTCTGGCTACATTTTTTATGTGAGCTCTTCTCCTCTACTATCCATGATTTCTCCAAATGCAGTGATGCCTGACGTGGCTTCAGGCAGTTGCAGCATTTCACTCAGTGATGGGAAGACCTCTCACAGTAAAATTCCCCTTGACACAGCTTTATCTCAGTGATCTGCACAAATATTTCCCCTTCCTCACTGACAAAAAGTACTGGAGCCCCTCCTCATCTCATTGTGGTTTTATGTACACAGGGCTGCGGGTGACACGCTCTTCCTATCCCTGAGTGATACCAGAGCCTGAACTCCAGCATAAACCAATAAACAGAGAAGGTTTATTCCAGCTGGAGTTAGAGGTATGAGGTTGTGTATCTAAACAAGTGATCCCTAAAGAGTCAGAGCTGCCACTGCTTCAGAGGATACACTTGTCTCTTGGAGCTGTTTCCCTTCAGTGTGGTCTGTGCTATGAAGGACCAAGCTATGCCACAAGAAACAGGTTTTTTTTGCCAGGGTTTCCTTGTGTTTTTTCACAGCCAAAGTTTCCAAAATCTATCCCATTTCCAGAGAATGAAACGCTTTTGCCTTCTGCCCAGGTGCCACCACGAAGATGACTCCCTCAATCCTTCCCTCAGTCTAAACAACAGGACAATTAAACAACTCCTCCTTCCTCTAACTGGAGAAAAACATCTCAGGTGTGATTCCTCCCCAGATTCTTTCTTTCAACACTTCTGCATGTGGGCAAATCCACAGAAGGAGCAGCTCCTGTTTATGTAGCTGCATCAGTGCACAGCCACAGTATTGACTGCAGTGCTCTGACAAAGCTGGCAGTGACAGCTCTGCCCAGTGTCACTGCATGTGTGACAGGATGATGGGGAGGGAGTTTGTAACAAAAAAATCCAATGAATTCCATCACCACAGGGAGCTCTTTAACTGGCTTGCTACAAAACTAAACACAGGTATATAAGGAAAAATTTCCCAAAGCATGTATTTCAAAGAAGTCTTTCTAGAATTCAAAGGCTAAACATATTTTTTTTAAATGAAAAGTATTATTCCTAATATTTCAAACACCAAGAATCCCATCCTGACAAACAAATCATGTGCTTTCATTATCTGAACAGATCTAGCAGAGCCAATGTAATGAAGTTCACATGTGTTGATCGTCCAGACTCCAGACCCCAGCTGGAAAGTCAGGCTCTTTCCCCACACTATAACCTGGCACTGTTTCTCTGCTTGGCTTCTGTCCAAAGGCCAAAACCTGAGGATTAATGGTCACAGTTACATTTGCTTTTCACTTAGGAATACACAAGCTTTTTAACCTTTATCTTTGAAATGGTGAAAAAGAAAGTAAATTGGGTTTGAGATTTTTTCTAACGGAGTAGTTGCCTAGGAATTTGCTGCCATTTCAAGGTGTCTAATTAAACAACAGCTTCATTGCAAGATAAATACTGTCATTCTTAAAGGAAAGGAAAAAAAGGAAGTTTTCAGTAATGCTTGCTTGTTAAGAGTCTTGAAATGTGGAAGGACAGTTTCAGTAAATTCCAGAATAATTTAATTAGAGCTTGATTATTTTTTCTCGAGAATAATAAAAGAAGGTTGAAGATTCTGTAACAGTCTGGGTATTTTGATTTGGGTGAGGTTTTTTGGCTTTTAGATACAGCAAAACAGCTAAAATGCTCCTACTGACTCCTTGCTTAAGCTTAGGACATCTCAGACTTTTTTTTCCCAATGTTTCATTCAGCCTCTGAAGATAAAGGTAGGAGACAGAGGAGTTTCCTGCCATGGCAACAGACACCAAGATTTAGGCTGTCATTAATGACTCTGAATTCTTCTCTACATCACCACTTTTGAGGAACAAGGTTCACTGAATCGCATGACTGAGACAGCAGCCCGGTCATCAAAACTGAAAGCTCTATCCTATCCAGATTTTCCCTCATTTCTCAATCTTTGTGTGCCTGAACAGCTCCCACAGCTCACAGCTGGGACAAACTGGGCAGCTGGAGATGGGCCCTGCCTGCTGTGCTGCCTGCACAATGGCAAAGCCCGGGTCCCAAGGGACGATCATGACAGCAAGTCACTGACATCAGAGATCCCACAGAGAGCTCACAAGTGACTGCAGTGCTGCTGTAGCTTGAAATGTCAGCCCCATCCTGCTGGCATTCCATCTCTTTCAGCCTCAGCTTACCTTGGCTGGAAACATTCATGCAGTAATAAATCCCGTAGATCTGATACACGTACAGAGTTCCTGGTTTCATGAACATTGCTGCGTTTCGTTGTGTTTGCTTCCCACCTTTCGAGTGGGAAGCTTCATCTTCCCCACCCAGATAAGCTTCTGTTTCAACAATCCTGCCCCAGAGCTCTCTGCCATCAGGAAGTTTGCGAACCAAAATCTGAAAGAGAGGTCAGAGTGCATCAGTTACCGGCCCTCAGTACAAAATAACCACAGCAAGAGCTGTGGAAACAGAGAAGTTGGAAAGAAAGGACCTGATGGTACTAAATCCTCTCCAGTTAGCAGCCTGTAAGCTAAAACCAACTTTTTCAGCTTCCACTGCCCAGGCCACAGCCCACTACAAGGAGTTCCTACCTATCACTCACCCCACAAAATGCTTGGTGCATTTGAGTGTCTAGATGAGGCAGTATTAAAAAGAACCACAGAGTTGCTTTTGTGGTTATTTTCTGTATTCTGCACTCCAATCCATCAGGTTTAAAGCAAAAATCACCACTGATATTAACCCTGAAGCATCATGAATGTATAATCTTTAGATCAGAAGAAATATGACAGTGGCACAATTAAATAACTGCTATGATTAGACAGTTTCTCTCCCTAGAGATGTTTCAAACAAGTCCCAGTCCCAAATCACAGAGATAATCAGCTCTAGAGAGAGCATCAATGCTATTTCAGTATTTTCTGCACCACAGAGAAGGGCAGTGCAGGAGAGCTGGGAATTGGCTTCAGGCAGACAACAACAGATCTTTGTTATTACAGTGTGTTCTTTGCTGCTGGTACCTCCTTGAATAAAACAAAGCAGATGCAGGGGAAGCAAAACATGACAGTCAAAAGATTCTCTTTAAAAATAAAACAACAACTAAACTTTGTACAAAGGAATTTGTGGTTTGACCTGATTTCCAAACTTTGTGTTTTACTTAATGTGTGTGAAATACTGCAGCACAGTCCTGTTTGGGTACCAGCAATCAGTTTAATTATAACACTTTAATTATCCAGCCCTTCCATCCAGCTGTTCAAAAATGACCTTCAGATAAGAAAGTTTAATTCCTAACAGATGTTTGTGCTGGATTGCTAATGCAGATATTGATCTGCTCCAGTATGGATGCTCCAGAAGTTGGTTTCCAAACTTGCAGCTCTGGCATACCATGGTTTTCCTGCAGCACTTGTCAAATTGTTGAAAATAATCTGTTTATTATTTTTTATGAAAAAAAAAAGCACTGGTGTTCAGCAAGTGCCTGTGAACACCCCAAAACCAGACCCATGTGGCCACATTTCTCCCTCAGTAAGATGAAATGCAATGGTTAGGTAATGGGTTTAAAAGCATCCAGGCACTTCCCTGTCTTCAGACACACCAAATATTCTGTTGAATTAGAAAGTTTAAAATTGGTGATAATTCCCAACACCTCACAGTAAGCCATTTCATAAAAGTTACTTTTCTCATTGAGGATGTATCTTGATGTTATGGCAGTTCCCTCTGAGAGGCCATTTACTGCATGTATCTTTTTTGTTTCCAAGAACTCAGGTATCATGAAGATAAGCAAGATTAATATACCAGATGCCTCCAAAATTTGGTAGAATGAAGATAATGAAGGAAACACTTAATTACCTTTCTGAGAGAATAGGCTGGGACATGGGAGACTGGGGGTTACTTTAAAGAAAATGTAAAATTAAGATAGAAATCACCTGGTTTGTAATACTAGGCCTAAATAGGAAAAATACAGAATCAGGACTCAAGTATCATCTGCCCAGAGTAACTGAATGCATAAGGGTGATAGAGCCATTAAGACAACAACAATGTATCAGTAAAGTGAGACTCAGGTATCCTCAGCTAGACCAGGACACAAAAAATGTTTTCTTAGACACCATCAAATGCTGTGCAGAGTGAGGAATCAGGAATCTCGTAAGAAAAGACTCAGTTGTCAGATCTGCAGCAAAACACAAAGTCTTTTCCAAAGACTTGTTCCTGAAAGTCAACTTTGTATCATGACCATGAAAGACAGAGTTCAGTGTCTTTTCACAAGCATTAAAGTCCAAAAATAAGAGTCCTGCCTACCAGCAAAAAGAGGAAACTACGTAAAGTGAGGAAGCTTGTTGGGAAGAACTTTAGAGGCAGCCAAAGGTTAAGGCTTGAAAGGCAAGCCTCTAACAGGATGTCTGTAAAGATAGCAACACATATGGAGTATCACAGAGAGGTGAAAGCACACCAGAAAGAAACCCAGCAGGACTAAAAAGCAGAGCAAAGGCGTCAATTACAAGCAAGATATCCTTAGAAAACAGAAATAGGCTGGATGCAGCAAAATGGGCCAAAACCAACAGTTTGTGGAACAAATTCCTGAAGTTATCTAAAGCCATGAGAACCTAGAGAGTCTGCTCACCCTGCAGGTATAAAAAAGACTCAGAGAAGATAAGACCATAGCAGTGAAACTGAACACACATTTTGCAGTTGCGTTTAGAAGGTCCCAGACTGGAACTTTTTATAGGGAAAACAGAGGGAACTCTCTCCCCTGGAACAGCCAGAGAGTTTTCTGAAGGACTCACTAAGCAGAAGAGTGAATCTCCACCACACTGATTTCCAAAGGTTTTCAACAAGGTCCAAGGACTCCTCAAAGTTTATGCAATGGTCTAAGGGAGAAGTCCTTGCATGAACAAGTAATGACTTGGAAACTCAGAAACAAAAGACAGGAATAGCAATATTTGGAGGGAAGAGAACTTAACTGTGGGACTGTGCAATCCTTAGCAAAACAAGACAGTAAAATGGAGGCAGAGAAGATGTTGCTGACTGCAGAGCATTACTTTCCACTGGGCTAAGCAAGAAACAAAAACAAGCAAAGCAGTTGCTGAAAGGAAAATAATGGGCCTGAAACAGCCTTCAAACTACAAGTAGTAAAGCCCATTTTAGTAAGTAGAAAAAAGGGAGGAAAACTCCACCAAAAAAAACCCAATTAAAAATGTGACAGACTAAACCTGAAAAATTACTCCTCTGACCTCATCTAGAATAGATTTGGCTACTAGTCTTTACATTCCACTGCACTTAGCAAAAGAAGGAATGAGAGCTGTATTCCTAAAATAGCCAAGCCCGGGAGTCAAATGGACAAGAAAGAATTTCATCCTTTTACACTAAGTTATTAGCTAGCACATGCTCCACTACAAGAATCTCAGTGCTCATGTCTTACCTGACCCAGAAAGGACTTGGCCAGACTAACACATGGCTGGTCGAAAAAATCTGCTTGTAGCTGAGGAGAGTTTTTTTTCTCTATCACAAAATATTTGCTGCTTTTTGGAGAAGGATCTGCTCCAGGTGTAGTGCTCAGTTTCTCCAAGGCATCCATCTGAGGGAAGCTGGTGTTGCTTTGAACAGCACTTAATTGAGCCAACAGCTTTCTTTTTCTTGGCATAGTTCTAGAAAATGGATATAAGCATAATTAGGATTATAAAGCTTATTTAAAAGCAACTCATTTCCACAAACTTCTGCTTTTACACATCTCTCCACAACAATAAATCTGAAAGCTACGACTACATGGACAACCTATGCAAACTGCAGCAGCAGGTGACAGATTTAGCTGTGTTTGCACCAGGCTGGGCAAATATTGGGCTCTACTGGTGAGCAAACAGAAAACAGCAGTTTGAGTATTCATCTTTTAAGGACTGCAGATAAAAGCAACTCTGCTCCACTGAGCGTTGAAAATAAGTTTGCTGTTAGGTTATAAAATTCAGAAATTGAAAGCAAAGATGAACCAGTACTACGTACTTTTTACCTAAAACTAACACAATCTTTTAAGTAGACAGAAAAAAACAGAAAACAACCACTTCAAAAATTGTGGTGCCTCAGAAAGCCCACAGAAGTTGTGTATCAATCATTTTCAAAGGTAATGTAACAGGATCAGAATCTAAACCTCCACAGGAAGTTTAGAGATGCCCTATTCACAGTCACAAACTTTTTTATTGTGCTGTAGAAATGTTTGTGTTAGAATCTCCCCAAAATGATTCAACCTACCAGAAAGATTCAACCTACTGTTCCAGCCAGTAGTATGGACCTGAGGCAATTACACCAGGTGCAATTGTTCTTCTGCTTTGTCACCACTTAACTATGTGAGTTCCAAAAAGTTGGTGCTTCCTTTTCAGGGCTGCAGTCCTTACACCTGTTGAACAGGTACAAACATTTATTCACTGTATAAAGTACTTTGAAACAGGCCAAGAGATTCTGGAGATATGATGGAAATGTGATACCAAGAGTGCACCATTAAATCAAACTCCAGAATAATTTGCAGTGTTCTGTTGGTCCCATCTCCCAGACGGGCAGTGCTGCAGATGCTCTTCAGCCTTTGTTATTCAGTGGGGAATGCACTTTTCCTATACTGAATACACAGAAAGCTGAAACCAAACTTTTTAAATGCCCCCACTGGCACTAAATTTGGAAAGCGTCAGCCTCAAAAAAAGGACTTTTACAAGAGAATGCAAAGACACAAGTTCTAAAATTGAACCACATGTAGATGTAAGGCTCCAACATCATACAGATTTAGAAATGGAGAAAGAACCCTATACACAGCTGAACCTGCAAGGAAGTAGATACATAAGTAATTAGCTGTTGCCACTCATTTTTCACCAGACCATCAGCATTTAAAAATTACTACAAAATATTTCAACATCAAAACCAATCTTTATCTTGATCTGATGATTCTCACAATGAAAGGTCCACCAGCAACACTTTATTTTCATTACAGTGAAACAAATTCAGCATTGCTACAAACTGAATCACCAGGGCCAATTCCCCAACAGTGCTATGTTTCACTTCAGAAGAATCCAGACACAAACATATAAAAATAGGCAGGGAAAAAAATAAAATCACATTGGCATGACTGGCAGAGAGGTAGGATGGTTTTATTTTTTTTCTAACCACCTAATTCTTTATTGCAATAATTCAATGATGTCAGAGACTTGCCATAGAACCACCAGCTCCATGCCAGGTACTCTGCTCTGAACTGTGGCTTTCAGCTGGTGGGAATTCTTAAGAATTTTGTCAGAACTCACCAGCCTGCCTCAGACAAAACCGTCTGGTGGCCTTGGCAAATGAGTCCTGTCTATGAGAAAGTGCTGCAGGAAGGAAGGGCCAGAGGAGGAACACTTCACCATTTCAGACTGACCCTCTGAAACATTCAGTCAAGGCAGTACTTCCCACTGAAGACAATACCTCCAGACTCCTCTGACAGTATTAACTGGAACTTCCAGCTCATCAGCCACACATAAAGACATGCTGCAAACATGGCTGATGCGAGTGGAGCATTAACTCATTTGGTAATTTCTGCTCTTATGGAATGCGACATCAGAAACAGGATCTGAGCTGCCTGGCACCTACTGCACTTCTAATTAAATAATTCCTAAAAGCTGCAAGTGCTCTTATTGACATGTTATAGCAGCAGCCTCAGGACACGTGTAACTTCATTGCTGTGGGCTGACCCTTGACACATCTCAGCATCAATAGAAACGGCAGCAGAAAACTGCCTTCTAGCCAGGAGAAATGGGTCACATACAGAAACATGAGTGCAGAATGAGGGGCTGCAAGACCAGCTTAGAAACCCAGCAAAAACCCCCAACATTGTACCCTTCGTCTCCCTGCTTGTTCATAGCAAGATCTGAAACACAAAGCTCTGTGCCTCAAAGCCTATCTGCACTTTGTGGAAAGGATGTTGCTTGTAAATACAAATCTCTTCTTGCCTATGAAAAACCACACTGTAGAAGGCAACACACACCACGGATCCAAGCCCTGTGTATTTGGGAAGCAAGAGACACAACCTCTTCTGTAAGTCTGCAGACAAATTCTGCAACTCTTCATTTCTGTCTAGATTTTCTTGCTTGTATAATAAACAAATTCTACTCCTGTGCCTCAAATAATGAGCCGTGGGTTTAATCACTTTTTACTAATCCTGTTGTAACCAAATTAACTACAAGTTGTTAAGCCCATCTGGGAAACATATTAAAAAAAAAGTTATGGAAGTTCAGAAAAAGAAGACCAAGAGCTAAATCATCAGAAGAAGTGCCTGGAGTGTTCAGGGTTGCTGGGCTAATCTCAGGCAAGTGGTTCAGGAACCTGCAAGCCAAAATTGGAAAGACACTGCAAATCTGTGTAAAATCCAGCACAGCAGCAGATATACCCTGTAGTCAAGGCACAACAGAGTCTACAGAGGCTTCTTTAATGCTTCTAACAAGACTACATTTGCAGGCACTTCCTTAGGTATTTAATATAATTTTTCATGAAAAGGAGGCCAAAAAAAAAAAAAATCCCACCAGCAATTTGCATGTATTTTTGGCTCCTAGATCCACTTACCTGCAAAACCTTCCTCAGGCACATCTATTTTTCTGACAGAACAATGAAGAAGAGTACATAAAAGCACTGCCACTTCCGGAGAGACAATTCCTCACACCAATTCCCAGTTGTACAGATTTCAAGTGGGAGTACATGCTAGGTCAATGCTGGGTCACACCAAAGGATACCTCCCCCAGTATCCTGCTCTCCAGCCCAGGTCAAGAGCAGGAGCCTGGGGAAGAACAGAATAAGCACACAGTGCTCCTCCAGACATCCTCCATGTCTCTAGACTGGAACCTCCTGACCAAGGAACAGTCTTCCCTGAATCTCTGTAAGACTAGCCAAAGGGAGACTTTACCAAGGAAGAAAACTTCTCAGAATTCCTTACTAGTGCTCCAAAAACTCACCTCACTTTGTGTGGGAAATTTGCACTGCTCCGCACCCATATGAATCAGTTTACACCTGCACTTCATCACCTTCAGCCCTCTTCTTTAACACCTGAAATAAGGCAAAGCCAGCTGGAAACACTGATTTTCCATGTCATCTACAAACCATCCCTGCAGCACCCCAACGGTGACCTCCAGCCAGCAGGAGAGCTGCCCATTTACTCACATCCTCTTTCCTATCTTTGCAACAACTGTGTATTTATGACAGGGAAACTCCCTTATTATGTCAAAGGCTGCTCAGGTGAGGGATCCTGTTTAAAACCTTCCTGAAATCTGAGTACAGACTGTGAGCCAGACCTCTCAACATGCTTATTTAAACCTGCAGAAAATGACAGCATTTTTTTAAGGCATGACTTTTAAGCCACATTGATTTTCCCTCCTAGATATTTATGCAGCTGTCCAATAAGCTTACCTTGCTACATTTTCTATTAATTCAATTCACTTGTTGGCGGTCAAACTTCCAGGTCTGCAGTCCTCGGATTTCCCCTAGAACCCTCTTTAAAAATTAGTGACACATTTGCTGCTGAAACCATCATTAGCAACACTGTCCTTGGGGGCTGCATCTGGTTTGGTAGTTTATTCCTGCCTGTTTCTGCCAGTTTGGCAACTTATTACTACCTGTTATTCCTGTCTTTTTGTTCCATAACTTCTTAAACAGACATTTTAAGGCAGATCCTTCAGTGAGTTCTCAGCATGAATGATGTCTCTCTGCCTTTCCTGTCTAGTCTAACCTATTAGTAACCAGAAGTAAGTTAATAATGTATAGTTTTCTGGACAATAGTGTGAGAAGCAGGAAAAGAAAACCTTGAAAAGAGTGCAGGCATAAGCTAATACAAGCATAAATATAGTCAATTTCTCCACAGACAGATTCTGACGTGGAATCCTAATACCTCAAAAATATGCCAAAAGGGATGCTTTTGTTCACCTTACTGAGAGCTAGGGATCTCACTTCCCTTGCAATTCAAATCCTCGCTCCTACTCCCTACCGGGCATCTTGAGCTTTTTAGGGATGAAACTTAATTCATCCTTCCGTAAATAACAAAGAAGGTAACAACGAGCAATGACGAAAAACAAACAACAAACAAAAAAACCAACAAAAAACCCCAAACAAACCAAAAAAAAGCCTTCACAGCAGAATTACGCTCCGTTTTGGTTTAGGACTCGTGATACGGAGCGAAACCCAGGGCTGCAGCGGGGGGGGGGGCGGGGGGGGCGTGCCCGGTAGTGCTGGGCAAGGCCGGGCGGGCCCGTTCGGGCGCTGCCGGCGCCGTGGCTGCGGCCTAGCTCCAGGAATCCGAGCTCCCTCCTCCGCCCGCCCCGGCCGTCCCCGGCCATTCCTGGTCGCTCCCGGCCATTCCCGGTCGCTCCCGGCCATTCCCGGTCGCTCCCGGCCATTCCCGGGCTCCCCCTCACGCACCTGCCGGGCCCGTTCCCGCCGCAGGCGGGGCGCGCGCAGCCCCTGCCGAGGCCCCGCGGAAGCCCCGCAGCTGCCGTGAGGGGCGGGCCGGGGAGGTGGGACGGGCGCGGCCCTGGCGGGGGAAGAGCCGTCGGTACCTCGGGGTTCGCAGCGGCCCCGAGTTACGGATTCATTTTCCTCGGCGGTGTCTCGTCGTGGGTGTTGTTTTCTGGAGCACAGACCTTCTGTAAAACAGCGTTTGAACTCTCGCTGGTTTTCAGCATCCACTCCTCGCTCTTTCATGTTAGTTACTAATTCATCAGTACAAAGGCTGAGAGAACTGGGGGTGTTCAGCCTGCGTTAGAGGAGGCGCGCAGAGACCTTAGAGCCCGTTCCAGTGGCTAAAGGGCCTTGAAGAGAGCTGGAGAGAGACTTTGGATAAGAGTCTGGAGTGACAGGACAAGGGGGGATGGCCTCAAACTGACAGAGGGGATATTGCGAAGAAATTCTTCCCTGTGAGGGTGGGGAGGCCGTGGCACAGAGAAGCTGTGGCTGCCCCTGGATCCCTGGAAGTGTCCCAGGGCAGGTTGGACAGGACTTGGAGCAACCTGGGATAATAGGAGGTGCCCCTGCCCATGGCAGGGGGTGGAACTGAGTGATCTTTAAGGTCCCTTCCAACCCAAATTATTTTGTGATTCTACTCCAAAAAGGCATGAATGTACTTTCCAGTGAACATGCATGGTCACAAGCTGGCTTTATAGAGAACTACATTTGATTACTCCCTCAGTTCACCAAATAACAAGTGTCTGGCCTGCAGAAAAAATTCTTGGCTTCAGCTTTTATCCAGATGGAGCATACGGTCAAAATGGGGTCAAAATATGGTTTTTCCTCACAACATTCTGGGGACATGCAGTTGGGGCCATTGATTCATAAACAAGTGTTTGCACAAAGGGTATGAGGGAAAGTCTGATGAATCCAAGTGGATTTATTCCCATTTGTGTAATAAAATACTCATATCAGGATAGCACCAGCTAGGACCCAGTGATGGAGAGAATAGGCATTTACTGTCTACCCCTTTTGTGAATTTGGAAGGGAGAAGGATAAATTACTGAGTATCATTTTAGGGGACCTTGGCAGCTTTGGAGGTGCAGCCAGGACTATGAGTAGCTAAAGGTTCTTATGGAGGCAGAAATAGGGACCAGCAGTCCAGTCCATTTGAGCGTGGAGTCATGCTCAAATGTGAGTAGGGCAGATGAAAAACTGACATTCCTGTAAAACATGAACTCAGTCCAGAATTTCCAAATTTTACCATTCCAGTTTAATAAGAAGGTGTAAAAAAATACGCAAACAAACCATGAGTGGTGCGAACACAGAGTCTGTTACACAGTCTTCATTCTTTTTGACCATGAAAAAACAGCTGATGTAACTTGGAACCCAAAGCAGCTTCAAGAATGCACTGAAAAGCCTTTAAATAATTGTAAAGCATGTTAGCACTGTTATTGTAACAGTGTAAAAAAAAGGGGGGGGGGGAAGGGAACATGAATAAATCTTAAAGGTAGATACTGGAGATCTCTGTATGATGTTTTAGTTAAAATAGACAAAAATAAGCTCACAAGAGTGAGGAATCTCTGGAGGGATGCTACCTGCTTGCTGCACAGATGTGTTTAGCTCCAGTCTGAAAAGAGCCATTTGTATATTAGCAAAGACAACAGGTTTTTAAAAATGATTAACAGTGTTGACTGAGTGTCTCTGAAAGAGCATCTCATACTTCCTGACTTGCATGGTTCACATCCCAGCTTTAATGTGGTATTAATATAAAAGGGGAAGACCAAGAAAGTGCGTGAAAAGGAAGATAACCAAACGTCAAACTGATCTTTCAGCAAATTATGAAACTTAAAGGAGAAACTGAGCAAGAATGAGAGCTGTGGGAAGGACTTCCTGGGGTCAGACTAGTTCAGCTCTGCAGACTTTTCCCCTGTGGGAGTCTGTGGGACAGGCACTCTCAGGAATGCTGGCTTCTTTGACAGCAGATCTATTTTGTGCCCAAAGGAAGTATTTAAAGCTTTTAGCACCTGAGGAATGCAAATTGCTCCAAGTGTCAGCATATGCCATGTTCTTCATTTGTCCAATAACTTCTCTGTTACAGAACCAATGCCTAAAATAGCCTCCTGTAAAAGCAGATCTGTTTGAGAAGATTAAAGTTCCCCTCCCTGTGGGGCAAAAACTTTTTAATGTGAGAGGAATGACTTGGAATCTGCGGTTAGAAAATCTGGCTGGTGGAGACCCTGGGGTCTGTGACACAATGGCTGCACACAGTGCACCAGGCTTTTCTTGGAGCAAAAACTGTTTTCAGAGTGGTTCCCTACAGCTCCCAGTCTGTGCAGAGTCCTGACTTATCATCCTTTTACAGCCAGGACAGCGGACCAGCATGGAAGCAGGACAAAGCAGTAGGGGCAGATTTTCAAGTTTTCTCTTTGTAAGGTGCCAAATGAAGCTTCAGCCGTGTCTGCTGAAAGCCTCTGTCCCGTTAGGAAGAGGCACGGAATTCCCCAGCGGCCATTGCCTGGACACTTCACATGGCCACGCTGCTCTTGCCAGCAGCGCTGGACAGCTGCAACACTTCATGAGCCAACTATTGAAGAATTCCTGTGGATGAAAACGCTCCAAACAGCACAGGGTTTTTATGACATCCCCTCCTGGCCTCTCCTGACATCCAGTCTTGGCTGGCGCTTCCTACTTATCCTCAACTGCCAGTGTGTCTTGTCCAGAGCTATTTCCAACCAGTGTCTGAGGTACACACAGCCCTCCAATTAGTACCAGAGCAAACCCACCACTAGAAGGGAGAGGTGCTCGTAGCTACTTTGGTATCTCCCACACCCAAACTGAGCCACAGATCAAATGTCCAGTTCTGTGAACCAAGCCCATTCAATTTGTTATGTCAGCAGATGTGGGTGTTTTATCCTAAAGTTGGGGATATCCCTGGTGGGTACCGGTCCACCCGCTCTGCACTCAGGGTGCAAGGAATCCTTGCAAGTGCACTGCAAGCAATGGGAAAACCCAGTAAAGCAACACAGCTTCTGGGAGCCTCAGCTCTGGACCAGAGAGGGCAGGCAAGTCCTATTTAGTGACATATTAATGGATTTGTTTGTTTGTTTAGTGTGAAAGACATTTTTGTTCTCTGACAAAGCAGAAATGGATGACTTCACAGGATTGCTCAGTGCAAAGAAACAAATAGATTAGATATTAGGAAGAAATTCTTCCCTGTGAGGGTGGTGAGGCCTTGGCACAGGTTGCCCAGAGAAGCTGTGGCTGCCATGTCCCTGGAAGTGTCCAAGGCCAGGTTGGATGGGGCTTAGAGCAACCCGGTCTAGTGGAAGGTGTTGCCGCCCATGGCAGGGGGTGCAACTGGATAGGCTGTAAGGTTCCTTCCAACCCAAAGCATAAAAAAAAAAAAAAAAAAAGCCAAAACCCAAGTGAGTAGGGCAAACTGCTGAGCTACTGGGCTCGGCTCCCTACGTTTCTAGGACTGACAGCTTATGTGGTATCCCTGGTGAAACTGGTTTTGGTGGGACCATACCTGGGAGCCTCTCCCAGCCACACAGGAGCAATGAGAAGCTGGAGAGTGAGACCAAAGGCTAAGCTGAACTAGCAGGAATTGAGGAAGGATGAGATGGAGCTGCACCAACAATCAGCCAGGCTTTTTTAAACATGGTAGTTTCCTTTTCTGAAGGGGTTAAAGACAGGTCATTCAGTATCTTCTAGATCAAGAGGAGTCCTGCTGCAAGCAGGCTTATAAATCAGTCTAAACAGAGAAAGGCTGTACATGAGAGCGTTGAGGGATTTGTGGAGAAATATGCATATTTCTGTCCAGTCAGAGCGTTGCAAGCCTGAGAGCTATTAGCCATCTCCAGCTCTGCCCCTCTGCTGAGAGTGCTTAGAATGTGCTGGATGCAGGGAAAAGGCCAATTAAAGAAATTCCTCTGGCTTCTTGCCCCCAGCCTCTCTCCCTCAGAACAGTTTCCACTGTACCAGTACAGTAACATGCAGAGCTGTGCTTAAACCAGCTCCCTGAACTGGAGGAGGTTAGCATCCTTTCCCTGTGCTGCTGCTGCCATGCCCGTGCCCTCTGGACTGAGCAACACCTCACCTTTGACATGTATGGCCTGGAGCAGTAAGAGCAGAAACAGGCATAAATGGGGTGCAAAGCTGAGGTCAGGGCAATACACTGAGGAATCACCATTTTCCTGCATCCTATGCAATGTCAACATGCCAGAAGATAGCAGCAGTTCAGATAAGCTCCACCAGTGTCTCACAACAGATGAAAAATTGTGCAAATTAGGATGCAGTTGAGCTGCTGATGATAATTTGTTTTTACAGGAGTAATCCTATAGCTTTTGCAATACAGAAATGCTGCTGCGAGGGAACTTTCAAAGGTGATGCTTATGTGTATGAGTGTACTGGGATAAAACTTGGTCACATACTTACTGGCTCCCCTGGGAAAAAACGTCAGAGCATTTTCCAAAGGAGACCAGAAGTTAAGTAGTGAGTGGGACTTGCTCACTCTCTGTCTTACAGTTTCATTACAAAACTTGGCATGGAGGGTGAGCAAAGACTGAAAAGGGAAAAAAGTGGCCTAGGAAGTGCCAGGATCAAAAAGAAAGGGACAATTCACACATAGACTGAGGAGCTTATTTCCACGGGACACTGTGAGTACTAAAATGTTTGGGTTCAAGAAATCTCAGGAAGAAAAGTATGTGCCGGCTATTACACACAGACACAACATCTCTGCTTCAGGAAGTCCCTGAGCCACAAACCACGGGATCTGGTGGAGTATTTGGGAGAAATATTACTCCATACTTGACCTGTTTTCATACTGTCTGTAAGCTTTGACAGTTGGCTGCTGTAGGGGGTGGATATCTTCTGCTCTGTGGATCTGTTATCTGACTCATCCACCTCTTAGAAACGTTTTGCAGGAGTCACAATTGGTTTGCTCATCCTGCTTAGCTGATATCTTCTAGTAAATCTGAATTCATCCAGGAAATGGTCGGAAGGTGAAAGAGAATGTTCAAAGAGCAAAAACGCCCCAAATTCTTCTTTGGTGAAACAGGAGTGCCTACCCAGCCCCTGGTGTTCGCTATCACAGACATCCAAATTTAGGAAACGTATGGGCGTGGGCATACTTAGAGTCATTGACCACAGGCATGACATAGCACTGGTTACTAAAACTGGCCTGAAATTGTTTTCCCTGCAGGATATGGTAAAGAGACTTGGACTGAATATCATTGCATAAGGTCACAAGAGTTAAGCTTGAAACAGCAGAACTTGAGAACATTTGGGATGTAAACAGGTGACTGAAGGGAGTATGTCACAGGATTTTGCAAGGGATAATCATTGACCAGAACTGTTGGCACACAGGACCTGATCTGAGAAAGGCTTTCCTGCCTGTATCCGTGCTGGCAATGCAGAGATTAGCTCTGCATTCACTGCAAGTTAATTATAGTTGGAGTAATTTGTAACTCCATTCTGCTTGTTCTCTTAGTTTAAAATAAAAATTAAAATGCTGCAAGAGACAAGCTCATCTAAATTCACAAGCCAGAGCAAGAGACAGAGACCCCTTCTCTTGGGGTCTGCATTTCAAGTTGACTTGTAACTAAAATTCCTGCTACATTTCCCTGTTAATCTTATTTCTCAGGTAAGAAAATTTACACACTCACCTTGTCTATCTCCTCTTTTAAATCTACAGGCTGAATTCCTGTAGTTTCTATAATAAAAGCTGTTTTCTGGATGGAGGGAAACGATCTGGAATCACGCCCTCCTTCCAAAAAGAAACAAGAATGTGCTCAGCAGTTCCCTACAGTTTGAAGTGCTCTGGGTGATCAGTGCTGGCCAGCCAGTGCTTGCAGCCTGTGGGACACAGGAGGTAGATGGTGTGCAGGAGCTGGGGACAGGGGAGCATCACCAGGTCCTCAGGAAAGCAAGAGGAGACAGAGGTTATTGTGGAAAGGAGGGGAAAGGAAATGGGGCAGAGAAGCCTAGGAAACTGTACTTTGTTCCATTGCTCCAAGAGCAACTTAAACATGAAGGATCTCCAGTTTCTGTCTGAGGCCCCATTTAAACAAAAGGGTTCTTGAACCCTCAAATCTGTCTTCAAACAAATCCCTTAGGTTTGATGTGATTATTTGCTTCCCAGAAAAGCACAGGCAGCCAGAGCTCCAGGGTAAGAATTCAAGTAACTGGAAAGCAGCAGGGTGCACCCTCTGCATATCAATTTTTCAGTTGGCATCAAACTTAGTGTTTCAGTTCCAAGAACTGCCACTGAAAACAAACTCCTCCTTTTGAAGAGATGGGAACTCACATATTCCCAGGGAAAAAAAAAGTGGTCTGGGGACATAAATACAATATAGGTAAAGTTTGCTTTTGCATGTAAATCACTAATGCTTTCTGCAGTGCTCACTCATTTTTAGCATCTCCATCCTCACCCACTGCTTCAGTCAGAACGGGTCTGTGTTGCAGCTTTGCAACACAGCAAAGCTGTGTTTTCCTTTTACTTTAAGAATGTAAAAAAATAAATTAAAAAAGAAAGAAAAGATCATATACTTACAAAAAAAACTGTGTTGGGAAATCCCCAGTATAAATGTAATTGATAATGAAAAATGAGTCCCTTTGCTAAGGGATCTTACTCTCTTTGAGGTACTAATTCCTCCAAAGTAACCAGAAATGCTTCTTGGCGGTATAAGCCTGATCTCTGTGTAAGTGGTTTTTAGCAGGCTTTGGAGGTAAATCAAGTGCCTAAGGAATCATCTCTGCTGAGCAATGGCTCCTGAAATTGGGCAAAGATGGTGACTGGGCTCGAGCTCTTCCAGGACCTCCAAGCCTCTCTGCAACCAACTTTCAGATGACCTTATCTAGGTTACCAAGATTAAATCCAAGACACCTTCTCTGCCAAGCAATGCTATGGCTAAGGCAGCCTCTCCTGGCAGTCCTGTGCAGTTTGGGGTGATTATACTGAAATCAGCAATTCCCTGGGGTGTATCTACCCTAACCAAAGGTCTTGACACACATGAAGCAGCTGATTTAACCAGCGCTGTGGAATCTGCTTCTGCCCCATCTGCTTGTCCTTCCACTGTCACGGGTGGCCAAAGAGGACATGTAAGAACTGGCATCAGAAGCAGGTTTTATTCCCATAGCAGAATATGTAGATTCCCATAAGGGATGTAAACTGTGCTCTCTTTCCAAGCAGGAGTCCCTTTTTCCTACTGTGGATTGCTGCCCATCAGAGCTTGGTTTCCCTTTCTGATCTAGTAGCTGGTTGAGATCGGCACCACATCTGCTTGCAACGATCTGAAACTTTCTTGCCTTTCTCTGCAAAGCCTCATTGAGGGCAAATCATGTGTGTACAACGTGCACATCCATGTTGCTTCAGTTGGAATATAAATCCCTTTTGGCCTTATGTTAAAATACATCATCACATGTGAGAGACATAATTTTGACTGGAAAGATAGGAACACAGAGCCAGTATAAATATTCACTAAAAAAAAATAGGAATTACTTTCAGAAGAACTAAGCTCCCAATTTACTTCTTCCTGCTTCCTGAAAATTTATCACCCTTGCCTAGCTCATGGCTTTTTCTTACTTACCTTTTTTCTCTCTGCTGATATGTTTCTGAAAGTGCAGCAGGAGCTGTGTCTTGCTACATTTATGGGCTGCAGTAGCTATTTGAATTAAAACTGACAGTTGTGTCTTTAGTGGGATTGTGGGTTAGTTCTACTCTTAACAAATTTGTAGTGATACAGGGTAACCAAAGACACTTTAGAGTAAGTCAGAATTCCTGCATTCCTCCTTGTGTAAATAAAATGACCTGAGTTGGGGTTTGGGGTTTTCTTTTTTGGTCTGAACTGCTGGAGAATTCCTCAGCATGTCTACAGAGGAAAATAAAAAATTAAAACTGCTTATTTGCTTCACTTTACACATTTCTGGACAGTAAACCATGTCCCCTGCCTGCAGTCTCATCTCCTGAGATGGCTAAGGCCCCAAAACACCATGGAGGAGGTATTTCAGATGTCCTTTTGTCTTGGCAGAAATGGCTGCAAAGGATGAAAAGAGGGGAGAGGACCACGGTGGCTTAACAAGCATGTGGAAGTGAGGAGCAGAGAGGGGCACTGGAAATGTCGAGTGATTTGGGGGACTCAGATTGCAGAGTGTGCCTTTTTTCCAGAAACTGTGACTGGCCAGATGTCACATCCCTCCTGGGAGGCATTTCAGTACAACAAGGTTTCTTGCCTGTCTTTCCATTAGGAAACTCCTGACAGGCACTATATCACTTATTGACTTGCATCTGGATGCCCATTAATTTTGTTCTGTCACTACATTTTCATTTCCATAGTATATCCCATATTTGGCCTGCTGATGTGTAGCATTGCTACAACATCACTTCTCCAGATGTCAGCTTCAAACTGGAGATTGAAACATCTGGGGAGAAAAAAAAAGGCAGAGGCTTTGGCAGCTGGGATGGTGCATGTGATGACAGGCTTGTAAGGGAAGCACAATAGCTTGATGTATTTGCTGCAGTGACTAGAGCCAAATAGCTGAGGTGTTATTGACACACGTTATTTACACACCTCACGCTGGCATCAACACCAAATTCATTACAAACCAGCTCCTATTGGAATTGAGTTTAGGTTTTTTGAGTAAGAGGTTTAGAAGTTACATGTTGTATAACACATTTTTGGAGGCAGTGCTGCCTGTCTGGAGCAATTTCTGTGAATTAGCTGAGCTCTCACAAATGCTTTTCACAAGCAGTTTGCTGGACAGTTAGAGGAACTGCCATCCTATTTTCCCAGGCTGACTGATTGAAGTTTAAAAAAACCCTGTTCTAATCAGAGATAAACGGAATGATCATGAGAAAGGAAATGCTTCTGTGAGTAACTCCTCTGTCCTGCCCTGTCACCCTACAGCGTGCTGTTTGTCTGCCCTTTCCCAAGAGAAGTCCATCCATGTGGCTGATCCCACTATTTTGGGATAATGTATATACCCGGGATTCAGTGTGGTTGGGAACAAGAGAAGCTGAGCTCCCAAGCCAGCCCACGCCCGTGGTCTCCTGCCCATGGCACAGTGAGGTGCTCCCAGGGGCTCCCTTCATCCTCTTACTTTGGCACCTGGGTCTCTGCTGCTGGAATCCACAATGGATTTTGAGCCTGATGAGCCTCTAAGAATGGAAGGAAGTTAAACTATCTTAGGGATTGCTGGGAGGAAGATCAAGGGAGTTTCAGAGCTGTGGGGAAAGAGGAGGATGCCAGCAGAGAGGGGTGGAACCAATGATGTGGATTGCAGCCACAAACCTGAGATGTGGAGATATTCCACAATGAGAAACAAATGAGCCGCTGGCATAGCAGGCTACAGTAACCAAAAACCTGGGGATTAAAGAAACTGCTGAGCAACATTTTACCCAGCTGGTGTCTGTGGGATGAGTCTTTCCAAAGCTCAAGGCAGGTGCTAAAGTGGCATTACAGACCACAGAAAACTGAGCAAAACAAAACAAAAAACCCCCCAAAGCTCCAAACTTTGTCTTTAACCATCCCAGTGCTATCAAAATTGCTTGGTCCATCCACACTGTGATGTGTTCAGGAAAATCCCTTATGTCTGAGACCCTCTATGAGCTGTGCACACAGCAGGCCAGGGCTGAGGGCTTTCTAGGGGTGCTCTTGCATTAGCCAGCAGGTATTTTCTAAGGGGTTTGGAAAATGGGCAGCACAGGAGGATGTTACCTTGCACAAGTGAGGGTCACTTGTCTGGACAATATATTTTTTCAATTCTCAGTTTTCTGTGTAGAGCTGTGCTCAAGGTGAAACATGTTTAACCCTGGTGAAATGCATTGGGTCCTGGAGGCTGTCTGCTGTGGGCTTTTGCAGCTGAGCATCCCAGGGGCTTTCTCAAGGAGCCTCTCTGCCCAAGCAGCTCTGGAAACCTGGGTGCAATTGATCCCCAGTTCCAGGGAGCTGTCCTGCGTAGTCCTGGGGAAGCAGAATGGGCACAATACCTGGTGATCTGTCCGGAAAATTCATCCAACATCCCAAACTGGACACAGGCCTCCAGCTGGTATGGTGCCATCACTCAGCTGGCTGCAGGGACAGGGCATCTCTGTGCCCCCTGGGGACCACCAGACCCCCACCTGAAAAGGGACAGAGTGCAGGGCACCGAAAGGGCTTTGAGACTTAAATTGAGCAGGTGTCCTGCAGCTGTAAAATAAGATGCAAACTGTCTACATTTGGAGCTAAGTTTAACCCCAGCCCTTCCAAACCTGTGCCCACGTAATTGGAGATTTGCCAGACTAGCCCACTGTAGAGCATGTATGATATTTTGGGAAGAAGAAGGGATTTTTTTTCCCCAGAGCTTTTGCCAAACCTGTTTCTGAGCATGAGGATGTAGCTTAGGCAGCAGGGTCCTGGTGCAGGAGCTCTCTACGTGGCCTAGGAAAAGTAAACCAGGATGAAGCCCAGTGGTGGTGGATGGTTGCAGACCCATGGCTTTTCCAGGCTTGCTGAGCTGCCCAGCACCACGGCACTGTGGGACTGTGGGCAGGCAGGACTCGGTGCTGCTCCTTCCTGCTCTGGTCCCAGCGTGAGTTGTGAGGGAGCCCAGGATTCCCAGGCTGCTCTGGGCACTAAGCCACTGGCCTCTTTCCCATTAGCCATAATCACTGGTTTGCTGGAAAATTTATGAGACCTGCTGTAGTGATAGTCATGAATACAGAAGCTGTCGTAAATGTAATTTGTTTCTAGGATTTGACACTGTTTATCTGAGCCACTTCAGCCACTGATCATTTGCAGTGGTTATGACAGAGCTTCTGCTGATGGACTTGAATAGCCGTGAGCTCCTGTCAAGGGTTGCAGGTTGATCCCTGATTCTCCCAGAGTCCAGCTTGTGCCAAGAAGCATGGCAGTTATTCCTTCTGCTTTGGAGTTATTGCTGGAAATGTTGTTGTTAGCCATTAAAGTCGCTAACGCTATTTTCAGGGTTATTACAGTATTTAACTTGGCTGCTCCAGTGTGGTTTCAAAGTTGTATTTCCAACATACGATATGGGGTAAAAATAGCTGTTGTCTAATTAGAATAATCCCTGGAGAAACTCAGATTCTTCAATTGCATAATGAGTTGTTCTCCTCACAACATGGCAGGCACATTTCAGTCAGTGACAGGGGATCAACCTGGATGAGGAGAGGCTGCAATCAGAGACCCCAGGAGAAAATTCCTGAGAAAAGCCCTGGGAGCATTTCATACCCCAGGAGACAGCAGCTTCTCCAGGCTGGATGTTTAGGTAGGACTTAGGTGACCATCACCAACAGCTTCTGCATTTGCATTTAGCTTTTCCTTTCCTAAGTTCTTGTATGGGTGTGTGAGGAAAATCCCCTGCCTCATCCATTGCTGGAATTTCTGGGAATCGGGCAGACTGTGGCTGCAGCATAACAGTCTGGGGTTTGGGATGGTGATGGTGCCAGAAATAGTATTTTGCAAGTAGCAGCATGCAGTGGTCCGGCGGACAGTCAGATTCCACTGGGCTATCATTATCCCATGAAACATTCCTGTGTCTGCAGTGGGGCGCGGGGGCTGAGGGCCAGCAGTGGCCTTTAGGTTGCCCACCACCCCAGCTCCATCCCAGCTCCATGCCACAGAGGGAGATGAGTCAGGCCCTTGGCTCTGCCGCTCTGGCAGCTGGAGAATGGTCCAGATCCTCCCATGATTTCCAAAGAGCAGTCATGGACTGTGCTCTGGGGAGCTCTGATGCAGGTGATGAAGTCTAAGAGGTCTGGATGAGCTGCTGGCTCTGCTGGGCAGCCCCCTGATCCACAGGTGGCTCCTGAAGTCCTGCTAAATCCCACATCCATGTCCTTAGGGGCTCTGGGAACATTCTTTTGGGGAGGATGGGGAGGCTGGGGAGTGGCTTAGCTTTCCCTCTCAGAGCCTGCCAAGTCAGGCTTACCATGGCTTTGCCCAAACACACTGAGCAAATGCTCTCCAGGGCTTGGTCCTGTTTAATTTTTTTGTTCAAGACTGAAACCAGATACACAAACAAAAATGCGAGGCAGATGCTACCAAGTTACTGGGAAGTTGTTTGGACATCTCCCCCCTGTGTTCCCAGGGCACTGAGAAGTGTCCTCAGCTGGCCACTGTCCTCCAGAGTGACACCCCGGGGCTCAGAGCTGTGCTGGGGATTGTGCTCTCTGTGGGACATGTAGTGCCCCCCTCCCCCAAACGGATGGAAATATTTCTGTTTTCCAAAATTAGTTTCCAAATGTGTTGGAATTTTCTTTCTGTAGGAATTCTTGAAAATCTGGTCCTCATTGTGAAGTGGAATGGCAACTTTTTCCAAACCCCCTTCTTTGGAATTTCTCACCCAAAGAGAACAGCAGATTTCAAGCATTTTGTTCCAGGGCAGCTCTCAGGATCACCCTGAGAGGCTGAGGCAGGGGCTCACTGGGTGCTCCAAGGCTGATTGGATTTTCATTCTAGCAGTGTCTTGAGTGTTACAGCTAAAAAAATTGCACTGTGCTGATGTGGAAGATGCTTCTCATTTCCAGTGAGACTGGGCTGCTTGGGGTGTGTTCATGGAGCCCTGCACAAATCCCTCATGACACCCTCTCTTTGCAAAGGGCTGCAGAGCTTTGGGTCACACACCCCAAACCCATGCTGATACAATGAGAGTACTTTACAGCAAGGCAGAATGTCACTAATCTTTTCTAAGAATGACATATCTTATTTTCCATGTCTTTTTGTACCATCTGGACCTCTGGGGAAATATCTGGAGCGGCCTGGCAAATTCCCAATTGCACATCTGAAAAGAGTTATTTTCAAAAGGCCACAAAACCAATGGTTTGTGAGGGCTGATTTCAGAGTCTGACTTCACTTTGAGCAGTGGCTCCTCAGCGGTTTGGTTACCAGGGTCAGGCTTTTTTTTTTTTTTAATTTATGACAAAACTCAAGCTCAAGACAGAAAACACAACTGCCTTTCAATATTAAGATGGGCTCTTTAGCCCTGAACAACAAGGCAGATAATTTTATTTGAAGCCTTGATTACAGAATCTCTTTGTTTGAAATCCTTGCAGAGAAGCATTATCTCATTGCACCAAACAACCGCCCTCAGTGGGCACCAAGGAAGCATCTATGCCCAGGCCTATTTTGGGACTCTGATCCCAATGGCTCTTTTGCTCAAAAGTAGGTCAGATTTTAGTCCTTTTCCAGCAGGAAAATTAAGAGCAAGTTCAGATGCAAGATTTCCAGGAAACCAGAAGAAATTGCTGCTTGTATTTCTAGAAGCCCTGCCAGGGACAAGCTCCTTTGTACTGAGGCTAACTCCTCTCCTAACTTTACCATATGATTGATGACTCAAATGATGAGGTTTCATTTCCCATTTCTACCTGAGATTTCCTGTTTGGGCTCTTCCCAGATGCAATGAGAAAGGTTACCACAAAGATATTTATGGACCTAGAATTAGAGCTTCTAAATTTGTAATTGCCCAGCCCCAGGGTGGAACATGATTTTAGCTGAATCAGTAGCTGTAAGAATACAGCACATACTGTGAAAAACTGGCCTCACTTGCAACACCACTCACCTACCGAGGCTCCTTGGGGGTGATGATGTGCAACAAAATTATATTAGACTTGGTGAGAGCTGACTCTGAGTCAGCAGAACTGGATGCCGTGGTCTCTCCATCTTCCCTGGTCCCTGACATGTGCAGAGTGCTGTGCTGGCACTCCCCTGCCTTTCAAATGCTTCTCCTGGAAGAGTTTCTTTAAGTGTTTGGTTTTGATCGTCTGGGGATCACTGGTTTTTCCTTGGAACTGTCCCTTTGGAATGAGAAGCAGCAGCCCCTGTGCACAGCACAGTATATCATCCAGTGGTTTATACAAGATCAGTGCTTAAGATGCTGAAGGTGAATCTCAGCTCAGCACCAAGGCTGAAGAACTTATGCTGGCAATGTGTCCCATCAAGGAGCTCTGTCCCAGTAGCCTGGGATCCCTCCCACATGTCCCAGCCATGCTACTGTTGGAATGCCAATGGGGCTGATGCCATGAGCCCAAAAGATGTGTGCAGACCTGGGATTTGGAGCATTACCCTTGGATCTGCCGAGCAATATATCAACTCACCTTTGCTAATCAATTCCACTTGCAGCTAGATCCAAACTTAACTCAGGAAAGGCACAAAAACATTTGTTCTCTCCATGGCAACCACACGGAAAGGATGATGGTGGGGATAGGACCATTTCCAGAAAGGAGGAATGAACACTTTCCAAACTAACGAGGCTGGAGTGGCTCATCTCTGCCGGGGCAGGAGGTCTCATCAGGAGATGTGAGTACCATCATGCCTTGGCTCTCTGCCTGCAGCACCCCTGTCCTCATCTCTGGTGTCTGAGCTGTCAAATCCTTCCACATTCCTGACCTAATCCACCCTCAGCAGTACTTGCTGCTCCTGCCAGGGGCATTTCTGCCCCTCGTCTCAGGAGCACACCGTGGCAGAGTGGGATGCAGATGTGTGGCTGGGTGCCTGTCCAACTCCCGTGACTGGCATGGGGAGCCCTGTGCGGGCAGCCCCAGGCTCCTCTGCCACTGTCACTGCTGCAGCAGGGCAATGTTTATGGTCTGCAGCCAGGGTCAGGTGTGAACACTGCTGGCATGTACAAATAGCCACTGCTGAAAGAACAAACTCTCCGTGAGCAGAAAGGGTCCCCTTGCTGCCAGGAAACCACATCTGAGCTCATTTACCACTGACCTGCCGCTAATGAGCGTCAGTGGGCAGCTTTGGTGGTCAGCTTATCAGCATGTTGCTGATTAAATAGCTGCAGCCGAGACAGCCTGAGCCTACCACAGAATCAATTAGGTTGGAAAGGAGATCACTGAGATCACTGAGTCCAACCTATGACCAAACATCACCTTGTCACCCAGCCCAGAGCACCAAGTGCCACATCCAGTCTTTCCTTAAACACCTCCAGGGATGGTGACTCCACCACCCACCTGAGCAGTCCATTTCAATGTCTAATCATCTTTTCTGTGAAGAAATTCCTTCTAATGTCCAATCTAAACCTCCCCTAGTGCCACTTCAGACTGTGTCCTCTCATCCTCTTGCTGGTTGCCTGGGAGCAGAGCCTAACCCCTACCTGGCTACCAGTGTGGCGTGTGCTCCTGTGAAAGAGCTTGGGGTCACTGGAGTGAAATCCTGCTGGCTTGTACCACCAGCCTGCTGGGAAAGGGCATGAGGACCCAGCTTGTTCTGTTACAACACGTGAGTTGGAGTGATGGTGGTGTTGTGGAAGAAATATGACTCTATCCACCAGCATGGTGATTCTTCCCCATGGGCTGTGGCCTGCTCTTGGGAAGGCTGTCTCCTGCATGAGGCAAGTTGTTTTACTGGAGATGTCACGGACATGAAGAAGTTTGCGGTTCCTCCCCGGGAGCTGAGCAGCGAGCGTGGCTGCAGGGATTGCAGACACTACAGGGGCGTTTTCCAGCAAAAGGCCATGTAGGAGGCTGAGAAGGGAAAGCATACTGCTGGAAGTCACAGATGGTGAAAAAACCACAGAACCAAAGCCAGCCTTGAGAAAACATCCTGACCACCTCCCCCTGCAACCAGGAGTCATCACTGACCCGTTCACAGCAGGCATTCTTTTTTCCGTGAGCTTGCAGACCCAGGGCTTCCTTCTCCTTGGCAAACCCATGGTGACACCCTGCCACCCCAAACCACTCCTGGGAGCTCAGCTCCCAGATAAAAAGCATCTGAACAATCCTGTGTCCTGGTCTTTCCTACACTTCTCCAAAGCATGATGGGCCTGAGAGGCTACAAGGAAGGATCTGTGACTGCCAGTATGAAGGTGGCATTGTGGTGAGCAAGGTTTGTCCATTTTTTCTGATTTCACTGCTATAAATGAACCGGTGAGCTGAAGAACAGCTTTGTCCCTGTTCCCTCAATGTCTTCCTGTAGGTTTTTAGACAAGACATTGAGTCTCTTGATCTCAGGGAGGATGATCGCTTCCATGGCTGTTGGCAAGGGTAGGAGCTGGCTGCCCTCAGTGCTCAGTAGCTTGAGGCTGAGCATTTGCTCCATTCCCTTGGTGAGAGGACGAATTATTTACTAGGGAAAAGATCCTCATTACAGCTGGAACATATCCCAGGGACCAGTGACCTCAAGAAAAAGCAAATTTGGTGGTGAAACCAAGAGCAGAGGTGAAAAGGCCAGTCTGGTGATGGGGTCTCTGCCCAAGCCGAGCCTGGTCAGCCGTGGCTGATGCTCTGCCAGGCTCAGGGAGCACCAGAGGCACAGGGTCCCCACGGCAGCATGCCTGGTGTCAGGGCTCATGCCCCTGCTCCAGCCTCCCCGCTCTGCAAACAGGAAGCTGGCAAGCAGCTGCTGAATAAGTCATTTTGGGGAGTTTGTACCAAACTGGCTTTCAACTTCTGAATGTGTAGGAAGGAAAAAGCTGTGAATACGCCTTTGTGACCAAGTTTGGCACCAGCCACACTCTGCAAAAGGGACAAGAATGTGGCCATTTAGAGGGGATTCAGCTGCCCTTTAAGAAATTAAATGATCCCTTCCCTTTCCTGCAAGGCTTTATTCAGGGGAGAATAGGACTGGGACAGTGAGCAGCTTCTTTCTCTTTCTGGCACTGAAGTCTGTGATCCAAACCGTTGATGTCGGAGCATAGGAGACACCCCACTCCAGGGAAGCTGCAGAGCCCCACGATGACCCACTGGTCCCTCCTGCTGCAGCCTGACTGGGAAGAAATTGGACTGGGGCAGCCAGACTCCAGATCTGCCCTTTCCTGGCTGATCGCGTGCGCCCTGAGGTGATTCCACTGGGACTCCAGCAAAGTATCTGTCCACCTCCTCCACAGGGCTCAGAGGGCTTTTGGAAGCAAGCAGTTTGGAAGGTTTTGCCCTTTTCTGAAACAATTCCCCACCCAGTTTTTGAGAAGTTTCTGTATATTACATGAAAAAATGGACTGTGTCCAAGCATTTGCGGGATTTTTTTTTTTTTTTTTTTTTGGAAAGGCTTAGATATTTCATACAGATCTTTCCTTTGTGAGCAACTTGAAATCCAGGGGCTCTGTCATAATTTGGAATGAAGACACACTCTGTTTTATCAAACCCTTTGGGATGCTGGCTGCCTGCCTTCTGCCTAGCTGAAGCTTTGACCACATTTACTGGTGCAATTGTCACATCCAGTGACAGAGGGAAACGGGTCTCTGGGACAGTCAGTCTGCCTTAGCCGAGGCTCCAAGAGAAAAGCTTGGTCCCACATACACCCAAAAGTTTTCCAAAGGATGACTTAGTCTTCTGAATGACTGGCTTTGGGACCTCGTAAGTCCTGAAGCAGTAGCAAGCTCCAGATGATTTCAAAGTGCTTCATGTGCCAGGAAAAAGGAAAACCAAGCAAGACAGATATTAGGAGGTTGGCTAGTGCTGAACCATATCACTCCACTGGGATCATTTGATCCACGTGTGGACTTTTTGTAAGAAATGCTTGTAATGTAATGTAATACATGCAGTAGGCTTGGGTGGGAGTCAAGATTAACAGTTGCTTTTTTCTGGGTTTTCATTCCTTTCTTGCCTTCCTCTTGTTCGGCATCTTATGACAATCACAAACACAGTATTTGTTAAAAACTCTGCTGGCAGCTTCCTCTTTCTGCCATGTCCTGCAGAAGGTCTGGAAAGGCAGAGAGAGCTCCACCAGCGCTTCCTCATCTAAGGTCAGCTACAGCTTCCTTAGTTCCTGCACCAAAAGTCCTGCTGGGAAACAGGGAGGCTTTACAGCTCAGTGTGTTTGACAGATGTTTGTAGGCTCACTGCTGATGGGGTTAAAGTACAAATAATCCTTCTGTTCCTGTTTGCATAGCACCAGTGTTTCAGTGCACACCATGGCATCCCATGTCGGATCCTCTGTACAGGGGAGAGGCAGGGGAACTGGAGAGCCTGGGGAAGGGCCACTGGGATCACTGGGGAGGAGAGCTTAGAGGGTGGCTTTGCTCTCCCTGCAGGATGAGGTGGAAGGGATTGAGGGATTGAGACCCAAGGGCCCTGCAAGGGCAGGAGGCCACAGGAGTGACAGGGGAACCAGCTGCACATTGGGATGGGATCTGTCCCTGTGAGAGTGGCCCAGCCCTGGGACAGGACCCAGGACCTGGACAGGTGGTGGGAACTCTGTCCTTGGAGGCTTCGAAATTCAATGGCAAGGCTGCACTCCAGACATGCCAGAGACAGAGCTCATAAAACCTTTGGAAGTTGGTAATCCCCTTCTCTTCCATGGCTCCTGTTTCAGCCTGAAAAACCAGGAATAGTGGAGAAGGAACAAACCAGCAAAGCAGTGACAGACTGGGAAGAGGAGCCATTTCCTGGCAGCACAGGGGGATTGACAAAGTCTAGATCAGAACCCATGAAATTAGATTGTTTGGAATAATTTTGACACTAAATATTATCGTTCCTTAAGTCTAACTAACTGCAGGGTGACATGGTTAAATTAGTTGTTGCTGGAGATAGGATCTCTGTTACTGACTCTCAGAGAGAGTTGACGTTACTTTGAAATTTCAGCTTCTTAATTTGTTACTTGTCTATGCCAAAACTGTTCTTAAAGATTTGTGTAAAGATTTGCTGGATTTACACAAAGCCCTGTTATTTTAGCTGAGCAAGTTCTTTACAAGCTTGTTGTCAGTAACTGAATTATTTTTTCTCCAGTTACTGAGTTCATATTTTTCCATCAAGATATCACATCTCTGCTCTTTCTTCAAAAATATAGCTTATTGCTGACAGACAAACCAAAATTCCTCAGCTCATTTATGAACTCCTTGAATTCATTTATGAGTAACTGAACTGGAAATTTTTGGTTGGGGTTTTTTTTGTTTGTTTGGTTGTTTTTGGTTTTTTTTGTTTTGTTTTTTTTGTTTTGTTTTGTTTTTTTTCAATTCAATTCTCTTTTAGTTAATACAGGGATTTAGGAGATGGTGAGCTTCACTGTGACTAATGCCAAGGTTGAGTCCTTTCTGCAATGTTCTTCTGTCTGAACTGGATCACTCCTTATTGCCAATTTTGAATGTTCTCCTTCAAGGCTTGTCCCCTGCAGCAGGTTAGAAGCCACCTGGGCTAACCTGGAGGATGCACTTACTGGCTGCAGACTACCAAACCTTGCTGCTCCACCTGAAAATCTCTCATGGTGCTTTTGGGGATTCTTTGGCACCTGCAGGCTGATGTGCATGTTCCTACCTCTCGTGCTCCTCTTCTTCATCAACAGGAACTACTCTTAGTACTGGAATCAAGTGACACCAGTGGCTGATACCCAGCCCCGGGGGGGGACACAAAGAAAGACCCTAAAATGCCACCATGACATCCAGCTCACATTCCTTGGAGCTCATTTTTTCTTTCTGGCACTCCTCCCCTGTTAGAAGAACTGGACATTTAAATGAAAGCCCCTGCTCAAAACACAGGCACCCCAGAATTACAGATCAACAGCTAAAAGGTAATTTGTGCAATTTGAATTCAGGCTCTTCCAGGCCTGCATTCCAATAGTGGAGGTTTGATCACACCCTTGGCCACTGCTCTCCCTATTTGACTGCTTTATAAGAGTCCTTGTGTGCTTCTCGAAAATAAATCTGCCCAGTTTTGAAATTCTGAAGCAATGTTATTTCATCTCTTGCCAAGAGTGGATTGGAAAATGATAAGAGTCTTTCAGGCTACATAAGAGATATTTTGGGAGTTACTTCTTCCATGACATTTTCATTCCTTCCATATGAAACACACATATATGTATGTTAAAAGTGCCTTTTTGTGTTGAAGTAAACTGGGGAGAAGGAAGCTGTTTTGCTAAGTGACATTTCCTAAATATTTTGGAAATCATAGTTTGCTTTACACATGCTGTTTTCCTTTTTTTTCCCCCCTCTTTTTGGTCAAATCTCCCAACGAGTTGACCAAAATGAAAATTGCCATTTTGGTCTGAGTGGATTTTCTGGGTAAAATACAATTGAAAATACCTATTTCTGTAAGGGAAATCCTAGTTGTATTTCATTTCCACTCCTCCACTCCTCCTGGCACTGCAAGCACACACATTCCCTGTGGCTAGAGCCAGGAATGATCAATTGCAATTAATCTGGGCAGAAAATTAAGGGCTTGAGTTTTGATGTGATTTCCTTGTGCTCTGCTGGGCAGCAGCTCCTGTGGCTGTGAGTGGTCTGGGATACCACCATCTTCCCAGATCAACATTTTGGCTCTTCTCTCTGCTTGTCTCCTGCCCCAGGTGGACTCGTTGATGATGTCTGTTAAAGGAATTGTCTGTCCTGATTTGGGCTGAATAAGCTACAGGCAAGGATGGTGGGGCTTGGCTCTATTTTTGAACCTCTTCCATGGGCTTAAACCCCCATTACCTGCAGGCCTGCTGCCAGCTCAGCCCATGGCACATCCAGCACCTGAGCAGGTGCGTGGAACTGCCAGGCCAAAGTCACCTGTGTGTCCCTCCTTGTCACGGGCATGATCCCACACAATAATGTCTGCACTGTCTGCTGCTGCCTGAGGGTGACAGAGGCTTCAAAAGACCTTCCACCCAGTTTTAGGTTTTTGAACTTCATGTAAATTGAGTGGATTATAGGAAATTGAAGTTGCGACATAGCTGCTTGTTAACAGAAGTTGTTTGGTTTTTTGGGTTTTTTTTGGAAAGTGAAAGGTATTTCATTTGCACTCCAAAAAATGTCAATATTTTTTTTGCAGGTCTGCAGCACCATTCCCAGTGTGACATCCACTCTGGGGGCATCTGCACTCCAAGCATTTTTCAACAACACTCCCACGGTGTGTGAGATAGGGCGCTGCTGAGGCTGGGTGCTCAGAGCAGCCCTCACTGCTCTCCCTGGGGCAGAAAGCTGGATGCCAGCTGCACACCAGGAGCTGCAGGGTAGGGAGGAAGAGGGGGAGATATTTCTGTAGCAGCTCTGCTGAACAGATCCCGTTGTACTATCCCCATTTCTCCTATCCACAGGATCCCACACACACATGTGCAGCTGGGGATGAAAACCTGATCAGCTGCTGGTACCCAGTAACCTGGTTTGCTCCCCAACAAGGGGCTGCAGACCCAGCCATCTGTCCTGGAAAGGCATTCCCCAAAGGGAATCCCTGTCCTTTCCCTCCTGGCAGTTCCCTCTCTGGCTCCTGGCCAGGCCACCTGCGTTTGAAACTCCGTGGGACTTTGCTTGGGTTTCTGTGTTATTAATCCTCCCCATAAGAAATCCCAGGCCTTTCTGGACCTCTTCCCTGTTTGCTAGGACAGCTGCCAGGGGTGTGCTGCTGCTTCATGTCAGCACAGGAGGCACTGCAAAGCCCATGTATTTCCAGAGGGCAAGGGGAGCTCTGTTTTTCCCGGTCAAGGATGCAATCTGATGCTCTCGGCTGTGCTTGCCAGGTACTGGGATGCTTTCTTGGCCTAAACACTGAACAAAGCAGGTCAGAATCAAATCATCTGCCTAGGGAACTGGTGATCCTGATAAAAAGAGACCTCTGTGCTCCTGGTGTGTCCCAGCTGTCCTCACAAAACTGTCAGGCAAGGCACACAGGCTGTAACACCACCATTTCCCTGCTTGGATTATAATCCGCATTCAGTGGAGCCCCAATTTAACACTTGATGACACAGGATCAGTGCTCCAAGGAGTGTTGCATGCAAAATGTACATGCAGGAGGGGACGCAGCTGGAGATGAGGTGTTGAACAATTCTGTCCAGTACCTGAGGGCCATTTTGCACCACTCCTGGCTGGTGCAGACCCAGCAGTGCCTGGCTGGAAGCATGCAGGTGTGTGGCTCACCAGGCCTTGAAGCAGTTTTAGCAAGCTGCAGCAGTGAAAGTGCTGCATTCACATGCTGATGGATATCTATTTCATTGGGTCTTTAACCATGTCTTGTGGCAAGATCACAGCTTCTCATGGGTTTCAAGAAGGTAGGAAATTCCAGTTTCCAGCAGAGAAGAATGAAGCAAATTCATGTAATCACACGTTCACCTTAAACATAACAAGCACCAGGAAAGAGCTCTCCTTCAGCTGGTCCTCAGAGGCCACATTTCAAATAGAAGTATTCCCTGAAGAGGGAGAAAACAAACAAGGTTTTTGGGCTGGATGACCTGCTCCAAGCCAGCAATGGTGGGTCCTCCCCACTGAACTGCTGCCATTCACCATCTCATGCTTGAGCAGTCAGAACCTGGCCTTAAGTCACCTTATTCCATCTATTTTAGGCTAGGAGGACTCAGTGCACTGAAGGAGAAACACCCTGGCTGGTGATGGCAGAAAGGTTGGTATTCTTTACCAACAGGGTAGATTTTATCCAGCTCTGCAGATTTCTGCAGCTTGAGTAAAAGAATCCAGAGTCTGGGAGCTGGGCAGGGAAGCATTCGGGAACGAGAATTTGTGGGATGGGGTTAACAGCGCTGTCTGCAAGAGTGTTCTACAGGAGCAAGAAGTCACGTTTCAGTGACAGAGCTTTGCTTTTCTTGCAAAATGCACATACTATTGGCAGGAGGAAAAGAACGAGCAGGGGTGGGTCAGATTCCCACTCCAGCTCCAGAGCGTTCCTCCTGGGAGATGCTGAAGGGCCCTGCGAGTGCATTACTGGATGCTTCTTTTCCTTGTTTATGTGGTAGAAACATCTGAAAACAATTTGTGCCTGTTAAGCTTTGCGGACAGTCAGGGTTCTGCGTGCGATTTGGTCTCCACCTCAGCCAGGACTAGCTGGGGCTGCTCTGTGTTTGCTCATTAGCTAACAAGACATGATATCGTTAGCAGGGCTCTCTGGGGGCTGCCTTCGACTTGTGGCTGCCGTGGGCACGCGCAGGGCTGGGTGCGGTACCGATGAGCTCAGCTTGTCTGGATCACGCAGGTTGGTGGGGAAGATGCAGTAAGATGGTAAAGGAACATCATCCCCCCAGTTACTGCTAACATTGAAAGCATCAGGAGCTGTGGGTTGGGGACCTGCTCAAGAGGGGTGTGCACCCCGCAGGCCTCACTGGAGCTCCAGCAAACCTCTGCGTGAGCAAGACATGCTGACTGATGCTCCTTGGAGGACGGATGGAAAAATCTTCTGCAGCAATCCCAGGACAAAGGCGAGGATGGCTGAGCAATTGAGGTGGGAGGATGCCCTCCAGAAGGGGAAAATGTTTAAGCTGGGAGGAAAGAAACAGTTTAGAGGAGGGATGATACGCTAACCACATGGCTGGAAGAGGAGGTGTGAAGACTTGATGGGAAACACAGCACTAAGTGTGGGGGAATGGGGCGAGGAGAAGGTAAAGTACAGTGAAACAGCAAGAAAGACTGAGGGGACTGGGAGCATCGTAGCCCAGTGTGTGTGAGGCTTAGTGGCGAAGGCTCCCGTGGGCGACAGCGGGGCCAGGGCTTGGCAGCTCAGAGGTGCCCAGCCAAGGGGACTCCCGGCACGGGAATCGCCGCAGCTCCCCCCAGGCACGGCAGCGTTCCCAGCACCCACGGAGCCGGTGCTAACGGGAGCCGGCACTCAACCGCGCCACCCCAGCCCAGCAGCGGGGCTAAAGGGCGCTGCCCACCGCCGAGGCAGCGGGGAAGGCGGGGGCCGCAGGCTGCGGGGGCCGCGGGCGGGCCGGTGGCTTCCGCCCGGCGCGGCGCATTCCTACCCCGTGAGTCAGGGCGGCGCGGCGGGATGCGGCGTCCCGCGGCCCCGGGCGCTGGCAGCTCCCCGCCGGGACTCTCAGCGCCGAGCGCCGCTCGGCTCCCGGCTCCTATTTGCATGCCGAGGCTGTGAATGGCGTGCCCGCCCGGCCGGCCCCTGGCACGGGGGAGGAGTCTCCGCGCCCTCCGCGGGCCGAGCTCGGCGGCGCCGGTGCCTTAAGCCGCACTGGGGGGCGGCTCGACCCGAGCGGCCGCTGCGCTTCGCCCGCCTGCACGGTGAGTGCGGGGCCGGAGGGACGAGGGGGGGCTGGCCGGGAGGGGCATCCCGCGAGGGCCGTTCCCTGCCCGGCTGAGGTGCCGGGATCGCGCCGCTCCGCCGGGCGGGGAGCGGCCCTCGGCGGCCCGCGGGGTAAGAGCGTCGCCGGAGGCAGGTGCCGCCCCCGACCCCCGCGTTTGGATGTTGGGAGCTTGGTGATCTCGGTGGTTTCGGCTGTAGGTGAAGGTGCGCGTTCACGGCTTGTTTCAGCTGATCCGAGTCCACTCCATCCCCACGCGTTCCCACCCGTCCCTCCCCTGATGCTGGCACCCGTGGTTTGGCAGCGACTTTGGGAGATGATCTGGTGGGAAATATATGGCTTTTTACATGTTAAGGTTAGTTTTCCTGCTGGATCGAGTCCCTGAACTGAGTTCTCACACTGTGCACTGCTGGCACGAAGCAAGGGGATCACGGCAGCCTGACGCGAGCAAGACCAGAGCTTTTGCAGGATTGCACCCTCAGTGCCAAGTCCTTTTGGGCTCCTCAGCAGGCAACCTGTCCTTCCCCCCATCCTGCCACACACGTCCCTGCAGTGCCAAAGTGCGCCATGTGGATATTTTGCCCTGTGTTTTTCTCCAGTGTAACTCAGGAGGGGTGAGTGTCAGCACAGATGAGTTTTGTCTGGTGCTCGTCCTAGTGCACGACTCAGTTCTGCGGCTGCTGCTTCTCTTGCAGGTTGGCTTCGTGGTGGGGTGCACGATGCTGGTCAGGGATGTGTCCAAGCCGGGTCTTGGAGTAAGCAGGAAGTTGTTTCCTTTCTTCCTGTTTTTGTCCCCATGCCTGCTAATTTCCTCTGGGAAGAAAAGTGCATTCTGCAGTAAAGGGAAAAAATAGTCACACGTAACGGGAAGGGACAAGGCAGCAAAGCTTCTGAATGAAACATAGGATAAGGAAGGAGCACAGGGTGTTAACTGCAGTAACGCTGATAGGGCAGCAAGGACAAATAGCTGCCTGTGTGCTGTGACCACAGGGATAAAAATGGCCCACTTGGGACAAGCTGGGGAGCAGACCCTTGGAAGAACTGGATTTCCACTCCAGTGTATGGAAAGATGTTGCTCTCCAGCTCTTCTGTCTCAGTGGTGCAGGTTTTGCAGGAGGAGGTGATGACTCGTGTTAGATTGGCTGGTATAGTTGGAAGAAAAAGGTGAATTTTAGATATTTGCTTCAAGCTTTGATTGTTAAATGGACTTTATGAAAGGGCTTGTCTGCCTTTTTTTAAACTCTCAGTTGCTCTAATAACAGCTATCATCCCTCCCTCCTGCTGCATCACCCATGTCCATAAATCCTCATGGCTACTGCTGCTCAGCCCAGGTCTCCCCTGTCTGTGGCAGGCTCTTGGGGAGCCTGTGCCATTCCTGAGCTGGGATACTGCCAGCCTTCCAGGAGGGGCTGTGGTTTTGGAACAGGTCCCCAGCTTTGTCCTGGTCTCTGTGCTCATTGGTCCTGAGTCCCCAGGAAGGCAGCAGCTCTGGCATGTGGACGTGTGTCCGTGCTGTTCCTGCTTCTGTGCGTTCCCATGAAAGGAGGTTGATGCTGGGCAGTGTAAAAGCAACTCCTACAAAACTAGTTCTGCTCTGGGACTTCCCATGACAGGCCTTTTTTTTTTTTTTTTTTTTTTTTTTAGCAATCCACTTGTGAGAGATCTGCCTACAAACTGGCTTTTCAGGTTCTGGGGAAAGCCATGGGCTGGCCCTGGTCTCGGGAATGTCTTGCTCTGTGCTGGGTAGGCTTCAGCCGGGGTGACGAGCTTTGAATGCGGAGAGTGCTGCTGGCCTGCAGAGCACAGCAGACACCTCTTCTCCAACAAGCTTGTCCTCACTGTGTCCTGGTGCTGAGACCTTGTGGCCCTGATGTGTCACCTCAGGCAGGAGTTGTGTCCCTCAGAGAGGGCCAGCACCTCATCACGAGACTTGGCAGACAGCTCGTTTCACTTTCGTGGTGGGGACTGCAGCGAGGCTGCAGTTGCATGAGGTCGCCAGGCAGGAATAGGAATTCCTTTTGGGGTCATCAGTCCTGTTCCTCTGGAATCCATCCCCGGAGAGTAGCCAGCAAGTCTCAACATGTTCCCCTGAAAGAGGCAGGGTCTGCTGCGTGTGGCATGATAGGACAGTTTATTCTGGGCACAGAGCCCTCATGCTCAGATATAATTAGTAAAGGTTTGATTCTCTTCAGTGTGCTGGATCTCTGTGCAGTGCAAACACAGCCAGGTTAGTGCTGAAGACCTGAGATGGGCAACATGACCGGGAGTACCAGCTTGTTTTCCTCTTCCATTCAGTGTATCCAGCAAAAAGTTGAGCAGAGCGTGTGTTGTGAGAGCCCCATGTCGCTGGGGATGTGCTTGCCAAGCAGGACTGGCTGTGAGCTGAAGATCCTGACATTTCTTTGTCACTCTACAGCTTTTATCCAGCAGAACAGTCTTTGATAAGATTCTTCCCTTGTGGTTGCTGCCTTTCTTCCATAGCTACCTCTGGAGGCTTTGGCACCCCGTGGAGACCATGCGCCTTTCTCAGAGGTTCCAGCGTTAATTGTGACCTGACGTGACATTTCTATTAATTGCTGTTCCTGCAGCCACCAGCCTGTCGCCTGCAGACCCATTTCAGTAGAAATACTTAAAACTCAAGGATGGGTTCCTTCCTTAACATTTTCCCTGAGTTCAGACATGGATTAGTTTCCTTTCTTTTCAGCTGAAGAGGTTCTGGACTCCAAGTTTAACATTTATCATCATCTAGTTGGAAGGAAAGGGACATGAAATGTGCAGATCTCACACTTGCTGTGAGGTTGCCTCCCAGCTGCTGGGTATGTACATGCTGGAGTTTAAAGGAACCCATGTGTTGCCTGCCTGCTCAGGGAGCTGTGTTGCATCCTCTCTGCTATGTGATAATATCTCAGTGTGTACTGTGGGTGCTGCAGCCTGAATTTCATGGGACTTGTGTCTGGATCATTGGTAAAACATCTCAGTGCTGCTGGAAATTAGGATGAAGATGGTTTCTTTCTTCAGAGGAGCTGAAGCCCAGACGTCCAGCGTTGTGCAGGTAGTTCTCTTCCCAGTGGTAGGGGTTTTTTTTTTAAGCTTTGTGGTTGGTTGTTTTGTTTTCTTTTTGTTTGGTTTTTTTTTTGCCTTGTTCAGAACTAACGGACCTGAATGGACATCAGGTTGCTTACTCTACTAGTCCTCAATAACTCCCCTCTGAGAGAATAACATTTAAAAGGGACAGTCTTAGCCCTGCAGCTCTTAGTCCCAAGAGATTAGGCAGGCAAGAGGCAAAATTTAACCTTGGAAGGAAATGGATCTGTTTGGCAGCATTTCCTGTGGTCATGCTGGCAGCTCTGTTTCCATGTCCTTGAAGAACCCCAGACTAATTTGGTGTGTGATGTGTGCTCAGACCATCCAGGCCTGCTTGCACAGAGTTGTGGAGACCCTCCCTCCAGTGCACCCTGAGGTGGGCAGGGCTTGCCAGCCAACCTCTCTGTTCTCACAGAATGTCTGTGCCACTGCGAAGTGAGGTTTCCACAGGGAGAAGTGGAAATTGCGTCTGTGCTGAGATTGCCTATTGTCATATCCTTGTGAGCTGAACTTCAGGGATTTCCGGCGGTTTGCTCCTGTTTTTGGTCCTACTGATCTTGCTGCTGTCCAGGAGTGGTTGAAGCTTCAGATCACACTTCTCTTCCTTGTTTCAGTCCATGCTGCTGTAGGAATGAGGAAGTGGGATTTTTTTTTAATGTGTGTTGGGATGATGCCATGAAGAGCAAGTTAGCAGCTGAGTTTTTGACCAAATCATCCAAATTATGGTCAAATCCTTTTGAGTAACAGTATCTGTTTCCCACTGGGTGAAGACAGAGAGCTTATTCTTCACATGGACCTTAGCTGTCAAATCTCCTAAAGCTGTAAGAGTGCAGTTTCATTGCTTGTGTGCTCTACTTGCTGCACAGACAGCAAATGTCAGCTTGACATAGGGCTTGTTTTTGCTGTAATTTCCTTTGGATGCACTCTTCAACTATCTAGGTAAACAATTTATTTCAAATATAATTACAGCTCCTTTTTGCCTACCAAAGAAATGCTGGAACTGTGGTGATACAGACCTGAGCTGTGGATACGTTCTTAAGTTCTGGGGCCTTCAGCAACAAACAGACCTTGCATTAGTAATCAGAGCATCTCTAAAGCACAGTGTTTATTAAAGGAAATGTAATTTCTTCTCAGTGAAGTCTGAGGTATCATTGCACAATACTTCCCTGGCACGGTAGAGCCTTCCCAGGGGGAGAAGAGATAGCAAGCCATGCCTGATCTTGCCTTTTCTGGAAAGCCTACCTTTGCCACCTCCTCCCCTTCCTGTTTCCACTCTGCTCAGAGCCAGCCCCTTGCTCTGCTGGTCAGCAGCAATCCTTGCTTTGAAGGTTTTCTTTCCTTTAAAAAGGAACAATCCCTATGAGGTCATCCTGAAACTTCACAGGACGCTGCGTTTACAGTCTTTCAGGTCTGGCACTTACTTGGCTTTGGCTCAGCGAAAGTTAGAACCGCTTGGATTTTAAAATCTGGAGGGCTCAGAAGGCTGGGTTGATAAATGCACCTTCTGTATCTTGGGAGTTACTGCCCTGTAGCAATCAGCACACGGGAGGTTTGGTACTCTGTTGCTTAAATTCAAAGCCTTAAAGTGAACTGTAGAAAACTGTGAGTAGTTCTGCCAGAAAGTGTGAGTGTACCTTCCTTTTCTCTGGCTGTTCTGGGACTGTAATTTCAGGGAGAACAGTGAGCAAGAATGTGCCATTCACTCAGTCTGAACAAGCGTGGTTCACTTAGAAATTTATTTTTTTTTTGCTAAACCAAGTTAGAATTACGATTATTTCTGTTTGCATTATTAATGAGTTGTTGCACTGGACACACAGTGAGTATGCAGAGGTGTGCACACCTGCAGAGCAAGACAAGCTCTTCTTGCAGCTGTTTCCAGTTGGACACAGCAGGAGATGGAGTGTGCCTGGCTGTCAAGCATGAGCCAGGGAGAATAGTTAAAGCATCAGAGTGGCTCTCCTGTGTCCCTGGCTGCATCAGCTGATGGTGAGGAACAGCAGCTCCAGCCAAACCAACTCTGCTCTGAGTCCTTGGCTGTTTAACTAGTCCTTTGAAGGATCTCCACCGGGCCTCACTGCTGTGGGCATTTTTTATTCTCTCACTCGTACCCAGGTGAGCAGAACTGTAGTGGTGCTGGAGAAAGCATGTGTGTGATGGGGAGTGAGGATGCTCCAAGTTTCAAAGGAACAAGCTAAGAAAGCTGTTCTGAATGGCTCTGTGGCGTCCATCCTTCCTGAATAGAAAGTTTGTCTTCTGGTGGCTCCAGCGTTTGTTACTGTTATTTCCTCTAAGATTTTTTTTTAGGTTGCTATTCAGCATGGTTTTATGTAACTTTCCATAGGAAATGTTGTCATTTGTGGCAGTTTTGATCTCTTTTGCCATTGAAACGTTTTTATTTAGCACAACAAACAGTGATTCTTAGCTGCTTTTAGTACCCAGAGTCTTTGCTGTAGAGGAGTGGCTTTTGTCTAACATAATTTTTGGTTTGGCCTATTGTGAACTTTTTAGGGGAGGTTGCTGGTTTTGGCAGTTGCTTTTCCATCAGTTGTTTATTGATATTGTATTTTCTAAATGAACAATGTTGTAATCACTAAGAGATGTTAGCAAGAAAGTTGCTCTTGAGGTGGGTGCACAGGCAGCAGCTATTCCAAAATCAATCAGAGCCAGTGTTTCCTTCTGTCCTGAGTGTCATCCCAGGTCTGTGTTTCCAGCTTTCCTTGTGTCCTGAACCCTTACAGTACTTGTGAAGAATATGAGAGCTGGTAGAAAAAACTTAAATGCAGAATTTCAATAAAAATAATACCTTTGATGGGTTTGTCTTTTGTTTCCTAATGTGGGTCATGGCTGCACTGTCAAAAGCATTTTTGTGACTCTCACCTTGCTGTATAATTGAGGCAGTGACTGTGCCCATGGTACTTGTGGGTCAGACAGAACTTAACCAGGCATCTGTTTTACTAGTAATGGAAATAAATCTGAAACAGGGCCCTCTGAAGCCCCATTGAATCATTTAAATGAGTTAAATGTGCACTGAAATAGTTTCTTTGATCACTCTTTCCTGAAGAAGGTGCAGACCCAGGCAGAGCACTGAGACAACTGTGCTTTGGGGCTGCTGGGGACCCCAGAGCAAAGGGCTCTGCTGGCTCAGCCCAGGCACCACTCACCCAACAGGCAGCAATGGTAACCTTCAAACAGGGTGCAGGAACAAGGCTTGCATAGATGGTCCTTCTTCTGGTGGCTGGTAATGGATCTCTTGGTAGAAACAGCTCTTTTGGAGGACCAGGCAGTGCTGACTCTGCTGGCTTCCCTAAGGAATGGGAATGCTGCTCAGAGCTTGGTGTGCCTTCACTGGAGCTGTTGGCAGGTATCTCATCATCCTGTACCCCATTGTAGCCTGTAAGTGACAGCCTGTGACCAGACTTTTAGGATGTGGCTGCTGAAAATGTGGCTGTTGGATGTGGCAGCAAAGCCACAGGGTGTGTTCACAGAGAAACATAAACAGAGTGAAGATGCCAAAGTACTCCCAAAGGTTTTCCACTCCTCCCCCCTCATTGTTGGTTGGTTTATGTGCAGGCTGTTGCCTTTGCTGGTATCTCAGTAGGTTGTAGATGGCTCTGGGCTGGGTTTGCTCTGGACGGTGGAGTTGGTGATCGCTCATCACCCAGGCCCTGCGTGGGCCCTGGGTGTGCTTGGCTGGTGCTGCGGACCTGCCTCTGCCATCTGGGCCACACGTGCTGAGGAGATGGAAAAGGCCCCTCTGTCCAGCTTACTCTGCTTGGCTCCCTTCCACCTACTCCCTTGTGGGTGCTCCAGGCCATGGCTGAGCAGGGGAAACTCCTCCCTTGGGAGCACCTCTGTGGAAGCTGCCCGTGCGTGAGGCTTGGTTGTCAGCTCTGGAGAAATCTATGGATGGTTTGGATGCTTTCCCATCTAATGACCCCACCAGAAAATTCACTCTGCCTCTGGTGATACAGTAGTGTTTTATTCCTGCTGCACTCAACACCTGCACTAAAGGCACTTCTCAGAAGATTATTTAGAGGTGCCGAACCCACCACCTCCCTGGGATAATTGTTGGCTTCCCACAAATCTGAGTTTTTGGCCATGTTTTCAATAATCACTTCAAACTATACTGCCTTGAGAAGCACTCCAGTCATCTGGCTCCAGCTGCTCTGTTTGTTCCTGCTTCTTCCCCTTTCCTTCTGCTGGCACAAGTGTTTGTGGAGCCATGTGGGAAGGAGCTGAGGCTGGAACGAGCCATTTTCTCTGCTGAGCTCATGTGGGTTGGTTCCCAGTATGGATCACCCAACAGCTGTGGGGATGCTGGTGCCAGCAGGAGGAGGAGGGCAGCACACAGGGCTGGGTCACTACTTCTGTTGGCTTGCATCTCTTTCAAGTGTCTGTGGCATCTTTTTAGCTGGAATTTTGAGTGTTGGTTTCTGAGGTCCTGTTACTATTTTGCCCTTTGTCTGCTGCAACAAAAGGACCTTGAAGATCAGTCTGTTGCTTGTGACTGCATGTTGCAGTTGGGGGTCATCTTTTAACCTGTATTTGAAGGAGTTCAGCTACAGATCTGGGGACTAACAGAAATCAAAAAGGGTTTTTGAGCTTCCTGTTTTTCCTCTCTCTTCTATATGAGGGCACCACACCTTCAGGTCCCAGATGAAGCTGCTTTGAAAGCTTTTAGTGCTGGTGTTCAAGTTGGAACTGATTTTTGTTTGATTTCCATCATGACCTTCATGTTTTTCTGAAAATCAAGAAAATCAGTTGCTCAAAGGGATATCATGTCTGCTTTCTTGATCATGGGATTGGCTCACATACATTCAGACTTCACTGGCAGACGTTTTCATTACCTGTACTTAAAACCCTCTGTCTCTGTATGCAGCTGAACCTTTTCCAAGTTCAGTGGGTCCCAGCTGAAGCTTTGCACTCCTGCTGTGCCTCTTTGAATACCATCACTCTCCAAGGCTTGGCATGAAACACTAACCCGATGTAGCTTCCCATTTCCTGTCTAGGGGTCTGCCTGGCCTCTTCCAAACCAGGCAGTTTCTGTTGATATTTCTCAGCTAATTCAATTAAATGGTTCATGGTGAGATCCCTAGTGGGGATGGAGCAGGACAATTTCACACAGGCAAGGGACAACAGCTTGGGGCTGTATTTGATGTCTCACCTGAGCTGCTGTCATGCTGAGCCATTGCTGAATAGGCTGGTCCTACCCTTCCTCTCCAGGGCTTATCTGAAATTGTCTGAGCCTCTTCAGGATGCCAGATCAACAGGAAATAATTTATTAGGGTTAGTTTGTGCTGGTAAAACACCTTGAAGTGGCTCAGTGGAGTAAGGCAAGCCTGCTCCCTGGGCAGCAGCTAGCTGGCAGATGGGATTGCTTGCAAGCAGAAGCCAGAGCCCTGAGGAATTGTTGCCTGTGTGATTTGGTGCAGGCTCTTGGAAGCAGCATCAGCCTCTACCAGCACTCAGGCAGAGCTTGTGCATGGCAGAGAGCAGGGAGAGGGACAGTGGGATGTGTGTGGGAATGGCAGTGCTGCCAGCTCCCTGCGGGGCAGGGCTCAAAGGGCAGTGTGTCTGCACAGCTCTCTGCCAGGCTTGTGCTCAGAGGTGCCTGGACTGCTCAGACCCAGCTTCTGCTATGGCAGCCTGTGGGTCTGCAAAGCCTTACAGTATTTCCCAGCTCAGCAGCCAGGGTTGGGAAAGCAGGACAGGGCCCTGGGCAGTGCTGATGGCCTTGTTTTGTTTCACAGGTATTTTCTTAGGGTGGGCAGTGGGGGTGGTCTCAGCCAAAGCTTGGGTTTTGCTGTGCCCTTAACAGCTTTCCCAGAGAGTGCAGGGCCACAGGCCTGTCCCACCTTCCCCGTCCTTGCCTGCCCTCAGCCCCTCCATCTGGCCTGTTTTAAAGGGCTGGCTTATGCCTGGTGTTTGGGATATTGTTTGTAACTCGTTGGGTCTGATCCATGCTAGATGGTTTTATTGGCAGCCACGAGACTGAAACCCCACTGCTCCTCTTCTCCTTGGACTTCCTGCCTTTTCCCTGCTCTGCCAGCAGCAATCCTCCTGGAGAGAGAGGCTCAGCCAGGAGCTTTCTCCTCTGTCTCCTCTGGCTTGTCCTGTCTGGAGAACACATTGAGGATCCCAGTTTCTTTGCTGTGTCCACCTGGATTCCTGTACCTCAGCCAGAACAGCTGCGTGGACAGACCCCTTCAGGTACATGGGACTTGCCTGGCACTTTGTGTAGCAGGCACTGTAAATAAAGTTGTTGCAGTGATGGGGTTTGAAAAATGGAGAAAAATTGCTGGAGTCTGACCACAGAATGTGGTGATCGGATTGCAGCAGAATGACCCCGGTGTCTGTTACCTCCTGGGGGTGTCTGTAGGAACATGCACACACTGTGCTGGAGAGGAGCAGTGATGCTGGAAAAAGCAGATGCTGTTTGTTTGTGTGGTAGTGTTGAATTAAGTCGGGGTTTTGTTTTGGTTTTTGTTTGGAATGTTTCTTGGGGGAAAAAAGCCAGCTTTATTTTAAATGAGAATGCTGGTAAAATGGAAATTTTGGAAGAAAAGAAATCAACATTGGAATAGCTTCAGTTGTCTGTTTAAGTGGAAGGATGGTCTGTCACTGAAATGACTGTGCAAGTCTCTAAATGTATTTAGGATGCCTGTCAGTTTTAGGAACATGCTCAGGCTTCTGGACAAAGCTTTTCCTTCGCTCTTTGGGTCAGTAGATTTCACTAAGCAGCTTTCCTTGATCATGTGCCAACTTTGATATTTAATGTGCTCTCCCCTTTCTTAGCCTGATCCACAGCGCCGTGGATTTGCCTTTCGTTCTGGTTCTGTGACCTTGCTTTGGCACAGGCCTTTTGAAGATGAATTTCCCAGACTAACTGCAATTGATACATTTTTTTTCTTTTTTTTTTGTTTGTTTTAATTGACATGGACATTATTAATAATTTTTATGCTGCTACCAGCTGATCAGTTAGAAGAAGCTGAATCTGCACATGCCTCTCATTCAGCCTTGTGTTTTCATATTCCTGACTTTTGTGATGCTGGTGGAACAGAGTCCAAACTAAGCCAGCACAGGTGAGAGGTCTGAAACAGCCCCTGTACAAGGACTGAGCTGCTGATGTGGGTGTGGGAAAAGGGCATGGTAGGAACAGCATGGCAGAGATCTGTAGGGTCAGGACTTGCATGGAGAAAGAGGATAGGGAAAAGCTGATCACTCTTCTAATCCAAGAACTACTGGGCAACAAGTGAACCCAGGAAACGGCAGGTTTGCAGACAAACTGGAGCAGGCTTGTCACACAGCACGTGTTTCAGCTCTGGAGCTTTGTCATGTGCAGTTATGAATACTAGAAGTTTGCTTGGATTGAAAAATGAGCTGGATAAATTCTGGAATAGAAACCACTGGATTGATATAGAGATGGATACAGAGCTGTTACATGTAAAGACATTTCTGGCACAAGAAGCCTGTGAGTTATTCCTAGCACATGCCATGGCTCTGTCCTGGGAGATAGGACTGTCGAGTGATCCTGTACTCTTGCCCCGTGCCAGGCATCCTTGGTTGGAAATGAGATACAGGCTTTAGAGGGACACTTAGCCTGACCTTGCACAGCTGTGCTGTGTGTGTTCCCATCCTGCTGCCGTTGGTGGCCTCTTGACAGTATTGAGAAACTGGGATTGATGGTATGGGACCATTCAAACAAAATATGTATCAATTCAGTCAACTTTGAAACAAAGCCCACTGGCCTGATGAAATACATGGACACTGGATCTTGAAACATTGGCCCCTAAAAGTAACCAAGGGGTCAGTGTGAAACTCAGCAAGTGCTTTTACTGCAATGCTGAGACAGAAATTAGCAGCACTTGGAGTGAGGGCCAGGTGTAATGAGGGCTGTTACCTGCCATGCAAAGGCTGTTTGACCGTGTAGCTGTACATCTGTGCACACAGCCATAGACTGATGCTCATCTAGTCCATATATCTGTATATTCAGCTGGATCCTCATTCAGGCTGCCTGTTAACCCCCTGGAGACCTGTCTCTCATGACCATACCACAGGCCTTTTTGTGCCTGGGGCAGAGGCACTTGCCTGACCTGTGCTGTGGCTGACTATTCACACAGAATTCACAGTGCTTGCCCTGGCAGGGCCTGATCCAGTCTTAGGTGTTTGTAAGGTTTATTTTTGGCCACTCCAAATGCACACAGGGAATTGGGAATGCTGAACAGCTCGGCCTTCACTGCATCCTTTTACTGGGAAGTGAACCTGTTAGTGAGTAAAGAAGGTTGAACTGGTAGAGGGATTTGCTTCTACATACTCTTTTTGCAGTCACCCTTGAAACTCAGCTGGGGTTTAAATACTGAATTTAGACAATTATTATATATACATTTTTATGCTTTGCTATCTAAAGAACTCTTTAACTGCTGAAGCTGGGAGAAAGCAGAGCAATCCATTGCTCTGTTAGGACGTGAATTTTATCTTGAGATCTTCACCTTGCTTAAAGAACTAAGTTGAAACAACTTTGGGGGTAATTGTAAGGCCACAGGCTTGACCCCTGTGTGTGCATGCCCTGTCCTCTTTGGCATGTGTGTACACCTTGGAGATCCCATGTGCTAGTCTGCAAGGGTGGCAAGGAAGCCAGTGAGGCTACGTGGACATCACTGTCTGTGGTCTGTGGCAATTTAGGAAGGGAAACTGAAATCAGATTTAATTGGACGTCTTTCACAGGGTTTCACGTTATTGCAGCAACTTTCGGGCAATACAGGCATGATTCATCCCCTGCCTTCCTGGCTTGGCCTCACTGATTGATAAAGCTGCAAATCTTACATGTTTGTATTCTTTACACCCAGAGCTTGTGCTCACAAAGGCAGCTCTGTAGGTAGACAGGAAGGATGTTGAGTGATGGTGGCTCAGTGGTGAGATGTTGGAAAAAGCAGAGTTGCTACTTCAGACGCTCTGAATTTGCCCTTGAAGACACAGGAAGGAGGCTCTTGAGTTGTGTGAAATAGATTTTGTTTGGTCGTGCCAGAGTGGTGGCTCTGTCTCTCTTGGCTGGTCTCTGATTAGGGCACCTCGAGGAGACGTGGTGTGGTGTTCGTGATCCTCGCGGTAAATGCTGGAGCTCTGTGCTGGAGTATTTCAGGTATGAGAAATCTGCTTTGCTTTCTGACCTCACCATGAAGACAAATTTGCAAGACCTTTCAGTAAATCGTGTCTCATAGCAGATTTACTCATACCAAGCACAGGCAGGAGTTCCCCTAAAACTCTCGCTGTCCTTATCTTATAGGAAGTTAGAACAGTTGTATTTAGCCACCCTTGCAGCTCGGCGGGGAGGGAAGGAAGGATTTGTGTCCCTCTCATGCACAGCACTGCATCTGTGCAACAGGACTGTGGTGCATGTATGAAGGGCATGTCTGTACAGGCTAGATCAAGAATTCCCAGACTTTTGGGGGCCTGTGGTATTTGCTGAAACCCAACCTTCATCCACCTACAGCTGAGTCCTCCCTTTCTGTTGTTCCGGCTCAGCTGAGCACAGTGCTCCTGGCAGCTGGCCCAGCTCCTGGCAGCTGGCCTTCAGCTCCTTTTAGATGAGATTCTCTCCTAACCCAATCCAGATCATCCCCCACTCCCTTTTATTGACCTATTTCCCCCCTGCCTGCCCCCCTGCCTTGTATCTTTCGCTTGGTGTGCGCAGTTCCCTTTGCAGAGCAGCTGCAGGGAGCTGTGGGAATATGGTGGAAATGCCCTGCAAGGCAGTGCACGTTTCAGAGAACCAGTGCCTAATTTAGGTTGGGAGGTACCCTTGCAGGTTGACTGGCTCATCCACTGCAAGGCTGGGATAATTCAGGCAGCTCAGGGCCTTGTTTTGTTGAGTGCCAAATGTCTCCGAGGGTGGAGATCCCTCTGCCTCTGGTCCTGGCCTAGGACTTGGCCTCTCACAAGGAAGAATCCTTATGTGTTAAACTAATTCTGCATTTAGAATAAATGGGCTGTGCTAAGAACACTGTAAGAACACTAAGTTTTAATTCCAACGGAGTTTTTCTCCTACCCCCTTTCAAAACGTGTGCTTGCTGATTTAACTGGTTGCTTATTCCATCTGTCCACTGTGGTGAAGAGGCTGGGGCACTTGATTATTTTTGTCCCCTGTGGCTAAGGGCTGTAGGCCAGGCTAGGACAATGCAAGGAGAGAGCCAGGAGGGAATGGAATCTGTTGTCCCTTTCAGCACACATGCTTCCCACTGTTCACTTGAAGCTGTGTGTGTGCTAGGAGAGGAAGAAATACAAACTTGTAGCATAATTTAGGTTGGAAGGTACCTGTGGAGGTATCTGCGCTCATCTGCCTCCAGTGAAATATATTTGCTGAATTGTTTCTCTGAGTGTGCACAGTGAAGTGGGTGCTCTGCCAGCCTGAAAGGCTCTGTGGTCTCTGTGTCCCACTGTGTGTGATGCAAACAGGAGGGGAAAACTGCAGTAGAGTGGGCAAGATGACAGCGAGTCACTCTGCTCACTGCGGCCTTTTGATTACACAGCGGTGTTTATTTAAATACCATATCATTATTATTTATGTATGAAAACCACTCAGTTCAGGATTAATGCCAGTTCTCTAATGTTCATGCTATACTGGTCTTGCTCTGTGCACCGTGTTGTGTTTCTAGAAAATCACTGCATTTAAAAGAGATTAGAACCAGCAATGAGAAATGGCCACTTGTTAATTGCTAAGTGGTAGGTAGGTTGGAAAGTGTGGTGCTGGGCTTTGGGTGGGCAAAAAAGGGTGTTTGTGAGTCACAAGCTGGTTTTAGAGGGAGGTCAGTGGCTTTTGATACTGCAGTTACTTAGCTGGTTGGTCTGGATCCAGATCTCATTAAGATTTAATTCATGGCTTGTTCTTAAGGAATCTGGATCTCACAGTAGTCTCAGCAAAAATCTTAATGGGAGGTGACTCAAACTTGTGACTGCAGTCTGTGTACCTGGCTTGAGATCCTGTGTCCCTGGGCAGCGCTCTGTGTCCTCCGAGTGTCAGGTCCTGAATGACCAGTGTGGGCACAAGATGTGACCCTTGAGCCCTCATGAGGCACTTTGGGGATTCATCCCACGTGGGGCTTGGGGCCATCAGTCACAGCTGGGAGGAGGACTCTCTGCTCGCCTTGCTGGCATGGACTGGGAGGGATGAGCCAGATTCCCTCCTGACTCTGATGTCTCCCCTCTCCCAGGCCTGAGAACAAGCGTGGGACGATGTCGGAGGCACGACACGACAGCACAAGCAGTTTACAGCGGAAGAAGCCACCATGGTTAAAACTGGACATCCCGGTGCCGGTGCCCATGTCCGTGCCAGAAGAGCCCCCCCAGCCCGTGCAGGTACAGGTGCTGGGGAGAAGGGAGGGTCTGTGGAGCTGGGGAGGGATGTGCTGGGAGCATCCCTGTGCCTGGGGTCCCCATCAGTCCTGGCTGAAGGAAAAGCAGCCTGTGATGGCAGGTCATGAGGCCACATAAGAAGGGGCAGAGCCTTTGAGTAAATTTATGATCAGTAATTAACTCGCCTTGAAGGGGATGTGGGAGGGATGAGGGTGGGTGGCTGATGTGCTCGTATCAGTGGATGTGACTGTTTGGATGTGGGCATTGTGAAAAGTGTCTTGGCTGGGATATGAGAGTGAGGTATTCAAACAAGCATTTCTTAAGGAGGACTGAAGATCTCCCAGACAAACATGAGGGCCTGGAAGTGCTGGAGCTTGTGCTGAAACGAGCAGCGTATGAATCTGACTTATGAATAGCCAAGATAATGGCAGACTTTCATCAGTAACAGCAAAGAACAGTTACTGGCAACACAAAGCTGTTAGCAGCATGAGGAACATAAGAGAACCATGTGGGATGAGAAATACATAGCACTGAGGAGTGCTGAAGTAGAGATGAGGTGATAGGTTAATAGGAACTGTGCAAAGCATGAGAGTAAAACATCCTTGTTTGTGCTGGGAATAGGAGGAATATCAGGAATACCTGCTACAAGGTATTAAAAACTGCTGTAGGGGTGAGGCCTGGGTATGAATGCTGGCTTGCTTGTGTGGCCTTGCTGCCACAGAAGCAGAGGTTTTGTGCACTGAAGGCAGAACCAGAGGGTTCTTGCTGCCCAGCTTCACGGGCAGGTACAGGGCCTGGGTTCAGTCACTTATGTGAAAAAAAGTCATCAGAAAAATGGAGGGTTATACAGTTTCCCTAGAGGCTGAGGACAAGCTTAAGAGGGAACTTCTGTTGCACTTGGGACAGCAAGAACTGCTCTCTTCAGCATTCCATGATGCAGGGACTCAAATGCACTTCACTTATGTGACAGCTCCTGGCAGGTAAATCTTGGTTCTGGTCTTCCCTTGGAAGGAAAGAGTTTGGGGGTCAGTCTGTAGGGATTAGAAGTGGAGTTCAGGGTTTTACCAGTGCAGGTTGAAACCTTCTGAATCAATTATTTAAGGCTTTGATGGATCTTTCCTTATCTGAAATCTCTAAATCCAGCTGGGTACCTGGAGACACACTCTGTGCTTATGATGGAAGCTGGTGGAGGTGATGTTCTCTGGGGGTCTCGTGTGCACAGCCCAGGCTGTCAGGATAAGAATGCATTGTGTGCTCCTCTGGCTTACAACCTGAGTATCTGTGCACTGTTTTTACATAAAAGATATCAAAACTGTTGATAGTGTAAGTGGAAATCATTAGCTTTCTGGGCAAGAGAGACTAAAGTAGTCTCAAGGCAGAGACAGTGTCTGACCAGAGGATCAATCAGAGCTTCACTTGCCAGAGGGGCAGTCTGCTCAGCCTGCCCTGTACAAATGGGAGATGGTGTCTCTGCTGAGCTGATAAAGATGTAATGCAGAGCAGCCCTGGGGAGGCAGTTCTAGCAGCTGAGAACAGCCTGGTGAGTGGTGTCACATTTGGTAGGTGATGTTTAGCCAAGACATGTGAGTGTGCCCAGGCAATTAGGCTATGAACAAAGCCTTTCCCAGCTTGCTTAGGCTGCACCAGGCAGCAACTACAGATCCACCCACAGCTCTCACAGGCTTTTAGTGCAGATCCGGAGCCACTTAAAAAGCAAATCCCACTGACTGTGCTTCTCTTGACCTTGTGGAGTGGTCTAGGAGAGTGTGATCTGGCTAGGCAACAGCCAGGAGGGTATGTTGCCGGAGCTCATGCAGTACATGTTGAATTGCTAACTGTTCCCCAGCCTGGCTGGCCTTGTGGAGCCTCACTCCCAGAACACTGACCCCCTCCTGCTTCCCTCGGCAGGCGACGCGGCGCCAGGCGTTCCTGCGGAGCGTGAGCATGCCGGCCGACAACAGCCGCGTGCCGTCCCTGCCCCACGACCCTGCCCGGAGACCGGTGCTACAACGACAGACCTCAATCACCCAGACCATCAAGAGGTGAGGCACGGAGCTCATGGAACCTGCTGCAGTGCGTTCTGCCAGCCAGTGCCATCCCGCAGCTGTGGATTTATACTGCTCTGCTCATCCCATTGCCTGTCACAGCAGGATTAGGTTGACTCCCTCATTACCTCACGAGGTTGTGGAAGGGTGGGTGCAGATTGGTCCCCGATGTAGAAGCCCAGTGGTGCTGTATAGCTTGTCTGTAGCACGTGAGGAGACAAGTCCTGGCAGGAAGATGCTGGTGACCAGGGCAATGAATGGTGTTTGCCACTTACAGACAGATTTTGGCTGCCCCCATGCCCCAGGGAGGGCTGTTTCTCAGTAACAGGATGTCTCAGGCCCCGATGTTTTGCTGTGACTGTAGATGGGGTGGTGCTGGGCGTGCTTTGGTGCAGTGTCTGAGAGTGCATGGTTGCTGGGGGAGGCAGAAGCCCATTGGAGCAGTGCAGGGCTCTTAGCAGCTTGGCTCCTAGCACTGGCTCATTGGCAGGTCCTTGAGATGGCTCTGAGGGGTGGTGGAGAGCAGGGAGAAGCTGTTCTGGGCCTGTGTCCCACTCCTACAAAGGGTTGTCATTAGGAGTCTCTTGAGACATGGCCACACAGAGCTGGGTGCTCTTTCCCTCGCCACGGCAAAGGCTTATCACAGTTTGCCCAGAGGGAGTGGCTCTCCCAGCTGCTCTCCTGAGATGACTCTCTTCTGTCTCTGGCAGTGTGTCAGGCCTGCCTGGATCCCAGGAGCATCCCTGGAGCTCCACGGGTCAGGGGTACTTTCAGCCAGCCAGGCTTCGCCCACTCACAAAGGAGCAGCTTTCCAGCTCTGGGAGATCTCCCACACACTGTTTTCCTTTGCCTCAGATGTTCCCCAGCTGCCTTGGTGGTGAAGCTCTCCTTCAGCAGTCCACTCTGATCCTGCTTCTTGTGAGGTTGGGAGGGCTGAGCCCGTGAAACAGCGTCTGCTCTTTTCAGGGCTGTGGGCAGCCTCTGGGCCTGCTGAGGCTGTCCTTGCACACCTACACTGTCTCTTCCCTTGCCTCCCTGCCTTTGACGTGTTCCTTGCCAGGACAATTAGGCAAGAGCACGTCAAGGATGAGGGGATATCCTGGGAGGGTGCTGTGGAAGCCCTGATAAGAAGCATTGGGTAGAAGGGCCAGGGACCTTCCCCAGCAGTCCTCACAACATGCAGTTTGTATGCAGGGGAGTGAGGAACTGTGAACCGCTTCGGTGCTGGTGTGACAAATTTACTTTGGGAAGGACTTTACAAGGAGCAGAACTGCAGGAGATGCACACATGACACAACACTAGCAATAAAAGCATGAAATGAGTGGATCAGAAACAAGGCCAGGGAACTGGAAAGTACCAAGGCCTAAGCCCCTGTTTTCTGTTTAGCAGAGCTAGGGATGCAGTGGAGAATGCAGACCATACATCCCTAAATGTGTCTTGGGATTTGTTTTGTGAGTCCAGGAAGGACTGCCAAGTTTCCTGCTTAACACAGCCCTCAGAATGCACAGAATGTGAAAGTGCATCAGGACTCCATACCATCTTCCCTGGAGGACACAGATCAAGTGTGAACATGAAGTCAAGCCTGTGTAGTCCAGAACATGGCATGGGAGTGATTCATATGAAAGCATTTAACACCATTTCCAGTCTCCCAGGGTGTCTGAGATGTCCATGCAAGGCTGCAGATGTGGCACAGATAGACTTGTGCACTAGGCAAGATCCTGTCAGGGCATCAGTCACCTGTCCCTAAGCAGATCATATCTCAGCCTGCTGACACCTCCATGGTTTCACACTGGTGTCCAAAGCCAGCAGTGGAATCTGTAGCTGAGTGTCTGGGCTGAAGAAGGCAGGTCTTAGAGGGGGAGCTGAGGGGGATTGCAGTACTCCTGGTACCTTCAAGAGCAATGGGAGGCACACGTCAAGAAGAGCAGGTGCACCAAGAGGATTCAGCAGCCTCCTGGGTTCAAAGATGCTGCTGTGTGGCTTGAGCTTGGTTGTTTCTCTTAGACTGTGCTCTCAGCTGGAGGCCACTGTCACATACAGTGGGGCACGACTGCTGCCCATGGGGCTATGGAAGGAGATGCAGTGGCTGCTCCCCTCCACAGCCCTGGAGGTTCCTTCCCCTCAGCTCTCTTTTCTTTGCAGCAGACAGGTTCGGTTTCAGAGGAGTCAGACCCTGCCCGCTCGTGGGCACCGGGGGGGCAGGAGCTCCCTGAGAAAGCGGCAGTCCCTGCCCCGATCGTTTTTCAGGTACTGGTAGCACTGAGTGTGAAACCCACCCCTGCATGTGTGTGCCAGGGCTGTTGTGAACTGCGCAGAGTCTGGCTGTTGCTGAGATCACATTGCCTTCCCAGGACTGTCCAAGAGGCCTACAGACAGGCGGAGTGAGAAAGTTCATGTGTGCCTCTAACAAAAAACAATTGTCACTCCTACTAAATGCGTAGGCAGCTGTCAATAAGTAGCATGGACTAACAAGCTGTCCACCCGCCAGCCTCACTCCCTCCTGCCTTTCCTAACAAGCTGTCAACCTCCTGGTGTTCACCATAGCTGGAATATCTCTCTAGGGCAGCCTTAGCCCAGCCTGCCTTTGCTGGCAGCAGTGCAGCATATGTTGGCCCCAAAGCCTTCTTGGGGCAGGAGGGGGAGGAGAGGAAGCAGCACCAAACGGACATTGTCACGTTAGTCCAGAGGGGCTCAGAGCTGGTGAATGGAATAGAGCATCTACTCTTTCCCTGTTGACATCATGGCTTTTTTCTAATGCAAATATGACTCTTCTTTTTGAGATGGAGGTCTTTGTTTACTTAGCACCAAGGAGATGAGCCACTCCAGAAGTCCAGGGCACAATGGCCCATTGACCATCACCCCGAGTCTGGAGCCCAGGAAACTTGTAAATCGAACAGACTGTGTGACTTTGTGCATGGCAGGGACTGGACCTAATGCCCTGTATTCCTGTCCTACCATCCTCACTGCTGCCCTTGGCCAGCTGCCACTCTGGCACTGTGGCCACCTTTGGGGCTGCTTGTGTTTGGCCTTGGGCTTTCAGGGCTGGTTGGCTCATCATGACAGAAGAGTGACAGCTGACTCTGATGTTGGTTGTTAGAGTGCCCTGGGGACTCCATAGGACGTGATGGGGTTCCCCAGCTGAACAGAGGCATTTAGCATCTTCCCAGGGTAGTCCAGATGCCCTAAACTCTGTAGTGGACTATTTTGGCTATGATCAGGGAGAAGGACAGCTCTTCACCCTGGCCCTGGACCAGTAGTGGTCTTGGGCAGTTCTGGAGTGTTCCTCACAGTGCCAACAGCTGTGGTGGTGATTGTCCTTCCAGACTAGTGGGAGCCCAGTTTTGGAGGGCTCTGAGGCTGCTGGTGGTGCAATGGGCCATTCCTCAGCAGGCTCATATGGGCCCAAATGACCTTCAGCCCCTCTGCCTTTGAGGCCTCATGCGTGGGTTTGTCACCCAAGGTCACCTTGCTGTTGAAATACTGGTTACAGCCATCTGTGGGAGCCCTCTGAGTTGTCGGACTGTTCTGTGGTGTGCGTTGTGCCAGAGCAACTGGCAACATGACCTCTGTGCCCTGGGCTTGGTGAGTCTGTCAGGGCAGGGGCTGGCCCTGGGCCCTTTGCTCTGGATGGAGAGGAAGATTGCTTCAAGGAGATGTGGGTCTGCGGGAGCAGAGAGGTGCCCCAAGACTTGCACACAGCCACATCTCCAAAGGCTGGCACATTGATTTGCTGGTGGCATTTGGGTCAGTGAGGTCAGGTGAATTCCAGCAATGGCCCTCATGACCTCTGAAGGGTCTGTTCTGTAACACTGTGAGAACAGGGAGGGCTGAGGAAAATGCGTGGTGGTTGCATATGGAAGGTTTTAACCCGCAAGGCTGTGGATTTCAAATGCACCTTTTGGCATGGTGGCAGAGCACCTTCACCTGTTGGTTGATGGGGTTTTTGCTTGGTAGGGTGCAAAATCACAGGCCTGGTCTCCTGTCTCCAGTGCACTGTCTCCAGTTCCCCTGTGTGGCCTAATTCTAGATTTATCCCAGCCTTTACTCCAGTGTGTATTTTAGTGCTCACTTCATGATCTGTGAGGTCTTGCTTCTCAGCAGCTGGAGATCCTGCCCCTGAGCAGGGGGGCTGAGGCCAGGGGTTTGGGTTTGGCTTGGAAGGACTTCCAGGTCTCAACACCTGGGCCAGACAGCTGTAGGCTGAGGCAGCTTGTCACCTCCTGAGGATGGATTAACCATGGTGGGAAAGGCTTGGCAGGGCTGCCACGACCCCTGTAAGTTTAGGGCACCAGCTGTCTTGCAGGATTTAAAATAGGCTTTTAGTCTGACTTATCCTGATCCCTCCCTGCTGTCCTTGGGATTTTGCTTCTGATCCACTGCTCTTCTGTGACAGCAGCCACTTGGCAGCAAACCTGCCTCATGGCTGCAACCTTGTGCTCCTGCTTCTGCAACCAGCAGCTTAGAACTGTGTCCACCTTTGCAGAGATCAGAACTGCAGCAAGTTTTGCTGTTAATGCTACCCTTGAGGAGGTTAGAAATCCTGCAGCATGAGATGGAGAAGTTAGGGAGATTCTGGGAGTATGGAGAGGAGGCTGTGAGAGAAGGGTGATTCCTGGTGGCTTTTGGGAGAAGTTACAGAGCTATGAAACAGTACAGTCTCACAGTGGGGACCTAGGGCTGGCCTGAAGACGGTAAGTGTTTGAAATAGGTGGTTTTTAAAGCAAAAAACCACCTTTCACCAAGTTACTTCCTGAATTTCTGTACTATTTCTTTTCCTTTATTTTTTAGAAAAACTCAGAACAAGCTGTCCTTTACCCACAGTGGATCTCTCCTGTCAATTTTCTTCTGTCTTAAGAGACAGAATGCTGTTGATGGTCAAACGTTTCTGGCCAGCATCTGTCAGGTTGCTAAAACCAGCTGAGGACAAGCTGCGAGATGCTCCTGGGGAAGAGTTCTCTCTTTGAACTGGGGTGGGCTGGAAGTGACCACCAGGGTTTTGTCTTTTCACGTGCATAGTCCAAGCAAACATCATGCTTCTTAGCACTTGTCTGCTGGCATCTTTCAGAGGCACGGCAGACTGGTTTGGGGTGAGCAAAGACAGCGACGCTACTCAGAAATGGCAGAGGAAGAGCCTCCGCCACTGCAGCCTGCGCTATGGGAAGCTCAAGCCTCAGGTCATCCGGGAGATGGACTTGCCCAGTCAGGACAATATTTCTCTGACAAGCACAGAGACCCCTCCTCCGCTCTATGTGGGACCCTGCCAGCTGGGCATGCAGAAGGTGAGTAACCTGGGACAGAGGCAAGGCCAGCGCTGAGTTCCCTGCTTGGTGTCTTCACCACGTTGGCAGCTGTGACCCGTCTGCGGGCTGAGCTCTGCCTCAACATGGCTGGGCTCTGTGCTCAGATGCTTCTCACGTCTCAGGTACATTTTGGCAACTCTCTCTCCAGCAGCCTCTCTCTGGTCTTGTTGGCTGAGGTCCCTCAGCTGTGCCCATGGCTGGGAGCTGTGTTTGTCATGCTGTGGCAGTGATTAGGGGTGTGCAGCATGTCCAGGAGCTCTCAGCTCAGGGTTTCTGCTGCCATGTTTCAAGGAGAGAGTTGTGTTGTACACAGAGTAGCCAGTATGCTAGACCCAAATGTACAGTAGCAGGGCTGGAATCACTCGGGACACTTGCCTTGCCCCAGCAGAATGCAGGCTGTAGCACAGCTGCTGTCCCCGTAGAAACCCAGTTATGTTTTAGGACTTTGAGAAGTGTCTCTAGCATCAGTGGTGCTACAGCTCTGCTCATGGGTCCTCAGATGTCGTTTTGAGTGCCTGCAAAGGCCACCTGGGTTTGGTGCTACCTCCTGCTTGTTACCTTTAAGTGTGACCCCAGGGGGCAGAGCCCAGTCGAGCACATCCAGTGACCAGAACTAACCACAATATCCAGCTCTTCCCATTGTTTCACTCAGCGACAGTAATTGGTGTGGTTGATGACTGTGCTTTGGTGAGCACCACTGGGTGAGTGGGAAAATAATTCCTTCCAAAGCAGGTCAGTCTGTGACCTGCAGCCTGGTGGCATCACTAAAGCAGAGGAGAATGTAGTGCATTTTTAAATCACATTTCACCTTGTTGTCCTCTTTTCTGTTAAATGTCTTGCACCTAGCCTTTGGTCACAGGAGACTTAGAAATACTGTTGAGCTCTATGTGGGCTACATTAAATCAGAACGTGATGTCAATAGGTGTGAGCCCATCAACCTTCCTGTTGAGTGTGCAACTGTGGATTAAAAAAGCTCGTAAAACATTGGGATAAAGCATAGAGGTCTTATGGAAACCACAGCTGTGATGATGTAAGGACAGAGGCAAGGTTTGTAGCTGAAGGCAATATTTTCATTACGTTGATTTGTATGTTTGGAATAAGTGAGAACATTGGCCTGAGGAGTCCCAACGAAGGGCTTGAAGCTCCTGGAAGCTTGCCTGCTTTATCCAGCTGTTAAACTTAATTAATGGAAGCAGATGTAAATATACAGTAACATTTCAACAGGATAACAGGATACTGCTTAAGTCCTGGGCTGTCCAGTATCAGGAAGGAAACTAGCTGAAGAAGGAACATTTCTGTTTTCAGGGATTTCTGAAACTCCTGTTTAGACAGCATATTCTCTGACTGTTAAGCTTGTTGGCATGGGAGAGAATGAAACCAAGAGCTTAGGAAGGGCTGGAGGAGGTTTGGAGTCTTACGTGAAATACTGGAACAGACTGCTTGACAATAGTCAATACTATCAAAAGAGAAAAAAACCCAGTAGGCTATTCCTTATCTCCCTATTGTACAATTGCTTGTTGGTCCCTCCAGCCTGGTTCTTGGTCAATCCCAGGAGCCAGGCCCCTGTCACGGTCTCATGAGGAGAGAGGAAACTTGGTAGGGAAGGGTTTGGGGGTGGATGGACTGATGGGCTGCTCCTCTTGGCAGATCATAGACCCCCTGGCCCGCGGGCGAGCATTCCGGATGGCCGAGGACACCGACGGCTGCAGCATCCCCCACACGCCCATCACGCCGGGGGCCACGTCCCTCTGCTCCTTCACCAGCTCCCGCTCGGGCTTCAACCGCCTCCCGCGGCGCCGCAAGCGCGAGTCCGTGGCCAAAATGAGCTTCCGAGCGGCCGCCGCGCTGGTGAAGGTACTGCCTGTGGGAGGGCAGGGACCGGGGTGGAGGTGCTGCCCTGGGGGAAGGGTGGAAGGGAAGGAGCTGCTGAGCAGAGAGGATGGGGACAGCCTCAGTGGGGGGAGGAAATGAAGTTGCCTCAGTGAATGTTGTGTTTCAGCCATATGTACAGGAGGCAGGATTGGCAAGAAGCAGGGATGGTGGTTCAGTTTTGGTACAGGTTTTGGTTTTTCTTCGTTGGCCTGGGGACTTTGATTCCCACAGCCAGCAGGCTCAGAGCATTCTAGCAGGCCTGTTTCAGCCTGTCTGGACCTTTGGGTGGTCAATCTGCACCTGGTAGGCAGTCATGGAAGAGCAGAAATACCTGAGGCTCTTGCTATACAAGTCTCTTCATCCTGCCTTGTGCCTGCTTTCCTGGGCTCAGTGACCTTTTTTGCTGTGTCCAGTACCAGCCATCGCTGTGGTTTGGTCAGACACATTGTACAATATGTGGTAGAGGAGCACATGGCAAGCTTGGAGGTGGGTGCTGTGGGTTGAGAAGTGGGGTGACAGTTGTGTGTCTCACCAGAAAGGTGTCACACATCATGTCTGCTGTGCTTCATCCACAAGCACGAACCAGGCTCAGCACCTGGGCTCCCTGTGCACTGGCTGGGGTGGGTTTGTGAGCTGGGGGTTCGGGTTTCTGGCAGTGCCTCCATGGCCCTTTCCCTGGCTGCAGGGCCGCTCTGTGAAGGACAGCACCCTGAGGAGGGCCCAGCGGCGCAGCTTCACCCCCGCCAGCTTCCTGGAGGAGGACACGGTGGATTTCCCAGATGAGCTCGACACTTCGTTCTTTGCTCGGGTGAGGGACAGGTCTGGCATGGTGCTGGCCCAGAGGCAGAGCAGGACTCTGGTTCTGGCAGGACTGTGTGTGGCAGAGAGCAGCGTTGGTTTCTGCCAGGGCTGGTGTCCCAAATGGGATGTTGACTTCTTCTGATGGAACTTCTGTCTCTCTGCCCAGGAAGGAGTCCTTCATGAGGAGCTCTCTACTTACCCAGATGAAGTGTTCGAGTCGCCATCAGAAGCTGCAATCAAAGATGCTGAGGTGAAGCCTCCAGATCAGACAGATCTCACAGGAGGTGCCTTGGACAAAAATGAGCTCGAAAGAAGCCACTTACTACTGTGAGTATCTTCATGGTAGCTGCCATAGCCTAATATGGGGTGGCCAACCCATTTGGAGCGGGGCTTCCTGCGTGGAGGAGGACAAGATCTGAGTGCTGTGGGTGCTTGGTGCAGAGCTCAGAGCAGTGCAGTGATGAGTTTTCTTTAAATCCAGCTGAAGACCTCCTGCCCCAGCTATCCATGAATGTGAAAGGTGACTCTGAGGCCACTTTTGCAGTCATTCCAGCAGCTTCCAGCTTCACACTGATGTGTTTCAGAGATTGTCTCATGCCTTGAGGAAGCAAAAGACGCTTTAAATCAACTGTGAGGATGCTGAGGGCCCAGCCTTTGGCTATGGAGAGCATGGCAAAGTGAGAAAGCTGTTGCCATTGCCACAGTCACCAGTAACTGTTGTCATACTCCGAGGAGCAGTGTGAAACATTGCAGAGTGTCAAGCTGGGCTGCATTCCTCACTTGAAATGAGAGAAAGGTGTGGCACTGATGCTGAGAGCCCTACAAATATGTGGGTGGTGCTATACTGTATGCCTAGGTTTTTTCCACCTGAGTAACTGGTACTGAGTAATTGCTCTGTGTTGCTTCCGAGTCAGCTCACCCCAACAGAGAGCTCTGCTGGGTGTGAACATGGAGCAGACAGGGAGGTCCTTGTTGTGGTTCTGCTGCTCTCAGCCCATCTTGCTGTGTTGGCACTTTCCCTTTAAGTGTTTCCAAGAACTTGACTCAGTTTAACATAAGGGGAAGCACAAATGGTGGGAGTTTGTTGTCACTCCTCTGAGATGGTTTCAGTCTTCTTGGCTCCCTTTGAATCTCCTTAAATAGTTTTATTTATTGAGGAAAGTACATTTCTTTCACACTTTAGAGAGCTGTTATCAGAGTCGCAGTTGGGTGTCCTTTCACGTGGTGAGGTGTTTGTTTGTGCACGGGGAGATTTCCAGCACCGGAAATACCGGGAAACAGCACGTCCACCCCACAGAAACCACTTGACCTCTTGGGCAAGAGCAGGCTGCAGTGGAATCTGCACCTTCTGCTGGAGAAGGACTTCCCAAGGGGAAGTTGGGATATTCAAATGCATCTTCTGCAGGGTGCAATATGAAAAGAGCTGAAGTTTCCAGCAGTATTTTGGCTACAGAGGTTCAGATTCTCCCTTATCCTGTTGCTTGCCCATACTTCAGAGCTGTCATGATCTCTCCAAATACTCCAGTCATCTTTCAGAAGAAAGTTTGTTGGCTCTTTTCTCTCAGCACTTCTGAGAAGTGCTGTCTTTGTGCAGAGTGGGACATTTAGGAAGCCAGAGGAGGTACACTGGACTAGAGCACATGTTGGGAGCTCTGGCCTACTACAGTGTCAGGCAATGAGGAGGGTGAAATGGGAGGTAGTTGGGTTTTTGTAGTCAGGTCTCAGTGCTGCAGATGTGACCTTCACACTGCTGTTAAAGAGCAAAGAAATACAAAACTATGTGGATGTGATGGAGACTAAAAAGCAGTTATTATTCAGCAGTAATCTGTGCAATGGTCATCAGATCTATTTTGACAAAAAAGCCTTCTTTTAGCTCGGGATGCTTGGGATTTTTATTGTGTTGTTGAAGCCTGCTTTTTTTTATTCTGAAAAATGCACGCATTGGTACAAATATAGGGAGGAATGGAAGAGAGATTGTGAGAGGTAGCTGGTACAGCTTGCAGCATGTGAAAGTGCTACTTTCTTGGTCTGGGAAGCTGCTGGGATTCTCTTATGTCCAATTTGCCAGTCCAGTCACATTGAAGTGCTTTAATGGTGGGTATTTCCACTGCTGAGCTAAACTCCACTTCCGTTTCATAGCAGAGGGCAGAGTAAGAGGATTGAAGTAGGGGAGCAAATAGATGTGCCTGAGGCTGCAGAGGTGCCTGTTGCAGCCTCCCCATTTCAGCCTGTTGCTGAAACACTTTAAAGCCTCGAGAGCTCCTTGGCGGGGCTCAGTTTGGCACAGCTGCCTTGTGCCACTTTCTTTGTGTTTTCTGTGCTTTCTGCCACTTCTGTGCTTTCGTTTTCTGACTCTGTGTAACCCTTTGAAATACAACTCACACTTCAGGGCACCTTGTCTGCCTTCAGCTGCTGCCCAGCCTGGAGGGGGTGGGACAGACAGAGGCTCTGCTTCCACCAAAGACCAGGGAAAGGCTGGTCCCTATTGCTGTCCTGCTTTTGATTTCAGCCCCCTGGAGCGAGGCTGGAGGAAGCAAAAGGATGGGGGCCTGGCACAGCCCAAGGTGCGCTTGCGGCAGGAGGTGGTGAGCGTGAGCCCCCAGAAGCGAGGCCAGCGCATCGCTGTCCCTGTGAGAAAGCTCTTTGCCAAGGAGAAGAGGCCCTACGGGCTGGGCATGGTGGGGAAGCTGACCAACAGGACCTACCGCAAGCGCATCGACAGCTACGTCAAGCGGCAGATCGAGGACATGGATGACCACAGGTGAGAGCTGCGCTCACAGGGCGTTCCCAGCACGACTGCTGAGGGAGGGATCGCTGCTGGCCCTTGGGGACTCAGGGCACTGGCTACTGCTGAGCCCCCCCAGTCTTTATCCTTTGGAGTACAGAGCCAGCTGCAGCCGACAGCAGCGTGTTTGTGTCACCGTGCGCTGGGACCTCACCCAGCTCCTCACGGTGTGTCTGTATCTCTGCTACCTGGAGAGCAGGTCTGTGCCCCACCACCACTGTCCTGTGGTGAACAGCAAGGCTCAGCTATCCCTGCCTCTGATCATTACCCTAGAGTCATTATTTTAGACACACAGCACAGTTCGGTGTCAGGCTTCTGTGTTCTCATGGATGTTTTCTTGGGAAAGGGTGGTTGTGCAGTGTAATGGGGGAGTCAGAGTAAACAGGTTCGGTCAGCCAGCAGGATCTTAGGCCATTGCCAACTGCCCTGTGCACTCCTAGGTGATCCTGGTCATGTACCCCAGATTTTGGCAAGGTTTCTGGGGGAAAACAGCAGCTTTTCCCCTCTGTTCTGTTAGCAGATGTAATATGCCTGTGTTTCTGCCTCTGATCCTTTCCCCTTCTCTCCATCCAGGCCTTTCTTTACTTACTGGGTCACCTTTGTGCATTCACTCATCACCATCCTCGCTGTGTGCATCTACGGCATCGCCCCTGTGGGGTTCTCACAACATGAAACTGTTGATTCAGTAAGTGAATCCCCTTGACATGCCTGGAGTGGGATGGAGTTTCAGCCCTCAGCTGTTGGGTCACAGTCTTCAGCATACTGGCTCCTTGCCTTCTTGGCTGGGTGCCTGGTGTCCAGCCCTGGGGGCTGCCTGGAGGGTCTCTGGGAGCCCCCACACCACCTTCTCTCCCCCCTGCAGCCACGTTGCTCCTGATGCCAGATGATATCTGACACAAAGCACGGTGGCTGTGCTGGCAGCACTTCCAAACAGCTTGTTCCCCTCCTGGTGGAGGCCAGAAGGATGGTCAGGGCAGAGAAATACTTCAAACCTAAGTTTTTGCAATAGTTGCAGGATTTTGCTCCTGACAGGAGCAAAACTGACTTGTCTGACTTTGAGAGCTGATCTTGAAGCTGTCCGTAGCTTTTCCACACGTTGTTAAAGGTTTCTGGGGTACAGATATCTCTACAGCCGTGTCCCTGCTCCATGCAGGAGATGCCCTGGGGAGCTTCTCAGCTATGTATCTGACAGCTTTCAGAGCCCTGCCACCAGCACCTGGGCCTGCACTGGCTGTGGGTGCTGCCTGTGCTGCTCAGCTCTGTGAAGCTTTGTGCAGGCTCAGGCAGCTCCAAGGGCTCCAGACCCTGAGATTTCTTGAAAGTTGAAGTAGCCAGAGATAGACATTTTAAATGAAATCTTAACATGTAGGTGCCTACATCTTGTTGGGGTTTACCTGTGATCCTGCAAAAGACCAGTTTGAGAGAGCTGTGAGCCCTGTCATTGGCTGTGGGGATGTCTGTTCATCCTGGGGACTGTTTTCACCAGCCCCTGCTGCTTGCCCTGCTGATCCTGTGGACTGGAGCTCACAGGGCTCTTGCTTTCTCTCCTTGTAGGTCTTGCGAAACAGAGGGGTTTATGAAAATGTCAAATATGTTCAGCAGGAAAACTTCTGGATCGGCCCCAGCTCAGTGAGTGCCGTTGGTGGGACTGTTGGTGGATGGGGGACTGTGTGCTGCAGCTGTGGCGCCCCATGGACCAGAGCCCTCTGTTGCTTGGAGCTCAGGGATCTGCTGTCACTGTCAGGGAGCAGCAGTCCTCCCAGCCCCAACCACCCTGCAGAATGGGGTGCCTGGAGGCTGGGGTGGACCTTGGCGCTCCTGCTTTGCACCCTGTTCCTGCAAGGACAAGCATGGGATTAGAAAAAATGCAGGAGTTGTATGGTGTGTGACAGCTTTCCTGATGCTGTTCCCCCTGGGAAAGACAAAGATGAAGAGGAAACATCACAAAGTTTTCTTTCCCAGCCATAGTGCTGGCCTTTCTGGGGCTACGGGCAAAGAAATCCCTGAACTTTTGTTCTGGACCTGTCTCCAAAGCAAGTATGGAGAATGTGCATGGTGTGTGTTGGGCTTCATCACACAGGATTTGTCCCTGGGCCCTTGAGTCTATATAGGGGTACCCCTCGCAGTTCCCCCAGCCTGCTCTGCCCCAGGCAATCATTGCCTGCACTTTGGCTGAGCTGACTGTGTCCATCTCTGCTAGGAGGCCCTAATCCACCTGGGGGCCAAGTTCTCCCCGTGCATGAGGCAGGACCAGCAGGTGCACAGCTTCATCAGCGCCAAGCGGGAGAAGGAGAAGCACTCGGCGTGCTGCGTGCGCAATGACAAGTCAGGCTGCGTGCAGACCTCGGAGGAGGAGTGCTCAGTGAGTGCCACAGCCCTTTTCCTGCCAGCCCTGCAGGCTCAGGGCCGCTTCTGCCGATGCTTCTCTCCCTGGGCTTCATGGTGACACCTTTCCTCTCTCCTGCAGTCCACGCTGGCCGTCTGGGTGAAGTGGCCCCATCACCCCAGCACACCGATGCTGGCAGGAAACAAGAGGCAGTTTGGCTCTGTTTGTCATCAGGACCCCAGGTAGGTCCTGCCTGGCCCAGCTGCCATCCTTGTGGGGACAGGGCTGCTGTAGAGTCCGAGTCCCAGGCCAGTGGATTGCTGGATGAGGCAGTCTGGAGGGGTATGGAGCAGTGATGTCCCTGCACTGCAGGGGAGGCCGATGCAGGGTGTGATCATATTTCTGCTCACCCCTGGTCTCCATTGTTGTGGGCTGCCCGCCCAAACAGTGGCCTGTTGGGAGCTGTGGGTGCCTTCCTCAACCCTGTCCCCCTCCTCACCTGCTCCCTGCACAGCTCCCTGCTTGGGGTGCAGCAGTCACGATGCCAGCACACTTCTGTCTGGGAGCCCAGCCAGCTGCTGGATGCCATGGCACACAGTCACTGTGGGCTGATGCAGAGCTGCAACCAGCTGAATTCCCACCCTTGGGGTGTGTCCACCTGGAAGGGATCCAGTTTGTAGCTGGGCAGCTGTGTGCTCTCTGCCTTTGTCATCTCTGCATGCTGGAAGGACACTGAGGCTTTGACCAGTATGGCCTTGGCTGATCTGGTCTAGTGTGTCAGTGTCACCACCCAGGGACACAGGGAGCTGTGGAATGGCAGCGGGGGCACAGGCACAGTGTGGAAATCCTACCTGGTGCTAGGGAAAGGTATTTCTCAGGCTGATGTGTGCTTTGTTGCTGCAGGGTGTGTGAGCAGCCAGCCTCGATGGAGCCGCACGAGTGGCCAGATGACATCACCAAGTGGCCGGTGAGCATGGCCAGAGGCACAGGGCCTGCATGGGCAGCTGGAATGTGGCATTTGCATCCCACTGTGCAGAGCCACAGCTGTGCTGGTGGGAGGGCTGGGCCCCTGGTGCAGCTTCTGCTGCTTGTCACAAACACCAGCTCAGGGCAGCCGTGCTCTGCGCAGCCAAGGCTGAAAGCCCTCCAACAACAAAAGTTGTTCTGTGTCAGCTAAAGCCCTGGGTCCTGTCAGGGTAACAGGGAGATGAAAACCAGCTCAGCCTCGGGCTGGAGAGGAGGTGTCAACTGATGCTCAGGCAGATGGAGTATCAGGCACCATCCTGCTGTCAGAGGGAGCTGTGTCTGGGATCTGGCTTCTTCCCAAGGGGCTGTTTTGACTTTACCAAGCCAGCAAGCAAAGCTGTGGCTGTCTGACTGCAGCCTGTTGTTGTTTTCCAGATCTGCACAAAAAACAGTGCTGGGAATTACACCAACCACCTCCACATGGACTGTGTGATTACAGGCCGGCCCTGCTGCATTGGGACCAAGGGAAGGTAATGAGTTTTACCTGTATAGAGGGGCTGGGTGTTGGGGTGAGACACGGGGCCTTTTCAGGCTGTAGACACAGCCATTTGCCCTCCTTGTCTTTTCCACACACAGCCCAGAGCCCTGCTGGGAAGGGGAGCTGGACAGAGAGCCATGACAGGTCTTGCAGATGGAGCAGGAGTTTGGGATGAGCAGGAGATAACAGCCAGCCTGTGGCACAGCAGGGCATCTCACTCAACTGGTCCTGCAGTTTGGAGGGACTTGGGTACCAGTTTGTAGGGATTCAACAGTTCTGCTGGGGAGTCCTGCACTTTTCCTTAGGAATGGCCAGCTTGGTCCTGACAGGCTCCATTGTCCCCAGCCTGCACTCCCTGGGCACTCAAAGGAGATGCCAGGAAATGACCCACTCTGGGTTAGCAAAAGAGCAAGATGCTGTTTTTCTCATGTCATCCCTGAGCTTGAGTAGTAACCCAGTACATGGGCTTGGGAGAAAAATGAGTGCTGCCCCAAGGAGTTTCTCTGTCCCTGGAAGTCATGACCAGGACACTCTTGACATAGCCCCCCCCCGGCTCTTTCCCCTCTGCCAGCTGCAGAGGCACAAGACTCCCCCAGTCTGAGACACAGCTTCCCCAGGCTCTGGTGGTTCTTCCCAGCTCTAAACAGCAGCTTTAAGACCTGCCTTGGAGCCCCAGCATGCAGGTCTGTGGAGGCTTTCCTGGAGGAGAGAAGCAGGAGAGGTGTGTGCAGAGTGGCACTAGGCTCAAATGGGAATGTTTGTGCCTTTGCTGAGACACTTCAGCATGTCAGGGGCAGCTGAAGGCACCAGTTCTCATGGATGGGATGAGAAAAGGAGAGTGGGTGACCTGGAGGGGACAGGAATGATCCCTTGTGCTTTCCATGTGCGACTTGTGCCTCCTGCAGGTGTGAAATAACCTCCCGGGAGTATTGTGAATTTATGCGGGGCTATTTCCATGAGGAGGCAACGCTCTGCTCTCAGGTAAGTGTGCACTTGGGGGGGTTGTATGGCTGCCCTTCTCCCTCTAGGTCCCCTCAGAAGCTTGGCAGGGTCTGGGGTGGCAGTGCTGCAGAGTAGGTGGGAGTCCTGTGTCCTGTCCCACCCTGAGCCTGGGAGAAGCTGCTGAACCTGACTGGAGTGGCAGAGGTGGCTCCATCTGTCCCCCTTTGGGGGCCAGCTGGGGACTTGGGCTGGCAGCTGGGAAAGCCCAGCACAGGACCACTGTGAAAGCTTCATGGGAAAGCAAATGCCTCAGCTCTGGGTGCTGGGGTGAAAAATGATGGCTTAAAGCTGCCACAGGGAAGGGATGAGGTCATGTGTAAATTTGTGTTGGAGACAAGGCTTGGGACTTGGTTGAACAGAGAAGTGGGAAGAGAGCCCCTCTTCCAGAGCTACCTGCAGCCTGCCCTGGGCTTGGAAAAGGGCCCCTCTCAACACCCACTTCTGCCCTAGGTGCACTGCATGGATGATGTCTGTGGGCTCCTTCCTTTCCTAAATCCAGAAGTCCCTGACCAGTTCTACCGCCTCTGGCTCTCACTTTTCCTCCATGCTGGGTAAGCAGAGGTGTAAAACTTCCACTAGCGGGGTGGGGGAACGCTCAGCCCAGGGACTGCTGTGAGGGTTGTTGTGGCTGTCCCTCGTGGGGAACACAGGGATGCTGAGCTGTGCTCTCTGCCAAGGTTTGCCATCCTGTGTTTGTTGGGAGGGATTAGCAGCATGGGCAAGGCCAGACCAGGAACTCTCAGCAAGGCTGGGGTCAGAACACGAGCACAGGGGTGACTTCAGTGGCTGCTGCTTCAGCTCCTGTACTCTGCACTTGGCAGGATCCTGCACTGTCTGGTTTCAGTCTGTTTCCAAATGACGATCCTGCGGGACCTAGAGAAGCTGGCAGGATGGCACCGCATCTCTATCATCTACCTTCTCAGTGGCATCACTGGGAACCTTGCCAGTGCAATATTTCTACCCTACAGAGCAGAGGTGGGTCTCCTGCAGCCCAGGGTCCTGGTAACTTGCCCTGAACACAACCCTTCTCTACATGCCTGTGCCTCTGTGGCTGAGGTAGAGCCACTGAGCTGGGCTCACCACTGCAGCCTTGGCACTTGCAGCTCAAAGATGGTACCACACCATCATTTATCTGCTGAGCAGCAACATGCCCCGGGGTACCACGGGCTTTCCAAGTGACTGGCCTGGGCTGGCTGCAGGAAAAAGGCTGCCTCTCATAACAGATGGGGGATTGTCCAACCATGGGGTGAGAGAAGTCCCAGGCAGGCTGGGAATCAAGTGCTATACCTGGTGTCAGACACCTTCCACACAACAGTGGCAGGCATGAGAGGGGCAAAGAGCAGAGCTCACCTTGCCCACAGGAGACTGCATGGCTGGACCTGCAGGACTACCTTCCAGCTTTTTTCATAAGGAAAACTACATGGTGGGTGGGGGGAGCCAGGAGATTGCCTTCAAGGGAGGTGGTGATTGCCCTCTGGCAATGTGAACCAGATCTGCCCTCTTTAAATATAAAGTCTGTTCTGGCCTCACACCTTGATCCTAAATCCAACCAGGCCCCTTTACTCCTGGCACCCCATTTATGGATGAAGCTGCAGGCTGCAGAGTCTCTTTCCCAAGAACCACTGAGGGAGGAGTTGAGAAAGAAGTAACTTATGCCTGAAGCTGGCTGCAGAGGCCAGGCAGGTGGCATGAGCCTGACATTATCTGTAATGCTCTTCTTCTGCAGGTTGGCCCTGCAGGATCCCAGTTTGGAATTCTGGCCTGTCTCTTTGTGGAGCTCTTCCAGAGTTGGCAAATCCTGGCACGCCCATGGAGGGCTTTCTTCAAGCTGCTGGCTGTGGTGCTCTTTCTTTTTGCCTTTGGCCTCCTGCCTTGGATCGATAATTTCGCTCACATTTCAGGATTTATCAGTGGTTTCTTCCTCTCCTTTGCCTTCCTGCCCTACATTAGCTTTGGGAAGTTTGATTTATATAGGAAACGATGCCAAATTATAGTTTTCCAGCTCATCTTCATTGCACTCTTCTCAGGACTGGTGATTCTGTTCTATTTCTACCCCATCAAGTGCGAGTGGTGCGAGTTCCTCACTTGTATACCCTTCACAGACAAGTTCTGCGAGAAATACGACCTGGATGCACAGCTCCACTGACAGCAAAGACTGGCTTCTCGAGCAGGCCCTGGAGATGGACTGTCTTTGCATTTGCTGTGCCAGTTCCATGGGGACAAAGCCTCTAATCCAATGACACTTCTAACCCTGCCCGTGGTTAATTTAAACTGTCTCCTTAGCACTTGGCAGGCATGGTTTGCCTTATCTCAGAAGACTCTGAAAAACAGAACATTTGTGCCTTGTTCAATTGTATTGAACCTTTTCTGCTGCCATTATTTTTATTACACTAGTTTCAATACTACATTTTTAACCAGAGTTGTTTACTACTGCTAAGGTGGTGATTAAATGGTGAGGTAGCGTTTTAGCTACTGTGAATTGTTCTGAGTAGTCTGTGCCTGCCTTTGTTATTTAATCTCACTTCTGCTGTTTCCTGTACCCTGTGGAGCACCCAAACCAGCCACATGCAGATCTGCAGCTGGGAATAAGGGCTTGAAAAGCCTCAGAAAACTAGAGAGTCTCTTTAATCCCTGAATCCACATACAGCTCAGAGACAAACGCCGAAAACAGCAACTGTAAAAAACGTGAGAATGTCCAGTCTATGGAGTTTGCTCCTCTTTGAAGTGTTACAACCTTTTCCTCCAGGAAGGTGCTGAATCCACTGTCTGGTCTTGGTAGGGCTGGATTCTCTGCTCTCTCTGTTAAAGAAAGAAAACACTTGTCAGTGACAATAATTACTGCATGCTGGGCTCTTCTCACTCCACTGCCACGATGGTCTGGGAGGGATCAGCCAGTGCCAGAGGTGACTGCTGCTCACAGGCACCCTGGAGCAGGTGGCTGTTGTTAGGGTGCACATTTTATTATGCTGGATCTTGAAAATATGGCAGTGTTGAAAGAAGAATAAAAGGTAACTGTGGTCAAAAAGGAACAGTTTTAAACTCGGCTACCTGGAGCAGCAAAACAACACAAGGCTTTGGACAAGCTGCTCTTACCCGTTCTTCAGGCACTGTGACTGTTTTTAGAGGCATAATTTAAAACTTACTAAGCCTGACAGTCTTGGCCATATCTTGAGTTTGTGTGCACAAGTTTCTCAAAATAGCAGTATTAATACTAGAATTATGTCTGCATGAGTTAGAAACCCAGCCACGCTCCTGACAATGGCTTCCAGACATTTAAAAAGCCTAAAAGAAAGCAAGGTTCTAGAAGCAATCACAGCAGTGAAGGAACTCTGTGTTTAATAGTCTCAAGACAATGTAGACACAGATTGAGAGTCTAAATACAGAGTTAGAGACACACCATGGCTAGCACCAAGTTATTCCTGCTGCTGCTTCCAGTGTTTGTTACCTGAAGTAGCTGAACTATCATTCCCTGCCCTGAGAGGAGCACAAACAACACTACCAGGATCTGGAAACAGGCCCCAGCCTTGTGCAGACATTCAGAAATACTCTGCCAGACAGCAGAGAGCAGCAGCATCAGCTCTGAGCCTGAACACAATGGCCTGGGGAAGATGAGGAACTGGGAGCTCTTAATGGACATTCAGGACTTACCCCACGGCTTACTTCCGAAGCTTCTTTATGAAGCTGACCTCATCCCGGTTCCTGATGCCATACCTGAACAGAGAGTTACACTGGTATATGCCAGTTTCCCAGGAAAAACCACCTGTGAAACCCTTTAGCTTCATCTTTCCCAGGGATAGACAGACTCCTACAGTCACATGCTGGGCTCTGCTAGAGGACACATTAAAATTCTCACTTGTGGATGTGGGACATGCTGCCAGCACTGAAGGATCTGCTCACTTAACTGCAACAACCCCTTAAATGCAACATCAGGCTCACTCTTCCAAGGACAGCTTTGATTAGGGCTGTCTTGCTGAATTTTTAGTACTTCAGACCACCTTTTCTCGCTGGTCTGCAACAGGCTGGCAGACCCAGCACTGCTGGAAGTGCCTCATCCCTCCTCCCCTCAAGAATGGGCAGGGAATCAGGGGAGTTGCCTGTCAGTGTTGTTACCAGACTGTCTTTGAGAGGTGGCTGAGCAGCTCCAGAGATCAACACATATCCTTGGCTTTCCTCTTTGCTTGGCATTCTTCATAGAATCATAGAATATTATGGGGCTGGAATGGACCCTAAAGACCATCCAGTCCCAACACCCCTGCCATGGACAGGACACCTCTCACTAGACCAGGTTCCTCAAAGCCTTATCTAACCTGGCTTTGACCACTGCCAGGGCTGGGGCATCCACAACCTCCCTGGGCAACCTGTTCCAGTTCCTGTCCCCTGCTCTTTCCTATCCTAGATCAGCATCTCTGCCGAGCTGAGTAACTGTAACTATTCCACAGGAGTTTGGGATGGATGGCCAAGGGTTCTATGGGATGGTCTGAACTGGCTGAACCTAGCACAGCATGGTAGTGGCTGAAGAACCCCCTAAGGCCATCCTACCCTGCAGAGAGCCTCTCAGTCTGCCCGTCCCACTTCTGCGGGCAGTGCTGTCCCACCTTCCAGCCAATTTCCAACACAGGACCCACCTGAGCCAGGGCACAACCTCCCACCTCAGCCCTGCCCGTGGGGATGCTGCGTGGGCCCCTCTCAGCCCCCAGCACTGACTCAGTTACTCACTCTCTCAGCTTCTTCTTGTCATCCGCCAGCTTCTCTCCAGCGTACGTGAGGTGGTACGTCCTCCATATGTACTTCCTGGGGGAAAAACACTCAGGGGGAGCCGCAGGAGAGGGACCGGGGTGGGATGCGCTCCGGAGCCGCCCGCCCGGCCCCGCTCACCAGCTGAGGTGCTGAACACCGCCCTGCCGGGCCTGCCGCAGCTGGATGTGCCGCCGCAGCGCCTTCTTTAGCTCCAGCACCGAGGCGTTCTGCACCACCACCACGGCTGCGGGGCGGGGAGAGCCGGGTCAGGCCCGCCGCGCCCCGGGCCCCCGCCCGCCCGCCCGCCCCGCAGCCGGCCCCGCACGCACGCACGGTCTCGCCGTCCGCCTTGCACACCCGCACCGTCATGGCCTGCCCGTACTCCAGGGCCACCTGCGAGCCGATCTCCTCCGCCGTCACCTGCGGGCAGGAGACACGGGCGTGAGCCCAGCCCCGCCGGCGCGGCGCGGCCCCCGGCGCCCCGGACCCACCTGCGGCGGGAGGTCGCAGAGCAGCGGGTCCTGCACCAGCCGCGCCAGCGCCTCCTGGAACAGCTCCAGCACCTCGGCGTGCGCCAGCTCCTCGGGCGGCTCCTCCGCCGGCTCCTCGGCCGCCATCGCCGGAAGGGGCGGGCGGCGCGGCGGAACCGGCGATGCTGCTCTTCTGCCCGGCCTGCGGGAACGTGCTGGTGGCCGAGGAGGGGCCGCGCTGCCACCGCTTCGCCTGCACCACCTGTCCCTACGTGCGGAACGTCACGCGGAAGGTACCGGGGCGCGGGGGGCGGCGGGGCCCGCTGTGTCCGGTGCCCGCTGGCCGGTGCCCGCTGGCCGGCTCACGGATCCCGGTTCCGCAGGTGACGAGCAGGAAGTACCCGCGGCTGAAGGAGGTGGACGATGTGCTGGGCGGCGCCGCGGCCTGGGAGAACGTGGACTCCACGGCAGGTAGGGCCGGGCCGGGCCGGGCCGAGGGGCCGCGCGGGGCTCGGGTCTCCCGTGCCGCCCCTCACGGCGTTTCTCCCGCAGAGCCGTGCCCCAAGTGCGAGCACCCCCGCGCCTACTTCATGCAGATCCAGACGCGCTCGGCCGACGAGCCCATGACCACCTTCTACAAGTGCTGCAACCCGCAGTGCGGGCACCGCTGGCGGGACTGAGCGCCCCGCGCTGAGGGGCGCGGGGAGCGGGCATCGTGCTCCTGCAATAAACGTGGCACTGGGGGCAAGGAAGCGGCTGCTGCGTGATTGCTTTGGGCCTGGCAGGGACAGGAACCAGGCTGCAGGAGGGTGCTGTGCCCGTGCTGCGGCCCCGGAGAGGGCTGGGGGCCCGTAATTCACACAGTGCAGGGGTTCTGCTGAAGCACGAGTCATAAACTCGTGCCCTGCACAGCGAGAAACAGTGTTCGAAACAGAAACAGGCCTGAAGGTAACCGAGCTGAGGGTGAGGAAACTCCAGCCCTGAGCCAGCTGCTGTGGCATGGCACAGAAGGCAAAGCAGAGGTGAAATGTTATCACTGGGGCCTTACAGAGAGCCAAAAATGAAAAAAGGGCCTTTGCTGTGACCTGTGAAAACCCTGTCAGTTAAAGCAGGAACTACGAACTATACACTGCAACCACTTACTGATAAAAAGAGAATATACTTCAAGTAGGATCACATATTACTTGTGTCTTAACATCAAGCTTTATTCTCAGTTTAAATACATTCAGAAGTAAAAAGGATAAATAACTTAATAAAAACATGATGGAGCACAAATTGTAACATTTAATCTGCATGATGCATGGACACCCTCTCCCACAGGCTAAGCCAATTTGATATGACTCAGCTTTACCCCTTCTATACGGGGATAATCTGCACCCATTTATTCCAATTCATTTCGCAGGGGAACACTCTCCCCAGCCTGAGAGTACAGTCTATCGTGGGCTCGTAGTAGATCGTTGGGGTTTCACTCAGTTTGGGATTCTTTAGTTGTTCTTCCACAACTGGCTGAGAAAAGAGTGACACCGGGGATGGCTTTTTCATGTAGAATCGCCTGATGCAACCAAGAGTTTCCAGACCCTGCAAAAAAATTCACATATTTTAATTTGGGCAGTTGCAGCGAAAGAAAAGTGCTGTGAATGGTGCTCTATCTACAGTGTTCTCAGAAATGTTGGACAATTTATACCAAAAGTGGCTTCACTTGAGCCCCTGGTTACAGCAAAAGGTTAAAAGGATAAATAACACAATAAAAACATGCAAGCTGTGGATACAGCTGGATATATCTAGTTACTTTCAGGCACAGTGATTGATACATGGTTACTGACACAGAAGGTGTTCAGTAAGAAATGGCAACATTTAGGACTAGTAACAAAAATTCTAAGGCCGCTCTAGATGTCAATCCCAGATTTCTGTGCCAGTTCTTGTTAATGGTTAATAGGTATATGACAAGCTCTGTCTGTGGTTTCAAAACTAGTTCTTAGTGAATTTATTGGTACAGAAGTCAGATCGAAGTTCTCCACTCTGTAAAATGTAGAGGTAATTAACTGCTTGATTCTGTGGGTTTGAATTCACATTGCCCAGGAATCCATACTGGAACACCCAGAACACAGGAAATGTGTGACTGGCAACACTCCCAGCTGGCACTGTCACCAAAGGGTACAAGCCCCGGGGAAGAAGTGGCACATGGACACTGGAAAATTGATTTCCAGTTAGCAGGGAAGTCACGCTTTTGGGAAGGCCTGCAGGATTACTGCTCTACTTAAGATTTTGAATATTTATAGGAAAAAAAAATAGAAATCCAAGGTCAATTTCTAAAGTAGCAGTAGTGGCAATCAAATGTCAAAATGTGGGAACAAAATTATGAGAAACTCAAAATTTTCTTGCCATGTTTTGTTTGACAATTAAGGACCTGTAGGCAGGTGTGCCAGGACAGAAGATCTGATTTACACATTGTCTAGCACAGACACATTTCAGTTTGATTCTCATGGCAGATTACCCATCTAGAAGGTATATAAGGAAAAAAATTAAGAATACCTGGATTATCTGTGGTGACTGGGGGCTGGAACTAGAGGATCTTTAAGGTTCCTTCCAACCCAAACTATTCCATGATCCAGTGATTACCACTGCATTAAACAGTCAACCTAGTATTTCATGGTGACAAGCCCCCATTCTTCAGTAACCACCTAGAATTCACCTCCCTGTACATCCATTTCAGAAGCAAGCTCAAGCTGTACAATCAGTAACAACTCCTCCCTCCCTGTGAGCGGCGGCTTTGCTCTGGCTGTGGTTAATTTATGCCAAAGGCAGAAGGTCAGTTTTTTCCCGTTTCCTGGCCTTGCAGCGCTGTCTCTGCTGGCTGGGTGTGTCACAGAGCCAGGCCTGTACCTGCAGGATCTCCAGCACGGCCACGGGCTGCAGGACGCCGCTGTAGTGCTGCAGCAGCCCCGCCTGCGTCACGCCCGGCTTCGTCATCACGTGGTAGAGCACGGCTTCCATCATCCCCTTGCACACTGGCTTGTTGAGGTTCCCATCCACGATCCTCCACGGCCTCCCAATGAAGCAAACGTTCTCACAGGCCCTGCCAAAGAGAATTAAAACTTGGCTGTTGGGAATTCTTTGGGAAAGGTTTGCCGTGACTGTGATTTCTGCCTAATAGAGGTTCTCGCTACATCCGTTTTAACGCAGGTGTAAATCCTGTGGTTGCTCTGAGCACGAGTTGGTGCTGCTCTACCAGATCTGCATTTTTCACAAGGGGTTCACCCCTTTTAGCATCATTACACACCCAGCAGCAGCCTTGGGCCTTGATGAGCAGGGAAGCTTTGTCTGGCATTAGCTCTAATATCCTCCAGAAGTTATCTGAGACCTGCACCACACAGCAACTGTGCTCTGACAGGAAGCAAATTCCTCATTTTTAGCATTTTGGTGTCCAAGAGACAGACCCTGCATGGAAATTTGCATTTCTCATACTGCAGTTTCTCCAGGCCCTTCCTGGGCACCTGGAAGCTGGCATTGGGCTTATTAGTGCAGTAACATCAATTTTGCTCCTCTGATATTTGGAGCTCGTTGGTTTTTGGGTAAAAATATCTATCAGAGGCATTGTTTCAGCATGCACAGGAGCCCAAGTAACATTAACAAGAACAATGGAGTGGGGTTTCTCCACCATCAATGTTCACTGCCCATCAGAGCATAAAACTGAGGTTTGCACACCACTGCTTCCAGTATTATTTTGGCAGTGCCAAGTGTTTGGTATTCTGCAGACACCTCTGTTACTCACCGGTCCCTGGCTGCCTGGGAGACATCTGTCATAGAGCTTCCTGGAAAGAAAAGGACACATATTTTCTAATTAACTCAAACTCCTTATCTGATGGAAGGAGAGTTAAAGGTGGCCAAGCTGTGAAGTGCAAGAGCTTGCTAGGAAACCATACCAGCAAACTACTCCATGTGCTGCTGTCAGCTTTGGGGAGCTCTGAGCTGCCCCTCTGCCCTGCCTGCAGCACATTCTTCCCACACCTCTTCCCACAGCCACATCTCTCTACTGAACCCCACTTTTTGTGGTTCCTTTCCCCAGTCCCAGCAGGTTTTAGTCCTGGAAGTCTGATGCTATGGCTGTGCCGTGGTGATTGTATGGGCTGAAAGAACTGAGGTTCACAGAGAGCTGTGCAGGGTCTCAGTCTGCAGCTCTCCCAGGGGTTTGGGTAACCTAAAGCTCCTGGAAATCAGAGGGAAATTGGGCACAACTCCAAGGGGCTGGAGACATGAGAATGCAAACTCAGGATTCCAGCAGGGCTCAGTTTCAAAGCAAAGGCTGTCTGCAACTCCCATTACATTATGTCATGGGTTTTAATTAGACAATTACTTAATGAGGTATTCCTACCACACCCAGAGGGTAACAGCTTTGGCTTAAGCACATGTAAACATTCACTGGCCAGTGAGAACTGTGTGTTTGATAACAGAACTCCTGTTTTTTCCTTCCTATGCTACAAACAAGTCAAGGACGTTAAATCCAGGAGAGTACTTCAGTAGTTTAATTTAAGAACTGCTGAGGTCTCTGCTGTTTAGACAGCCTCGAGTGCATTTCCTGCAGGAAGGCTCCAGTTAAACAATCCCAAGCTGTGGGATGTTAGGGATCACCCTCTGGACCTGGGTACTGGCAGGGCTTGGCAAGGTACCACAGGAGCACTGAGCTTGTGGCTCAGTCTGAGATCAGAGCTAATAAAAACCAAACCAAAATGAAATCCCCCACAAACTACTAAATGTAAAGCTTGGCAAGAACTACTAGCTATTAGAAAACTGGCAGTAAAAAGGAAATGAAAATGAAGTCCAATTGGGTTACAAATGAGGCTGTTAATCTCACTGGCATGTGCTGCTTCCTGGTGAATGGTTTAATGAGTTTAGGACTTTCAGCCATGGACATTCCATCTAAATGCACAGCAGTGCTGTGTTTTCTAGTCTCAGAGATGTCTGACCTTTGGACTGAAGCCAGAGATGAGAAACTTCAGATCCAAATTATTTTGGAGAAGTTTAAGACATGGAAACAAGTTTCTAAGGAAAACATACTTCTGGACTAGTCATTCCAGCAGAAGGCACAGGAAGGATTACTTGAAGTATTTGAAAACTCTGAGACCTTCCAGATGAATTAGTGTTATGCCAATTTATCTGTGAGAGAAGACAATTCCTCTGGTACAGCGTCATAAAGAATATAGGATTTGCTTATAAAATAGAGCTACTGGTTTGGGATAAACTGCTGATGAGCTGGTTTGTATTTCAGGGATGCTGAGGGCTCCTCCATACCTTTAGAGACTCCTGGGTTCTCCTGGAAATAGGAAAGATCATCATCCTGCTCACTGGCTGATTGTTCAGTGATAGGGATCTGCTTGTTGTGCTCAGTGCTGAGCTCATCGTTCTCTACTTCGAGTTCTTTGTCCTCAGAACAAGGTTCAACTTGTTCCTTGTAAGTGTCCACATCCACAGCCTCTGGAGCAGGCTCTGGGAATTCAGCTGGGGGTTCTGCCTGCCCTCCCAGGGAGCCTCCTCCTGGAGCTTCTTCACCCCCAGAAACAGCTTCCTTCCTTGTGACAGGCTCAGGAACAGCTGCATCCAAGTTCCTGCCATTTGTACTTCCCAGAGCAGGCTGTGCACCCTGGCAGAGCTGATGGTCATCCTGAAGGACATCAGTCTTGCATCTCTTTCTCGGGGGCTCGTCATCACTGGCACACTGTGTGTCTTTTCCCAGCTGCTCCTCCTCTCCTAGGCATTCCTGTCCCTTCCCTGGCTCTGAAGGCAGGTGCTCCTGTGGCACATCTGGGAGAGCAGTGTCTGCCCCTGGCTGATCAGCATCCTCTGCTTTGTTCTTCAGGCACACTGAGCGTAACAGCCAGGGCCTGGCAAACACTATTGCCACCAGTCTGACAGTGTGGCCTCCTACTTCTAAAACCTGCTGCATTTCGATGAGGTCCTGTAAAAAACAAACAAACAAAAAAACCCCCACAACAAATTATTTTGGGAGCTTTCACTGAAAAATGTCACTTTAACTCAGTGTCATGTGTCACTTTAACCCAGTGTCATGGAATTCTCACGATTTAACTGGCAGCAAGGAAAGAGCAAGAGCTTAGTAGAATATTCAATTTTGCCCCCTGCTGCACTGAAGTTGAAAAGATGTTTTACCCCTTAAAGTTTCCTGAAATTATAGCACGAGACATTTTTCTTCAGCTTAAGGTAAGTTAAAAATATAACTGGGAAAGAGTAGTTTGCTTCCAAAAGGTTGATGTTGGCACCTCTAGGTTTTTAAACAGTTCATTCCAATCTTTGAGTAAGTGCTGCTTTAATTTTTGGCCTTCCTAACTTTGAGGCAAGATTGCTTTCAGGTGTGGTGTGTGATCTCCTGCCTAACATAAATAACTGTTCAATTTATAGTTGCTTCCAACAGGCTGGAAGCTCATCCTGTTCAAGGGGAATACTAAGCATGCAAACATTAATGTATGGAAAGCAGCTGGCTGTAAGCCCACCTGAATGTACTGCTCCAAGCTCCTGCTGCGTTCAGCTTCCACCTGTTCATAGCTGCAGAAGTGTTTGCTCAGCTCAGCTTTGCAAATCCCAAAGTGGGAAGTGGCCTCTATGGCCTTTCGGATCTCCAGAACAGCCGCCACATCCCTGGGGTTGTACCCGTAACGCTCTGTACACTCATGGAGAAACTTTTCCACCTCATAGTTTTCTTCCTGGACTTTTATCAACCTGGTGAAAGTTTCAGGGAGGCAGGAGATGCCCACAGCCATGTGATCGAGCAGGGAAGGAACTGCAAAGCAAATAAACCATGGGAGTTTAAGCTGTGAAGCAGCAGTTACTGTGCAACACGCTGCAGAAAGACAAACAGATTGTAGATATTCTAGACCAATTAAAAACAGAGCTCAGTCTTCCCTCTTCATTGGTGCAGTTCTCTTTTTTCTTTCTGCCCTACATATCTGTCTCTGAAAAGGCCTGTAAAGAAGAGCAAACTGGTTTACAAGGGCTCACCCTCCCAGGAAAGTGAATTATCGCTGGAAGGCAGTGAGCACTTAACGGTGTTCTCTCTAACACTGGGTCAGCTTAGCTCTGAGTTAATGAGGGAATCCTCTCCTTTTTTCTTGAAGAAGGTCAAGTGAAAATTCTGGGGCAAGAAAATGCTGTAGAGGACACTTTTAATCAAAAATCCACAGCAGAAAGCTGTTGGCCAGATATGGTTTGAACTACCACTTGACAATGCTTTAGACAATTAGTTCAACAAAGCATCTCTGTGTTCAGTGACAGGTCCATCACTGCCCCAAACTGACCCCCCTGTACAGAGTATCCAGAACTGAAGCCCTGTAACCCCTATCCCAGTTGCAGCTGATGAGGGGGCAGCTCTGGCACTGCTCTTCCTGCTCCCTTCCCTTTTACCTGGAGGCTGCTCTACGTTTGCCTCTGGAACAGTTGGGGCAGCTGCCAAGGAAACATGGGATCAGCTGTAATGAGCAGTCAGCTCAGCACAGCTGGAGGGCAGGAGAGGCAGCAGAGACAGGAAGAAGAATTTCTGTTTTACTTCTGTCATAACAGCAATGGAAATGGGCAGGGGCAGCACTAGACCATTTCAGCTGAAGAGCTCAAGGCTCTGGATACATTTGCATTACAGCTGAAAACAGGGTGCTCTGTCAGAAGGGGCAGTACTGATGAACTGCAGTCAAGCTCTAAATATTATAAAAATGTTTCAATTACTGAGGTAAGAGGCCAGCCATTGGATACCACTATTTCAGGCACTTGCATGAGACAAGTTAAATGAGAATTTCCATTCAAGGAGCTCTGAGAGGTTTTCTTTTCTCTTTACAGAAAAGAAAGCCTGGCTGTGACATCATATGGTATTTTAAGTTGTTGAAGGGACTGAAAAACCTGGAGAGGGGTAACAGAGCAGAGGACAGATTGCAGTAATAGTTTAACACGACATGAAATAGAGGCAAGGCCTTGTTACTAACAAAAGCCTAAGTCAGCCATCTGTTTTAAGGCAGGAGAGAAAGCCTTACAAACTCGATTTGTAATGAAAACAGAAGGTTCCTGTTAAGGGGATTTGTTTAAATCAGTTCCTCAGCAGGTGAGTTCACCATCTCTCCTGCTCCAAGCCACTTCTGTGCACTTTAGGCCAAACAGAACTAACCTGGAGAGCTGAGCCTTCCTGGGATGGGGGTACATCTGAGCCTGACCTTCACCTGGCAGGAGTTGACCACGATGTTGTCACTGGGGCTCAGGTTGCGTGTGCTGACAATGCCAGGGGAGTAGTAGCCTCTCATCAGTAAATAATTGGTGTGAGAGGCTTGACGAGGTTTCACTTCGATTCTGCGTTTGCCTCCAGAGCTGTCATCCAAGTCATCATCGTCATCATCATCATCCTCAAGTGCTTCTTTTCCCAAGCTACAGCAAACACAGGTGGTTTGATTTGTTTGTTGGGTTTTTTCCCAAAAGAAGAAAGTGATTCATTACACTGAGCAGAGCAAGGACATGGCACTCCTGCACTCTGGGCTTTAGTTGTGGACAGCTGGGGCAATGTCCACACCAGGCTGATTTAAAGCACTGAGAACACGAACTACAGAAAAGGAAACACACTAAAGATCCCTGGGAAAGGAAACTCTCCCTTTTTTTTGCAAATGTGTTGAAATGAATCCAAAATATCTCAGCTTCCAGTGCTGAAGCTCTTTGGTTCAGTGGATGCTTCATCCTGAGGGATCATCTGTTAGACACTGAGCACGAGGGATGCTGCAGGATGGGGCAGACAGTGTTAATTTTTAAGGGTTAAAAGGAGGAGAGAGAGTTACAGACCAAAGATTCCAATTACTTTAAAAAATAAGAATTAAAAAAACCACCAAACACCAAACTGCAGACATCCTCCAAGTAAAGAAAAGAATAGTAGTAGCAGCCAGGATGGATTTCCCAGAAACAAACTTAGTCAAACCAACACTATTTATTCCAGGACATGACAAGAGCCACTATGGATAAAGCTGAAGGCTCTGAACAACCTGATCTAACTCTGAAGTTGCCTCTGTTTTAAGCAGGTTATGCCAGGGACAATGAAAGGTTCCTTCCAACCTTTTCTAAGATGAGTTAGACCTTAAGTACCTTCTTTTAAAGCATATTTAAAATCAAAAGAGAACACATGATTTAGAAAAAATGATGAGTACACAACTCAAGATGCCCCTACTCAGCAATGGGACCAGTCCAGGGCTCAGTGTATTTTTGTTAATGACCTGGCTGATAAAACAGCTCATTCAGTTTGCACAGCATCACCCAACTGAGGACACTGCAAGTATATGAGAAGCTGGGATTTGCATTCAGAATATCTCCAGCACACTGGAGAGTCAACCTGGAGAAGAGCAGGGAGCAATTTCCTATGACAAATGCATGTTATTTATATTACAGTACCCTGCATCTGTCCCTCCACAGTAACAGGAAACAATTAACCAGATAAAGGAAAAGAAGCTTGTTAGAGTGAGTCACAAGAATCATAAGCTGTACATGGATCTCTGCACTGGGGTGGTTTGGCTGCTTTTTTTTGGCAAAGCCATGGCCCTCAGCATCTTGGGATGGAATAGCAGGTGTTTCACCTATAGGACAGGATGGAATTGGCACAGAGCATGCCACAAGAGCATGGCACTTGTGTTCTGACATCACAGTTCACAAGAAAATAATGAGAAAAACAGAGATCTGGATAACATGAATAAAGTGAAGGAACTGAAGCTGCTCATTTTAAAGAGCAGCATGTTATGGGAGAGGGACCACAATAACAATCTGCAAATAGGTATAAAGCTGCTCTAAAGAGAAAGAGAACAAAGTACTTTCCATGTGGATTCACAATAGGAAGCAGCAGGTTAAATTACTAAGAAATTTTAGTTGCACTTTTAAGAATGCACAGAATGACTGTAAGGAAAAGAGCTCACAGGCTCACACTGCCTGGGGACAGTTTCAGTTTATGCCATTACTGCAGGCTTACAGGAGAATTAAACCCAGGAGCAGACAGTGCACAGAAGCACTGCTGTGGTGAGAGGTTTCACTGATAAAGCTGAAACCTTGTTACCAACCCTCTCAGTCTGTGACATGCCAAGGCACAATGTTGATGAAAATGCTCCTGTAGCACCCAGTGCTCTCCTTTCCACGTCAGCTCTGATGGCACTGAAGTGCCAAGCAATTGAAATGTCACAAGGCAAATGCAGCCCAGGGCTACAATGACAGGCACTAACTTAAGTGCCATTAAGTCTTCAGAGCACCTCCTCAGAAATAAAAATCTAAACAATAGCACAGTAAAAATGCCACAGTGCAGTGCAGGAAGTGCTAATTCCTGTCCAATTTCATCCAAGTTATCCCCACATTGTATTCTCTAATAGAAATAACAGCATTTACCTTTTTATCACTTCATTTTCCACCATAGAGCTGTCCACCACGATGATCTGCTCTGGGATTCTCACATTCACAGCCACCAGTCCCAGGGAGAACAGGGAAAGCATGGCCACACACTGCCCACCAGGGCCATCCATGGGAAATGCCACCATGCCTTCTGATGATGCATTTTCTTCATCTTTAAATGAGAAGTTGTGTGGCTGGTCTGATTTTTCAGCATCCTTGAGCTTCTCCAGGAACTGGAAGGACTCTGTACAAATGGTGCTGGGGAACCGCCACGTAAACACTCTGCACAAAGCCACAAAGAAGCACAAATCCTTCAAAATCTGCTCTTACTGAGAATGAGTTTTACAATTATGGTAGCACAAAGGAGCCAAACAGTTGAAGTTTCATGCTAGAGCTGATGACCAAGTACCTCCCACACCTGCTTTCACAGTCCTTTTACTATTTCCAGACCATTAGGTGTTTATGCACTGTGTAAAGGTCAGGTAGCATACAGCAAATGAAAAGCAAAGGTATCATCTTCTGCTTCACAGGAGTGCTAAAGAAATCTTCCCACCACATCCAGAATTGTGGTGCTGCATCTCCTCCCCTCTCCATGCATCTCTAAAGTCCTGCCCAGCACACCTGGCTCTATTCCCTCACTGCCCTGACTGCTCCCCACATAAGGACTGGCTGACCTGACATCACCATCACCTTCCTCTGCACCCACAGCTTAAAGTTCTTTGCTTGGACACTTCTCATGTGTTGTCACCTCCATGCCATGTTTGAGTAGATTTTTTCCTTTGCTTAAAGCCCAGCAGTGCCCACCCTGCTACCCACCTGTAGTAGCTCTGGGACAGCTGGTAGGACATGGGCACGAAGGGCAGAGCACGGCTCTTCTTCGGCCCCAGCGTGTGGTTCACCCTGCGCCGGTTCACCAGGCTCCTCCTCTGGCACTCCAGGAAAGCCTTGACCAGGATGTCATCCTGGTACTCCTGGTACAGCCGGAATGTCTGCAAGACACCCCTCAGTGAGAGCTCTGCATCCACTGCCAGAGCCACCTGCTCCAGGTCACAGGCCCTCAGTGGATGGGAAGCCACAAGCCAGAATGAAAATCATGCATATAAATTCACTTAACTACTCCTCTGTTCCTTTTATGGCCTTCCAGACTTTCCATGGTAAATGCCAATTAAATTACCTAAATACTACAGAACACTTGATATTCAAAATGGGATCAGGCTCCCACTGGAATTACAGATGTGAAGAATGCTCCTCTGCCACACATTTTGGTAAATTCTTCCCCTCATTTCAGCAAGAACACTTGGTTCTGTGAGCTTGGCTATCGAGGTTCCACTCTTCCTTATGAGCTGTTAAACTCCCTTTGAACTTTGACCTAAAGCATTTGATTGATTGATTGATTGATTGATTATCTCTCTCTGTAGTCCCATATGCTGAAGGAGAGGCCCCCCAACACCAGTGTCAGCTGGGTATTAGGATTGTTTTTGTGATATCTCCTCCAGAACATTCCCACTGCTCGGGTGGGCACTAAAGCATGGTATAGTTTGACCCACTGGAAGTGATGTGGAGCTTATTTCATACGGTTTTATGCCTTCAACCTCCCACCCTCGCATCTTGCAATCTCATCCTCAGAGAGAAAATGAAAAAGTGAAAACCTTCCTACAATTTCTTCCTTCCTATCTATATAATTTGCTAAAAGCAGAATAATCCCCACAGAATGAAACAAATCCAACTTTCTGGGTTTCTTCCATTTGAAAAAGGAATGTGCCAAGGGAGGGAGGAGAAACTTTAGGGTTGTATGACCACATGCAGATATGGCACTTGGGGACATGGTTTAGTGGTGGCATTGGCAGTGCTGGGCTGATGGTTGGACTTGATGATCTTAAAGGTCTTTTCCAACCTAAACAATTCCATGATTCTATGAGCAGTAAAGTTTGGTCCAGACACTGTACCTGGAATGACTGGCAAGATTCCATCTGGTTATCTGAGAGTGCCAGTGTGCTCTGAATCAGATTCTGCAGCACTAGAAAATGAATATCATAAATACTGAAAGAAAAAAAGGAAGAGAAAAACATTTATTCCTGGTGATTTTTGAACATGAGGTACCCATTAAACCAGCACAGAAATCTACAAACTCAAGCACCTGCTTCTGAAATAGAAGCATAAAGGCACAAGATCCTGCAGCTGAGCATCATTCATGTAAAGGAATGTGTTACATTCTCCCTGACCTTCCACCCCGAATTTCTGGATCAGTCCAGATAATCTGACACAAAGCTCTCCCTGATAACATCTCCTCCTCCTAAGATACAACACCCACACAGAAAACGTACACTATTGTCCCAACGATAAGATAATTTTGAGGTCATCTCTGTTATCATTTTATCTACCAAATCTATGTCAGAGGTCCCTACAGTCTTGTCAAAGTGTTCTTCTGTTAATAAATTTATACACTGCAACAAACAGATGAAAACAATGAATTAGGACACTCTTTATACGACTTCCACAGATGGGAGGGGCTGATGTGGCCTGGGAGCCCTAATGAGGAAAATGGTGCTGCTGCTACTCACCTGCTCAGATTATCCTCTTTTGTGCCTTGATCCGTGTCTTCTCCGATTGCCAGCACTCGAAACCTAGGTAAGGGAAGGGAAAGGAGAACACTGGAACCAGCTTTTCTGTGATTTTCTGTGATTTTGCATCAGCCACGAAGCCCAGAGGCTGATGAGCACAACTGCTAACGAGGCAAGTGCTGGACCAGCCCAGGGGACTGTCTGCTCCAGCAGCCCTCAGCACAAGGGTCAGACAGGAAAAGAACTGTCCACATCAATCTCCACTAAAATATCTGTTGACAAGGAGATAAAACAATGGACAGGAGACAGTTCCAGCACTGGAAGGATTTTTCATTTTACTGAGGTTTTGGACTTCTAGTTACCGTCAGCAGCACTTTTGCTGTAATGCACAGCTCTTCCCAAAATAAGAAAAATTACAAAGGTGATAAATTTATTATCATAAAATGGTCTGAGACACAATTTTTCCACACTGCTCTTCAAGTGTTATTCATCATGAAAAAGCTTAACGACCTGGAGCTGGAGAATGCTGTACAAGGCTGAGTGCTCTTCCTTATCAATAGTTTTAGCAGGACTGAGATCATTCATCTGAGCAATCAGCTACAAATTGTGATAGAAAATGGGGCCAGTTAATCTGGAAAATGCTAGATTTCTATTGCAATGGAAAGTTACACCTGAGTAGCAACATCTCTAACACCAAGGTTGAGAGCTTGACAATTTAGGAAAATCTGCTGTAGTGAATTTCTGGTTTAAAACTCTTATTTAGCAATAAGAATGGTTTGAAATCAGCCAAATTGTGCAAAGAACTGAAAATCACATAAATATATTTAGGAAGTGTGGATATAAAAGAAACACTGCTGTTTGTGTTTAGTAAAACTTCTTTTCTTACTAAGGGTACAAGTACAGAGGGTGTAAATCATGCCCAGAGAAGAGACCTGCTCTGAATTGCTGCTCCCTCTCACTGCCTCACCCCATGTGGAGAGTCAAAAGCACCATAATTAAAATACCTGGAAAAGAGTTCCTCCAGAGTGTCAGGAATCTCCAGTTTGGGATTCCCCAGGGTTGAACTGAATTTCTCTTTCAGTCTTTCCACAAACTCTTTAAACTCCTTTGCACAAACCTTAGAAACGAGGAGACAGAAATGTCATCAACCTCAATTTCTTAGAGTGGGAAAAACCCCTCTACTTTTCAAGTGTTCATGGAAATTCTTGTAGAAATAGCTGGGTTTGAATTATGAAGTCAGAAGCAGTCCAACAGCCAAGGGAAGGCAGGGAAAAGCTCTTGCAGTTTGTGTTTGCTGGTTTAGTGAACAGTTGCAGGTTCCATCTGTAATCAGCTCACAGCTACAAGCCAAGCACCATGAACATATGTTCTAAGACAATTTCCTGATTTAACAGCAAGATCTCTTGCTAGAGCTATGTTTAAGCTTCTGCTCAAGCCCTTCAGGCTTTTCCATGTTCTCCATTAAGTCTGTTTGCACAATCATGGCTTGGAGAACACCTGTTACACGAGAGGAATGTTCTCTGGAAACAAGTTTATATTTGCTTCCAAAGACAGACTTTGGGGATGGGGACACATATTTATTTCAGTGATGTCTCATCAATGAACAACTACTCTTCCTTTAAGCAACACGAATCTAACAACAGAACTGATGGGCTTTTCTGACAATGGTATAAATTGTCATTCCTGGATAAAAATGAGCTTGCTGTGACACAGACCCAGTTCTGAAAAAAATCTGAAATTCAAAATGGAATTGTTTGCACTGAAAGTGTAAACAACTTTTCAATTTGAAAGTGTGGTTCATTTAAATGGAAAAAAAAAAAGAGATAAAATCTTTCGGCTGCTCAAATCAAGTCTTATAAAATTTGCTTGCATTCCTGCACTCGTCCACAGAAGCTAAGGCAACACTTCAACACACAACTGGAATAAAAAATTAGAAATTACAAAGCAAGAACGTTTTCTTGCTCAGATAACAAAGTGGCTCAAAGGATAAAAAAAGAATCAGCAGATACAGATGTTTAGTCATGGCTGTTTATAAACAAGCACATTGAAAACACAATGGTTGTTGCACAGGGGGCTGTTTATGTGCCTTTGGAAAGCTGCCCTGTGTCCATTTTGCTCCCAAACCAGCAATGATGCTGCATTCTTACAATGATGCTATTTTTAAAATAGCTAAAGGTTCCAGGGAGAGAAAAGACTTGAAATCACAGTAGTTCTTACAGTGCAAGTACTCAGTAATCCAAACAGCATAAAGTACTCTATGAACTTTTGGAATACTTCCCTCCTACCTGTGGATCTTCATAATTATTTTCTCTATTCATGAAATCATCGATGAGGGCTTTATCTTGGTAAACCTCAGCAAGGCAAACTCTGCAAGAGATTCAATTGAAGGTGTTGCTTAGAGCTGAAATTTTCCCAGTTCAAAACAGATCTGACAGCAGCAGGGTGCAAACAAGATGAAATTTTTAAGTTACATGAAACAAAAGAAATAGGTAGGAGGCCCATGTCCCTTCAGGAGAATTTAGCCTCTATCTAGAACATAGAAAACTTCTTACTTATAATTGAGGTAGGTCTGTGGGTTTCTGACAATGTATCGGGCTCTCCGACCCACAGAATGGGAGGTTTTATCCAGGGACTCCTCGAAGCTGGAGTGCATGAGGTCCCTCACCACCTGCCAGGGCACAAAGGGCCCTTTCACCTGCAGGAGGAACAGAAGGATCTGCAGTTAAACCTCCCTCTCTGTGCACCACGATGCTGAGAGCAGGATGAAGTCGTGGCTGATGAAATGTGTGTGCAGCAGCCAGCAGCTCCTTGCTCTGGGTGTGTTCACACCTTGGCATTGAGCACGTGGCTGGCAATCCTGCACAGCATGAGCAGGCTGTCCTCCTGCACCGTCCAGGTCACGCGCAGCCGCGTCATCCTCAGCAGGGCACTCTGGTCAGCCTTGTCATGGTAGCGCAGCCGTTTGCTTTTGTCTACAGAATCCTCTTCTAACAAATCCAGGGAAACAAAAAAAGACATTTATCTCAGCACTTTGTATTCTGATTAACTCAAAACTTCTATCACAGGCTCAGCACCAGTTCAAGCTCGTAAGAATGAGAGATGAGCAGGGAAGGAAGTTGCAGTCTAGAAAGTGAAATGCAGCAATACCTCTCCCAGGCATGAGAAGACAAACACTTTAATTGGCAAACTTGACAACCCAGAGCATCCTTCCATGAGGAATCTTTAAGCCAGCTATCAAGAGCTGATGATGAGTTGCAGGGAGCTGCTCTGGCACAGACACCATGAGGATTCCCCTGGCCTGTGCAGCCCAGCAGTGCAGCTGTGGCTCACACACAGCTCATGGGCACAGCGTGCTGCTGCTTCTCCCCAGGGCACCTGAGCCTCCTCACTGACAGAGGCAACCCAGAGACATGGCCAGAAAGCTGCCCTGTCACACACCCTCTTTTCCAAAGCAACTTCCAGCAGGCCTAGGCATTGTGAAGAATGCTGCTTTTTCCTGTTTCTTACCTTTCTTTTTCTTCTTTGTCTTCTTTCCAACATCTTTCCTAAGCCTCTTCCTCTTTTGGCTTTTTCCACCTCTCACTCGTTTTGTTCGATCCTGGGTTGGTTCTTTACTTATTTCAATATATTCCTCTTTATGGATAAGTGACTCTGATCCTACCCTTGCTTCTCCCAAAATATTAATTTTGTTACCTAAAATGACACATATTTACAGCAGTGGAGCTTTATAGCAATGACATTCTACAATGTTAAGGTATAAAGACCAAATGACAAATTTCAGCAAATTAGAAGACAGATTTAAATTAAAATTCCCTCTCAGAATTGCTCTTTGTTAGTCCTGTCATTTCATGCCCCTTCTCAGCAGCTCACAGAATAAATTCCTGCATTAATGAGGAATCATCAAGTAATTAAGTCTAGTTTATAGTGCACAAACACAAGGGAACAGAGCTGAGGTTTTACATTCAAACTGAAGCATTTTCTCCTCCTTAGCTCAAACATTAGGCTGGATAACAGTGCTACAAAACATTGGTCCCTCTGGACTTTCTGCAAACTGTACATCAGAAATTACAAAGGATAGAAATTATTGTTCTGTAAGAAGTTATTTACACATCTATTTTACAGCCCCAGAAGTATCCTAGATCATTGTAAGGAGACAGGACCAATCCATGTCATCAATACTAGATTAAAAATTATTGTTCCATATAGCCCCTAATAGGGAATGAAATCATTTATCTGTTTTACTGCCCCAGGAGCATCCCAGATTACTGGAAGGAGACAAGAACAACCCACACCCTTCATGCTGGGTATGACAAAGGCAGGAAGAGCTGTGGCATAGTCTCAGCCCTTACCTCCAGTACTGAGTGGCAGGGGGTGTTTGGTCAGGAAGGTTTGGAGTCTTGCTGTCAGTCCATTTTCAGAAACTGTATTTTCCTAAGACAACACAGCTTTAAAAAAGGTGACATGCAAAAGGGGTGCACTGGTTTTAACAACAATCTACGTTATAACCTGAGTAGTGTCAGAAATAAATTTTCAGTTTAAAGGAAAAGATCCCTGGCTATAACAAAGAACCCACTTGTATCATTACTACCACACATTAGAATGGCTCCAGAGCTTTTCTTAAATCACACTGGAATGACCACTAGACTGTGAAGGTTAGAAATCTCCTCAAGTTTAAAAGCAGTAATTACTGTAAAAGAAATGCTCAAGTCTTTCATTGCTACAGAGACTGAGCAGAATTTGCTGTAAAACAGTATTTTTCCAAAGCATTTTACATTCCAAAGGAACTGCTGAAAAGCACAAAACCAGAATGCAAACACAAATACTGAGTAAATGCCTCCTACAGCATATTCTGCCCATCCTAAATCTGAGCCTGAACCAACTGCAGTGTATCAGGAGTTCTGCCATTCTCTGCTAAACCCATTTCCTTTGTGTGGAGTTCACTGAGGACAGAAGTTGGTCACAGGATGTGGAGAGGTAAACAGAGACTGAAGAACTACTGGAGGATGTGTTACTGCTCAACAGTGAGGTGACTGAACAGCAGACAGAATTAAGAGTGAAATGATCCTGCCTGAGGGGAATAAATTAGCAACTCTAATTTTATATCCACTGATAGGCTCTGATTTGTCCAGTGCTTAGGGGAGAGTAATTACAGGCAGTTCTGTGAAAGTGCCTGTTCAATGCCTGGTAATGGTGAAAAAGCAAAGGAGATGTATGGAATTCGTAGGGAAGTAAAGCAACACTAAGCAGCTATAAAAATCTGTGTTTGGCCACAGCCTTAAAGCACTGTCAAGATTGTATTTCCACCTTAAAAATCATAGAGTAGAACTACCACAGGTTAAAATACAGGCAACAAGAATGATTAAAGACAGGACAGTTCCATGCTGGGAATAGTAGATGTCAGTCTTAAGAAAAGGATATGAATATGAGAAACATGGGAGATGTCTACAAAAATCAAGTGAAACAGCAAGAATGACGGAGAATGTATTTTTCACAGCTTTCCCTTAGTCCTACAATTATTGGGGAGCTTCAGGCATCAAAAGGAAGTGGTTGCACATGACAGGAATTTGAAACACTGTCACAGGAGGCTGGGGACAGTAAAGACTTACATGTGCTCAAAAACCAGACAAATTAATGCTAAAAGAAAAAAGCTATTACTGCTTTGAAACATCAGCCCCAGATTTAGAATAGCCTTGAGCCAAAATTGCAGACAGCTGGGAGAGTATCCTGAGGGAATATCCCTTGCTCTTACAACCTTCCATCAGAGACAGGACATTAGCCAGAATTCTGATTTGCAAACGTTGGGCTCCCTATTTTTATTTTTTTTTCCTTTGTATTTCCTCATTCTGGATGTTTTGCTTTTTGTCTGACAACTTCTACATTCCAGAAAGGCAAGAGGTACTACTGAGTAGTGTGAACTTCTTGCTCAATGAAGTATTTGTCCTTTGGTTGAATGTACAAACAAATTTATTGTCAAATTCCGTTTTCAAATAAAATTTATATCCAATTCTTTCATTCACCTCAGCACCAAGATTTGTGAACATATGGCACTCATTTCTTTCCAGTGATGCAAACCCTTACTGAAAGCATGCCAACAGTAAGAATTTGGTGTCACTATATCAACCTTAAGAACATTAAAATTTGGAGAAGTCACTACAGTGTAAAAATTTTAAAATACCCACCTTCCTGGTCTTATTGATGATGTAGCTTGTCCAGATCCAATTGCGTTTCAGATGCCCATAAAAGCTGGAATCCAGACCTGCAGCTCCCAGCCCATCTCCAGGGATGGATCCATCATCAACCACCTCTCTGCTGCCTCTACCAGCAAGAGGAACAAAACCCACAGTAATTATTTTGTACACATGCATTCTCAGTGCTCTTAACCGGTGTGTGTGCAACATGCAGAACTCTCCCCTTGCCCTCCCAGTTTAGGGGGTAACATTACACCATCAGTTACATCCCAAAACTGTTTCTTGACCTCAAAGATGTTGCAGTCATCTCCAGCCTAACTGCAAGTAAACACCAGATATCCAATTTAAAAGATCTACTGCCACACCAAGAGACTGTATGCAGAAGTTCAAGCAAGGATCAGTGGAATTGGGTCCCTCAACTCCACTATTTTTTTTAAGATAACTTGATATATCTACCTGCAACATGGAACTAACTGAAAATACCTTTAAACAGACTGTTTATTGAAACAGAACAGAATATTGGCAGAGCTAAACCACAGTGCACAACACAATATAAAAAATTTAGCTGGGTTTCTGCATGGCTGTCACAGGTTGTGAGTGTACAATCCTCCCAGGTATTCTGGGTGTGAACAGGCAGAAGATTAAATGCTCCAGAGATCCCCTCATATTACAGTGCACACAAACACCACATTACAAATTAACCTGCAACCAATTACAGCCAAGCACAGCACAAAGGGACAAGACTCAGAATGTGGCACTGGGGAGCTACTGAAGCTACTTGAGATACCCTGATATAACGCATAGGGGCAGAGAACCTCTGTTATTGCTGGCATTCACTGTACTTGGGAAGCATTCCCTTCCTCTCAAGTTTGCTTTCCTCAGGACTCCTGCAACACCCATCTGTACTGTTCTGAAAGGAAATCCCAACCTGTTTATCCCATCCCTCCAGCACCACAACCTGCCTGGCAGACAAGTTACTGGGAACATGAAACAGAACTACATCCCCTGTGAATCACTTCACCTCTAACTCCACAGAACACCCAGCTGAGATGCTTGAGTCTTAAGTGCTGTTGCTATTGAGTCACATCCTCAACACCTGAACAGTTAATTTTGCCTGCCCTACTCAAGAAGCCAAGCAGGGGCCAAGGTGACCTACGTGGTGTATTCCAGCATGGCACACTTTCGTTCCAGGTTGTGTTTGTTCACTGCTGACTCCTGCTCCTTTTCCACATCCACAGCAGTCTCCTCCCCTGGAAGGTTGCTCCTCTTTGTCCGAGGACAGCGGACAACTCCTGGACAGACAAAGGGGTTTCACTCTCAGCATGACAACTCAGAGTTCAACTTATCTTCAATCCACCCTGCTCTGGCAAACTACTGCTCCCAAACAGTATGTACTAGTTTGAAAACAGTACTGCCATTTTTACCTCTTCTCAACACAACATGCTTGCTTCTCACAGAGAAGGGCTACTATCAATTTTGATACTTCCAACAGGGCAGCAGTGCTTTGCCATGAACACAAGTGGATCACACCTTCATAGAATTATATGGACATTGCTCCCAACATTTTTTTTTGTGATGCACAGGACAACATTCCAAAACAGTACAAGTGACAAAACAAAGCCTGACTCAAGTTTTAGGAAGGGAAGAGGAATTGTGGTGTGCTCAGAAGGGGCACTGAGGGTGCTCAGGAGGTACAACTGTGCCATACCCAGGGGTGTGTTCAGGCAGACACACTGCAGATCAAACCAGAAGTTCTCCACGTCCTGCAGGGTGTTGAGGACGTACCAGCGCCGCTCAAAGGGGCGGCTGCTCTGGGCCAGGTTGTAGTGCAGGTCACAGATGGTGGTGTCCACAATCACAGCATTTCTCTTCATGTACACAAACACCTGTGAGACACAGCACAGCTCAGGCTGTAAACATCACTGAAATTGCCTCATCAGCAGGACACACCAGCTGGTTTAGAACTGCAAAGTTTCTGTCTTTGCCGTTCCTAGCCACCGCTCTGATAGAGGCCACACCCATTCCCACACTATTGCACTGTATTCCCAAATTCTCTTGACAGCAATCCAGAAATTTCCTTTCTAGATTTAGAACAACTTCTTTTCAGCCTTGTGCACAGGATATTCCAAGTTTCCACAGAGAGTGGCTATTTCCTGCAAGTCCTCACTCAGGATATGAATAGGTGTGTTTGGGGGCCTAATCACCTTTCTTATCCTCATGAAGTCTGGTCTGCTTTCTCCTTTGCAGGTGCTCTCTATTTAAAAAGATGCATATGAATGTCATTATTTTACTCTGAACAGTGCCTTTATTCTGTGTCAGACATCCAAGCTTAACACCTTGATGGAAAAGAACGTGTCATACTCATTTTTCATTAAGTCTTGCCAGCCTGGGACCTCCTGGATCATTATTGTGTGCAGGGTTCAGCATTATACATTTGAGTAGTTCCCTTCCAGAGAAAGAGGTGAAAAATTATCTGCACAACTTAAAATATCACTTGGATCTGGAGGTTTGCACATACATCTGAAAAATCAGTACTTCATTTCAGGTAATTATGAAGCCCAGATCTTGAAAAATTAATGAAGAGCAACTGCCTTTTAAATTTTCTTTTTTTTAATTACCTGGTCTTTGTCTTGAAACTTCTCTGTTGGGCCAAACTGCAGCAGTCCCATGTAACATAATCTTTGAAGGTTTTCTACCACTGAGAAGATGTACCTCCTGTAGCAATGGTAGGAGTGTTACAATTAACACTCAGGAAAACAGGAAAAATGATACCAGAGAATACAACATTTTCATGCAGCAACCTGAACTTTCAGCAAACCACCGAGCTGTAGAATTTCTGAAGTGGTATTTTTGCTTGAATTACCAGCCTATGGAAAACATGGAATACCCCAAAGGTCCAAATTTCCTTTCCTCAAATCACAAACCCAATAATTTAGCCAAATACTAAGTAAAATTTTGCTTGCAGAAATGAAAATTAGCCAGAAATAACATATGTAAGAATGAATTAAATATGGTCAACAGCAGATCTGCAGACAATTTCATGTTATGTAAAGAAGACAGGAGTAACAAAACATGACTGCTAAATACAGGCCTTCATATGTGCATGTATGAAGAACCGGGCAATGATTCTTGGAGTTCAGGTTGTTTAAAATTACTGCTCCAAGAAACTGCTTTCAGTTGCTCAAAGCTTTGGCAGAACAAAAAGTGCAACATTTCCCATCCTGCATAACTCCATCTATGGCAAAATTCTGGCAGTTGCAGGAACCTTCTGCAAGATTTAGTTTCTGAGGCAGTTTGTAAAAAATTAGCTTTGCCCATGTTTACCTTCACTAAGATCTAATTAAATGCAGTTAAATGGGAGTTGGATTTTGGCAGGAGTTTTCTCTGGGGGTCAGAAAGATCAAGCCTAGAAATCTGGCTCAGTTAAGAAGTTTTAGTGAATAGAGGCTGAAGAGACAGCTTGGTTATGTGTCATATTGTCTTGCATCAACCCATCAGATGGCACCTGCAGATTTCAGAAAATGCCATAAATCCAGTTTTCTCATTTCTGAGAAATGAGAAACCTATTTAGCAATAGGTTTGAAATTGCAAACCTGGGCTCCTCATGAGCCTTGGCAGCTGATACTGCCCAGCCCTGTTCCCTCACCAAAGGCACATTTGCAGGTTTGGAAAATGTCATATAAACCTCCAACCATTCAAAAACTGTCAGCAATGACTTTCTGGGGAAAACTAACATGGTGCTCTCAATTCCACACATTCAAATCACTTTCCTTTCTTCAGTCCAGTCTCAAGTTTTACATCCCTGGAAGAGGAATGGCAAACCATGGCAGACATGCCACAGAGAGTATGAGGAGAAAATGAATGTGTGAGAAGCAGGAACTGGGAAATGTGGCACCTTTGGAAAGATTTATGAAGGACAGCAACACTTAGAACCTATTAAATTCTGAATTTAGCAGCAGTCAGGAGTGTGTTTTATACAGAAGCAACATCCTGCTGGTGAGTTATGAAGGACAGAACCTCCCAGCTCTCAAGCACTGCCTGACAGCCTACATGAATATTGTTTATTAGTTTCTTATTACCTTCTATTTGGGAGAGAAAAATACAGTTTGGCACACTATCCTTTGAGGATTGATGATCCTTGTCTTATGTGCCAAAGTTCTCTTTGACACAAACAGGAAATAACTGAGAAAACCATCAGCCACTGCTGGTTCCTCTCTAGAGCCACATTTTTTGACTCATCTGCTTACCTTTTGTAGAGGAGCTGCTGTCGGACTGGCCTTGGAAGAAATCTGATCAGAGTGTGCTTTTTTAGTGGATCATTTAAAAAATCTTCCAGACCTTCCACCTAGAATTATTTCAGAAGTTAACCAAAATGCAAAATGTAACTATCCCCTGAAGTATAAAGCTCTGCTACCAGAACTGCCTACTAAAATATTTTTTAAGCAAACCTTACTGCTTTTGTAAAATGCTTAAACATTTTTCTTGTTAATCAATGAGGCAGAAGATTCAGCAAGATTACAAAAGGCTCTTGGCAAAATAGTAGCTTAAGAATTTTCAGTTTTACAGGGCTATACATTTTTTTTTCAGTGAACCTGTGAGAGCAACTATTTCTGTAAAAGACTGCAGTGTTTCCTCTCCTCTCTTGGGTCTAGTTTTGCTAAAACAGAGTAAGAGGATATTTTTTCCAGCCTATAGGTACAGCTGACATCACCAGACTTTGAAGGGAAACAAAAAAGCACCGTACCTTGTAGCTGACTTGTACAATCTGAACAAAGACTGAGAGAGGCAAGCAGAGGAGAATGTCACTGACAAGAGCCCATCCAAATCCAAACTCCCTGTGGACTGGGAGAGGAGGGATGTAGCGCATCCATGACGAGTCATCCACGTACACTGGGAACAACAACACCAGCTCAGGCTCACACCACAAACCCAACACCCACACCAAGAGTTTCATTCTGAGTGTTCAAGCAGAACACAACTGGCAGTTCACAGTCTGAAAATCTACAATGACCTGAAAATTCTCTAAACCATTGATTTTCAAACCTTTCTCAAGTAGACTTTCATCTATTTTTGGCAAAGTCTGTAGTAAAGTCAGGATGTGCCACTTCTTACCTGTTTGATGAGAAAGATCTACTTCAGTCTCCTGTGCAGAGGTCTCAGGATTCACTACAGTTGTCACAATTTCTAAGGTCCCATCTGGTTGTGCTTCAATTACAGCTGCATTCTCACCCAGCCCTTGTGTTCTCTCACCATCACTACTTCCTTTTTGCCGTGTTTCATTTAAAGGGTGTCCATAAATTAAGTACCAGAGGAACATGTGGACCATTCTTAAACGGGGCATTTTGGGAAGAAAGCCAAGAGAACGTCCAAGTCCTGGAACTGGGAGGGAAGATTAAAGACCAAATAGAAATAAAAAGAGGATTAGAGCAGGAGAAACAGCTCCCTGTGCAAAACTAATGTGAAGAAAACTGGAAGGAAAGATGGGCAGTTGAAAGTAAATGTAAGTTACAAATAGTAAAGAAGGAGTAGTAAATACAAATGCTCCAGTTCACAATTGTAAAAAACATAAGCAGCTAAGAAAACATTGGATAGTGAGACTGGTTTAATATAAATCCAGTTTTATTTCTATAGGAGAAGAAAAAACCCACTTGTATCTGAAAATTATTACTAATAATAAGTGGGAAGGTGAAGGATGACAGAAAACCCAAAATTGGCTGTACCTGTAACAGGGTGATAGTTCTTTAGCTGCGTTATGCCCATTTTTTCATCAGTTTTCCCTGCCCGACTATTATCAGCTTTACATGAGCTTTCTTGCGATTTTCCTGAATCAGGAACTGCCTCTTGCCCCTGGTTTTCTTCCTCACCATGGTCCTGGGATGTTGGTGTCTGGGGCACTTTAATCCTGCAGTAAAACCACACAGCACTTAGGTAAAAAATAAGCAGAGTTCCCGTTCTTCCCTGACTTCAAGAGACATCAGAACGTCTCCTCAGCGTTGTGCTTCCATTCCTCTGTTGCTAAAGAGGTTGTTTGTTTGGGTTTTTTTTGCTCACCTTGTGTTTATTTCCTCTGCATGTATTTGCACATCCTAGATAAGCCAAGCTCCCCCCAAGCCATCCCAAGCCTCCCAGGCATCCCTGACTTGCCTGTTTGCAGTGCTGGAGTTGGAGATGCGGAACCGCACCTGCTCGATGGCGCTTCTCACCAGGGGATCGCTGGGGCTCACCGAGGGGTGCACAACGAACTCCACCTGCTCAGAGCAGCAGAACACAAACAAAAGGTGTCTGTGGAGGTGTCGGCTCTTAATCAACTGCATCAATTATCTGAGATTAACAGTTAATTAGCAGAAGCCACAATGGATGAATCCTATGATGGTTTTAATAATTCACAGAATGTCAACACTTTTGGATGAAAACTCCTGTTGCTACCTTGAATTAAGCAAGAGGTCAAAGCACATGGTCTTTGCACCAATAAACTGCTAATGACATTTCTACAGACCTTGGGTTTTGGGTTTTTAAAATCTGAAATATTTGAGAAACAAATACTTTGACTTGTAAATATTAGGCTGAGAGGGATAAATGAAAAGTCAGAGCTCACTAGGTGTAAGACCAAGCTAACAGATATTGCTGCTGAAAGTACACACACAATTCAGATTGGTGAGATTTCATATGTGCTCTACACTAATTATGCAGCAGGTAACTTTCAGTGGATTTAATTCCCTGCTTATGAGCATTTCATACTAGAGTAAGTGACAAGTCTCAGCTCTACAACCACAGACATCTGACTTCCATAAACCTCACTAACAGTGGATTTTTGTTTAAAAAAAAAAAAATCACATTCTATAAAATTTCAACTCAGAAGATCACTTAGGATTTTTCATACACTCTTGGCTTTCAAAAGGGGTTTAAATACAATTATGGTGCAGCCTGACAGTGCAGGGAGAGAACCATGAATCACAGAACTGATAAGCAGCAGAACCTCTCAGAAGGGAGATTCAGAGACTTTGATCTCTGGCCTGTTCCTTGGTCTCAACTACCTGCAGCACAATAACAGAAAGCAATGATCTGGTGTTCACAGTAGCTTAGCTTGACATGAAGCTTCTGGGTAGCTCCATGGTGGCTTGTGCCACAAGAAGTGAAGTCACCCACACATTCCAGTAAAAAGGCCCAGGACACTGTGATAAATGAGCTAAATGCTGTGTCTGTGCAGTCACCTTTTTGCTGATGCCATCCTGGATGACCGTGGTGCGGTAGAGCCTGAGGAGCCCCTCCCGCGCCAGCCTCTGCACCAGCCGCACAATGGACTTCTTGCAGCACTTGGTGGAGACACCTTCTTGCTTCTCTTGATCCATGACCATCTTCTGAAGTCTGAAAGATGCCAGATACCTTGCATTTTAAGCCCAGCAATGCTCCAAACTCCCTAAGCCATTTGTTAGAGGATGTGGGGTGAATGGCCATTTCTTTCTCTACTTCTTACAGTCCCTGCTCTCTCTTCCCTTTTGCTGAAGACAACTGGGAAATTTGCTTTACATTTCAGCTCTATTTTCTTTCTACTCAAGCTTTTCCTTGTTAGGGGAGAACTGCTTGCTCTGACAGCAAATTCTCAATGCCTGATTCCTCTGTGCATGGCTACAGTGCAATTATGAATCCAGCTTCCCTAAGATCAGGAGAGCCTACAGCATTTTTAGGTGGTGATTTAACAAATGCAGTCTGTTCTTGCAGTTGTGAGCTCAGTTCAGCTTGAGGCAGAAAGGGTTTATTCAGTGGTTTCAGAGCACAGAAACTACTCCCGCATTCACAACATAGATACAGATCCACATATCCCACCCCTTGAAGCCAGCTCCCTTCTCCCTTCTTCCCTTGCCACAGTGGCAGGGCTGTGCTCACACCTTACTCTCCCCATGCACTTTCCCACAAATGCCCCAGACCCTAGTTCTGGGCTCTTTCAATCCTGGGGAATCAATTCTGAAAAAGACCTGGAAGATAATAAGGGAATGAAGCAATAACTGAATGTACACACCGACTTCAACGTTCCCCAAAGATTACCAAATCCTGGTAATTAACAAATGGAATGCAAACACCAGTATATTTCCTTGGCAGAGGCTGGGGAGGGACAGAACTTCCACTGATTCTGAGGGAACCTGTTGGCAGCACTGAAGGGTCAGCAAGACCTGAAATATCTTCCAGGCCTGCGCTTGGATGTGACTCGATCAATCACTGATGAGGCTGGTGCCAGATGAGGCTCTAATTTTACAACACTCTGCAACTAAAGAAGGTGACAGAAGATTTCAAAATTCTCAGACCAGAGGAGAGTAAGGCCATGATTTCTGACTAAATTCCTACAGCAAGCAGCCCTGGCTATACTGACATGCTAGTAGGATCTTCTGTGCTGACACAGAAGATGGATGGTGCAATCCTATTTGTGACAAGACAGTACTGCCAATTTAGGATCCAGCAGAGCACCAGAATTTCCATTTCTTTTTGGAGGTGAACTCTTAAAGGGCTGAAAGACATTATAACTTTTAGGGAAGTATCTCCAGCTCTGATAAGGTGTCAGGAGAAGACATATAACCATACCACATAAAATTGCACTGAAAAGCAAACTTTGAGGGCCCTGCTAGGATGCCAGTGACCAGTAATGAGTGACATGAACACCTGAGTCTCTCCACTCCATACAGAGTAACACATGAACAAGTTTTGAAAGCATGCAGAGATAAAACTGATGCAGATGAAAGAGCTCTACAGCAGGGAAGTGCTGTACCTTACAGTGTGGCCCCAAGTCTGGCCTGCTGTGAACAGATGAGTAAGTTCTCTGATCTCTATTTATGAGACATATACTGTATAAAAGCACTCGTGTCATTATCTGCATGGAACTATTGTTGCTTCCAAACAGCTGATTAAGGTTCAACCCCCCACACCTTCCCTGTGCCAGCCTCTCCATCCTTACAGCAATGGTGCCACCAGGGAGAAGAAAAGGCCGAATGGAATAAGCACCCAGTGCTCTCCCCACCCCAAAGGCTCAGCCTCCCCGGGCTCTGCTTTGCCCTGGCTCACGTGAAGAGGCTCTCGATGAGGCGCAGGTTCCGCACGGCCTCCACGATGAGGTTGCGGCGCTTCAGAAGCCTGTAGGTCTCGTGGGGCCTCTCCACCGCTGCGGCCTTGGAACGCTTCTCCTTCCTGTGGCCACAGGGCTTCTGGGGCACAGCACAGCAAATCAAAATGGGACAGCAACCAGCCAGTGTCTGCAGCCTAACGGGGGCTCCTCACACAGGAACAGCTGAGCAATTCTGAGTTTGGCTGGGTTTATTTATAACAAACTACTCAGATGGAGATTCTCCTTTATTTCCCCTTCCCAGGAGGGCAGACAGAGTGGATGGTATAATGTAGTGTGTGCTACATTAAGTAATGACATGCATTAAGTCAACATAGAATTTGGAGAGCACCAGGGAACTAAGCCAGAACTGTATTTTGGACACTTACCCTCCTATCTCCTGGAAAAATTTTCACTTACAACTACAATGCAGTGCAGCCAAACTATGAATGCACTTTGAAATTAATTCAAAAAACCCCAAAATGATTTGATAAATAAATACAAAACTCTAGTTTGAAGTCTTGCTATAAGAGCACAAAACTTAACTCAGACAGCTGTACCGAAAAGAAGATATTAAGACATTTGCTCTTACCTTAGGATCTTCAAGTCTGACTTCCTCCACCACAGCCACATCTCCATCTTCATCCGTGGGATGAGCACAGGTGGAAACACTGGACTCCTGCTTTAGGGTTCCCAAAGTAGAACTCTCCCCCGAAATGTTGTCTGAGAGCTCCTCAGGATCTTCAAGAATCTGAGGGGAAGGCTGCTTCTTCCCCTGTGACTTCACAGCTGTTGGCTTTGAGCCTGGTTTGAGAGCAAAAACCCTTGTAATTGTTCTGCTCTCCCTGTGCAGCTTTTCTTAGAGGCATTGTCCCATCCACCCAGGTAGTTGCACTTAAAAGCATTCTGCGACACTTTTCACATATTCTGCCCTGCTGGAAGCAGTGGTTTGACCATGAAAGACCACATTCAGCCTCCAAAAGTAAAGTTAAAAAAATGTGAACTCTCTGTCATCAAATAATTCTCTCCACGCAGAAACCTTTTCACAGCTTGGAAAGTCATGAAGGGCTTATCAAGAAACTGCTGTCTGAAGAAAGGAGAGTTTCTGTCTCAAAGATTCTCAGGTTCTGCCAGAAACCTCACTTTTCTGACTCAAAGCAGAATGAGAATAAGAATTTAGTATTACTCCAAAGATAATCTACATAGAAAAATAGAGATCCCTCTCTTCCCTTGGAGTTTATCAGAGAAGTTGTAGGAACATTTTTAAATAGGTAAAGAAAAAATTAAGTAAAAAACCCCCCACCACATCTTTCTAAAATATGCCTCCAAAAGGTTTCACACCAAAATGTTCCAAATAACTTAAGAAAAAGCTGAGCTAACTAACTTCAGGGGACAAGATATTTTTCTTTACAAAATGCTCAGGTGAGTTAAGGCTGTGGGTCAAGTCATCCCAGCCCTGAATATCCAAGGAGCACAGTGTGTGAGCTCCTTTTCATTTACACAGGGAAAAGGGGAGGCATGGCATGGGGTCAGGAGAGGCAGCACAGACACTACTTGGGACACAGACACCAGGGCACGCCTCAGCCCTGGGAACTGCCAGAGGTTACCACGCTTGGTGTTCCAAGCCATAGCAATCTGGGGGGAAAGCAGGGAAATAACCAAAGAGGCTTAAAAATAAATATGTAACCAAAAACTATCATGGAAGCTAGTATCATGCTATTTGTTCTTTAATAAAATGATCCATAAGAAAAATGCAGGAGGTTCCCCAAATTTCAAAATAACAAGTTACCTTTGGCTGGTGTTGTCTGATGGGCATCACCTTGGACACTTGATTTCAATGGAGAACCAGAGCTGGTCTTTCGACCTTTTCCTCTCCTCTTCCTGTTTTTCCCTTCTTCCTCATTGTCAGACTCTGAGGCCACAGTCTCATCTTCTCCAGGAGACACATCTTCCACACGTGGGTAATCTTCTGGCACCAGAGCCAAAGTAACTGTAGCCAACTCCTCACTCCTGGCCTTCTCCCTCTCAAACTGACGGTTTAAATCACTCTCCTCTGCAAAAATGTAGGAAATGTACTTTGTGGTCCTTTGCCGACCTTCATCCTCCATAAAACCCTAAGGAAACAGTTGGAATGTTATTTTACCACCTTGCTTCTCCATTCTTGGAGTGTTCTCCAGCATCAACAGTGGGAAAATGTTCTAAATGTTATTCCCCCACATCAAAAGATACCATGTTACTCTTTTTTTCTAAGTAACAAAAATGTCCCTAACCTTCACACAGAGAAATCAAAAGGAATTCTGTGCCTGAAAAATAAATAGATCTGCATTACCAGTGTACTAGATTGAAACTCCTATGGTATGAGGGACAGAGAAAAGTCTGAGGAAGAACAAACTGTGTGTATTCAGAGTGGAAATCAATTTTTTTCAGAACAAAAATGTTTGTGAAATATTGGCACTTGCAGTTCTCTGAGTGACTCAGACTTCAGTGGAAGTGCTGCTGCCCTGTCTGCAACAGCAGGTGCTTTCAAGGATCTACAAACTCCAGCACTTCATCAATCAATAAGGAAAGATTTCATTTTCCCAGCTGACTAGGGAAAAATATGTATAGATACTCCAAAGGTTTACACAGCTTGCTTTTTAACTCTACAGAACTTTTTACTAAATGACAAGATTTTTCTAAAAAAATTCCCCATTGAGGGAAGATGACAATCATCCTGCCTTTGAGGAAAGGGACTGTTGGGTGCCTGCAAGACAGGACAGCTGGATTTGTCTTGTGAAATGAAGAAAACATTGAAATATCTGGAAATAAGAAGTTTAATCATCATAACTCCTAGAGAAGTAAGTGTTTTGCTCCAGATTTTCCTGGCATTTTCAAAAGGCAAGTAGATTAATGACTTTACATGGACAGAGGGTCTTTGAGAAGATCCTTCAGTCCTCTAATTAGAGCAGGTTACAATCATAGTACCGAACCCTTGCCTTACACACCTTTTACTCAACTGAATTAATTCTCTTTTCCATCTTACCAGGACCCTCTCACTGTCACTCTCAAATCTCTGTCGTTTCTAATGTTTGAGGTGAACAATGTTATTCCCAGAGTAAGCACAGCTGTATCTTCAGTTTCATTAAGTATCTAAATTATTTTATTTTAGCCTTACCTTGACAACTTTGTACCTGTCCAGAAGACGACAGAGCATCCTTGCTTCCAGCTTCCCCACATTCATAGCCAGGCGAATTTCTGCCTGAGAAATGCCTTTGGTTCCTCTACTTTCAACTGTTGCAGAAAGGAAAACAGAAAAATATCTCAGGGAAATAACCTGACTGAATTTTATATATATATTTTTTTCTACATATATTAATATTTCCCAAACAGCAGTAACTGCCAGAATATTAAATTTAAGATTCCCCACTAACTAAAGACATTTTTACGCACACATAAAATATTCAGCCAAATACTGTCATAAACCACAATTTTACATGAAGCAGTACCCAGCAGAATGAGGTATGGAGGTGACAGATTCAAATTAGAAGCACAGATGATTTTTTTTCCCCTGGCAGCTTTCCACACTTAGATATTAATTTCTCCATTTGGAAAGGAAAAGAGATAGGGAGAATAAGGAATGCTGTTTTCTTCCTCTTTTCTCATCCCATCACAACCTCCAGTTTCTGCTGGCTGGTATTGAAGAGTTGCTAAGCTCCCAGGAAGGGCTAACAGGTGGCAGCACCTCCAGTCTGATATGGACATAAAGCTCATTTTGCTATGAAAAACTGACACTTTCTGATACAAAAGCAACCAGAATGTAAAAACACCTGCAGTATACACATTTCTTTTATACTACAAGGAGTAAGAAGGTAATGGGAAAAGTCTTCAGATGTCTTACATCACCTACTTAGCTGATAAGCCTGGGTGAGCATATCCCTTTCACAAACAATATCCACAGGCTGGACAACTTTGGTGATGATCTCTTCATCATCATCATGATAATCTTCCATTTTCTTCCGAAATTCCTTCAGCAGTTTGAGGCAACGGACCATGACATCAGTCCCTGCAAAAAATGAGTGTTAGTAACACTTCCTAAAAAAGTGCAGGGGGTGTGCACAGGTTTAAACACTTCTTTCAGCAACATGAAGAAGTAGCAGTGCAATAGGGAACAAATGACTAAGGACAACTGGGTATTTCTAGGAAAGGTCTGCAACAGCTTTTCCCTTTGTATGAATCTGGCAATCAGCTGAATTTTTGAGGTGCTCCAAATCTTCACATCTGTGCCAGTGCTAGGACTGCCCAGTAGGAGAAACTTGAATTCAGCATGAATAAATGGATTGAGTGCTGATCCCCAGAATCACACCTGGAGAACACATATTTGACTGGGAGATCACTCGCTGGGTATAAACCCATTCCTTTTTACAAGGACAGAACACACTGCTGCCCACCAGCCACAAGATTCTTGTAGATGATTTAATTCCACATCCTAGCATGCTACAGTCCATCAGCTGTGCTATGCTAACTCTCCACTCACTGGGCCCTTCCAGTAAAGGGTAGAGTGAGGACAGATGCAGGAGAGCTGAGATCCTGCTCCGTGGTAAAGGATGGTAAAGGATGCTCTCCTCAGTGTCACTGAGCTCCTGCTGCACCACTTCAGAGCAGTGGTAACTAGAACTGGGTCACTGGACACTGCCACCTTAGCAAGTTGCAGTGATTCAGCAGCTGCTGCAGCAGCAGCCAGTTCATCCTGCAGCAGTGGGGAGAACACCTCCAGCCATCCCTGCTCCTCTGCTACAGAATGCTGCGAAAATGGCAGGTTAAGGCTTTAGTTGAAATCACCAAGGTTTCAGCTGATGAATTTTATCTTGTGTTTATATATCTGAGCAGTTACTCATGTGCAACTGACACAAAGTTAACCCACAGTCACTGGACCATGTGACTGTGCTCCAGGCCAGATGATTTCATTATTTTCCCTTGAGCTGAATCCTTTCCCCAGGATGCCGCTTAGGATTTAAGTGCTGACATTTTGGTAGGGTTGCAAGCACTGTTATTATATCCTTTGTATTTCTACAGCCCATTAATTTCCACTGGAAGCAGTATTTGAAAAAACAAACAAAAAAAAACCCCCACAATAAAAAAAAAATCTCCCAAAACAAACCAATTCCTTTTACTTTAGCTCCTGCTGCCCGACAATGTTCTTCCCATAGCAGATGCTCTGGCTTCATCCTCAGTGCATCCCACATATTTCTATCTTCTTTCCTGTATAACTCCAGAGATTAAACTATCTTGATCTCTGCTGAAAATCAGCTATTATTAATTCATCCTCCTTTAATACCTAGTATTTTTACGGCATTTTTGTGGATTTTCAGCTTTTACATCTGTAGGATAGAATTATCATTCAAGTGAAAGATTCACCCAGTGGCATTTTCACAACAAACTTAAGCAGTAAATGCAGCTGCTGTTCTGCCAGTCTCAGACAGAGCATGAAACACCACTGCCTTGGGGGCTGCCACCAAGTTTATAACTGGACTTGTATGTTGTTGTCTTCTAAGTAAATACCTTAATTGGAAGTTAAATGTTTTTACCACTGCCTGTTAACTGTCTTTTAGGCATGCTGTCTAGTCTTTTGGGTTTTATTTCCAAGTGTTTGCAGCTCATTAGAACATCCCTGAAACACCTGGGTCATTTCTCTCTCAGCCATGCTTGATGCTGTACCTATTTTTGGCCTCTGCTTCTCTTTGTTCAGAATACGCTTTCCCTGCAGAGAATTTCCTTTCCCTGGACTTAAAAGATTTGAAGGAATTTGTCTTATCAAGAGCCTTAATCCAACTCCATGTAATTGGCACTATTTTTTGCCTTCTGGAGTTTTTCATGGTTTTATTGGCTCTTTCACTTGCTCCTTTAAGATCACTCCTATTCACAACGATTATACAATTTACAATGCTTAGCTCATATCAGACTTACTATTTTTTCTCACAAACAGTTCATTACATCTCTAAAATGACACTGTTCATCTTTCAGAACTATTTTCTGTGTAACCTTGCAAATCTGCTTCTTAGGATTTTCTGTGATTAAGGATTTGGTTTAGATTTCTTTCAGGAATTGCACTAATTCCACTGGTGGTACTACCTTCCCTCATATTTTCCATTATTATTTCTTGTAGTTTTTTCCCCTGGGCAAGTTTTATCTGTAGCTTTTTCTGAGAACAGTTGCTTTCTTTTGTTCTCTTCCCTCATGCAGTTCTGCTCTTCTTTGTTTGGAAGTTATCAGCAGTTCTTGTGAACCAATTAAATTGGAATTCAAAGCTGGTTATACATTAAACCATCCCTCAGCAGGCTTTTTTGGATAGCAGTTTTTGGGTATCTCACTTACCTCAATGCTGATATCAACTCAGCATGGTGAGAGATGGTGAGAGCTAATAATGCCAAGGGTGTGGGTTTGATCCCTGTACAGACCATTCACTTAAGACTTGGACTCAATGATCCTTGGAGGTCCCTTCAAACTCAGAATATTCTGTGTTCTGTGAATTCCAAGTGCTGCAAGACCTTACTTCCATAATTTGATAGGAAACTTTTCAGAGAAACCTTGCATTCTCATGACTTTCAGGAAAAGTCATAACCAAGAATGGCCTGATTTTTAACTTATTTCATAATGATCCTTCTTTTCAATACAACTTTTTGTATTTTTTTGCTGAGTTTATTGACTTTGACTTATATAACTTCAACCTGAAAGGTCAGCAGACTGCTTTGTTCCTACTCTGTATTGGCTTGAGCAGTCTTACCAGGTCCCAAGACCTCAGCTTACACTGATATCCAACAAACTTGGTGGCATTCACTCCTTAAAAATCTGTAACAAATGCTTAATTCAAGTGGGCTGCAGCATTTTAACTTCAGTAACACATTTATCTACATAATTGCATGGACAGACTTTTTACTTACACCTCTTTTAATTTAAGATATGAAGCTCATATGGCATCAATGTAATCACACAAAAAACCAGCAAAACCATTGTTCCAGTCACCTTTCTTTGTCTTGTAGGGTCCTCCATTGGGGTTTATGTCTTGCAAGGGGACAGACACGACCTTGGCCAGGCCAGCATTCATCATGTACTGATAGAGACGTTTGAAGGTTCTCTCACAAAGGCCCTGATGCAAAGAGAAATGGCAAAAGTCGCTGCAGCCCAAAAGCTTCACCTGCTGCTGACTGTTATCAAAGGCATTCTACCACCTGTTCTTACAACACAGTATTTTGGGGTAGGATATCCATAAGAAACTTAAAAGCCTTAATGAAAGAAACTGAAAATTAGTGCAGACAGTGGGCAGAGCCTGAGATGTTCCTGAGTGTGTTGTATCCTTCCAACTCTGCCACACACACAAACAGCAGCATTGGAAAAGTAAGAACTGCACAATGACATCCACTGACAAAACATTTCTGAAGCTGTGGCTGGAACAGAATTCCTTCCCTATGACAAACACCAACAGCAATTTGATCTGGTAGGTTTTTGAGATCCTTCTTTTGATATCTTACCCCAGAATTTTGTGCAACTTTAGAAGCAGGTAGTATGAATGAGGGCCTTTGATACTCATTCTCTAGGTTCTACTGAATGAGAATTTGAAAAGAGGAATGAATCTCACCAATTCTTCCCTCAAGTTTCCTAGTGTTTCCATCTGGTTTGAACGAGCACTTAGCATACTTGAGAGCTTCTCCATCAGAATATCATATTTGCTCCTCCTAACCAAGAAAGAGAATTATTTTACATGTAAGTATGCATATAACTTCATAAACATGAGTTGTAGCTTTAGAAACTGTCAGTCAGTAGAGAAAGTATGCTAAGTGTTCTCAGATTCGTTTAGGAATTCTAGTTTTCTTTTCCTCCTGTGAATAGCACATGAGATAATTTGTCTCTAAGAAAAGACCTCAAATGAGGCAACAATGACTAAGCCCAAGCTGTTACTTCACTGGCAACCCACAGAAGCACAAGTTCTAATCATAAACAAGATAGAAAAACAAAACAAGGAATCTACTAGAAATGTGTTTAAGTGAAAACAGTCCAAATTAACTGAATGATTAGTGCTACAAAAAGAAGAGTTATGTTTATGTAGGCAGGTGACAGGCACTAGAAGAGCCCGTTGTTTACAGCTCCGAGACAAGTTTTAAAGTGTCCGACATTTGGAAGAGAAGTTAATAAAGAAATTGAAAAGAGTCAATTCCAGGAAACTTTGATGGTTCTGTGACAACAGAACAATCCCTCATCATTGTAAAAGGTCAAAGGGTACCCAGGAGACCCTTAAACCATACCTATCAACGTGGAAGCGAGTCAGAAGTAGCAGGATTGAGTGCTGCTGTGCTCCACTTGGCAGTCGGATGACGTGGGACTGCATCGTTATCAGACCACTTCTATCCAATACTCTCCTGTGATAATGAAGTTTTCCAGCATCCACTCTAAAGAAAAGATGGCAAGGTATCTATGGGAATAGGACTTCTGCAAACAAATTCTAATTATCCAGTACTCAGAACACTTTACCTATATTACCTATGGCCGTAGTGACACATGGCAATTTTCAAAGTGACACCTTGAAGTTAGAAGGTGCCACAATTAAGAAAACCTGTGAAATTAATTTTCATAGTTAATCCAATTAAACAGAGAAATACCTCTGATTTTAACCTAGAGCCTTTATACACAGAGTATCATGACATGGGTTGATGAGGCAGTTGAATCAGCATTGTATCCCCATGCCCTCCTTTCCCGTCCTCTCTTTATAACTCGTGGCTATGCTGCAGTCACTGCCCTCCTTGTAACAGCTCTGGTATTCATCTCCCTCCTTAGTGAGCTGACTTGGGCCACCAAACTGACAGAAAAGCATCCATTAAAGTTTTCCTCTCTGTCCCCATCATCTTAGTTACCTACAAGAGCTTCCTAAGTGGCAAAAAACCAATGCCAGGTGGTGTGCAAGCTACAACCCATTTATGTCCTAAAAGCAGTGAATCCTTAGAGCAATGCTGATGTTCTCCAGAACTTCAGAACACATCCAGAAGTTCCTAAGAAGGTGTGTAATGCTCCTCCATCAGCAAAATACATGGTCTAGTTTGGGAGCTGGTAACTCAGGCTCCCACTCAATGGAGGAGATGTCATACAGGCAGATGCTGCAGACAAAAGGCAGCCATCCAAGAATCCCTTCAGAACTCATGCAAGATACTTGGTCAGCAATTTAGAAAAGGAAATTAAAATCATTTTTCCATCTCAAATTTGAAGAAAAAGTTATTTAGAAAAAGCAAGAACTTCCACAAATTTGAAACCTGTGTATTGACCCACCAGACAAATTTTTGGCTCTCAGAAAATATCAGGAAGGATAACAAACTCAAGGATAAGACAAGTTCTAGCAAACAGGCTCCCAGAACTAAGTACTCCTGGCAGTAAGGATGAAACACTACAGATGAGAGTTCAAATCAATACACAGGAATATTTAAAAACAACTTTGGATTTCATTCACAGAGCAAGATACAAACTTACTTGAAAGCCCCACTGTGAAGGTCCCTCTGAAGCTCTCCCTGCCACCGAGCTCGGCCCAAACGCTCCAGAATGCAGTAGGAAAAGTCAGGGAGTTTCAAGTCAGGGTCCCCCTCCCAGCCTATTAAGGCTCTGTAACGCTGCTCTTGGGAAGCAACAATGACTAATTTCTCTCCCCATCTAAGAAACAGAAGGAAAAGTAATGTATTGTTATTGGCTCCATAAAGACAGAGAGATCAATCCCTTTCTCTCCACAAATACCATTCTTGACATAATCTGTACAAACTGAGCAAGGACTAAATTTCAAAACTTAGAAATATTTTAGTGGCAGATATAAGGATTTCACTCACTTTTCAACAGCTTCTTTGTAAGTATAACAAGGCTGCAAATCTTTCTTCCTTATTTGATCAGTGATATCTACTCTCTCTTTAAAATATTGGCAGGAACCTTGTATGCCATCTTTGTTATCCAAAATCATGTGGACAGGATAAATATCATCTGAAGAAACAGGATCTCTTTTGGATTCCAATATTCCTGTTTCAAGGTCTATTTCTTCATATCTGAAATAAAAGCAAAGAGCCAACATTTAACCAAGCAAGGAGAAATACAAGATTGTCATAAACAATGCTGATACCTCTAAGAAGTATCTTGGAAAAATGAAGCTCCTTTGAAACCTCCAAACTGGAAAAACACAAGGAGCAGAGCTGCACTCCTCAAGCATGACCAAACCTTTTCAGCATGCAGGAGACAGAAGGAGGGAAATGCATTATTTAATCTTTGAAAGGTCAAGCATATGGTGAGAGTAAGAAAAGTAGTGGGAATACGAGAAACATGTAGTTCACAGGTACTTCCACCCTGCTGAACCAGGACATATAAAATCTGCCTGTACCTAAGCAGCAAGCAGTCATTTGAACAAAAATCAAGTCAGGACGCACATAAAATTATCCTAAATCATAGAATCATCAAAATTGGAAGACACTTGTAAGATTATCCAGCCATCCACCAGCACTACCACTGTGACCCTAAACCCCATCACCTAGCGCCAGGTCTTAAACCCCTCCATGCATGGTGCCTCCACCACCTCCCTGGGCAGCCTGTTCCAATGCCTGACCCCCCGAACAGTGAAAATTCTTTTTATAATATCTAAACAGCAGCTCAGAGCCACCCTCGGCCCTGCCTGCTGCCACCGGCCACCAAAGTGCTGCTGCAGAAAAGCCGGGGCGAGAAGGGGCAGCCCGGCAACCGGGCCGGGTTTAGCCGGCAGTGAGCCCGGGTTTAGCCGGCAGTGAGCCCGGGTTTAGCCGGCAATGAGCCCCAGTTTAGCCGGCAATGAGTCCAGGTTTAGCCGGCAGTGAGCCCGGGTTTAGCCGGCAGTGAGCCCGAGTTTAGCCGGCAATGAGCCCGGGTTTAGCCGGCAGTGAGCCCGGGTTTAGCCGGCAGTGAGCCCGGGTTTAGCCGGCAGTGAGCCCGGGTTTAGCCGGCGACCAAGCCCATGTTTCGCCCAGCAACCAGGCCCGGGTTCCCCGGCGGAAAGGGGCCTGTGCCGCCCCCGGTCGCTGCCCTCACCGGTCGTGCAGGCGGAGCGGCGGGCGCGGCCGGGGCAGGAGGTAGAAGCGCACGTCGGGCTGGGCGCTGAGCGCGGCCCAGAGCAGCTGCTGCGTGTCGGGCTCCAGCGGCAGCGGGAAGGGCGGCGAGCGGGCGGCCAGGCGGTGCCAGAGCGCGGCCGCGGTGATGCCGTCCAGCCCCTCCAGGGCCACCTCGTCCAGCAGCGCCCAGAGCGGCTCCATCGCCTCCATCCCTCGCCGCCGCTTCCGGGCCCGCGGCGCGCAGGAACTGACGGCGGCGGCGGCGCGACCGTCGCCAGGGAGACCGAGCAACAGGCCCGGCCCGTGCCGTGCCGCGACGCCGGGGGTTGTGTCTGCCCGGGGCCGCGTCCTGGGTCAGTGTCTGCCCGGGGGCCGTGTCCGGAGTCAGTGTCTGCCCGGGGGCCGTGTCCGGAGTCAGTGTCTGCCCGGGGGTTGTGTCCGGGGTCCGTGTCCGGGGACTCTGCCCCGGGATCTCCGCCCGTCCGCGGTCTCTTTCCCTGGTCCGTATCCGTCCGGGAGCTCTGCCCGGGGGCTCTGTCCAGGGTCCCTGTTCGTCCGGGAGCTCTGTCCGGGGTCATTGTCCGCTGGGGGCTCTGTCCGGGCGTTCTCTGCGGGGTCCGTGTCCATGTGGGGCCTCTGTCCCGGCTCCGTGTCCGGCCTGGGGTTGTGCCCGGGGCTCCTCCGCGCTTCCCCCGTGCCTCGGGCCGGGGCCGGGCTCTGGCAGAGCTGCCCTGCGGTCGGTAAGACACAAAACACGGGGTTCTCTCTTTGGTACAGAGCTCAACGAAACGTGCTGGTGGCACATTTAAACTTCTGAGAGTGTAAGAGCGCACCCCGGCACAACTTAGCAGCTGCGGCTTGGCGAGGATTGCTGGCAAAACTCAGATTTCCTGAATGGCAAGCCAGGTAAAATCTTTAATTAAACACTTTATAGATATATGGCCTCTGCAGTGAATAAGCTGTAGGATAAACTGACCTAACGAATAGTAGCAGCTCAGAGAATTCCTTCCACAGCTGGGCTTTGGGCACAGCCCTTCAGCTGTGCCCCAGGGTTGTCTTGCTTGCCAGGTCTGGAATTATAAACTTGTTATAGCATATGCCTTCCACTTTTAGTGTTTTTTGGTTTTTCAGTAGATTGTGAAGGGTTCTGAAAAATAAGTAAAACAACTACTGTTCCCTCTGTTCTTCAGGAGCTTTATTTACAGGTCTGACAGCTTTATGCGTGGTTGAAGGAGGAATGTTTTTCAGTTTATAGCCTTCTCATCTATTGAGGGTGCAAAACCAGTGGTACTCCATATAAATCATTCAGTGTGACCATTATATTCTCATTTCAGGTTTATGTTAAGACATGGTGACTGACTTTGATGAAAAACATGACGAATATTTAATATCCCTTCAGCAGAGAAACCGGTAAGATTCGCATTTGTTACCACTTTGGGTGTGAAATATTTGCTGTACTGTATCAAATATCAGCAGCTGTGATGCAAAGTCTGACTTGCTGTGCCTTAAAACATGCAGGTGTTTCTCTCTTTTTCCCTTTGTTTGCTAAAAATTCTTATTTCCAAAGGAGATCACAATGTTTCTTCAGCATTTAAAATATAAATACATTTATTAATAAAATAGTTACTTTTTCTACGGCTGACAGGGAAGATTTTTGTTTATAGAGCAAGAGCTTGTAGATTCAGAAGTAACTGGCAGCTCATGCTGTGTGAGGACGTAGTTATGAGGCACAGTTGTTATGTTGTCAGAAGTACAGAAAAGTGGGAAATAAGGACGTCCAGGTTGCCTTTGCAAACTCCAGTGTCTTTCAGACAAGTTTCAAACATTTTTTTTCCTCTTTGTTCATGTGTTGCTGTCACTATATCCTGGACAGATGAATTTTGTAGCTTCATTTGGAGGAGTCTACGGAACTTTCTTGCTGGATTCCTTCCTTTACCACAAGCCATAAAGTTTCTAATCAAATTCGATAACAAACTGGTTTGGTAAAAAGACCTTGAAGGCCACAATTATGTTAAAAGACCAGCCAATTTTTGTGACCACAGGTTTCTTTTCTATATAGTATCCTAAAGCAGTTTTAGAAAGGGATAAAGCCAGTTTATTTACTGGTTAAACCAACTTGCATCCTTGGTATCAGAGCTCTAATCCTGACTGCTGGGGACATTCTCTTGGGAAAAGGTGACTTCACCACACAGACATGTGGGGGACATTGGCTTGTGGATTGATCCGTGCTGGAGTCAGAGGGAAACCAGGTGGTGCAGGAGAGTGCACAAATTGTCACCCATGTGACGCCGACCTCCTGGCCTCCATGTCACCTCTCCAAAGGAATTAGCATGGACTGGGTATAACCCATGGTGAAAGGAGAGAAGATGAGAGTTGGAAGAGGGAGAGGAGCTGTTTCACTGAAGCTGAGCCCATGGAAGGGTATTATCTTGATATTATTTTAACCAGCCTTTAGTTTTCTGGTATCTCTGACTGCAGTATTGGCTGGAGGCTTTCCACCTCCAGTTTCAAAACACAAATCATCGTTTTTTATTCTTGAAAAGAGTTCAACAATTTTTAAGCTTTTTGAAATTCTAAGTGAAATTCCTTAAAATTCTTAAGAAGAAAGGTTAAATATGCAAAATACCAAATGGAGAAAATAATGTGAAATAAGAAATAACATGGAAAAAAAATCTCAGAAAGGAAAAGCCTGGTTAATCTGCCACAGTGTGTGGGTGCTCATACACACATTGCAGAACAGGAACAGATCCTGGCAGGTGTATTCTGAAAGGGTTACTTGAACTGGGAACATATTTTTCAGGTTTGTGACATGGTGTGTTGTTGTATTTATTGCTGATCTGACCATCTGTGCATGTGCTGTGCAGGGATGAATTATTGTCCTTTCTCCTTCAGGCTGCAGGAACGGTTAAAAAAAAAAGATCCCGTGCAAATCAAACTGGAGCAGTTGGAAAAAGGATTTTCTCTGTATGTGAATGGAGCTAACTCAGAGCTGAGGAAGTACCGCAGGAAAATCACCCCACACAGCTTCCTGAAAAACAGGCCCAAACCCACCAGGACAAAGGGTGAGTGCCATGGGAGCCTGGCAGAGGCTGCACCAGAGCTGGGACTCCCTCAGGGAGGTCACTGGCCAGGCTGTGATCCAGGGGCAGCACCACTGGAGCTTGGTGGGATGAAATTCCCTGGAAACCGGAGTGCTTAAGCTGGTTGTGTGTAAGGAATGGTCTCTGCAACACCCTATCACTTGATCCGTCATTAATTCCAGCATTTAACTTTCCTGTCTCTTCATTGTTTAAACAGCTCTAACTAAAAGTAGAAGATTAGAAGTGTATATAAATTGTCAGTGGAAAATTATGATATACCTTTGACACATAACACTATTAAGAGGATTTAAGATCTGATGGACTTCAGTGTTATCCAAGTCTGGTGTCCTGAGGACAAATGACATCTGATGACATAGGCCGTAATCAAATTATATCCAGTAATAGCTTCATTAAGCTCATAAATTACATTTAAGCTATAATAGTTGTCTTAAAAAGACAGCTAATCTTTATTTAAATATTTGAAGTAAAGAAAATCGACCGTTTTTTCCTAGTGATTAGCTGGCTTTATGGAAAAATGGGTATTTTGTTTCTAATTTAAGTCTGTCATCGAGAGCAGTGCAGTGACAGGAATAATTTTGCATGCATGAAAGTATAAAGCATGAGCTTACTGGCCTTCTAATCTATTTAGCATAATGAAAAGAAAGTTGATTTTACTGAATCCCTGTGTAAAGCAGTTTATCAGCCTTAGTCAGTTATGTTCACACTTGCTGCAACCTATCTCACTGTGTTTTTTAATGTGTGATAACCTGCTTAAGCTTCATTTTCACCTAAAAATGAAGACAAAGAGTTAAAAAAAGTTACCTGGTATGATAATTCATTGATTCAAAGTTCATTAATCTCAACAATACTGGAAACTAACTTTTCCTTTAATAACTGTTCCAAACATGGCTCTAACTTAATCTCTTTCATTTGTTTTCCTGCTACACTGGGCACACACTACTCGTTTTCAGGCTGAGGTGTGTTCAGCTTAGCTGTCTGCTGTATAATTTCCTGCAGGTTGTATGGGATAGTGATGAGGAATCAGCTTGTCACCTGGTTGCACTGTTCTCTGTGAAAATGAAACCTTGTGTGTAATGATGCAAAAATGTTCATGTTCTTCGGTTCTGGGAAATGGTGGAAATTGGGTGCTCTGTCATACAGGGCTGATACACCTTCAGGTAGCTAAAGAGGGTGTAAATCACCGTCTTGGACTTTTTGCTCCAAAAATTGTGAAGGGATATTGTGGCAGCAGCTCTAGTGGAACTCTGTCAAGAGAAATTTCATCTTAAAGATCTTAGATTATGTCTAAGCTTAACTAAAATTCTTTATTTTTATGGTCCCTTAATGCCTTTTGGTTCAGTCAGGGTAGGATACATGTCTTGTGAATCTCTAAAGACTTCAGTTGCAGTCTCTGTTCCTTTCCTCAACTTCATCAATTGGAGACTGTAGCACCATCTCTGCAGAAGACTACTCAGTGTTTTGCTGTTTCTTAACTCTCCAGTGGTGTTGTTTTAAACACATGAAGCTGCAGTGAAAGATACCAACTGAACCAACATCCTGTTATTTTTCCTCTTCCGTTTGGTTTTGCTGCTGGAGTCCAGAATGGGAGTCACTGCTGGTCTGTATGAGCTTCTTGCCTGGGGGTTCTACCTTAGCAATTCTGTGGTCTCTTTCATTTCTAGGCATTTCTTCTCAATGATTGAATATGATTTTACTTACAGAAATGATTCCTAGCTGAGATACAGCACTGAGTTTTCTTCCCTATCCATCTCCCATGAGAGTTATTGCATCATTTATTACTTCTAAAGCATCCATCTGTAGGATTAGTCTTCATTGAAAGATTAGGAGTGGGTGATACTTAATAATCCAGAATGGGCATAAATCCCTCTTTCTGGTTCCTGAAAGTGTCATCATAAATCTATTTGTCAGGACTATTTTCTTTGTGTTCCCTTGGAGTAATTACTGATAATAGTGATTGATAAAGTTTCTATGCTTAGGATTGGTAATGAATTAAAGTAAATGATGGGTTGTAGGGTAGTGAAGCTGGGCTCTAGGTGTGCTGTCATTTCTTTGGGTCTATAACCCACACCTAGTTTCACAGCTATGTTTGTTGTTCCAGTCAATGTCTGTGTGGTCACAAATACGTGATTTGAGGGTAGTGTGGGCTCTCCTTGCATTAGGACTAATATTTGAGGATGTACTTCTCAGTCCTTCCCTACTCAAATAGGCACTGACAGCTCAAGTCTCTGAGGGAATGACACCAGTGGACCTGTTCTGTGTGCCCAAGTGGGTACTGGTTGGTATTCACATCCCATCCATCCCATGGGAAGGATATTTTTGTTCCAAAGTAATGTTGGTTGCACAGATGACTCGGTCAGCTGTATCAGCCTCTGCCTGGGATTTGAATTACCATTTTTCCTGGCTTAGAGAGACCTGGTCACATGAATCCATCACTGAGTAATGGAATTGTGGAATTGGGAAGGACCTTAAAGCTCATCTTGCTCTATCCCCTGCCATGGGCAGGGACACGTTCCACTATCCCAGGTTGCTCCAAGCCCCGTCCAACTTGGCCTGGAACACTTCCAGGGATCCAGGGGCAGCCACAGCTTCTCTGGGCACCCTGTACCAGGGCCTCATCACCCTCACAGGGAACAGTTTTTTTCTAATATCTAGTCTAACTCTACTCTCTGTCAGTGTGAAGCCATTCCCCCTTGTCCTGTCACCCATGACTTTTAGAGTCTCTTCAGACACTCAAGCAATTCTGAGGATGAAGCACTCAGCAGTGGTAGCATGAGTCCTGCCATCTCCCCCTTTCCTGCTTACATCTGCAGCACACATGAGGGACTTCTGGGCAGTTGCTTTGCAGAGATGGATTCTCAGAGAGTGGAAGGGAAAGGTGCTTCCAGTTCTCTCCCAAAGCACTGACTGAATCCTGCCATGCTTCTCACAGTGTAAGCTCAAGACAGTTCACTCTCAGTGCCAGAAGAGCCTGTAGCAATCAGCCCCAATCCTAATGACTCAAAGGATTTCTGGTGTTACTTGGGAATAGCCTACTGGAGTAGCAGGAACCCTAGTTGGAAGGGCTGTTTCTGTTTCTTGGAGCAGTCCATTCCTTTTCCCCTCTGAGTTTAGTCCTGTTTTGGGCCTATGAGACAGAGAGATACTTTGTGCTGGAGCAATACAACAACATCCTGTTGCTGCTCTGTAATGTTGTGATCACTCCAAATGGACATAAGCAAACACTGTTCCCCCAGGATGGTCCTACCCCAGGCCTGTTCCCTCCTGTCTGCTTGGAGCAGCTTTTATGCAGTTTCCTGGTGAACCAGATTGCCCAAGGGCCTACAGCTAAAATGAATCTTTGATGTTTTCCCACAGTTAAAACTTGTCATATCAATTCTCTGAACAGGTCACTGCACAGGTGCATGGAGGGTTGTCCAACCCCCAAAGAAGAAAATGTGGTATTGAGAGCTGTAATGAGCAACCTGATTTAATTCTGAAGTAAGCCCTGCTTTAAGTGGAAAGCTAGACTTGGTGACCCCAGAGGTTCCTTCCAAATTAAATCTTTCTGTGATTCTGTGACCTTTGTAGGACAATTGCTTCTTTTATTGGTAGTGCCAGTTCCTGCAGCCTTAGGGTGACCATTAAATTATGGCTTAAAGAAAAAAGGTTTTGCATCAGCTGTTTTTCTCCACTGAGAAGAAATGGAAGCTGTAAATCTGTCTTGGCCATAGGAAATGAGATGCCTTTATTTAGGATGCTACTGAGAGTGTTGATGTTGCCCTTGTTCCATTGAGGACACTGATGTGACCTGCAAGTTTGTTTGTCTCTCTCAGTCAAAGCATCTTCTCAAAATCCATTGTTCCACTCTAAGTTGGGGCCATTGCCAGCACAGGGACCCTTAGTTCTCCTTGACCATACAGAGATTTTTTGCAGAAGTTCCTGAACTAACTCTTCCTTGTCTTAGAAATGAAGGCTAATGGTTGTTTGTTCTTAATTTATGGCTTATACATGAAGAATCCTCTGCACAGTATGTTAAATACCTAATAGATTCTGTTTAATCTGCTAATACCTTATGTTTCCTTAATTTTGAGAATAAATACACACAATTCCTTTGTAAACCCAGCATATCACCTGTTGTTCACCAGAACCCCGTCTGTCAGTCTGCCTTTGGTAGTTGGGTTCTGGGCTCAGTTGGCTTCCTAAGAGAGGTTACTTTCTACCCAGCTGGGGGTCAGGATGATGTGCACCCCTGTTCTAGAATGTATTTCTGTATTTTTGTAGCAAAAAAGGTGGGGCTTCCCCTACTGTTAAGCTATTGTATCTTAAAAGAGTTTATTCTCTTAAAAACACTTGATGATAACTGCCCCTGAAGAGGTTCAAAACTCCTGCAGCTAGAACTGGCCAGGATCTGATGTTGGATGTCTTTGCAGTTGTTGATTCCATTCACGTGCCAGATCCACTCTTCTGTCCTCAGTTGGGGGGAAAACAAAAACCCACAAACCCACGAAGTAAGGTGTATGTTTATTGTCTAATATCGTGTTTCTGCTTTCTGTCTCCTGTCTTCTAATTCTTGTGTGCCCCTGGGGAAGAAGCAGCTCAGCTAGAAGAGAGTGGCTTGCCAGAACACAGCACTCAGACTGCCCCAGACAAGATACAACGCAGGAATTGGCTTCAGGTATGGGGCAGGTGGAAGAAATGGGGCTTTGAACTAATTCTTAGGTTGAAAATAGGGGAAATTGGTTGCAAGTGGTACAGAGTGGGCAGCTGGGACTCTCATAGAGACTGAGTGGCTTGGTCTGGACACTGACAACATGAAATGCTACCCTGCCCGGATTTTTGTCTGCTTGGAAGCCTAAAGAGGCAAATCTCATTGAAAGGGTTTGGTTTCAGTGACATTCATCACAGAAACTTTTGTAGCCTGGACATGATTGGCTCAGTGTGTCCTCCAGCAGAGTAGCTGCTGCTGGATATCTCTGATGGCACCCTAAGGAATTTTTCTAGTGCAAAGGATGGAGAAACTAATTTTGGAGAGACATCCCTGGCTGTTACTGCTGTTCTCTGCAGTTCTTCACCCTGCAATAGGATTGAGGGACAAAGAAATGTAATTTGCATAATTTGAGTTGTAATTTGTGAGAAATTCTTGTAGATCATAAGAGAGGGAAATGCATATAGGTAATAAAAATATCCTATCTATAAGAAATTTGGAGCTATCAGCTACATAGTTATTGCTTCACCGGAGAAACCTCAGAAGAGAAACCCATTTTCTTTTGGCCTAAAGAAGGATCTGAGTTAACCTTTCAAGGACTTAATTAAAAGAGTAAATGTGAATTCAGAACAATGGAGACATGTCACCTAAGTAATTACTTGATTAGCCATTGGCCTGGCTGGATGTCCAGTCTGTGCTTGAGTGATTGGATCAGAGGTCTGTGCCAGTGTGGATCAAGTGTTTGTGCTAAGCAGGTTTTCTTTTCTTTCAGAAAATACTGCACATTGAAGCTTTAAGGCTGCATTACTCTATTTACCACCTTTACTGCTTAGCTGAGTTCATTTTCTCAGCTGCTGTTTCTCCCAGTAGATCTCTGCTTACATTACGGCCTGTCAGGACTTCTTTGCTAAATTTGCCAGATGTGTGGCTCTGTACTAAAACCTGGTTGCTACTTGGGCCTAGCTTAGGATGATTCCTTAAGTCTTTTGTCCAGCTGGATGGAAGGATAGGAGTTATCGTGTCCTAATGAACAACTGGAATTATTAAGCTAAGGAAAAGTGCAACCACAGACTGAGAAGGAGGTCGTGCCTCAATAGCAGTTTCCTTTGCCAGTGATTTTCCATGTGGAGTTTTTTTGGATAACGAGAGGACCCAGCAATTCCTGGCCAAACCTGTCAAACTTGGGCTGTGCTAAGGGATGCTGTGAGGGGGAAAGATAGACTTACTGAAAGAATTCACCCAAGTTGTCTTAGGATATTCTCTCTGGGACATCTCTGCCCCTGGCACTTGGAAAATGCTAGAGGAGTGTATGAACAACAGAGAGCAAGGTTTAATATCACTGCCCACTCTGGGCACAGCAGCAGCAGCAGGTGGGGAGTTTGACCAGGGCTGTTAAACCATACCTCAAGGGCCCAAGGTGAGCTCAGGGAGGACAGAAACCTTCTCTGGAACAGAGGGGAAAAGCAGTTCTTGATCATGGAATTGTTATATAAAGTGTGACGGTTACTCCTTTTGTACCACTGATATGCAGCAGAAATCTGATTCCTTTGAATGCTTCTGTTGACAGAAAACTGTGGCGATCAAAACAGAAAGGGGGGATAAACTCTACATTAAACCATCTCTGGAGTACTCTGACGATTTTGAACCTTATGAAAGCTTGAGTGTGCAGAGCAGCAGTGATGATGGTGATGCTCCTCTCTCCCAGGTACAATTGGCAGTTGCCTTCTCTTCATGGCAGTATTGTTTGAAATGTGAACCCAGGTATCAGCCTCAGCTGGAGCATCCAAACCCAGTATGTAGTGGTGTCTTCATTAGAGAATTTTGCTTTGATGAGACGTGACAAAAAGAAGGAAAAAATAAAAAGTAAAGCTTCTTGGAAAATCAAATCTCAGTGAGCAACACTACAAAATGTTAAACCTTATTTTTAGGAGGTAGCATATTGTCTCTGTTAGGTTGAATCAAGGTATTTTTTGCAAGGAGCCTGTTTCAGTTCACTTAATGGTTGTCCAGGTGAACATCATCACTCCTGGGTGTCAGGTTAGAGAAAGCTGAAACAACAGCTTTTTGTCCCTTCAGGTTAGTCTTTAAATAATGATGCTAAAATTGTTCCATGTCATTGTTTTACCTAACAAAAATCAGACTAAAGTTTTGAAAATGTTATAATCAATGCAGTTGCTTTGCATCAAGGATTGTTGTTATATTGACTGTGCAGCCTTCCATTTGATCACTAATTGCAGTTTGTTCTAGCACACTTCACAAATGTGAAAGAAAACAAATAATGAACAAAAATTCATGAATGTTTTTCTGCCTAACTAATTAACAACATAAATAAAGCTTTTCTGGGTAGTGGAGTAGCATCTATATATGAAACTGTTTACAGATCTTTCCACTGATATCAGACAAAATTCCCAAGCATATTTTCCTAGCTTGCATCTTTCTCTCGTTCCTATATTGCTCTTGAATTGATGATTATTTTTTGCTCTACAAACTGATAACTTGTTTACACTGATGGATATTTATATCTTTTATGTGTTTTTAATAGTAAGCCAATAATTTCGAAACAACCCCCCACTTTTCCTTTTCATCAAGATAGAAATAATTTTGATTTTGCTGAGGCTATAGTGTGTTTTTTTTAGTGTCTTGTTACAATGCAGATGCAGAGGTTTCAAATGAAAAGAAAGCTTGTACAATTTCCTGTCAAAGAGCTGGAAATATTAGTTTTGACTGTCATAAAGACATGCTCGATATCAAGGCTCAGGTTGCTTATAAACCCTCTTTTGAACCTGACTTTGTCTGCTCTTTGTAATATATTTCTGTCAACATGGATTTCCTAACAAGTGTAATCTGTAGCAGCTTGAAGCTTTCATTGCAAACTGAATATACACTGTCACAGTTCATTTGTACCTAAGGTAGCTTCAGGTTTTCATTTTATACAGTTTGCTTACCTATATTTATCTCAAAACTCCTAATACCAACAAAGCGGGGGGGGGGGGGAAGCATTTAAGAGATGCAAGGTCTTTTCCTTTTGCATTCATAAAAGCACACAGCTCTCCAGCATCATCTGTGCTGTTTGTGGTGCATGATGAGAGAGGCAGGGCAGTTTTTTCCACAGTAAATTTCAAAATAGGTTATTTTTTGCATAAAATCCTGTTACAGTGTGTCCATTTCAAAAAACTCCATGCAAACTGGGAGCTTAGCCCATTTGACCCCAACTCCTTTTCTACTGGTTTTTGAAGTACAGATGTGCACAAGGCAGGACAATTATCATCTTTCAAGTGCTTAAAAAGGAGTTGCTGCTACATGAGCTTGACAGTCTTGTGAAGGCATTTGGAAATTCTGGATTGCAGCTACTCTTCAAATAGCGAGGCACAACTGTGAGACTGCACAAATATATGCCTTTGCTCTCCCCCTTACTTGCTTTTTGTAACTTACTCCTAAAAATTGGTTTTGCACATAAAAACTCCTTGGTCTACAGAATGTTCCTGCTGGGTACTGATGAGAAGGAGCACAGGAGTTGTAGGATGATTTTTCTTTACAAGCCCTCATCAAAGGAGCCAAGACATAACATAGGAATGTGAATATTTTTAGCTGCATTACAGCTCCGAGTTCATGAGAAGATTTTTCTTTCTCCTGGGGAGGAAGAGGCAGCCACTCTGGTTTATTTTAAAATACAAGTTTGAGCTTTTCTGACAGATGTGTTTATATTGTACCAGGAATTGAGAAGCAGCTTGCAGTGCAGTGTGGAAGAGGAAAGGATGGAAGAAGACTCCCTTAGTGATGATTATGACTCTGTTGAAGAGGATGTGTTTTCAGAGCCATCTCCCACCGAGGAAGCAATTACAGGCTTTGAAGGCCTTCAGCTGGATAGCAGTGGGGCACTGCAGAAGGAAGGTTCTGAACATCAGGATGCTGGGAGATGCTCTGGCCTTGATTCTGGTGCCTTGACTGTGCTGGAGTTCAACCAGGATCAAAGCAGTGAGTCTGTGTCTTTCACACTACTACAGTGCTACAATAACAATTCCTTGAGGGAATTTTTTCAGGGAATAGCTGGTTGATCATTAGGAGTTACTCCATAGCCTCCTAAATTCTCATGCTCTTCAGCAAACCTGTTGTTTTGATCTCCTCATTTGGGAGACTTGCCTCCTCTTGTACTTCATAAAGGATTTTTTTGCAAAGCCAAAGATACAGCCCTGGTTAATGCACCTGCATCACCATGTCTGGACACTGGAACTAAGATTGTCTCAGACTGTCTGTGATATTTCTCAAGAAATTATCATGTTTTAAAATATATTTTTGAACCGTTTTTGCACTAATTCAGGCAGCCAAATCTTCCCAGTCTCGACTTTATTTCACATCCAGGGTGCTGGATACTTGTCACAGGGTGGGCTGTAATTGATGTGAGCCCCTTCTTTTTGTCTCTTTTTGTCTCCTTTGGAGACCTCAGTGTCCAAACCCACAACCAGTCATTAGGTCTCAAAGATGTTTTTAACAAAGGGTGGAGAGTTTAGGCAGAAACCAGACCTAGACCTACCTTCAGTAGTTCTCAAAATTCCCTCCCTGCTCATTTCAGGTACAGTAATTGGTTTTGGTTTTTTGGTTTTGTTTATTTTACTTCTTCTTTTTTTTTTCTTTTCCTAATCCATAGTTAATTGCATAAATTAAGAGGAACAATCTTTGAATAAATTAAATAGAGGAGTGTTCCTTTCATTATCATAGATGTGAGTGGAGTGTGAATGGGGAGAAGGGCAGAAGAAGAGACAAGAACAAGGGATGGAGCCGCAGTGAGAGCAAGATCTCTGGGAGAGTGCATGACTTTTTGTCCAGACAGAAATTTCAAAGCTGTGATGGAAGCAATAGAGGCATTAATAATTCTCAGATCAAAAAGTGAAGAAGTACTTATATGAACTATTCTAGGCAACCCTCTCCTCCTTTGAAACTTCTAAACAAGACAACATTTGAGTCTGTATTTTAAGAATTTACTTTGGTATAACTGTGTTAACAAGTGACTCAGGACTTCTCTTTTATTTTTGCTTTTCTTGACAGTAATGCAGGTAAATATCTGGCAGAGATGAGATGTATTGGTACATTATAATACTATTTTTATTTTGTTTCACTGAGTTCATGCCAGCCATGCATATGTGCTTCTACATCAATAGAAGAGTGTCAGTGAAAGGGAGGGAAATCATCACTTCAGCTATGCCAGCATAATTAAAGTGGCAAAACTTCAGCATTTAAAATACAATAATTTTTCCTGGGCTGGCTGCTTCCATGTAACTTTAAGTTTGTCATTTCTGTTTCCTCTTTATCTTGCAGAAGTGAAGCCAGTGCGAGTTCTCTCAGCCAAAAGGAAGGACAGTGCTGAAGTGTACATTCCTGTCAAACCAGTCATGCTGAAAAATGAAGTCACTCGGCCACTTTCTGCTGAGTTCTTGCACCAGGACAGGCATGAAACAACTTGTTCTAGTAAGGAATAAGAATATATGATGCCAATAAGGAGAGTTTTCATGCTTTTTCCCCCTCTGGCTCAGATGCAATTTCAGCACACATCTGTCATTAAGTGATTTTTTTAGCTGTCACTCCCCTGCCTGTTTTTTTTTTAAGTGGAATTTTCTGCACTTTTGTTGTTAACACCTTGAGTGTTCTGACTTCAGTGAAATTGTGATAAAGTATAAAATCCTGTATACTTTAATCTTCTGCCACATCTTTACTTTCTTCCTTCTCTTTTTGCTTCCACAGCACAAGATTTTTCCCTCTCCATTTCAGTCCTTGTTCAGTACTTGCTCTGTGTTTCCCACTTCCCTCAGGGAGATCTGTTCCCTGTGGTATTAATGGAAATGTGTGTTCTCCCAATCAGCAGTTGATGTTTGGTGGAAGAGTTTAACACAACACATTTGTAGCAATACAAAATTCAGAGTTCTCTACCACAATAAAGGCATGGTTTTCCACAGCATGACAAAAGAGCTCTGTGGCTGCTTGGGACTGTACTTGAATTACACCTTAAACACTGAGATCAGGCTGCAGTGCTGGGTAGATATGCCAGTATCTAGGACCATACTGGAAAATATTTTTCCTGGACTGGAGAACATCATTTGAAGCCACTGCTGTTTGTTCTAAAAATCTACTGCTAAGGTGTGGTCTTTACCTGGGGAAAAACCCCAACAAAACACACCAAACCCCAAATGTCAGGGCTGAAGTCATGACTGCAGCTGTAGTTCAGTGCAGTCCTTAACTGAACAAGTATGATCAGCTTGAATTTTGAAAGGTCTGAGGTGAAGTTTTCAGACCCACCATACTCTGTGGTCAAGCTGCTCTTTTCAGAAAAGCAGAATCCAGATGTTTCCCAAGAAAGCAGTAAGGCCAGTGGTTTTGAAAAGCCAAAATATTAGTTTCTTAATCAGCAGAAAACCAAACAGAGGAAAAGAAGTTAATTCTTTTTGGCTCCAGAATAAATCCCCTTTGTAGCTTCTGAGACCCTCACCCACCATCTGTTGTAGCAGATGTTGCTTTGACTTCCCAGAGATGTGTGCAGCATTTTCTCAGGTTATAATAGTGCTGGTTGGAACTGTTTCTGTCCAACTATCATGTTAAATTCTAAATTAATTTCATTTCAGGGGGATGATACAGTACAGAAGAACAAGCAGATCTTTTCCCCTGTTCGTTGCAGAGATGACTGATGCTTGTTGAAAGTTTTCATGGGTGTATGTGCAAAGCGTGAATGCACACAAATCTCAACTCAGTTTTAACTTCTTGTCTTTTCAAGGTGGACTTCATGTTACTTGCACTGTGCTCTCCTTCCTGCAGCACTGAGAGCATGCTGGCACTTCAGCCTGCTCAGTATTTCCCCTCACTCTAAATGTCTGTACAACTTCAGTCTCTTCTCTTCTCTTCCCTTGACTTTTAAAGCCCTCAGATACAACCACTGTGTTTCTCTTTTAGTCTGATCTCACATCATCTGTTGTTAAATTTTATTTCCTTTCTCTCAAACCTGTTTATAGGCTGTGATGTTTCTATTTCTCCATGAAGTTTGGGAAGATTGGGATTCGTGTGGGCATTGTGATGACTGCTTAAGTGATAAGGTCATTTATTTTGCCTGGTAAATAGTGACTCCTGACTCCCCTTGTTTTGCTAGAAGACTCTGGGGATTCCTTCAGAGTAGCTGAACACCCCAATTACAAATTCCTGCTGTGCTTAAATTATATATACTTGTTTTCAATGGACTATTACAAGGCATTTCCACTAAATATCAGAACAAAGCAATCTAAAGACATAAAAATTATGTTCCTCATTTGTCAGTTTTCCTCTTCTTATGATGCTGCTTTAACTGTTGTCTAAAGTAGATGTGACTTGGAATCTGAACATAAAACCAAATTGGGGGAATTCAGCCTCGTTTGGGATGGTTACAGACTGCTTGCAAAGCCCTGTGAATGGGATGTTTCGGATGCTGGAATGTTCCATACTTGTGTGTCCTGAACAAATGAGTATTTCTTCCCTTTTTTTGTTGCAGAGCCCTTAAGTCGACCAGAAACATCCCTTTCAGTAACTCGGAAGAGTGTGTGTGAGAAGGATCCTGACCTCTCTGTTTCAGCTGTGGTTCAAGCAGTGCAGATTGAGAATGAATTCTTGCAGGGAGATCTGCAAAGGCAGACAGTTGAATCAAACCCCCAAAAGGTATGGCAAAAAAAAAGAGAGCTGTTTGATCAAGTAGCAAAACCCCCATGAATTAGAGTCTCTTACACATTAAAATTGTGTATGAATGAATGGTGATGCTCCCTAAGTGTAATTTAATTTGTGTTATTCTTCCAAAGGGTTGTTTTCTTTAATCTGCTTCCTCAGGATGGCATCCCACAGCTCCCTCTTGATTACAGGGATCACTGAGCAACTGATAGACCAGCCATATGATGTGTCTATACAGTCAAATGCACAGCTGCAGGCCCACTTGAGCCATTTTCATCCTGGAAGCTTCTGAAACAAGACAATGTGTGATTTCCATCCCAATGAATCCTACCTTCCTCCAGGACTCATTAATATGAGTACTGTTCCCTGTTAGTGCATGCTCTGCTTTTGGAGCAGAGCTGTCCTGTACACTGCTAGATCTCACTGAGGGTTTTCTGCCCCAGTGTGTGTTCATCTCTTACCTCCAGCAACCATGTTTAAAAACAATTAAAAACTCATAAGCAAGGAAATCAACAAAAATTGAGAAAAAAGTGAAGTAAAGTCAGAGAAAGAGCCCATAGCATTGTAAGAATGCAGCACTTTTCCTCTGTTTTCTCTTAGGTAGCCTACTGATAGCTCTGTATTTAAAAAATAAATCATTATTTTGTGCTAATAGAACTGAGGGGTTTGGGGATTTAAGAGACTTTATGGTCCATTTTTTGAGGAGAAGGTCTAGTAGACCTGTGCCAAAGCTTTGGCCAACCTTGAGTCCTACCAAATGTATACAGTGAGATTTTATAGATATGTTTATATATATGTGTGTGTGTATTTTGTAGTCCTCAGGGTATGTTTCTACATTTTCTTCCACGCAGCAGATCAAGCTCCAAGCTCAGCTCTTTCATTGCAAATCAAGACCAATTCCATGGAATGTGCTTTAACTTTGTATAGATGAGCTGGGCCCAAACTCTTACTTGTTCCAGAGATGCAGATTGATGCTATTTAGTGAGAACAATCTGAATGAAACATGTTCATCTTTTTCTTACTTAGAAGACATCTTCTGTTTCATCTCTTCTTTCTGCAATGACTGAACCTCCAGAAAAACACCAGACAAGGACTACAGTCACAAGAGCTGTGGAGAGATTCTACCCTTTTGGAAGCAGGTATCTATTTATATATATTTGCTTCAGGATAACTTCCTTCTTTGAAGACAGATTTTTTAGAATACCACCAGTCCAATTGCTATACCCAGTAATCATCAAATACTTGAGACACCATGCAAGTGGCAAATTGGGGAATGCAGCCTTGGGCCAGTTTCTGTGGAGCAGGATCTACCAACATCTCACTTTATTGTCTTCATATCACCTCTGCATTCTCTTCTCACACTGCCTCAGAACCAGCTGGGAGCTGGAGCCCAGCTTGGTTAAAAAACTCTGTGTATCTAAGGTGGAATGCTGTGAAATTCAGTGTGTGGGTGCATTTTCCTGTGGGGTTCATCCTACCATCTCTTCACCTTTGCACCAACTATTTCTTAAAAATGCAGAAATTATGAGGAAATAACCCAGAATACATTGTTTCAGACAAAAGAAGAGACTCCTGAAAGCGTTTGCGGAGCGTGGGAGCCATTCTGCCTGTGACAATGACAGATCGCTGGCTGGTGACAAAGCTGGAGTAAACTCCATGTGGAGAGAGGAGGTTTGTGCATCTGTGCACTGTAATTGGTGCTTCCCTGTATTATTGAAATAAAAGTACATTGAATGAGCTGCATCCCTCAACTCTGCCCTACATCAAATAATAAACATATGGCAGGGTGAGAGAAGAGAATTTATCACTGTTCATCAGAATGACAAAGGAATCAGACAAAGAACAGAGAGTTGCCTTCTCTTTAGGCTTTTTAAGAGTGTTGATGTGTGGCAGAATTGGTGGAACCCAGAATGACTGACTGAATGTCATCCAAATAGCCTTGACTTTGCAAACTTTTTGCTTCTGACCCATCACTTTTGCAGTGTTAACAATCTATTTTGTTTCACATTTTATTGGTTTGGCAGTTACGTTTTTACCGTATTTCATTTTGGTCCAGATGAAAACCAGTATGGAAGTGCATGATGCCATTTATGTGACTATGGAACTTCTTTCTAACTGGGGGAATCCAGCAAACGTGGGCCTGAGCCAGGTGGAATTCTTTGATTTGCACAATGAGAGGATCTTTGTGTCTCCTCACGATGTGGACATTCGAAATGCTGACAACGCAGGGGATTTGTGCTGCCTGGTCAAAAACTACTTAAATGTAAGACAGCTTAGTTCTGGATGTTCAAATCTCTCATTATAATATTCCTATAATACTCTATCACCAGGTTTTTTGTTCAGAGATGTGATTGCATTTTGAACCCAACTGCACAACAACTATCTGATAATTAAAAAGCCCTACAAACATTGCTTATTAGTAACAAATCCAGCTCTCCTGTTCAAGATGTTGGTATTCAGTTACAACTTTGTTTTAGAACTTGTGGTAATCTAGAATGCACAGAATATTTCCCTGCCTGTTTTGAAAGGTTTTACCCCCCTGGACAGTGCTGTTTTTGACCTTTGTCCATGGGAAAATTTGCCTAGCCTCTGGGAAGAATTTGAATCTACAATGGTGTGAATTAGGTGATAGAATACTATGTGAGATTATCACTGGGTGAAAAATTTGGAGTTTTTAGGTCTAATTGCATAGTAAATAGATAGAAGTAGAAAACCTCAAAATGGATGATCAGTTGTAGTTAAAAGCTTCTTTCTCCTTCTTCACTAACTCCATATTTTGCAGCAATAGTGGTCTGGGATGATTGGATACAGAAGTCCGCAGTTCCTGTCTACGTGATTTAGGAGCTTGTTGGACAGTGGTGAAAAAGTGAAAATACCTTGTGTTTTAAGTTTCCATTGGGTAATTTACCTGTAAAAAGGCTGTGAAGTCTTGATAAGTTGTCTTCTTGCTGCATTCTCTGCTCTGTGCTATGTCTAAGCCATGCCAGTGGCTTGTACTCCTTAGATTAGAATTAATCAACACCTGTCTGGAGACTGAGAAGCCATGAAGTCCCATTCGCCTCCTTTTGTCTCCTGGCACAAATCTGAACATCTCCCCCATCAGGGAAGACAACAATTAATGATGCAGACAGCGTTAAGAACTGAAGTGATTCTTGTGGTCTGAAGGTACAGGAGCCTCGCTGCTAATTTTTTTTCAGATGGATAATACAAATCTAAGTAAATTTTCAAAGAAAATGTGCCTGTTTTCTCTTGTTCCCATGTTATCCTTTTACCTAGGGAAGAATCATGCAAATATGAGACTGTGTAGGTAGTTTTGAACAAGAGATTAAGAAAAATATGTGGCAGGTAAAAGTCTTTCATGGCTCTTGTGTGAGACAGTAAGATGAAGAGATACGAGGTGCTCCCATACTAATGACAATGGACAAAAACCAGTGACTGGTGTGAAAGAATTAGCAAATGTCCACAGCCCTCCATACAGCCATAGTTCTGTTTGTGCTTCACTTTCACTCTGTGTCATTTCTCCTCATGGGCCTTCAGAGCAAGGATTCTAGTGAAAAATTAGTATGATTTTAGTGCACAAGGATACTAAAGAACTTAGCCTATTAAAACCATAAATTACAACTCATTTCATGCTAATGGTACTTTTCTGCTCGCAAGGTAAATGAGACTTGAAGGAGGACAGATATGCAGTATTTTGAGATTTAGTTGGAACTCCTTATGGAGTATTATTTCCAGAAAAATATTTTTACCTGAAGCGTCTTCCTTAGTGAAAATTGTGGTTTGGATCTCATAAATACCCATTCTCCTTTTTAGGCTGTGCTGTCTGGCAGGTGACACTCAGTAGCAGTGGTGGTAGTAGTGGTTGTAGTAGTGACTCTCAGACTCTCTAGATATTTATAAATTATGTAGTATTACATTCATTAAGCCATTATGAACCTGTTATTCTCAGTATTACTCATTCATTTATATATCCCAATATTCTTAAGTAATGAGCTTTTATATTTCATTGATTAATATATTCCCTTGATTTGTGACTCTGTAGTCTCCTCTCTTGAGGCTGCATCCAAGATGCAATCTGGGCAGGGAATATGCTCTTAGGCTGTGGGTATGTGGTGCCTGAATTGCAGATTCCTTCAGAAGGCAGAGCAGCATTTCCAGTTTGTGTACACTTCAGATCATACAAGAAAGCTTTAGGGTGCATTAAAAACTCAATAAATTAATCAATCTCCAAGCAATGAATATTTTCAACAGAACGAAAACTTGAAATAAAAACTTACTGTGTGGAAAACTCAATTTACCATGGTTAAAACACTTCTATCTTTGATCATTTAGGTGTGCTTTTGTCTTTGAGAATACTCTTATTGAAGGTGGGGGATTTTATTTTATTAGTTTAATTATTAGCCTTGCAGACTTTTAAGAAGAGCACTTAAGCTCCCTCCTTCCATGTGTTTTGTGATACTCTGTAAAAGAAAAAAATGCCTGGAAGAATATCAGGTGCTCTAAGCTTTTTAGATTAGATATAAGGAAGGAATTCTTTAATGTGGGGGTGGTGAGGCCCTGGCACAGGTTTTCCAGAGAAGCTGTGGTTGCCCCATCCCTGGAAGTGTCCAAGGCCAGGTTGGACAGGGCTTGGAGCAGCCTGGGATGGTGGAACGTGTCCCTGCCCATGGCAGGGGATTGGAACTGGATGATCTTTAAAGTCCCTTCCAACTCAAACCAGTCTGGGATTTTGTGATAATATTTAGTAAGTCATACATTAGGTATTTTATTGAAATTGTTTTCCATAAACCTTTTGATTCTTATATGTATCTAGAGGTCTTTTAAACCTCAGAATAACAAGGACAGGTAAATATCTAACAAAGGTCTTTCCTCACCATGGGGGACCCTTAGACCTGCGTCATTCCTCTTCACAGTGCTTGAGGCTTCCTTTACTCTCCATCATTTACACCTTCAGTGCCCACAAGAAGCAGTGCCTGAGGCCAGTTCTCCCACAAAATCTTAAGACTAAAGGTTTCCACTCTTGCCTTTTTCCTTGGTCCAGGTCAAATGTGATTCCGACTCCTGAACATATCAGGTTCGCCCTGATGGTTCAAAGAATTTTTGAGTTAGACTTTTCAGCTCAGACAGTAACCCCAGCCTCAAGTACCTCCTGTGAAGGCAAAGACATGATATCACTCTTTGGGATAAAACATGAGGGTCCTCCTCAGTCTCTTGAGTTTTGGCATGGATCCATCAAGGTGCCTTCAGTTTCTGGTGTCAGATCTTTGACACCCTGATGGGGACTGTAACACCTGGGAGGTTGTGTAACCTCAGCCCTATCACTTATTTCCACTGATAAACAAAATGATCTCTATGGCTGCCTCTCACGCAGGGCACAACCCTTGGTCTGGCTCTGATAAACCTCTGATTTTTGGAACATCATTTGCAGTTTTACAGAGAAACCAGTGAGAAGCAGGAACAGGTCTTTCCATTTTGGTGCTGAATCAGGTACGGTCCTGTGAAGGCACCTCTGGTTCTTAATATACACCAGAACTTACTGACTTCTGGGGAGTCAGGTCCTGACTGGAGAGGTGTGCAGCTAGATTGCTGATCAGATGTTGTCTATGGTTGGGAAATTGTTTTTTAACCGTTCTTGTTCATAGTATGGCTTCAAAAACATGATGCAGCTTTGAAGTTGACCCTGGAGATGGGCTCACAGTGATTTGAGGGCTGTCCTTCATTTCTTTGATGTCAAGAGGCTTCTTTCTTTTTAAGTAGAAAGGATGAAACCTGTCTGGCACTCTTATGGCTGTTTGTGCTCCAAACTGACACTGAAAGCAGAAACAATCTCCCAGAGCTTTTTGAGAGGCTCTGGGGCAGAGACCCATGAGAGTCTGGAGTAGAGATGATCACGTTGAGAAGTGGATCTATTCATGATAGCTCTGAACAGGCTGCAGGGCTCTGTCCTTGCCATTGTTAGTTACACAGCTGAAGTACTCTAGAGGAAAGTTCTGTGCTTACTGCCTTCAAGAGAAACTGAAGCACTCTGGAGGAAAGTTCTGTGCTTACTGCCTTCAAGAGAAACTGAAGCACTCCAGAGAGAAAGATGTGCAAAACTACTTCCTGTTATCTTCTGTGTACTGTGTGTCCCTGAGAACAGAAGGGGAACTAATTTATCAGCTAATTTCAGATCACTGGAATGTTACCTGCATGTGTATTCACTTTGTGCCCTTGTTCATCTCTGTTTTGGGGTAACACTGGACATCAAATATATTAATATTCAACATTTTGATTCTGAAGCTCTTCTTTCTGAGCTGTCACATATCCTTTTCCTACATTCTGAACATGTTGAGGTAGCAGTTCTTAACAATGTCCAGAATGAGGCATTTTTTGGTACTTTCAAATCTCTTGATTGCCAGTTGTATGTAAAATTCATGTTGGGAATTCTGTGACATCTTAGAAAATTTCAAGTGTAGAGTCCAATATAGCTCTGGGGAATAGACCTGTAAGTGAAGCTGATTATCTGCAAAGCCTGATTAAAATAGAGGCAGGCAGTAAAGTAAAATTCTCGAAGATTCCCCTCCTTAGGGGATGAACCAGAAGCGAAGAAATTGTAAAATGATTGTAGAGTGTCCATTGTGCTCAGTGATCCCCCCTAGTGCCAGCAAAGCTGATTAATTTGATTAAAATAAACTGGGCTTGCTGTGCCTGTGCTCTGAGCGTGCAGATGTCTCCCTGGGACAGCAGGCAGCTGACCTTTAGCTCATTGCCAGGTTGTTGGGAGCTGTCTGACAGGCAGTGGGATTTACTCTTGGGAAATGAGGCTGAGGTTTTGCTCTTTACGTAGCAGATTTTATGAAACCTTTACTTTTCTAATGGCCGCCTGTTCTGTTGGGGGGTGGGGAGTTAATTAAAATACCCTGCTCCAGGAGAAGGAGCATTAGTGACAGTCTGCTTGTCCGTGTTTTTAGCTGCCCAGGGAAAGCTGCCTTTGGATGTGCCCTTTCCACCCACCCGTCCAACTTTACTTTGTTATCCGCAATCCCACCCGGTCACGTGACTTTGGTATATCCAAGATCAAGATTTGGAATTACAACACAACAACTCCCAGTGTAAGTAGTCTTTTCTCAACTCCTCTGTATGTTTGCTCTTGCCTTGCCTAGGGAAATTCAGCGTGATCTTCTTTCTAAAAGCATGAAATAAAAGTAGATACAATTTCCTGTAATAAAAGAGGAGCTATGAGGTGTCCCTGTCTGCTGTGAAATTTGCTTTTGTCTTAATTGTAAGTGCTAACAATGTAGTGATAATGTTTTCATGGGCACAAGGAGCATTTGCTTTTAAAGCTATTAAAGATCGCTAAAGACCTAATAAAAGGCTTGCACGTTCTGTCATTAATCCTTTAGTGTGGTGAGAAATAAAGATACAAAGGCAAGTGCATCTTAATATCCAAGACTTTCAGCTGTCTAATCACGGTGTAAATAAATACGGGTTTAAATCTGTGTTTTCTTGTGTCTATAAATACACATAGGCTGACTCTTGCTCAGTTTGGGGTTTGTCACTTTAATGAGAATCATAAAATGGTTTGGCTTGGAAGGACCTTAAAGATCATCTAGTTGCAGCCCCCCTCCCTGGCCAGGGACAATTAAAAAGTTCACTACTGTGTGTTCATAATAAAACAAGTAATCTGCTCTTCCAAGGGAGACATATCATGGCAGATGGCAGAGGGTCTCTTGTCTGTGTGTTTGAATATCACCATGAATATTATTCTTGTTTGTACACTGTGATGTTAAGAAAAAAATCCCAGGTACTGGATCAAAGAGGATTTGCTGTCCTGGATTATAAATAAGAGGCTTTATCCCTCTGGTTTTGCTCTCATCCATGTCCTTATATAAGCACATATGGTAATTTATACATGTGGAAATGGCCATGGAAGGGACAGCTTAAAACAAATTTACTACAGCATGATTTATATTTATTTTCCTGGAATTTTAATAGCTTTTCTCACTAAAATGTGGTCTACAGGATGTTCCATCATCATTAGAGTGTGCGAAAGGGCTGCTGTTCTTGGAGGTAATGGTATGATTTGTTACCAAATCTACTGAATATAATGCAGGAAGTACAAAGAAATGTTTGTCTGTGTTTCAAGGCCCTGCTTCTTTAATAACCTGCTATAAGGCAATGTGTAAAATCCATTGGGAGTATAATCCTATGGATTTTGGTGGAAATGCAGCAGTTTACTCTTGCTAAAGAAATGTCTCATTATCCTTAAGATGAAAGAAAAATACAAAGCAGTTCTACCTAATTCTGTAATTTGTCATGAGGAAGTTTTGTCTAAGAAGTATAAAACCCCAAAATACAATGAACTATCAATTTTCTTCCTGCTAATGTAAATCCAGAGCCACATTTCTGTGTGGATTTTGATAATCATTCTAACTGCCTTCTTTCCCTCAAAAACCACGTTAAGTGAGAGATGTCCAAGTACTGCTTCCAAAAACAGGCCAAAAATTAAGTCAGGGCGGTACTTTTGTATATTTGAATTTCAGAACTTGAGCCTGGAAGGAGAAAAAATATGTCTGAAGGAAGCTGAAAAAGTCAGATGACATCATTCCTTGATTCACTGGATTACAAGGAAGGTCTCAGAGGATGCTTCATCTTGCCTTTATTTACTTCAGATGAGACCTGCAAAAAGGAGGTCATTTTTAGTCTGCAGGCAGGGAACAAGTGTAAGAGCAGCCAGTTCTTTTCAAGTTTGTCTGCAACAGTCAGACATTTTGTAACTACTTGATACAGCCTTGAGCTTGCATCGTTACTTGGTGCTATTAAAACTTTTTTCAAAGATCCAGTACGATGTCTGTTGTGTCTTCATGAAACCGGGAATGGAATCAATACTTAAATGCATGAAGGTCTTAGCTGAATAATTTTCTTCTTCAGGTGGTTGCCCCTGTGTTTGTTCCTCCTGTGCACATGTTTCTGTCCATTCTCTTGGAAGTTTTTTCAGTGCTGGATTACCCCTGAAGTGCATTGTCTGTAAGGATGCAGAAGCTTTGTTCCAGCTTCCTAATTTGGAACTTCCAAATTAGTTTTGTAGAAGAATTTTCTTTGGCTCTTGACTTCTTTTCTACTGCTTCTTTTCCACAGCTTCTTTTCCACACTTCTCTGAAAAGTCAGGCAGAAGCAATTTCAGGTCCTCTGTCCAGGAGGAATTCTCAGAAAAGTGCCTCTGGTTTTAAGCTCTGTCCTTTGTGCACAAATATCACAAAAAGGGACAGAAATACCATCCTTATTTTCTCCTTGGGAAGCACTATCTCAGCAGACATTCTGGGAGGGCTGAGGGTGCAAGCTGGGAAGGAACATCCAAAGAAACCAGAATTGTTTTCACAAAATCTTTTTTCTTTCTGACACTGCTCCTGCTTGTTCTGAGACATTGTGCCCTTTTAATTACTCTTCCAGGAGGGAAAAACAGGGCCCTGGATGAAGTATTGAGTGTTTATTTACAGGGTGGGATTACTCATGAGGAAGGGATTTTTCCAGCCTCCTCACGCTCGAGGAGAGCTGAGCAGTGGTACTGGGGAAGCTGAACTGTCAATCTTTTCCACCAGAACAGATCACTAAGCAACTGGAAACTCAGAAGAGGGGTGGGAGGGAATGAAAAAGAGCAGTTTTTAGTCTAGTGCCTGCGTATGTTTGTTCTTGGAGTCTGAGATCTGTTCAGATTTTTCCTCCCTGAGGCTCAGTCTGCTCAGGATTTTGGTGCAGAAGATTTTCATTAGCTCTTCTGAGCTATCAGCTGTTGGAATGTCTGCCTCAGTCCAGTCTGTCTCTGTTATCCTAGAAATACTTGGCTGCTTCATCTTGGTACAGTTCAGATACCTTTTCTGCTTCCTAAAATACCTATCCCAGACATTCCAAAGCATCAGAGAACAGAGTGTCCCACTGACTGGAATAGTAATTTTGAAGTGACTGGCCCTTTTTTTTTTGGGCTTGACTGGTCCTTTCTCAGGGAGAATGAGCTCCACTATCTCATTTTGTAGTGTTTTTTCTGTCTACCTGTCCTCCTCTGCTGCTGGTGAGCGCAGTGGGATTCATTTCAAAACAAGTTGTTCTTAAGAATTTGCTGATTTTAATTTAAAATGATGACATTGACAAATACTTTCCAAATGTACATCTATATTTTTGTGGTCCCCTTCAGTTTATACCAATTTCCAGGTAAAAATGCAGAACTAAAGGCTGAGTGTTCCTAACAGCAGTAGAGCTGGAATGTTATGGAGAAATGTTCCAGTTATCCCAAATTCAGCTGTGAATATCCAATATCCCTAGCACTTAAGGAGGACATTGGCATTTTAGACATACAGAAATTTTAGAAATATCATTATTGGGGCATCCTGATAGTCTTTCTCTTCCCCATCATAATTCCAGGCAAAGCCATGCAGGTAGTTTTCAATAGATGTAATTACTGAAGTGGTTTGATCCCCAGTTAGATCAATCTAGCAGTGTCCTCGTTCAAGGGGAAAAAATACCCTGTTTTATGGCTGACTGCATCAGCACAGAAATACAGCACTTTATGATCCTACAGGAGTACCACAGGCAGCCGTGCCATAATGGCCAATTAAAGTGGGTTTACAGCTGTTCTCTGGGAACTTAGTGAAGGTTATCTTTTCCTATCAGGAATGTGGCCTGCATTCCTACACCTACTCCCCTCCCTCACCTGTAGCTTTCTTTTCATGCCTGCATCTTCTGCTTTCCCTCTGGGTAGGTCCATATTGCATTTTTTTTTGCCTCATGCATGTCATTATTGGGAAGGTAGCAGGATGGAAGCTATGAAAACTTGTGAGCTTTAAACAGTGTGTTCAGGAGTGAAGAACCAGCAACATTTTTACTTGGAAGGGAAGGAGTGACTGGTTTAGTCTGGGAGCAGAGGAAAATTTAAATCAGTATTCAAGGAGAACTGACATGCAGGAGATGAGCAAGAGGGATGAAACTGAAACTTCTTACTTTCACAAAAAGCTTCTTAGTTTTCACAAAAAGAAGGAAAGAACAGAGAGTCTCTGAAAGACTCCATGAGATGGACAAGTCAGAGAACAGAAAAGAGATGGATTGTGTCTCATCTTCTATATTTTCTTTGAAGATAATGGTATTTTTGTCAAGGGGGAAAAAAGGTTATATGGAAATGGTGAAGAGAATAGAAAGAACATTAGTTCCAACTTCAATGGAATAAAAAAATCAGGTATTGGTGGGTGCCACAGAGAAGAAGAACATAAAGTTGTGAGTGGCAGAATTGTGTCTGAGATAAAGGGCTGCTGTTTAAAAGGCTAGTTAAGTGTTGGAATAGGCTATCAAGGCAGATTAGTTGAAAACTGTTAAAACCATATTTCTTCACAATGGTGTAGGTTATTTTACATTCTTCAGTGGAAAGGGATGGACTGGATGATTTTTTTCTCACTGTACTTTCTAGCTCTGCATTTCTGTAACTCTTTGTTACTCTTTTTAACTCTGGTGGCTTTGATCTGGGTGGTTGTTCACTGTGGAACATGTCGTGAATGTGGTGAGTGTTAGAGATGCTGAAGCAAAATATGCCTCTGGAATTGATATCCTGATCAAATATAATTGTACTTAATCTAGGGTTTTTCCCTCAAGCTTTTCTAAATAATCAAACCTTGCCAGACAAAATGATTCATAGTAGTGTCTAGCAGGGTTTTCAGTCCTTTAAAAAAAATGCTTATCTATTCCACAGTATTTTTTAGTTGTTTCAGCTTTAGATTAAAAAGTAGTCAAAAGCACGTACTGACACAGGGTTTAATTGTTTTCATCTGTCTATTGATTAAGTGTTCAAATGTCAGAGGCCCAGAGCAGTGATATCTAATGCTTGAAAGCTTGACTGAAATCTTCATACTTTTATTTTTGTAGGACCTTGATGTTGGAGCAAAGAAGGTGAAGTTGTATGTTGATGAGAACCTTGTATTTGATGGTGAATTAGAGAGAGGCTCTGGAGATCTCCTTGCTGACCAGAACACTACAATTGACCTTACAGATCACAAGCAAGATACCTCAGCATCTCCCTCAACTGAGAGGAAAGAAGGAAATGCACCTGCAGTCCCAGACAAGAAAACAGACCTACATTTTAAATGCTCAGAATCAACCAGTACTTCACTGAACTGGAAAGCTCTGCCAGAAGAAAATCTTCCTGAGCCTAAGATGAACTCAATCAACTTTACAAAGAAAAATTTGTCTCAGTTAGAGGATGATCTAAAAGTGTTCCCATCTCAAGTTTGTACAAAAGATGCCAAAGAAGAGGCAGCAGTAGCAGCAGTTCCAGAGCACGTTCAGTCTGATGATGAGCTTTGTTTGAGTGAGCAAATGGAAAAGTTAACAGGAAGGAAATTGTCTGATTCTGCAGGTGCAATTCCTTCTTGGTTGCAGTCATCTTCCCAGGTAACACAGAATAATCAAGTTACTCCCAGTAGGCAGAAGCCTCTGTGGCTTGCTACAGAACAGAATTTAAACTCAAGATTTCAAACACAGCCAGATGAAATAATGAAAAACTTTTCAGATCTCAAAAATGAGGATGTCAAATGTTGGAGACATGAACTGGGAAGACCCAGTAGTAGAAATGCAACTGGAGATGGGAGATCACAAATGCTGACCAGAAAGGATGCTGATGTGGACTTGGACATTTTTGAGCCCCTTTCTAACAAAAACTGCTGCAGTTTACAGTACCCTACGAGTGGAAGGAGAAGTGTGATGTGTGGTAAAAAGCTGGGATTAAACACTATAAATCTTGGAGAAGATGATTCTGCTCTCAAAGGTAAGAGGTCACAACAGCAACCTTAGTGCAAGTGCTGACGTGTTCTCCATTTTGCAGAAGCACAAACTCATTTTAGGTGGGAAGGGACCTCTTGAGATTCCTGGAGGTATAGACAGGGGATATTAGTTTGGCTGTTTGTGGTATTTTCCTCATGAGAATGCTCAGTCTCTCTCCTGGTCCTACACCTGATATGAAGTACTCTTCAGAAAAATTTACATTCTGATTTAGGGGCTTTTAATTTATTTGGAGCAGATGGAAGACTAAATTCCAGTAAATGATATTCTAAAAATTGACAGTTTTGCAGACAGCAAATGTTTGCTAATATCAATTAAAATCTGCAGAAAGATAAAGAAGAGTACGTCCTCAAGGTAGTGAGTAAATTTGCAGAGTTTATTTGTGTAGTAGCTTTGTGTCTTTCTCAGTGAGAATAGATGCTCACTATATTTATTCAGAGTGAATGGAAAGCTACCCTTATTTTCCTTCTCTGCTCATAACTTTACAAACCTCTCCCTCAGACATCTTGTTTATTTATGAAGAGTTTTCTAATAAATTTGGCTGTTGTCTGCTCTGTGCTGTTGATCGTCCTTGTCCTCCTTCCCCAAATCTCCTGTTGGAGGTGCAGGATCCAGCTTTGTGCAGTTGTGTTCTGCCTCTGGCAGGATCCAGTGTGTCCCCAGGGAAGAGTAGGAGAATTGTGCAACTTCCCAAGTTCCCCTCTGTCCCAACATCTGCCAATCCATGGCTATGAAATTTGCAGGGCATGAGATAGTATTTGTGCGAAAAGAGACAACTCTTAGTTAAATAAAAAATTAAGATAATTTATTGAAAACGGAAAAATGGAAAAATTACAGAAATTAGAAAAATATAAAAATTTGGGATCCTATGGCTCGATAGATGGTATGCCCCAGGAGCACAGGGATTTGAGGTCTTCTGGCTGAGACAGCACTAGACCTCAGCTAGAGAAAAAGGACTTGCAGTGCTGGGCTGAGATTTAGCTGGTCCAAAATTCAGGAAAAAAATAATTATTAAAGGCTCCTAAATAGGAGTAAGGCTTTTAATGCCCAGCACTGACATCCACCACAGCTAGCCTGCGGCGAGAGAGAGGGCGTGTGTCTGGCTGCCTCCTTGTTTTATAGTGCCTTTGCTCTGCCCCAGCCCGCCCACAGCCCGCCCACAGCCCGCCCCTTCGGTTTAAAGTGATTGGTGCTTTCCTTTTGACAGATCATCTCAGCCCACCAATGGCTCATCGTTGTCAGAGAGGTGGTATCAGCTGAGATAAGGGTGCTAAAATGCCTTCATTACAATTCAGGTTGCCGTGGAGCTTGCCTACAGGGTAATGGCTATGGGGCTAAAAATAGCTGCTGGCTGTTAGAACTGGGTTTTTGGAATCCTTGGAACCAAGTGCAAGTAAAAACACCTAAAAAAAGTATTAAAATACATCCAGCACATCTTAAAACACTTGTAAAAGTATACAGTAAACACAGGAAAGATAACTCTTATGGTGTACAGGTGGTTTGAAGTTGGAAAAGGGAGCATAAGTTGGGATTTTTAACTGGGGAACTTTTAACTGGGAAGAGTGCAACTCTCTTAATAAACTACTTTGAACAATTGAAAACACTGATATGGAACTTGATTTTTGTACCTGGGCTGATGGGTTAATTTTAACATTCAATTTAAAAATATTTAACTCAAAATTAATTCATTAAAGCACTTAATATGCAAAGACAAAGCACAAATAGGGATTTCATGTATGACAAGTCCCCCATTTTTCTCTTATGCTCGCATCTTTGGTCTTTGCATTTAAGTGAAGGTGGGTAGCTCTTCAGGGATAGATTCAAGCTCTTTAAAACTGTCCCACACTTGCTGGGCAATTTTTCTTTCCTTTTTGGTTTTCTTCTTATTATTGATATACATAATCTTTCGAGTGGATGGTGGATACTGCTGTTGTCCTTGGAGATCTTGGATCAGTGGCATGCTTTGGACAACAGTGGTGATTAGACGGATGAAGCAAGGGATTAAACAAGGGAGAAAAGTAAGTCCTCAATTAGTGCTTGCAGTCTGATGATCCGGTTTAGCATGTAGATGGGAGTTCGGTACCCCCAGCTCCCATCTTGTGCCCATGTTGCAGGTCCATAAGTCTCTAGGATCCTCTTGGCTGGCCATTCTTCTTCTCCCCACCTCTGGGTCCCTCCTATTACATGTCTCTTAGCACGGGAAAGTTCGTTGTAAAGGGAGATTCCAAGGTGGGCTCCAAGAGTGCAGCTCCCTTTCCAGTGAGGTGGTAAGTTGGAATAAGCTCGGTTACCACAGATCCAGTAGAGGTCTTGTGGTGCTTCCCAGAAGTGGGGTTGTATACTTGCTGCTGTGATCCAGTACTTGGAAATTTGTGGCAGGACAGAGTATGGATTTCCTTGATCCCAACACTGCCAGAGTTTTTTAACGGGATTCAAAATGCAATTTTTGTTTTTAATCTTTTCTGCAGACCAGAATACATCTGGTTCTTGGGGTATCCACCAGTGTTTTTGCCCATCAGTTACCAGGTACCTTTTGCATATTGTCTCACCAACTTCTAAAAATTTTCTTCCTTTCCTCCAGATGCATTTTTCTCCAATAACAGTATTGCTTAGCAGCCAGGTTTCATTGTCATGTCGGGTTGTGGGGGAAAGATTACTCAGTCGGAATAAATCGGGGGGTCCAAGACTGACTCCCCGCCAAGGCCAACTTTTGGATTCTAAAGTTCCTCCGCACACCCAGCAATTTGTTAAATTTAGCTGTTGTCCAGTCCTTTCTGCCAGGTCAATAAATAAGTTTTTCCTTGACATCAAAGGATTGTTTTCTTTTTGTTTTTCCTTTTCTTCTATGACCACCTCTTGGATCAGGTCAGTGTCATAGGTCTCTCTTTTTAACAAATCTTCTGTCCTGGTTATGTATCTAAAATTGAAACAGAGCCAATTGTCTTGGGAGGGGCACTCTCCCTTCTGCTCATGTATTTGGGTGCCAATGTTTTTGCCAATCCAATACTTGTGACCTTTTTCTGAGCAGATACTTAGCTCTGTTATGTTGTAACAAGATGGATTAACATAAGTATGTGCTCAGAAAAAGTGTCGAATTTGAAATGAGCCTCCTTCTGCCTGGTACACAGTTTTGTAACATCTGTTACAGCGGCTGTCGGCTGCTTGTGTAAAGGGAGGCCAGAGGACCCAGAGACAGATGACACTCAGTAGCAGGATGTTGCTCACTTTCCCCTTTAGGCATACCGGAGAGGAGCTGTCAGCATTTGGGTTGCCTCTGCTGGTGGGGGTTGTCATCTTTGCTTCTTTCGTCCTTTCTTTAGGCTTCTCACCTTCAGATGGTTCTTGAGTGATCGCAGGCTTTTGGAAACTCGTGGTTATTTTAGGGTTGGCCTTGTCAAAGATTAGAGTTATCGTGCCCGTAATTTTGGAGTCTGATTGGACTGTTATTGGAAGAGAATGCTGGCTTCAAATGGAGCCTTACTATACAGTTGATGTGACAATATGGTTGTGTGAAGGCAGAGTCTGTAAAGGGGAATAACAAGGAACAGAATTAACAGCTAAATATTTTCAACTTAATTTAACAACTTGTAGCTAGTACTTATTACCGAGGTATAACTGGGGATAAACTGCACTTATTAACGGGGTATAACTGGGGAAGAACTTGGAGTACAGGGTTTTATTAACTTGGACTGAGGGATGCTGAGTGGAGCTTTCAAACAGGGTGTTTAGTTTGATGGTTTGTCTGGAGGTTTCTTTTCTTCAATTGGTGGTGCCACCGGACCCTTCACCCTCTTGACGTGTGTCCAGCCCTTTTCAAATGTCCGGACAGCAGTTTCAGTGGTTAGCTGGACCTGAAATGGACCTTCCCAAGATGGGGTTAATGACTTTTCTTTCCAGGATTTTATTAACACCTAGTCATCTGGATTGATGTGATGTAAATTAAAATCAAGTGGGGGAGTTTGTGGAAGAAAACCTCTTTCCCTTAGCAACTCCAGATTTTTGGCAATTATCTGTACATATTGTTGTACATTGGTGTTTCCACACTCTTTCACATTCAACTCTTGTGGTGTAGCAAGGTAGGGCAACCCATACAACATCTCATATGGTGAACAACCCAAATCACATCTTGGCTGCGTTCTGATTCTAAGAAGAGCAAGTGGAAGGCATTTGACCCAGGTCCATTTTGTTTCCAGCATTAATTTTGTGAGGGTGTTCTTGACTGTCTGGTTCATCCGTTCCACTCTCCCAGAGCTCTGTGGATGCCACGGGGTGTGTAATCTCCAATTTGTTCCTAATTGGTGAGCTAATTGTTGTATAATTTGGGAGGTAAAATGGGTACCTCGATCTGAATCTATGCAGTGAACTATCCCATAACGGGGGATAATTTGCTCGAGGATCACCTTACTCACTGTCTGGGCTGTTGCATTGACAGTTGGAATAGCTTCCACCCAGTGAGTAAGGTGATCAACGATTACCAATAGGTATTTCCACCTCTGGACAGGAGGCATTTCTGTAAAGTCAATTTGAATGTTTTGGAAAGGCCTGATTGCTAATTCAATTCCTCCGCCAGTGTTCTTTTTCATTACCTTTTTGTTAACTTTTTGACAGATTACACAGTCCCGGGTTATTTGGTTGGCTATTTCATAAACACCAGTGCATCCAAAGGTTCTGAGATAGTGATCCGCCAGAGCCTTTGAACCCCAATGATTGCTTTGGTGGATATTTTGTAGAATTTCTCGGGTTAAATTTTTGTTTAAAATTTGGCGTTTATCTGGTAAATACTAGCGGCCTTGAGAATCCTCATTAGCTCCAATTAAAGCTAATTTTTGTTTTTCCTGATCAGTGAAAATGGGCGTGGGTAAAATGTTAGTTTGTGGAATAGTGTCAGTTGTGGTGGTGTTAGTTGGAAGTTGGTTCACTTCCATGACTTTTACCTCTTCTTCCACTGCTGCTTCTTTTTGCTGCTAAGTCTGCTAGGTTGTTCCTCCGAGCTTCTTTTGTGGTTCCGGATTGATGGCCTGGAATATGCACCACTGAGATCACCTGAGGCAGTTGCAGTGCTTTTAGAATTTTTAGGATCAATTCCTTATGTAGGATATCTTTCCCTTTGGTGTTTAGGAACCCCCTTTCGGACCAGATTTTTCCAAAGGTGTGGACTACGCCGTAAGCGTATCTGGAGTCAGTGTAAATGGTCCCGATGCTTCCTGCTAGTCGGTGGAGTGCTTTTTCTAGGGCATAGAGCTCACAGACTTGAGCTGACCAGGTTGGTGGCAATCTGCCCTTTTCTAGCACACACATTTGGTGTCCATCGACCACTGAATAGCCAGAGCATCGCTTTCCATCCACCACTCGAGACGACCCGTCAATGAAGAGGATTTCCCCTTCATTGAGGGGACAGTCCACCAGGTCCTCTCTGACTTTTGTTTGGATGTCAATTATCTCAATGCAATTGTGTTCAATTTCCTTTTCTGAAGGGGTCCCATAAAGAAATTGGGCTGGATTTTGGTGTGTACACACAACTAACCTCAGGTGGTCTGAGTGCATGAGAATGGCTTCATATTTGACTACTCTTGGGTCAGTTAACCACTCTGCAGCCCTGTGAGCTAAAATGGTTTTGATTGAGTGTGGTGTATGCACTGTTAAGTCTCCACCAAAAATGAGTTTTTGGCTCTCCGAGACCAGAACGGCTGCTGCGGCGATGGACTGGATGCAGACGGGCCATCCTCTGGACACTGGATCTAGTAACTTGGAAAGGAAAGCAACTGGCTTCCTGACTCCACCCCACTCCTGGGTCAAGACGCCATAGGCAACTCCCTTCTCCACATTAACAAATAGATCGAAGGGCTTTTCTAGTGAAGAGAGGCTTAAAATGGGTGCTTTTGTTAATTTCTCTTTCAAATTTTGTCATTTCTGTGTGTCTGAATTATTCAAATTAAAAGGTTCTTCTTCCATTAATTTTTCATATAAAAATTTGGCAGATTGTGAATACTGATCAATCCACAGTCTGCAGTATCCAAATAGACCTAATAATTGCCGAATTTCTCGTTTTGAAGTTGGAGGTGGTAAATTTAGGATTCCTTCTACTCTTTCGGCACTGAATTTTTTTGTGCCATGGCCAATTATGTGTCCCAAATACTTCACCTCCTGTAGCACGAATTGTAATTTAGGTTTTGACACCCTCAGCCCGTTCCTCCCTAGAAAATTCAGTAACTGAATTGTAGCAGTTCTTACCATAGACTCCTGTTCCCCAGAGAGGAGCAGGTCGTCTACGTACTGAGTTACCTGAATCCCTTCGGGTGGAGAAAAGGAACTTAGCAAATCTTCTAGTGCTTGGCCAAAGAGTGTGGGTGCCTCGGTGTAACCTTGAGGCAGGCGAGTCCAGCACAGCTGCTGCTTCCATCCAGTGTCTGGATCCTCCCAGGTAAAGGCAAAGATGTCTCTGCAATGAGAATCTGGAGGACATGCAAATGTATCTTAATGTATATTGAATTTGGGTGTTTACATTAAAGTAACGGTGATAAGGAACAGAAAATGTACCTTAATGAAGGAGTGCCAGTTCAAATTCTACAGCAGGTACTGCAGGGGTTTTTCAGACAAAGGTGAGGAAAATGGTTCTTTCTAATCTTAGAATGTCTGAATTTTTCCTTGTCTGACCCTCTGTGGAGCAAACAGCAATTTCATCAGTATATGTGAAGTTATACCTCAAAGAAGAGAAGAATAGGGAAGTTTGGAGCAGGTGCCACCTGCCCTTCACCCACCCACTCTCTGCAGCCCATTTGCTGTTTCACACATTTTGCAGTATCTGTTACATTAAAGCCTTAACATTGTGAAAACTGTAAATAAATCCCAGCTTGGGAAGTTCTGTTCAGTTGTAAAAATGGAAATAAATTAGGAGTTTTACTGTCAACTGTAAGATGAGGGTTGTAATTTTTTTATATAATGCCCTCTAATTCTGCTCAGAGCAGGTTGTGTCCTGTGGTGCTTAAAGCTCCCAGTGTATTTTAGTTCCTGGGAAACTGCAGGCACCCAGCAGCTTTTGTTCTCTCTGCTGTGTGTGCAGGGTAAAGCCATCTTCAAAGTGGAGCTGAGTGGGTTTTAACAACAGGGAAACCTTTTAAGTGTTGCCCTGAGAGTGCTGGATTTTAATTGGCCTGGGGCTGGGAGAAGGGCAGCTCCCAGTGGAGAGTGGGACAAAGGGAAGGTTCAGAGGCTCGTGTGGATGTCACAGCATGGCTTTGGTCACTAAAAAGCTCACAAGAACAAAAGGAATTAGGAATAGCACGTACAGGCTTGGCTCGAGTTAATGTTGCTATAAAAACATCAATTTTTCTTTGATAACCAGTTTAATGTGCAAAGGAAATGGTGGGAGTATGCTGATAAAATTTGCAAATAACATATAATTTGGTTTATTATGAGTTAAGGAGATTGAAGAACTGCACAGAATGATGAACTTGAGGACTGGAGCAATGGAATGCAATTCAGTAGAATGCTTGCAGGCTCACTTGGGGACTAATAACCAAAAATTAAGTTGTAAGCTGGGTAATCATCAATTGCAAATGACCGAGGAAGAGAAGAATCATGGTTGAGTAGCTGATAGCAGACTGACTGAAATGCTGGTGTGAGCAGTGATTGGAGCAGTGCACTCCCAGGATGGATCAGCAGAGGCATTTTGGGTACTTGGGAAACCTTAATATCTCAACACAGGCACTTGTGAGACCTCAGTTGGAAAACTGCAGCTCTGATCATCCATTTTCAGGAAAGCTGATTACCAAGTGGAACAGATACAGAGGAGAGCTTTTAGAATGATTTGGGAAATGAAGCATGTGATTGCAGCATGGAAATATGATTGCTGTTTATAACTGCAGGGAGTAAAAAAAGAGATTAACACAACAGAAGGAGAAGAAAGGTGATTTTTTTCTGTGTAGTCTTGCCCCAAAATGTAGTTTACTATAAAGTTTTGAGAGGAATTGTGTGATGTGTGTTGCCATCAGAATCTGGACAGATGAATTGATGGTTCAAGACACTCCTGAACTCCTGGAAGAATTGGATGTTTGAGGTGTCATTAATAAATAATGTATTTTAGATTCTTAAAAGAAAAAAACCGAAACCCTGTAAGCTTTCAGCCATTGGCCTCTGCTTTTGGGCCACCTCTGCTTTCCTTCCAGAGCTCCACTTCTGTTGCCACTCCTTAATGTAGCTCACAAACTTGTTAACTTCCCATTGCATTGCCCTAGAGGGGCTTCAGAATTGTAACCTCTGGACTGTTGGAAGTATTTAATGTTTAAAAAGAAAAGGGAAAAACCCTCCCAAACAAGGAAATTCAATGGATGTCAAATACTCTTCTGTAATCTGCTCATCCTGAAGTTTTTCAAGCTTTGACAATTTCAAGGGCTAAATATATGTACAGTGCCTTCTCCAGGTGAGCTGTGGGGCTCTGGGAGGTATTGGTGGGGATCACCCACCTCTTGAGTGTCTGTACTGGTAGTGGTGTGAGCAAGAAAGGGACTTACAAATGTCTGATGTTCTCTGAAATATGAACCTTTACTTCATATCTGCATTTTCCTTGTGGGGTAAGGAGGAGTGGCTAGGTGGGTCTCCAGCCTTTCATTCTGGAAGACAACCCTTTTCCAGGTAGTTTCCCATCTGCTTTAAAATTCTTAATTTTATCTCCCGTGTCCCCACTGTAAATGATTATTTGCCACAGACAGATTAGGAACATTGCTTCCTTCCAGTATTTCCAAAAACACAGTTAAGAGTTAGTCTTGAGCAGTCTTTTGAGAAAACATTCTTTTGCATTTTACAGCAATTGGCATTTATTCTTGATAGTCATTTGTTTTAGTATCCACCCAAGGACATTGTACAGAAGTGAAATCTGGCCCACGAGCCTGCAATTGTTTAGTACTCCACTTCCTTTTCTTCATTTATTTGAAGAAAATACATAAGTGACTGCTTTATTGAAAATCTTGGTTATTATCTGTTCTTAATTGTTTTGAGATGGAAATTAAGCAGTTCCCCAGTGCAGCCACAAGGAGAACATGCTTTGCTCCCACTGTGCCCCCCTGATTTGTTGTCCTCACTGCATTCCCACTGGATATCTTGTCATTATCCTCCTTCTATGTCTCACACTTGCTGAAAAGTGAGAAAAATATTTGGACATTATCTGCATAGAATGCAATTGTCGCCTCATCCTCCCTGAATGCTGAACCTACTCCTTTTCCCACCACTTTTCTTTATATACTTGTGGCTCATTTTGAGAGGAAGAATCAGCTTTTCTCTGTAATGCTTTACATTAACCAGTTCAGCCATTTCAAGCTGTATGAAAGATCTACAGATATGCAGAGGGATGATTTAAACTCTTGTGGCAGCCACACAAGTAAGTATCACTGGGCAAAAATCCCAATTTTTTTAGGCGCTGAGTCAAGAATTGACAGCTTCAAACTTAGTTGCAGCTTGTATCATGGCAGGAGTTCTGCTCCTCCAGAGTTAAAAGTGATTGTGTTCATTTTGTCTGAGTGGGGAAGGGAAACTGGGGCATGTGGCCTTCATGATAGGGAGGCAAAATAAAAGTGCTACTGTCAGAGAATTTCACAGTGAGGGACACGGATATGACTGGCATTGTTCTACAGTCAGTGTTGGAGTGGTTTGCTCCCACTCCTGTTTGTACATTAAATGCCTTTGTAATGTTCTTTTCAGATGAAGGCTTTCCCATCAAGGATGTAGCAACCTCTAGAGTGAAGTGGTGCAGTGAGCAAGAACACACTCTGCAGGAGTCCTGGAACTCCTTGGTGAAATTTAATTATTCCCACCGTGGCCGGATCTCGAACATGGATTTTCAAGGGGATATCTTTGATGAGTTTCTCCATCAACAAAAAATCAACCGGCCTGGAGAATATCAGAGAAAAGAGGGACTGCAAACACTATCTAAGAGGCAAGAGGAAGAAAATTCTTTGGAGACACAGGATGGAAGTGATTTTAAAATCCCTGTTTTACCTTGTGGGCAGCACTTGGTGATAGACATCCGAACAACGTGGGGAGACAGACATTATGTTGGTCTTAATGGAATTGAAGTTTTCAGTTCTAAAGGAGAGCCTGTTCGGATTGCAAAAATAACAGCGGAACCCCCTGATATAAATATTTTACCAGCTTATGGAAATGATCCCAGGATAGTAACCAACCTAATAGATGGGGTGAATCGGACCCAGGATGATATGCACCTCTGGCTGGCACCATTTACCCCTGGAAAACCTCACTTTGTCTTTATTGACTTTGTGAATTCCTGTCAGGTAGCTATGATTAGGATTTGGAATTACAATAAATCCCGCATACACTCGTTCCGAGGTGTGAAAGACATTATCATGTTGTTGGACAAGCAGTGCATCTTTAAAGGAGAGATTGCCAAAGCCTCAGGAACCTTGTCTGGAGGTAGGCTATCATTTTTTTATTTTCCTTGTGGAAACAGCAGTACAATACAAGCAAAGTACATTTAGCTTGTTTGTTATCACTTTCCACTTCAAAGCAAGCTGGTGTTTAGTTTAAAAACATAATACGAAGCCCACTAATGCATTCTTCACTGATACTGGGGATTTTAGCAGCATACAGACCTAATCTCCATTTTAAACTATGTCTTAGCAACAAGTCTGTGTTTCAATCACATCAGACAGGCACCAGAAATTTCAAAGTTACAGCTTTTTGCTTGTTTTCACAGACATGGTCTTTTGGAAAAGGTGATTGGGAAGCTTTTTTCCCATTTCCTTTTATATGTATTTGAAATCTGATTGAATTATCTAGGTTTTTCCATTGTGCAGCATAAGTTTGAGAGTGAAACACTAATTATAGCAGTAGTCAGTATCAATTTGCCATATATTATCTTTAAACACTGCTGCAAATTAAATGCAAAGAAGGACCAAAAATAATTTATATTGGTCTTTAGATTCTTCTTGCATGATTTCTGTATTTAATTCTGTGTGTTGCCTTCAGCTCCAGAGCACTTTGGGGATACCATATTGTTCACTACTGATGATGACATTCTTGAAGCCATTTACTGCTATGATGAGACATATGATGGAGAAATGGGAGATTCCAGCTCCCTGAGATATGAGGAAGAGCTGAAGAGGCCAACAACTGCTGACAGGGAGGGAGATGAGAGACCTTTTACACAAGCAGGGTTGAGAACAGAGGATCAACAGGTAGGGGCCTCTGTGTTCAAAACTCTCTATAAATGTCTCTTTGAAACATGGAAGTAATAGACACATTTCCAGGCTGGAGTAAAACTGCAGAAGAACTAACACAGTTAAGACTATTTAAAATACTTTTTTTCACCAGATCAATAATTTATGCTATTTTTTTAATGCCCTAAAGGTCCTCCAAATTTTGGTTTCCCTGGTTAATTAATAAGCCTACTTCTTTACTTATTTGGACAGAGACTAGAGTGAGTTATTTTTGATTTGAGTACTCCTGAAGGTTTCTGCACTATCTGTGATTTTTTCCCATACAGTTACTCACACCATGAGTAGCTGTGTTCCCTGACACTCCAAACCAAAGGATTTTCCATATTTTCCATATTGCTGGTTTCTTCCTCCACAGATTAAGTATGTTAGGTGAGAAGAGTCTCTTCCTCTCAACCCTCCCCTTATTTTTCCTCTCTTTCTTTTTTTAGCATCATCACAGGTTTGTGTGCATTTTGCAGCATAGAAATGCCTCTTTTCTATTCTGTGCAGAAGCTATTTCTCTCCTTGGAGGAAGGTTGTATTTCCAAGCACTGAGCTCTTGCCTTATGCCAGTCCAGCCCAAGAGACCAGTGTCTGAGCAAATATCCCACAGGATTTTCTCAAGATGGTGTGTGGCAGTCTTTGACCTGTTTTCCTTATAATTTTTTACTTTCTCAGAATCTTCCTGAGCACCTTTCATTGCATCAGTGAGGTTGTCTATTTCTAGGGTTCACACTCCTATGTGTGAGTCTGTCAGGAGATCCAAAGCTGAATCAATCCACCTTCCAGCTGCTCCAGCCAAAATGTTCCCAGGGATATATGGTTCCTAATGAGCCTTGTGTGGTTGCCAAACCTTCCCCTCCTGTCTTGTCCTCTATTTCTTGTGGCTCACAAGACAAAAGGAAATCGATGACATTGGAATGTGATCTCACTGTTAAGACCATGAGTGAGTGACTTTAACCCTTGGACTTCTCCAGTAATTTTGATCCCATCTTTGCTTGCCGTGTCTGAAACTGTTCAGAGCCTTGCGTGGTGCAGGATTTCATGAACACAAATTGAAATTCACCTTTCTTTCCTGATCATATGTTTATTGTAAGCATTCACCAGGACCTCTTCCATGGCAGAAGCTTGGCCTTGGACTGTCTGGTCCTTGCTCAGACATAGGCTCTGCCTTTCATTTTGCTGTTCAGCTCTGATGCCCTTCACACCCCTGTTCTAACTCTGCAACTCCTGTATCAGCAGTGGAATAACAAAAGCTATTGTGAGCTATTGATCTCCCTGTCATTGTGCATTTGCTGGTACCATCAGGATTTCTGTAGGGGGATGTTTATGCTACCAGAATGATACAGATCCACTGCACAATTTGTCTTCCCCAGCCTAACGTTGTCAGACCAGTATTGACCAGTTTGAACAGTCCCTGCTGTTGATCATTCACCTTTATTGCCTGTTGCACATTCAGTAGATGAAATGGTGTGTTTTACTAGAAACTTTCAAAAGCTCTTAGGGAAGTGTCTTACTTTTCTGTCAGTATTATCCATGGCCATGAATGTCTGTCCATGAATTCAGGAATCCTTAACATGTTGACTTTTATAGCAGATCAGACCTGTGACTATTGCACTTGCTTCAACTCTGTGGCCAGTAGCGAGTGCTTATGGAGGAGGAAAGAACAGCACAAACACAGAGTGGTGTTTCTCTGAAACACTCATTCAGCCCTTAGAAATGTGTCTCACAAGGACTTTTTAACTTAACCTTTATGTTTAATATCCTGCCACAGATTTTATTGCATTCATTCATCCACCAGCTTTTTGAACCCATGTGCACTTTTAGAATTTACAGTGCTCTGTGGCAAGTTTCCCAGCTGAGCTTGCATGGCACAAAGAACCTCCTTCTGTTTGTTGCTAGCTTCATTTAACGCCCTCTAGGTTTTGTGTTGGAAGAAACTAAACAATTATTCCCTGCTCCCTTCTTCAAGCCACTCAAGAGATTTATGCCCCTGTGTTAGTCTTCTAAATCTCTCTTTTCCAGAATGGTTGCTCCTACTTTAGTTATTCCTCACAGGGAAGGTGCTGTACAGTATGGTCAGGTGTAAGACCATGGTAATACTTTCTACTTTTTATTGCTTTTCCAATAACTCCTGTATTACAGTGGTGTTTTGTTCTAGCCATAAGACTCGAAGAACACAGGTAGGACAATGTCCACTAGCAGAAGTAGTTAAAATAGTAGAGAATCAGACCATATCTGAAAGAAAATACATTTGGCATCAGTGGAATGGAATCATTAAATAGGGATCTGAGTAGATAAGAAAGGGAGAAAAGAGGTGATATGTGCCTTGGCACAAATGGTTTATGCTCTGCTAGGGAGGGCATTATTTTGCAATCTGTAAACCCAGTGACTTTTATTGTGTCCATGGGTTTTGATTTTCAGTAAAGTTGCAAATTTTAATTCCCAGGGTGGTCTTCTAGAATTGTTCTGAGGAAGAGGCATCAGACATCCCAGATAGAGTCACTGGTTTGTGAGAGAGGTACCCTCAGTGGGAGGGGTTTTCCACTTCCTGGGTTCTGTGGGTTTATTTCAGAGCCCATTTCTTGTTCAGTCTCACCTGAATTACCTTGGTTCCCCCAGGGACATTTGCTGCCTCGTGAAGGATATTGCAGTCTGGGAACACATGAGATCCTGGGGATCAGTGGTTAAACTGCAGGGATCTAATGGAACAGTAGGAGAGAGGTGTTGACAAGTCTTTATTTATTTTTCTTAGGCACAGTGTAGATCCATTTGATGTGTTGTGGATGACAGGAAGTTTATTTCTAATGATGAATTAAGGAGAAGGAATCTGGACTTCTAATTTCCTGTTTGGCCTTTTGACTACTAATGAGGATTGAGCTGATGTTTTTATAGAGCTACTTATAAAAATGCCAAGAATGAAAATTCTAATCTGCTATCATTTATTTTGAAGCCCAATACTGGTATATGTGAGGTTAGGATTGTTTTCCCTGTGTGTAACATTTTTGCATTTGCCCACAGTGAACAGAATTAGCCATTTTATCACACTTACTCAGTGAAGTGAATTCTATCTGCAATCCTTTGCCATTTTTGTCTTTACTACCCTGATTGCCCCAGTGTGATCAGCAAATTTTGTCATCTGTTTATTCACTTTTCTGAATAGCATAGGCAATTTTTAATTAGCATTGCCAGAGCACAAGCACAAGCTTTTGGACAAGTTTGCTTGTTTGTTCTGCCTCTTAATTCTTGACAAGAAATTGTGGTGGCACTCTCTGGTCTTGACTTCCTTCCAGACTTCTTGTCTCTGCAACAGATTTGCAACATATTGCAAATACAGCATATTATCACTTGCTGATGGCAGTCTGCAGGGAAATAAGTGTGATTTAAGAATTTCAGCCTCTTTGAGAAGAGGTAGCTCACACTGTGGAGTCTCCCATTTCCCATTTCTATATGCACTAAGCAAAAAGCCACCCTAATAGTCTTGGCTTTCTAAGAATGTACCTGATATTCTACATTTTGGGTGATGTTTTTCATTATTTGCAGGACAGGCTGGGGGGGGGAGGTAGAGGGGAAATTGATATACAAAAAGAAACAGGAACAAATATCACACTTGGTAAGCAGTCAGTGTAAGTGTAATATTGAACCTGTTCCTTGCACCTGTTGACTTTCTTTTTAGGTTCAAGAGCCACACTCTGTCTCTGAATGCATACCCAAGGAAACAGGAATATTTACTGGAAAATGTAAGTTCTTACATTTACTTCTTGCTTAAGCAGACTTCTCCCAAACATGTTATCAAGGAGGATCTGATTTGTCAGAGCTGTACAGCACTTTGTGGCAGATGCCAGGTCTAGAATAAAGAAGAGTAATTGAATGTTTAAGGCAGAAGCTTTGTTTGCTATGGCATTTACAACATTATATTGTAACAGTTGGCTTTTAATCTCAGAAAAATAACATTAGCCATTTGCCTAGTCCCTGAATGGGATTCCTAGCAGCTGTGTCCCTTACCCAGTAATTCTCTCCCAATCCTTTGTATTTGTGCAGACTGACTGATTTTTTCAGATTGGATTGACAATAGAAACCCTACAGCAGAGCTAGATCAGAGTGTTATATCCCTGCTTAAAGTACCTGATTTATTGTCCTGTACCAAGCCAGCTCTCTGTGGGCCTTTCAGCTGTTATCCAGAGAGTTTCTGGATAGCCCAAAAGCTTCAGGAGCAGTTCCTGGTCCTTTGACAAGAATTTCCAGCAGGGTGTTAGGAAATTTTTTTCACTCAGAGCAATCCAACACTGGATTGAGAGGGTTTGGAATCTGCCAGCCTTGGAGACAGGTAAACTTCCACTGGATAAGTTCCTGAGAGCTTTGGTGCTGAACTTTTTCTTAGCTTGGAGTTGGATTAGACACCTCCCAGAGGTCCCTTTTCCCTGTGTCATCCTCAGATTCTGTGAAGGAATACTAAACTCTGGGGAATACTAAATCTGTGTGGATGGCTGCTTCACTGCAGCTTTCCACTGGAGAACAGACTGATTTCTCCTGAGAACTCCTGCCTGCTTGTACCCTGAGCAGGTGTAGTCTTAGCACTGGGTTTGGGAATAGGATCTACTGTCAGTGGAGCTGTAGCTCCAGATTTGTCAGCTGACAGAACTATTTATTTCTTCGTGTCCTTGCAAATGCTAATGAGATCTTACACCCACGTGAATCTATGCATGTATTGAGACTTGCTCTGGCTTTTTAGGGGTAAATGGGCTGGATGGCTTAACAGGTTTAATGCTTGTTTGTTTTACAAACATCATGACTACTGGTGTTTCTTTAGACACTACCCAACCTGATTATTTGTGTGTTTCTGTAGTGTGTGAAATGAAAGATGTTTTTAATTTACAGGGATGGATTTTTATGGAACCTGATCGGATTGGAATATTACTTGTTATATCTGTACATGCTATTTCTATCTCTTCAGTAAGGCACAGAACAGGTGGAACAGAAGATACACATTCAGCCTTTTGTCCATCCAGCTTTTCTTCCCTGGTTTTTTTCTGGATATAAAGCCTAATCAATATTGCTCCTTTTCACTGATGCTGTGCCAAGAAAATACTTCCATGTGTCCAGTTCTGACGTGAAGGAAATAACTTTAAAACATTCGTAAACCAAATTTTTTTTTCTTTGCTTTAGCTGTGAGTAGGTGTTCTCTAAAAATGTATGGATTTCTGAGAGGCTGGATTTGTATGAATCTACATAGTCGCTTAGCTGGTGAAAGATGATGGATAGACTTCAGACTAATGGGTCTTCTCTGTGTCTGTGTATACACAAAATCTGTCATGTAACTGCTTAAGAGTCTCGCTGGCTGACTGTCAGTGTGCAGTCCCAGTAATGAGACACTTGGGAATGTGCTTGATCAGCAGCTGTGTAATTTCAAGGGAACAAGGTGTTGGTAGCACATTGAAAGGCTCTGACACAGGTGAAAAGAAGCTGCTGTTACATGGGGGTGGACAAACAGATATTGGAAATATCCAATTCCAGCATATAAAGTTATTTAATCTGTACAAAATATACATGCTGCTAATCACTGGCGTTTGCATGCATGTTTATATTGGCTTATTACTTCAAACCAGTAAGTTTATAGAGACATTAAAAGTATATTCCTTTATACAGGCCTGCAACTGAACTTTACCATGACCTGGGGAGACTCTCATTACCTGGGGCTGACAGGACTTGAAGTGATAGGAAAGGATGGTCAAGCATTAAAAATAAATGCAGAACAGATTTCTGCTTCACCCCAAGACTTAAATGATCTTCCAGAGTACACAGGAGATTCCAGAACATTAGAAAAGTAAGTAACCAAAGACTTGGGATGCATTTCACATCAGATTTTCTGAAGTGACAGATTTCCATAGACTTCTGTTATGTTAGCACATGTTTATGTGAACATGATTTTCATCCCATTGCTGCTCATTCTTGGAATTCACAAGCTGTCCAGGAACAGCTTGTTGTAGAAACATGAATGAGATGTTTCCAAAAGATGGTGTTTGAGTTGGGAGATGAGAACATGCCTGGTTGGTATTTCTGCCAAGGACTTTCCAGGAAGAAATGTGGGTGTTCTGTAGCATCTGTCTGTGCATACTGAGTGATATTTATGCAGGATTTCTGGATAATTTCAAGGAAAATTTTCAAGTTAGCAAAGAGTGAGGATGTGTTGGGGAATTGCACAAATAGGTGCCATTCTTTTGGCCATTTTGCAGCTTTTTTTTTGGCAAATCTAATGAAGTTTTATTCATTGACAAATATATTTCCTCAAATAAACTTGTGCATCTAAATGACAGCAGTATAGAAATTATAGGCTGTAGATCTAGAGAGGACTTGGCATTTGGATGTTATTGAAGCTGCATCCTGTTGTTTCTGAGTCATGTCTCCATTTTAAAGGGTATTTTTGGTTGTAATCCTGTCTGCTGTTGTGTTTATGGGCTGGGACCACATTTAGGAATTAGGACTTGTCTTTGCAAAGGCTCTGGAATCTTCCTTAGAATGTTGTATTTATCTACATGCACACTAACTCTGTTTGTAATTTCTGCTAATCTGACTAATGCAGATATCAAGCTCACTCGTGGGTAATTCCTTGTTCCTTCTGCCATCTTGTATGAAAATCTCTCCTGTAGGCACCAAGATCTAAGAAATCTTCCCATGACATCCCCTGTGATGAAGAGATTCTGGTGGGGGAATCTCTCCAGACCCCACCCTGATGGACCCAGATGCAAAGAATTCATTTACCTTTTCTGTTGGTGCCTTCTCCTGTCTGAATGCTCCTTTTGCAGACTAGTGATGTGTTGAATCCTACAGAATTTCTGGCAAGCTTTCTGCTCCTGATGGATTTGAGGGGTTTTATTTATTGTATCTTTTGCTTGCTAGCCTTCAGACTCTTTTTTTGGCCTGTGCATATGCATTTAGCCTTCCAGAGTTTATGAGTCTATCACTTTAGGGCTTTTTTGATCATGAATTTTGCTGAAAGATGGCCCAAAATAACTTTGTTTATCCTGCTACTGGGCCATGTTGGCTTTGAGGTTTCAAGTCCTCCTTCTTTCTAACATCTTTCTTAGTAAGTGGGTTATATTTTTAATTTTTTTTTTTTTTTCATTCTTGATTGTTTTGCTTGAGAACTTTTTTGGGCACAAGAAATAGAGGCTCTTTTGGCTTTGGGTATTCCTGCAAACATGTTGAATTTGAGTACTTTACAGTGCTCTCAGCTGTGGCATTTGGAATAGGTCCCGTGTACTATTCAAGACCAAATCAAGAATTATGTCTTCTCTCATGGACTCCCTAATCAGTTCCTCTGTGAAAGAGTCATTATTCAAATCTTTTTCTTTAAGGAATTGCCAAGACTGGCACTCATTCTTCCATTAAACTTTTAAATAAATAGTAAGTATATACTTATTTTGGCAGTGTACCAAAGTAATTACAGTGGAAAATTAATTCATATTCTCCTTTACTCCATCTTTGTATGGCATAGTTTGTGGTAGGAGAATATAATGTCAGAAAATACCAGATTTAACTTTATTTAGTCAGCCTGAAGCCTTTGCTGTTATGAAAAGACATTGTCCTGCTGGTTGGAAGCTTTGTAAAATAGCAGGGATGTGCCTAATTGTGTCCATGAAGGATGTGAGCAAACCCTGCTCCTGCTCAGGGTTATCCAGCTGCCATCCGGTTCCTCCTCAGATCCAGTAGAGTTGTGTTGGCATAGAAACACCCTGCAGGGTGCCAGATACACTGCTTTGGGCATGGAGCTGGATTAATAAATTATATTGTGGCTGGGCTTAGAGTTTTGCCTTCATCCACTTTGCTACAAAGGCAGTTGAGCTTTCCTTTGCCCATCCCTGTTCACACAGGGAAAACCTAAGGATTTTGCTGTTTTTCCTTAAGCAGACCCAACTAAAAAATACTGTTTTTTTCTCCCCCCACTGTCTTTAGTTCAATACTTGCCTGTTGTTTTGATGTTTACTGTGCTTTTTAATTGCATGCACAAGGGCACATGAAGCCCTGGAAGCTGAAAGTGGCATCTAGAATGAGATGAACCTTAGGAAAGTCCCTGCTTTTCATGAGAGAAGCCAGCTTTTCCCTTTGTGCAGCTAATGGACTTTTCTCTTTGTAGGTTAATAGATGGCACTAATATCACAGTGGAGGATGACCATATGTGGCTCATTCCCTTCTCTTTTGGAGAAGATCATCTGCTCACAATCCATTTTGATAAAACTGAAAGTATTGCAGGGCTTCGCTTTTGGAACTACAATAAATCTCCAGAGGATACCTACAGAGGGGTAAGTAAAAGAAAAGGAGCACTGCCAGCAAAAATATACAGCAGTGCATTGGAAAATTGGTACTGTGATGAATGAATATAGCTGCCTTAATGGAACATCATAAATCTTTCTAGATTGTCTGAGTCTGAATTTTGTGGCAGGTATAATGCATTCCTGTCTCCACAAACAGCAGATATTAAAAAAAAAAAAAAAAAGCCAGAGATGGTTTAAAGAAATCTTCACAGCTGATTTTTCTAGGAGACACATGCAGTAGTACATATTATTTTCAGGATATATGATTCTGAAGTGGTATCCTCTCAATATCTTGTATGTAGACCTGCCATATGATTCTGTATTTCCTGAAATGCAGGGAGTGATGTGAGGGAAACTTTTCCAAAGAAATTCTGTTTAGTTCAGGTTCAGAAGGTCACTCAGTACTGCCTTTTCCAGGAAGAGTCTTTTGAAATTTTAACATTTATTAGGGAAAGTTGCCACCTTCAAGCAGTTTGGCTAAAATAATTTAGCTAAAATTGTATAACTTAAATACTCTCTTCTTTTTGCAGATTGCCTGGTTTATATTTTTTTCATGATGAATTGTTGGAGTTGACAATTGACACCTGATGGAGATAATTTTACACCTTTTCACTCTGATTTTGGCTGTCCCTCCTTTCCCTGCTGTATTTACACATGTAATGATAACACTTAAATATAACAATAATGATAATGAACCAGAGATTGCTCTTCATTGCATAGAAAGTTTAGGAATCCACTTGTTCCCAGATTTTCCATGCCAAAATCAACTGTTGCATTTTTGAAGTCCAAATTCAGCCAATAAATAAGAATAAAAATGTTGGCACATATTAAACTGGAGAGAGACAGAACAAAAAGGATCAGCAAAGTTCTGGAAAAACCTCTAGAACTGAAGTTGGAGGCCTGGATCATCCATGGGATTGGGCATGACAGTGGCAAAGTTGCCTAACTGTGTCTTTATGTCAATTTACCTTCCAAGAATTGCTGTAGTATGAACACTGCCTGGCATCCTTTAATATCAGCATGGGGGTTGGTGGTGCTAAAGACTTCCAGAGGGCCAGAGCATAAGATCTTTCAATTAATCCCAGCTGACTCAGAGATTTTAGCACAGGGCCCCTGATTTTTTGCTCCATCGCATTAGCCCAGCACATTTGACACACAGGAAGGTTCTGGAGCATTTTGAGCATTACCACCTAAATATACTCCCTTTAATGACATTTGTGTCCTGATTTCAGCTGGGATAGAGTTAATTTTCTTCCCAGGAGCTGTGTTTTAGATTTAGGGTGAAAATAATGTTGGTAATTTAACTGATATTTTAGTTGTTGCTGAGCAGTGCTTGTTAAGTCTCTAAAATCTAACATGGAATTTAGTCTCTGGAGACCAAACCAAGAAAAAAAGGAAGAAATGTGTATTTCCAGCAGTTTACTTGTCTAGGTAGGAAAAAAAAAAAGTGATTCTGATACAGGTGTCTACCTGCATGAATACCGAAAGTCCCATAAGGGTTAGTGGGTACCATCTAAAGGAGGAGCCCATACCTGCAGTCTTGTAGAAGGATAAAATAAATTATTTGGAAAACAAAAGATGCAAGGTCTGCTGGGCCACAGGAAAGGGGGTTTTAGGCTGTAAACCCAGGGCATCCTGACATCTGTCTCTTGAAGTATTGCTGCTCCTTCTAGGGAGCAGTCCCTGGGTGCGAGATGGAATGATTTGTTAGGCAGCTGCAGGCTGGGGGATTCTATTCACAGCTTAGTGTGAGAGGGTAATGGCAGTGACTGTCAGAATGAAGACTCGGGTGCTATTTGCAGCTCTGTGAAAAATCACCTTGTGAGAGCTTTGTTATGCGATTTGTAAAATGCAATATGTGACGGCTGAGTGCCTCCTCAGATGATGAGAATTACTTAGAAATGAGGGCTGTAAAGGGCACATAAATATAAGCAGCTGTGGTATAATAGGTAAGATTTCATCTCTGACTCTCCAGACTTCCCATTCGCTATGAGTTTCCGTTTAGGAAAGTGTATTTCAGTGGATTTCTCACTTCCTCTCCTTAGCCTGGCAGACTTATTCAGCTGGAAAGCAGCATGCAGAAGAGTTTCTCATATGAAAAAGATATTTCCTTTCTTTGATCCCAAGTGTATTAAAGATGAAGCCAGAAATAGTTATTTCTCCACACTCGGTAGTCCTACAAACATTCCCTCCTAATTAATCTTCATGGAAATGAACTGAGCCTCTCCTCTAGTCTAGTACAAACTGGTACTTAGTGAAAGATGCTGCTTGTGATGAACATTAAGTTATATTTAATGTATTAGAGAGCAAGGTGCAGTGATGAATTGTTGCTGCGTGATTGAATTGTTCTGTGCCTGGGATCAGGGATGCAGCTCCATATGGAGCTGCTGGGGGAGGGTGAAGGGGCCAGGACTCCTAAATCCTTTGCATAAATGTGCTTGAACTATTCACTTTAATCTTCAGAGGCTGGATGAGGTGTGCTCACATCTCTGAGGTGGCCACAGCTCAATTGCCTCTGTCTGGTACAGGTACCTTTTCTTTATTCATATGCCCTTAGGTTACACACAGTACTGCTTGGCAGATGTGTTTGCATGATCCTGGAGAAGTCCAAGTGCCACCTGCCACAAAGATAAATAGAACTGCTGAATTACAGGCTTCTGTAAATGCAACAGAGACACCAAAGTCTGCTCTGGAGAGAGCACCAGGCTGTGGGATTTCTGGAAGGGTGCTCTCAGCCAGAGCTGGGCAGTCACAGCTGCCTTAGCAGAGCATTCAGGTGCATGATGTCTCCTCAAATCCCCTTTGTGACATGGGCTGACTTGAAAGCTGAGTCTTCCCCCTCTCTTAATGTGTGTAAATATTGCTGCAGGCTCAGGAATCAGAGAATTGTTTAGGTTGGGAAAGACCTGTAAGGTGATCATGTCAAACTGTAAACCTCACACTGCCAAGGCCAGCACTAACCCATGTCCCCAGGTACCTCTCCTACACCTCTTTTAAATCCCTCCAGAGATGGGATCTCCACCACTTCCCTGGACAGCCTGTGCCAATGCTTGACCACCCTCTCTGTGAAGAAGGGAAGCTTCAGTTTGCTGAGATCTAGTGACATGCAGTAATGGAAGGATCTGTCAGTACTTTTTATCAGTATTTTCCCCCTCAAATCCTCACCTCTTCCATCCCCATTGATGTCAGTGATGACATGGACACTATGGATTGCAACTGGTATCTGCTGGGTTAGGCTTTCTTTTTCCAAAGGAAGTCATGCTATAGAGGAATGAAATAAGTACAGCTAAACGACTGAAATGATTTCAGTCACTGAAGTGAATGGAATGGTTGGCAATCTATTTTAATTTCAGTAATGTCATGTCATGTAATCTTATGTTTTGTTCTTTTAAACCAGGCTAAGGTGGTGCATGTGATGCTGGATGGGCACAGCATCTCCCCCCTGGAGGGCTTCCTTATCCGCAAGGGACCAGGCAACTGCCACTTTGACTTTGCCCAAGAAATTCTCTTTCTTGACCATCTACAACCCCAGCCAGCTCCTAAAGTACACAGGAGGTAAAGTAGGATGTCTTTGTTGTCCAAAACAAACAATTTCTCTTCACTGTTTTATTGTTATTTCACATTCCCTGTGGAAGATGACTGTGTGAGGCTCCTGGACGAAAACATGGAGCACTTAGAGCAGAGTTTCACTGGGTTTTAACTGTAACCAAATTTTACTGAGGTCTGAGGGTGGTCTGGTCCATAATCACAGTTGGAGTGGTTAGGGTGGTATTTGTGGAGGTTTGTTTCTTTGGATTTGTTGTTTTCTTTTCTGAATGAGCCAAGGTTACATAAAAAACCTGGTTTGCCTTGGGTTTTTTTGGCAGGAGTTCTTCAAGGACACTGGAACGAGCCAGTATGGACTATGAAGCACCATTAATGCCCTGTGGTTGTATCCTTCCCTGTCATCTTCCTTGTCATAAGGAGTATTTCAGTTACATACCAAAAGCTTAGGAGTCCTGAGCTTTTTGAATCCAACAGTTTCTGGTGCTTTAAGGTGTTAACAAGGTACCAAGAATATGAGAAAGGCTTCCATAAAGTATGGCTTAAGAATGAATCAATGAAACATAATATATAGATCTGTGGCCTGTTTTCAGATACCCTGGTAGCTTTTTCTCCTGAACTGCAAATAAGAGCATCTGACATCATGGGCTGCACAATTATTTTTCAAACTGCAGATTAAATTGTCTGTTAAGACAAAGCTTCTGTATTGATATTTTCCTTAATAGCATTTTGATTTTTAGTTATTTTCCAGTTTCAGCTCCTGACGAGCTGGGGTGATCCCTACTACATTGGTTTAAATGGACTGGAGTTGTTCAATGAACATGGAGAGCAAATCTTACTGACTGAAAACAGTATCCTTTGCACACCAAGCCCCTCTGGCCCTGTTGATGCACAGGCATTTGTCACAGGGCATCCCTTCCAGATTGCCAGGTCCTGTGTGATTAACTCTGCTTCTATTTCTCTGTCTTTGGGCAATGAACCTTGTTTCCATATGTTTTTATGGATTCTATATACTTCCAGAACATTTCTTCTCTGAATGGGATGCACCAACAAAGGACAAGGTTAGAGAAGGGAAGGCTTAAGAAGGGTGTGGTATTTTCTGCTCTTGACATTTATTTCTTCTGTGGTGTGGAAAGACCAGAAAGTTTGCTGAGCTATAAATTCATTGAGTTCAGTGCTTTTTCTTTTTATGGAATCTTTCATTGTGCCTCAAGAAAGAAATTTTTCATAACTCTCGTTCTGGAGATTTAGGCTGTTCTAGACACCCAATGCAGTCATGAAGATCAAGGCTGAGAGTTTGAATTTGATTCAGTGTTCCCTGGATATCCAACAGAGGGAATGAAGAGCATGTTTGGAAGATTGATGTTCATCAAGGTTATACTTGGTGCTCTGTACCAGCTAAAGTCTTTTAAGAGCTGAAAGCTTCATACCCCAACATACAACTCCCATTGTGGCTTTGTCGAGGCACACATAAAAGCCACACTAGTCATAATCTATAGTCAAGAGAGCTAGAAAGATTTTTTATTTTCTCTACTGCTTTTCTTATACCTCTTCACAATGGCTGTGGCCTATTGAGATTGGCTGCTTAGCAAACAATGACAAGGCTAACAAACAATGGCCATTCAGGCAGTAGACAATCAGCTATGCAAGCAAAAGTGTAACTGCTACATACTATCCACAAGTTCTTCCTTGTACACTCTCAATGTCCCATAACAAGAACACCCTCTCCTGGTGTCCAGAACATCTTCTCTCATTGATTATCTTCCTGGCCTTCTCTGTGGGTTTCACTGAAGCTGCAAAATTTCACTGTAATATTCTCATGGGTAAATTCTGCCTGGTTTCAGGTGTGATTCTGTGAGACTGTCAGTCCAGCTGTCAATCTCATCAGGTCCCCCCTTTTGTTTTTGTATTGCAAAGGCAGCATTTATTGACTTTTGCAGGGAATGAGAAGCATGTTTGGAAGATTGATGTTCATCAGGGTTACACTTGGTGCTCTGTACCAGCTAAAGTCTTTTAGGAGCTGAAAGCTTCATACCCCAACATACAACTCCCATAGTTCAGGTACATGGAAAGGAACATTCTTAGCCCCCTAGAAAGAATAAATAGCACAAATGCTGCAGGAATCATTTGTCTCTAAGGATCCTCACTGCCTAATAAATAGGGAATTCAGTGAAATAAAGGCTTTTTCCCAAGTGCTATTTTGATTTGTATGATACACCCTGAACTTGAAACATTTGCAATGGACAAGAAGCATTTTGAAATTGAGAAGTGGTAACAAGTTGTATTTAAGAATCAGGGATCTTTAACTTACCTGGTACAGCTCTACAGTACAAAACAATTCCAGGTAAAGAAACCTCAGCTCGTTTTGAATGATCACTTGTTCTGCCTGTGCAGTTGTGTATGGGATGTATTAGCATCCTAAAAGAGCATATTTGTCTTAGTGCAGTATTTAATGTGATAATTCACTACTGAATCTGGAGCAAGCTTTTCTTAAACACTTGAGGCATTGCTGTGTCATTCCTTAAATTCTTTATAAACTCTTACAGACTTTAGAAAGCAGGACAAGGGGAAATTAATGTCCCTCAAACTGGATTGCACAGGATTCATAATTCTGAAGACAGTGCCATTCATCTCTACGTTTCTTTGCATGTCTTTAACATTCATATATGTTTTAAATGTAAATGTTCTCTTACAGAGAAAATCTGGTTGTCTGTTCAACGGAGGTTTAATCTTTCCCTCTCAAAGAAGTGAAAAAAGGTTTTGTTACACAGTAACTGATTTTTACCACAAAACTTGAGAAACTCAAGCAAAACCTAGTCTGAGTGATGACTGCCTCTTGCAAAGACACTCTTCTTGAGATAGGTCTTATATGAGGAATTTTCACAAGTTTATGGTAAAAATATGGGACTTTGTCATCAAAAAGCTGGGAATTGCCTATTACTGATAATGGAACTTTACTGATGAAGTCATAAGTACATATTTGAGAATAAATTAAATGCAGCTAGTTACTTGATTCCTATTTTAAAAATAAATTTGAATGCCAGAATATCTAAGGGTTGTCCTGCTTGTAAAAATGTGCCTCCAAGTTCCTCAGCTGTGAAATCCTGGGAGTACTGCTGTAGTGGTGAAAACTCATTCATGGAGTTGGGAAGAGCACAAACTTTTAAATATGATGTTTCTGAAATATCCCTTTTTGGGTTATTTATGCTTAAAGTTTTTTTTCAGATATTGCTGCTTTTCCAGATAGTGTCAACATTTTAGATGATGTATCTGGAGACATCCGGACTCCAGACAAACTGATTGACAGAGTAAATGACACCACTGATGGCAGACACATGTGGCTGGCACCAGTTCTTCCTGGTTTGGTACATTTTCCCTTTTCATTCTGTTTTAGTGATGTGTGTGGATGGAACTGGAAGCATGGAGGAAGGGGGAAGCATATATAATTTGTAGCTAAATTTGATATTAGTAAGTGGTGCTAAATCACTGCTTTTTAGAAGTTGTTTTTGGTGCAGCCTCTCTGCACTGCACAGGCAGCAGCAATGGAGGTTTCCCAGGTTTGTAATCTCCTGTCTCCATGGGGCAACAGCAGAAGATTTTCCAGAGATGGTTTTTGAGTTACTGTGACAACGATACTGATGAAGGATTTCTGTGCAATAAACACCTTTCTGGTGCTTTTAAATTCATTTCTACAAAATGCAATGAATGTTTTTCCAGCAGTGAGAAATTCTTTTTTAATCTCATTATCTGTGTTGAATTCAAATTTGTAGATTAGGGATGGCAGACTTAGCATTTTATGTCCTAAGGCCACACGTGATTCAGCCCTTTTAGGAGTTCCATGTTTAATAGATGGGATATCAAAAATCTAAACAGGAAAAGTAGATAAACATAGATGAGTTCTGATGTTGTTTTGGGAAAGGACATTTTTTAGGGGCCTCTAATGGACATAATTAAGGTGTTTTTTATTTCCTGTAAGAGAATGGATTTGAAAAGAAAACGAAGTATAAACCTGAGATGTGGTAAGTTATCACTTACTGTGTTGGAAAAATCGTGGCTCCATATGTTGCAGTTATTAATTAGAATATTAAAAGCCAGGAATTGTTAATTTATATCATTATGTGTTGTAATGCAGGGCTATAATTAAGGTAAAGCTTTTAGATATACTTGAGAATAGTGACCACTTGCACTTCCTAGGAAAGTGGAAAGTCTGTGAAATGCTTGAGGCTCCTACTGTGTAGATCCCACATCTTGAATCCTGGCAATTTGATGGGATGCTCAGATATCCATTATAACAGGATGACTGATTGATTTGACAGCCATCTGAGTGTGCTCATGTCCTTACAAAAGACATGCTTGCAGAGGCTGTTTCACTTGGGAAAAAGGAAAATAACAGGCCTTGGAGTTCTCTCAGAGGTGCAGCCACTGCTTTGTGTTGTTCTGCCTGACACCAAAGTACTGCAGAAGAGCACAAAATACCAGCATTAAAGGGTAAATTGATAATGTGAAATGCAGGAGGCAGAAGCAATTTAATGGCGTTTTCTGTCCTTGAACTGTAACAAATTACACCTTTGTAAGATCCACAGAGTACTTTTCCCTCCTCCATCTTCCCTGGGATGGTTGTTCAGCCAGGAGGTGCTGGATGAGGCGATCAGCCTATTGATGCTCAGCCTCTGGAGCTGGGCTGCTGAAGCAGGGCTGGTGAACATTCCCATCCTCAGTGCAGGCTGCTTGGAAAGCTGCAGTAGCTCTTTGATGTGTTGGAGGTTCAAAAACTTGAAGGGAATTGGTATTACGGCCTTTCTTTTCCTTCCTAGATGCCTTTTCCTTTTTCATTCTAAAAATGATTTCCTGTTTTTCAAATTCTTTACTTACATAAGCAGAGTTTGTATTATTTGTTCCCCTGTTACTGACTGTCATTTTATTTATTTATTTGAATGGATTTTCAATCAAATATATAATTTGCTGTGGGACTAACAGTTGTTGGAGACAATGCCCCAGTTGTCTCGTGGAAAATCACAGATGCAAACATTTCTATTGATCCACTCTACCTTTCTTTCTTCAGTTAAAAAACCCCAGCATAATGATTTAATATAAGCTACAGTATCTTCTCTAGTACATCAAAGGATTAAAACTTCAGAGGATGCTAAAGATGAAGCTTAAGCTATGTTGATCCAAAGTTGATAGTGTGGCTCATGAAAGGAAAAGCATAGAATTAACTGTAACAGACAAGATTGGTTTCCTGCAGCCTAATCTTTGGTCTTAACATCTTGACATTAACGTCACTGCAAGGCAAATGAATAATACCTCAAGCAGTAATTGTTTAGGAAGCATCTGGAGGATTGTCTCTAAATTCCTGGTAGTATAACACACAGAAATTGCAACATTTCTGCAATAGCTTTAAAGCATACAAGGGAAATTTTAGTCTTGCCAATAGGAAGGTGGATTGCATTCGTATTTGGTGGAAAGAAATGGAATAGAATATCATAAAATCATTGACTCACAGACTGGTTTGGGTTGGAAGGGGCCTTAAAGCCCATCCAGTGCCACCCCCTGCCATGGGCAGGGACCCCTTCCACTAGACCAGGTCATTCCCAGCTCTGTCCAACCTGGCCTTGGATGCTTCCAGGGGCAGCCACAGCTTCTCTGGGCACCCTGTGCCCACGGTCTCCCCACCCTCACAGGGGGACAATTCCCTCCCAGTATCCCATCTAACCCTGCTCTCTGGCAGTGGGAAGCATTCCCCCTTGTCCTGGCACTCCAGACCCTTGTAGATGGTGTCTCTCCATCTTTCTTTCAGGCTCCATTCAGAATAGAACAGAAGAGGCACCAGCTTGTCTTATCCTTAAGGACACATCTGTATTTGGTTTATGAAATACTCATTAAAAGTGTCTCTCTCCCCCTCTTCCAATTTCCAGGCAGTCTAGGATGATGAGGACAGTCTAGATCTCATCTTCTGTACTTTTGAGAGCACTGCTGTGGGCTAGAGCCAACACCTGGGAATTACAGCAGGGATGATAGCTGAACTTCCATCCTCAGCATCAGTTACCTCTCCTCCAGCTATATCTCTTTAAACATGAACCTCTTTTGATGTAACATGCATGAGAATTTAATTTCTTTAGGGAATTTGTGCTGTTAAATGTAAATGAATTCTCTTTTACAGGTGAATAGGGTATATGTCATTTTTGATGTACCTACTACAGTGTCAATGATCAAGTTATGGAATTACGCCAAGACGCCTCAGAGAGGAGTGAAAGAGTTTGGTGTAAGTCATTTTCCTGTGCATTTTGTATGTCCTGGTGCGTCAGCCAGCTCCATTTCTGTATGTGTTCTCACAGTTTACTGAAGTGCCATTCCATGTGATCTCAAAGGATGGGATTCATCTCATTTAACTCTGCATTCAGTATTAAAGTGACTAATCTATGCCTGTCATCTGTCCTCCCTTTTTTTGTCCAGGGAAAGAAAACTTTATCTGATTTTTTTCTTAGATAATTGTCTTAAGACAGGATAACACTTCTCTTTTTCCACTGACTGTAGAGTAGGCCTGGAGGACTAGTTTGAACTACAAACCCAAGTTTTAGACAGCTGAAGTGAGGTGAGATTCATTAATTCCTAGATTTAAGAGTGATTCACTGCAATGAATAGAATGGCAATTATGTAAAACATGAAATACATTTTTAATTACCTACTTGAAAGCTGCATTAAAAAACATCAGTGAGAAGATAAAAAAGTTGGGGAGGAAAAAAAAATCCAACTCCAGCAGCAAATAGAGAGAAATGGAAGTTTTAAGGAACAAAAGCTAAATTAATAACCGGACTTGTGAAACAAACAGGGCAAAATGCTTTCTACTTAATTGCTAGAGACAACTGCTGAAAGCAAGACCTGATTTCTGGATGGATTTTTTGTTGATTTCTTCAATATTTTTAGCTTCTGGTAGATGATTTGCTTGTGTACAATGGGATTCTGGACATGGTGAGCCATGTGGTGTCAGGCATCCTCCCCACGTGCGATCCCGTGGTCCCCTACCACACCATCCTCTTCACGGATGATGAGAGGGTTTGCCATCAGGAGAGGAGAACTGTTATCAGGTATGTGAGAGGATCTTGACTGGGACAAAGAATCTTGGCTTTAAAAGCTGCTTTTATGTGACTGATGCCAGCAGTGTGTGTATTGCTGAGGAAAAGTCCCCTTCCAGAGCATCCTTGGCCTCACTTGATGAGGAATAAGTAGGTTTTTAGATATGAGGACCAAATTACCAACGTTGTTTGCAAGCATCTTTTAGCATTTCCTGGCATTCATGATGTGTATTTACATATGTTTTCATGAAAGCCTGTAAACAAAAAATAAAAAAGTTTGGCTTCCACAGAGGAGGATTAATAAATCTCAGTGATATTCCATAGAGGGGGAAAAAATAGAAAGTTAATGAAAAAAACAAGCATCAAAATTAAAGAAAATAAACTCCTCTGATTTGACACAGATGCTAATTAAGGAGCCAGAACTCTACTATTTTATAAACAGTCTAAAATAATGAACTTCTAAAATGAGAAATAAATTGCGTTTGGGCTAATGACACTTTGAAACCACTAAGCTGGCAATCTCATGGAGAATGTGATGAAATGCAGTGAAAAATGCACTTACATTTAGAAGGTCAGGATTGGTAGGGTCTAAAAAACAGTCCCTGGAAAGGAAAGTAAAGATTGAAAGAATAATTTATTTTAAATGGGATTGAAAAGTGAAAAAAATGAAAGCTCATAGAAATGAATACTTTCTTGTATGTTGGACAGCTGACAAATAGAATGTCTTGCACATGCATCACTTGGAAAAAAAAGGCAAGTTTTGCAAGGCAAAAATGGTGTGTGATCCATTCAAACATTTATATTCAAATATTTAGAAATAAGCAGAAAGAATATAAGATGCCCTGATTAGAGACAGAAGTTCACATTTGCCTACAGGGTTTGTTCTCTTGTGTTTCCCTAAAGCATTGGCTGTTGGCCACTGGTGCTGTCAGAGGTTAAATAAATTATTATTGTTTGGATGTATTGTGTTAGACTCATGTTTTTGTGTGAGTGGCTGTGTTGTCATGGTAAAATTTGGAGGTGAACAATTTCTCAAAGTGAAAAAGTTACTGAAATGAGAATGCCTTGGGGAAATAAAAGTTTTGAGAAATTTTTCAATGGGATAGAAAAAGGAGGAGGAGGGGAAACCAACCTTTACTTTCCTCAGCTTCAGATCTTTCTATGAGTAAAATTATTTTACTGGAGCCAGGGAAGCACCAGCTGTAATTACAGATCTTTTTTACATGACTTCCTTTGCACATATTTATAAGACATACGTCCTTTGATCTACTTTAAAGAGGAGTTTTTGGGGTCACAAACACTGCATGGTCTGTTTTCCAGTAGAGAACATGCTGAGCCTCTTCCCTTCCAGACTTCTCTGCAGGAGTTTTCTTGGTCTTTCTTCCCAGCCTGGTCTGCAATCATCTTTTCTCTTTTTTTCCACTGCCTACCCTACTAAAATACAGGGTACTTCAGCAGCAATGGAAAACATGCTGGATAATATCCCTTCATTTAAAAAATGCTCTGGAGCTTTTAGGTATTATTGCTTGTGATGTTGGCCTATTCTGTTTCACATGTCACTGTTCAGTATTTTATGAACCTGAACTTGAATCTGATATTATCATCAATAGTGTAAGTTTCGGGTTACTTCAGTATTGGCTCTCCTGATTCACTCTGACAGTTTGAGAGACATTACATTTTTCTTCAGTAGAAACCCATTTTGTGCAGTATTTGGAGAGGAAAGAAAAATACACTTCTTTTGTTGCAAAGGCACAAATGTTTTGTCTGTGTGGAAGGGAGATGTTATTAGTGATGTTTTCCTTACCTTTCAATTCAGCTCACGTTTTCCCCTGTAATTAGTTTAGTTTAATTTACCTTTGAAGTTATTACTTCTTTCCCAAAAAGAAATGGTTAAAATTTTGCAGCAGCCTGCAAGCAAAACTTGTCACAGTAAATGAATTCTGTTTAGTTCAGAAAAGCTTCAAATAATGCTATTTCAGAATTACAAAGCAGTGTGGAAGTTCCATACCAGGATTTTTATACCCCCTTTGTACAGCTCTGATTTAAAATCTCACTTTGGTTTGTGGTTCAAGCTGTGTATGCAGGCTTGAAAATTGTAGAATGAATATGATATTTATATTTGAATGTGTGGCTGAATGAATGCCACTAATTAAAACTGGCAAGAAATCCTTCAGGTGGATGAGGACAGAATGCCTTTCCTGTCTGGATAATCCTGTGTAGTGTGGCTGTGCTGTGCAGCTCTTCAGCCTCCAGGACTCCAGACATCCCTACTTTGGTAACCTTGTCCATGACTCTCATAACTTTTCACAGTGTTGATTATTTTGGCTGTTTTGCTGATCTCAGTCTTTTCAGCAATCATGTGGAGGACCAGGATGTACGAATGATGAATGAAAATGAGATTGTCACCAACAGCAAAAAGAAACAAGTTGTGGCTGATCCGGGTAAGTTCTGTCTTCCATGCTTTTCTTCTGCTCAATTCCTGCAGGCACAGTGTGGATAATGAGCCTTGTTATGGACTTAAACTGGCAAAAGTGGGGAGTCTTATGTATATTTAGCTCTACTTTTTCTGTCACAGAAAGACAAACTGCAAATTTCATCACCTGGTGGGTTTGTACTCTGTACCTAAATCTGAAAGGGGATGATGTGGTTGTGGCTTACAGCACCACAAATGCAGAAATCCTCAGCAAAGAAACTGGCTGAAGATAAATTGAAAGTGGCTGTTAATTGTGCAGGTTCATTGATAGCTTTTGGAATAATAGGCTCATTGCATCCCCACTGGCCTTTTGAGCAGCTTTAGAGATGGTGCAGATGTGTCTGAGAATCAGCTGCTTGACACTCCTTGAGCAAACCCAGAATCACAGTGAGTGTAACAAGGGGGAAAACATGTTAACTCTGTTCCTCCCACTGTCTTTCTGGTTGGTCTTTTTGCTTACAATGTGATAATTAAAAAGACAACCTCTCCTTTTTTCCCAAGGAGAAGGAGTAGATTGTATTTATAGTCTGAGGAAAGTCGTTCATTGTAAATTACTCAGAATAGCTCCCTAAATACATCTCAAATTCTCAGCCAAGCTGGTATATTCATGATTGGTTTTCTCTCCTGAGCATGACACTTTCTCCAATTAGTTCTCTAGAAAGTGTTACAGATATTATTTGATGGCTTTTAATAACAGTTCTGTAGGAGAAGGATTTGAAATGCCATTGCCTGTAAAAAAACAGCTTGAAAGTTATTATATTTAACACTAGCCTTGTCAAAAGTGTCCTGGACATCTCTGTGCCCATTGGAATGACATCCTGGGTTCCAGAGCAGACCTGTCCAGTAAAGAACAGCTGTCATTGCCATGGCCATCACATCTTTTCCAGCATGAAGGCCACAGAGCCTCTGAAGTCACCAGCTGAGGGTGGCCTGTTGCCCTCTGTAGTCCTGGCTGGTATCAGCCACAGACTGTTGATCACACATTTGTGGAATGATTTGGGTTGGAGGAGACCTCAGGGGGTTCCCTCCCTGACGGAGGGTCCAGCCTCCTACTCAGGAGAGTGTCAACACTGAATTCAGAGCAGGTTGCACAGGAAAGCAATTCCATGGGACTGTGAAAAAGATGGCAGCACTCACTGTCAATGTAAGAAACATTACTGAAAAGAGTAGCTCGGCTTCATTCTGGAGTGGAAAGGGAAATGGGCATTTTTCTTCCTCGTTTTACTCATTGGTTTCACTGTTAGCCTGCAGTCCTAAAGCAGCACTTCATTTTCCCTGACAGCTCTGCGCCCCAAAACCTGCATCTGTGAGAGAGGACTGCAGAGGAGGAAAAGATAACAAGGAAAGTCCTGAATGCATCCAGCCCTAAGTAGTTGCAATCCAGATCTCCAAAATATGCATTTCCAAATGGAAGATTTTCCATGTCTGCTGCTGCTGAACCACGTCCTCTTGTGAAAGGCAGTTTTATTTACTACAGGAAGTTTTCTTCAAAAAGAAATCTAAAGCATGAATTCAGTTTCCTGGGGTTTTTTTGGTCATGATCTGTCTGAATTTTCTCCCTTACCTCTTAATTGAAAATCCAGGGAAGAAGGAACATAAAGGAGAGAGTGAGAACCTTTCTGCTGACAGCTGTTCTGCCAGGTACTGAGAACTTAGGTTAAGCAGGATGGTCCACAAGTTTTTTAGATTATTTCTAAAGCTTTTATTCCTAGGTCCTAGCTGGATGATCATGAAGATCCTCACTAGAAGGTGTTGCTTTATTTCTGATGCCTGTAAATAGTTCTCTGGGAAATGCACTTATTAGAGGAAATACTCTTTAGCTATCTGTCTCTGGGCATGTTTTGATGCCAGGGCTGTCTGTAGGAGCTGACACTGTTTCTGACACCTAGACAGGTTCCACTGGGCTTGCAGAAATGTGATGGATGCTTTTAGGAAATGGAGATCAGGCAGTGGGTTTATCAAGGTTTAATAAGTGCATTTCAGCTGTCACCTTTTCATGTTTTGCAGTGAAATAATTATTTCTTTCATCATTTCACTGCCATGGAAAAAGCAAGTGAGGTGTTTTGCCTGGAGTGCCATTGACAGGCACTCTGCACATCCTTTAGAGTCCTGCTACAGAGCAATGTTTTTTCCTCCTATTTTGCCTGAATTTATATGAGCAACAAGGCCATGCCTCTGTGCTGCACTAACCAGATGTTGCCAGCAACAGATCATCACTTCTGAGACATGGTAAATGCCTTTTAATTAGCAGAAGGTAAGGAGAGAAATGCATTTTTAAACAAAAAATACCCTGCACATGTAGTAATTTGAATAAAAACTCTAACCAAATAAATATGCTGCAGGATTTGCTATGCAAATGTACTTTTCCCTGAAAACTTGGTGTTTGTGACAACCTGTAAATTTCTTCCATGGATTTTCATTTAGAACTTTCTCATTCCAACCCAGGCCAGTCTGTGATTCTGTGATTGTTTCCAGAGAGAACTGAATGCTGAAGTCAGGATGTGCTTTTACACATAAACCAGAGATACTGGTGCAGCTCAGTTTGGAACCAAACTGTGCTGCTTCCCTTTCTGCCCTGTCAGGAGTGTAATATTTTGTATATTTGCTTATTAAAACTTCACTGCTGTTGCCTGAGCTGAAAGGACACAAGAACAATGCGTTTCCCATATTTCTGTGTATTGATGGAGCAAAAAAATGTATTTTGTACTAAATACAAAACTTTACTTTTAAATATAAAACAGTGTGTGTGAGTGCAGTGTACTTTGTTGAAGGACTCTTCCCAAGCTGCACTGACTAAAGAACCCTCAGTTGTTCTGAGAACTCTCCCCTTGTTTGTTTCTGGTGTAGTTCTACCAAGAACCAAGTGCTAATTTTTGCTCCAAATCATATGACAGGCAACTCCAAATGAAAAATAGGAGGAGCTGAGAGGAGGGATATTGGAAGTGCTCAGAGCAGATATAAATGTCTGTGTTTGGAAGGGGAGAGGGTGTAGCAGGGCTTTCAAGACTTGAGGCACAATCACAGATTTGTCATGTGGGCAGTCTCTAGATGGGATGGGGCCTGTCACATTGTTTGTTCCTCTAAGAAAATTGCATTGGGTGGGCAGAGAAGTGAAAGCTGCTGTGTTTCCTGGCACTGAACAGCATCTTTCTTACTGATCTGAAAAGGTGTGAGGCTGAGAGGACTTCCTGTTCTCACCTGTCTCCTCTTTCTGGAGCATCTCAAGTCCCACATGGTGGGCTAATGATTTTTCAACCCCAATGCTCCAGGCTTTGGAAATTATTGCAAACTATTTGGTCAAGCTGAGATGGGTCACAGTTCTCTTTGTGTTTCTCTGCCACCTCACCTCAGTTGGTGACTTGCAGCCAGTTTTCAACACCTTTTCCCCTGGAAATCTGTATCCAGTGCAGCTGGCCTGGCATCTGCCATGGAGTGCAATGGCTTCAACCTTTACCATCCTCTCCCAGCAGCCCTTGTACCCTTTCAAGAGATTCTCCACAACTGCCACACTGTGGAAAGACCATGATAGTCTTGAAAATATTTTAAAAAATGGTCAAGTTGTACAACATCTTCCCCTACAGTGTCTGTGTGTGAAAGAAGACTTTGCCAGCCTGCTGTCTGGGATGACAAAAACCACCAAGGCACAGCCTAATGGAGTCCTTGGTTCTAGTCAGTCATTCTAGAGAGCAGCATAATGTTTAGAAAATACTTCATTCATCTCTGTGGGGTAGGAGCTGTCAGTGTTTGCCCTCCTAATTGGAGCTGAGATGTAATGACCCTTAATATAACCAAAGATAATTAAGAGTCCTAGTCAGCCCTATACACTCAAACATAGACACTTGACTCATTTCCTCAATGAATCAGGGTTAAAAAAAAGGGTTTATTCCATTTTTCATCTTTTCTTTTTTTTTAACTGCTCACAAGTACATTCATGTCAGACTGGCATTTACAGGAGGGACAAGAGGAAGAGTAAACATGCAATCAAGAAAATCCCCACGGAGCACTTGAGTCAATGTCAGGCACAGTTTCAGCAGGACTAATTCAGCAAGGATGTGCCCAGTAACATCATTTGACATTGTGAAAAGCACAGCAAAGGAAAAGGAAGGATTAACATGAATTCTTGCTGAAGACTTTGATGTAAATTAATAAACTTTCACTCAGTTTCAATATCTGGGCCACGCAAAGACCTTTATGCCATAGTTGCTCACCTTTACCTGTTGTGATTGGATTGAAAGGGCTTGGATCAAGATAACAGAAATGAGTTTGTTTGTCCCACAGTGACACTGAGAAAGGCAGAGGATAAAGAAATAATCGGTGAGGAAGTACATGCCAGGCTGCCTACTTTTTGATCTAGAAAAAGATATTTTTGTCAGTCTTCACAGTGAAATCTGAAATGCCTGGGAAGGCCTGCAACTTTTCAATTTCTGCCTTTTTGTGCTTTAATCCGGGAGCATTTCAGCAGCAGGGAGAGGCACCTGTCCGTGGATAAGGGAGCAAGCAGTGATGCAGGGTGTAAAGGGCACCATAGAAGACATGGACACTTGTGTATTCCTGAGTCAGGGCACTCATCCATGAGCCCACAGGAGCTACATCCAGCAGCTAAATTAAACTGAGCCCTGCTCATGGCTTAGGCTGGACTGGGACATGAATTGCACTGCAGCATCCTGCTCAGGTGGTGCTGTTCTCTGTAAAATTTCCTGATTCTGCTGGATTTTTACCGTGTCCCTGGTGTGTCATCGCCCTGGTGATGCCCAGCCCTACCACGTCAGGGATGTGTGCTGGGCTGGTGACACTGACAGTGCCCATGAGTGGCTGTTGTGGGACTGGATGGAGGTCTTGGAACACCCTGGAATGGCCAGAGATGGGACCTGCTGCCAGTGAGGCTGTGAGGGGGAAAGCAGTACATGAGGGAAGTTGAATGGGGAGTTTTAAAGCTTTCTTAAGTTTCCAGGAAAAGCTCACTTCCCAGGAAAAGCAGAAGTCAGGTAGGAGCAAACATGAAGGGCTGTGTTGACATCTGGGTTCTGCCACATGCAGGGGATGAAGTCAGCTTTCCTTTGATTGATTGGTAAGAGAGGCAATCCCCATTCCCTCCTTCTTTCTGCTGTCCTCACTGCTGGCTGCAGCTCCACACCACCCTGGGGAATACAGTGAGTGATGGGAATCCAAACCTTATGTAGGGTCCCTTAGGCTGCCCTCTGTGTTCTGGGGCTGCTGATCCAGGAGGCTGAGCTCCAACAGGAACTGCTCTTCTGGTAAAAGTCACTGAAGTAGCCAAATCTCTTCCAACATTCTTCAAAAAACGTAAACTCCAGCACACACCAGGTAGTGATGGCTTCACCATTGTCCTTCACCACATACTGCAGGAACTGAACCTGTGCACACTGCAGCATTTGAGGCACCTTCCTGGGTTCCTTTTTAGCTTTTTTTCCATCATGACTACCTTTTAGCTGCATCATTATCCTTAGAAGGTCAATTTGTCTGTCAAACCCGTTGTGAAAGTGCTGCTCAGAGTCACTGTTCTTTGCCTTGCTGGTGTGACCAACCTGTTACACTCTCCAGATGTATGTGCTCAGATGTGTTGCAAGATTAGTTTCCTTTCTTATGTTTCCCACATGAAAGGTACCTGCTCTCTGATCTGGGGTGTCACCCACTCCTGTGTCACAGCACCGTGGCTCCTGTTTGTGTGGGGTCCCTATTTTTGGGGATGGCGGTGCTGTGTGTCTGGCTGCTGGGCTGTTGTCTGCCCAAAAATGCTCCAGGAGAGCTGTCCATTTTGGAGGTGTTTCCTCTGCAGACAGAGAGGGAGGGGTGTGACACACAGTTTGCTTCCCTCTGTGGGCTGAGGACCTGCTGTTCAGAGCACAGGAAGGGACTTCCTGGCTCAGTGGCCTCTTTGCCCATTTCTGTGACTATTTGCTTGTTTGCTGAGAAATGACTTACAGCCCATGTGAGACACAAACATCCCTTTATCACACAGCTTGTATCACCCTAATGGAATTCTGTCAGCTGAGGATAAAATGTGGACTAAGAAAGCAATTATAGAGTGAATCTCCAAGCTGCAGGAAGAGCTGAGAGATGGGGACCGAGTGCCCAGCTGGAGTAATTTCTTGTCCAACTGGCCTCTAAATCTTGGGAAGAGATCAATTTTCCACCCTTGTGTGACAGCATGAGCTCCCATCACCCTGGCTCAGGACCCTGTGAAGTGCTGCAGTGTTAAGATCTGGGCCCAAAAGGAAACATTTGCAATTGGTGACTTCCTTCTTATTGACCTAGAAATTACTGGAGAAGGGGGAAATCAGGCTGTAGACCTTCTGTCTGACACCTCTCTGGTGTTCCCTTCCTGAGCTACTGGCTGAAGGAGAGGACTGACCATCCCACTGAGCAGCAGGGTAGGAGTTTCCCAGCCTGGAATACTGCTTCCAACACCCTGTGAGCCTCCCCCAATGGCTCACTGCTTTGGCTCTAATTAGGAGAGGAAAACATCCACCTCATGACCTCTGAGCCACCTTCCTGAGGTGTTCTGGTTATTTCTGGAAGGTCTCAATTATGCACTGAGACCACAGTGAGATCCTGCCTTTAGCTTTCAGCTCACTCAAGGTCTCTGGTGTGACTAAAATCAACTTGACTCACAAACTCTTAGTGTTGGTCTCTGTCCTACTGCTCATGGGACTTCCAAAAATGCCAGCATGCACAGATTTTGTGCCATCTGTGGAAAGAGGATGGGCATTTTTGGGGAATATAAATCCAAGGAAATATATCAGATAGATACAATTAGCTCACGCTCAACTCTTCCCTCTAAGATATCACAGAAGCATTAGGGATGGAAAAACCTCCAAGATCATTGAGTCCAACCTGTGACTGATCACCACCTTGTCAACTAGACATTCATAACTCCTCAGTTACAAAAGCAGGCAGGTCTCACACCCAACTGTAAAATAAAATATCCAAAAGAATGATGGAGGGAAACAACATTATTAAAGAATTACAGGAGTTTAGTGGCAGCAGTGTGGCACCTGAGGTAAGGTCCTGCTTGTGCAGGAGGTACATGGAATGGAGCTTGAGGAGGATAAAAACACAGTGGGAGGGGATAGGAGCCAGCATGTTTCTCAGAGAAGATGCTGCAGGATGTAGGAAGTGAAATGCAGCAGTGCTGGTTGGGATCATGGAATTTGTTGTTTCAGAGCTCCATTGCTTGTTTTCCTCAGCTTCTCTGGATCTAACTGGAAAAGGAGCTTCTTGCTGGTTTTTGACAGAACATCGTGCTGGGCTAAGCATGTGAAGGTGAATGTCAGGGAATGCTAAAAGAACTTAGAAATAGCTCCTCAGCAGAGGAGCATTTGCAACCTGGACATTTCTGGCCCTGCAGGAGCCTGAGTGGGAGCAGCGGAAGGGGAAGTTTTAGGTCTGGACACTGCACCTCAGAGCATCATAAGGGCCTGGAAGAGACTGGAACTCAGCTGCTGCCTCCTGAGAGTGTGAGCCGAGGTGGGAATTACAGACTGAGCTGGTGTCCAGACTCTCCCCAGCCAGTGCAGCTGGAGCTGAAACAGAGCTGCAGAGCATTTGTGGTCAGCAGAAGGGAAAGGGAACACAGAGAAGCTGCCATGGCTGGGAAGGTTTCTCAGGGAAATGACTCCTCACCCAAGGAGACCATTTTGCTGGGTGAAGAGAAGGTTCTGTGGTGAACACACCGAGCCAGGACAGATGAGCCCTTTTATCTCTCACTGAGAATTCTCTTCTGCCTGACAGCGTGAGGTGGCTGCCAGAACAGAGGTTTCTGTGTGAAACAAGCTGGGGAAAGAACTTTCATCTTGAGCAAGAAACAGCTTTTATGTCTCATCAGAAAGGGCTGGGGGCCAAGGTAGCCCCAGCACAGCAGGAGGATGCTCTGGCCAGCACAGGGTGCTGGGACAGGGTGGGGCTCAACCCTGTAACACCCCAGTGGGGCTGTTCCTGTCTCTTATTATTCCTGCCTCTGTGCTCCCATTCATCAAAGGTGTTCCTGACTGCTTTCTTCAATTACACACCTTTTTTTTTTAACCTTACAAAAGTCAGACCAGGTTACACAGAGCTTCAATCGGTTTGGCCTGGAAAACCTCTAGGGATGGAGGATGCACAGCCTCTCTGGGCACTCTGTTTTAATTCCTAACTGTCCTAATAGGGAAAAAGTTTTTCCTTTGACACGTAATAACCTGTACTTCCCCTGCCCTGATTAAAGGCCCGGATCAGCATGGATAAGACTTCTGGCATTGCAGAAAGGTCATCTCTGTTGTTGTCATTGAGCTGTGTAATAATAAATTCCAGCTCTCAACTATAATTTCAGATTTGCAGATTAGCAGAAGTCTTATGATCTGCCTCATTCCTGGTATGCTGGAGACACTGCTAAAAATAGAGTAAGTAGCAAAGCTACCTGAAATGGTCTGAGCCTAAGCAGTGGTAAAAACTAATTTACAGTGAATGTCAGTTCTGGCTTGTTTCCAAAGGAATGTTTTGGGATGGCTTGCTGTATACTGGAAATTGTTTGGTAAGGATTAGTTGGTGAATAGATAAATCAAAGTGACATTTCCATTACCAACAGGAGATCTGTCTGTGGTCAGAATTCATGGGGAAGGATGTGGGATGATAGTATGACTTTTCATTATGTTTAATATTGTCAGAGAAATTAAATAGCCACTATTATTCATCTCTCTGGGGTAGTAACGTATCTGAATATTAACACAAAATGGGAGATCTGATCAGAACCCACTGACCCAGCAAGACATTGATGTGTATTTTAATCACTCTCTTTGGGCCACTCAGATAATTTACTCTTCATAATAAATCTGCAAGAAGCTGTGATCTGCATTTCTCAGGGCAGTGCTTGGGAGGATCAGTGTTCTGCCCTTGTGTGTTTGTCTGAAGCCCTTTGGGATGGCCTGGTGTCACTGTTGTTCCTGGGGGAGCAGCATTAAGGCCCTCAGGACATCTGCACCTTTGTCAACTGCCTGTGGGTTGGGAATAAGGGTCCAGAGATGATTTATAGGGCACTTGTTTCCCTGTCAGACTCCAAGGAGGGGAGAGGTCCATGGAGGAGGGCTCCAACTCAGAGTGGAAAAGTAACCACTGACAGAAACGGATGGATGTGAGAAATGGAGAAGCCTCTCGGGAGGCACTTTCACCTTGGAAAACAAAGATTGTTGATTAATTGTGAAAATTTCTGAAGTCAGGTTGAAATGGAGTGTGCCAGAGGCACTGGGTGTATAAATGTGTAGAGAACACATCGTGAGGAGCAGGCATTCAGGTAGGACTAATGGAGAAGGCATTAATTGTAATTAATGGCACTGCCCAAACCCTTGTGGCTCAATTCAGGATGGATGATACCCATAGTTGATATCAAGATGTAGACAGTTGCCTAAAACTTGCTGTGCTGTATTTTAGTCATAAAGCAGAAGAGCTGGTGGACTTGTTTTGCATAAAGCATTTGCATTATGCAGGGATATTATTATTAACAGTGTGAAGGGGTAACCCATGAGGTCATAAAATGCATGGTTCAGTGAGTGACTTTGACTGCAATTATGCATTAGAGATATTAATGAGAAGGCTGACAAATGAATTGGTGATGCATGTAGATCTAACCCCAGCAAAGAGCACTCCAAACCAGTGCTACAAAAAGTTTGCCATTTATCTTCTTTATCCACTGATGCAGATGTAAATTAAGTTCTTTTATTTGTTGTTGTTGTTGTTATTGTTGTTGTTGTTGTTGTTAGAAGTTTGTTTTTATTGCAATGGTTTAGTTTTTGCAGCACAGTGTTTATTTTTCAGGTTTTTTTACTGGAATGCTGTCTGATCAGAGGGGTTGGACAAGCTGACCTCCAGAGGCTCTTTCCAGCTGAAATTATTCTGATTCCATGAGCAGTATGCATCAGGACCCTCTGTTTAACATAACTTATCTGTAGAATCTGTTCTGCCAACTGAAGCCCATCGAGCCACAACAGGGGGGATATTAATAGGTTGCTTATTTAATGCAATCAATCAGTGCAAACTACAGATTGCCTGAGGCTGGAAAAGATATCGTTGTCCTCACACTTCTGACCAGACATCTGCTCTGGGAGATGACACAGGGGAGGGCAGCCTGTGCCACGGCTCTGAGGCCCTCAGGATACAGGCAGGGATGGATGCCTAACAGCCAGCATGTCCCTTGAATGAGTGTGATACTAATGACTGCAAAATAGCAAATGTAATGTCTGTGGTTAAGAGGGAAAAGGAAGGAAAGTCATCTGGTCGGGTATTGGGTATTCAAGCTTGAGAATATGTGTTCAAGGAAAAAAGAATAGTTTAATGAAGAGTAGACAGAATGCACCATGGATTTAAAGGCTAATTTTTCACTGTGTGCCTGATTGCCTGCCCTGCCTGTCTCCATACAAGTGGAGGTGATAACATTTTGGAGAGAAGGCTAATCTATGCTAAGGAGCCATGCAGGCGGGGTTCGAATCACTGTGAATTGTCCAAGAATGGCTGAATCTCTTTAACTGTCACAATAATGGGGCTGTGTAATTGCTTTTCTGTCTGAGTACCAGGCAGCAAGACCTAGAGCCTTAAGACAGAGCAAGCTTGTAACAGGGCACATTCTGGCAAGCGCGGGATGTTAAAAATCAACGCCCAAAAAAATTGCTTTCAGGCCTGTATATTTGAGACACTGCTGTCTTGGTTTGGTTGTGCTGACTCAGTTTTGTACTCTGCAGGGAGAAGGGCTCTTCCTGCAGGTGTGGGCGGCCAGCCCTCGCCCTCCTGTTGTGTTAGGAGTGGGTGAACACAGGAAAAATAGGCTGGACACAGAAAAACTCTTTGGGATTGTGGGCAGACAGCTGTGCTTCTCTCTCCAGCAAAGCAGCAAGGAAAGCTGAGACTTTTGGAAGGATGAAAGGACTTGGTAATGCACATCAACAAGAGGAAAATGCGTAGAAAATCAGTGGATTTTTCTACCTGTATAAAAATCAGGAAAGGTGCCTCAAGTACAAGGAAAGGGTCACAAAGAGAATGCAGTAACTGAAGACTGAGACATCTTCACAGAGCAGAGCTGCCTTCAGTGGTGTAAATGCAGCAGAGGGAAAGGAGGAATTGAGGAGTCAGTAAACGACAGGAGGATTTGGTTTGTCCTGCTGCTTTCCTCCCCTTCCCTCGCAGCTGAGCACTTGGGCTGCTGTGGCTGGCAAGGCTCTGGGACAGACTGTAGGGCTCAGAAGGTGCAGATACCTAATAATAATGTATAAATAATGTATAGAAGCTCTGACAAGACTGGCCAGCTCCAGCTGGATGCAAATAACCTGGAAATTCCACTGGAATAGCTAAAAAGCCAAGACCATCAGGGTAAAAGCCCTAATGCACAGCTCCAAAGTGGTGGAGGTGATTCACAGCACAACTGACCCTGTAGAAGGGGATGCTGAAACCTGAAAGGGACCCAGAACTGACACTATGTGACAGAACCAGCCTTGATGATGTAAGGCTAATAAAAATAATTCATGGACTTGTACTGGATCTGAGGCATGAGGAGAAAGAGGCTAAAAGAGAAAATCTGAGCATATTGTCTGGCCTCATGAACATGAGATACCACAGAGCCTCTTCTTAGAGGAACAAATGTATTAAGGTTTTACAGGCAGGGAGGGCAGGCAATGCAAAATATAAAGATTGATATTGCTAAATGTGTTTTTGTCAGTTCAGTGTCCACTAGAGGTTATGGAAAGCTCCAAAGAGAGACCTCTGAGAGAGCTGGGGGTCTGGTCTGCCACAGAAAAATGAGCGTGGAGCAGTGCCTGTGTGAGTTCTGCAGGAGGAAGATCAGCCTTGTCCCACCCATGTGATCCAAAGGGACGTTTTCCTACAGGAAAGAGCCATGAAAGCAGAACAGGATGCAAGGGGGTGTTTGTGTGAGACTCAAACCCCCTTACACGGTGCACAGAGCCTTCCATTTGTTTTGTGATGGCCCACCCTGGGTGATTTCCTGTGAGGGGACACTGCATCTCCAGTGACTCCGATCATCCTACACACCCCTGTGCCCACCTGTGGAGGGAGCTGGCTTTTCCCAGTCCCTTTGGGTGCTGCCACTGTCCCAAGGGCACATGCTGTGTACAACCCCGTTGTCCCTGGAGGTACCTGGAGGTGCCAGCTGTGGCTGCGGATCTTGGCTGCAGTGTGGCACAGAGAGGCTGTGTGTGTGCCTGCGTCTGCACAGCATCTTGGAAGTGAAATACATTGCTAATAACAGGGAGCTTAAGCCAACAAGACCATCCTGCTGAAAGGATGGGAGCTCTGCCACTAAAGTCAGTGTCCCCATGGAGATGTGGCCAACAAGTTCAGAGTGCGTGGCTATGGCCCCCTCTCGTCACCCAAGGTGTCTGGATCTGTGGTGGCACAGGGAATGATCTGCTTTCAGTGTTTTTGTAATTTTTTTTTTCTCCTCCACGTTATTTTTGGAGTAAGCTTTATGGGTAGATTACAGCCCAGCAGAGGGGAAGGTGGGCTGAACTCTCAGGTTGCCTCTTGTCCTCCCTGAGGCCTGGCAGGGAGCAGCAGGATGGACGTGTTCTGGGGTTTGATGTGTTTGTCACACTGAGACCAGGGAAGTGACCCTTTCCAAGAAGTGTCACTGACTCTGAGAGGGACTGGGGGAACCAGTGGGGCAGGGAAGTGTGGCTGCCACTGGCACTGAACAACATAGCACAAGGACATCCCTCCACCCCTCCACTCTCACCTTTACAGAACAGGCTGCAAGGCCAGGCCTGTGGGCAGAACCTGGGGGACAAACTGTTCATCCATGGCACGTTGCTGGTTCCCAGATGGGGAGGAAGGAGCTCCAGGGTCATTTTCCTCTGTGTCCTCCATGACCAGCAGCTCCCTTTCCTTGGCACAGGCTCCATAGCAGTGCTCCCCTTGAGGGACCCTTGCAAGGGGCCCCAGCCTTTCATCTGGGTTAACACATCTGAGCTGGTCTGTCAGGCCAGTCACCACAGACTGGGAGAGCTGGAGGTCACAGACCTTCACCTGTCTCACCGCTGGGTTGGTGATTTAGGAGCATATGGCAGAGTTTTGTGCCCTGGCCCCCTTTAGCTGAAAGGGGACCTGGGTGGGCTCACCACAGCTGCTCACCACTGTGCTCTGGGTTTGTGCCCCTGAAACCAAGGATTCAGTTGGGCAGAGGAGGGTTTGAAATGCCCAGGTCTCATTCCAGTGCATGTTCAAGTTATGATGCTGATTGATTTGATGTGCAAAGCATTTTTAGACAAATAAATAAAAAAGAACAGGCACTATTTTCTAACAAGTAATGTCATTTAATGAATGATACACTCTAGAAAATAGAAACTACCCAGATGCTGGTTGGTTGGTCTGTTTGGGGCTGGGAGAAGGCCCTTGCTTGGACGTACAACACCTTCTTGGGATTCTTTTGTCAGCATTTGTAGTTGCTGGAAACAAGGAAACGTCCACAGATTGAAAGAGACACTAAAGGAGCAATTGTTTTCTAAAATGTGGGAAGAGTCCAGGATGCCTTCCCACTCTGTGTCATTGGGCAAGTGGCACGAGGGCTCAGAGCTCACCAACACCTTTAGAGACAATCCATACCTAAAAGGGACAGACTCAGCCGACGGGACCTAGCACAGTCCAGTCCTCTAAAATCACCGGAGACCTCGCACTTTGCACAACATCTGTGGGCTCTGGTGCTACTGCACTGCTCTCTGGGTGCTTTTCTGCATGTGTTGTGTCTCTTCCCTCAAGGTCTGGCTGCTAATTCCAGGGAATATGCTTTTCAGAATGTCACAGTAGACCATGTACAGCTCTGGGTCTATTTTGGGCTTGGGCAGGGAGCGGGAGTTGCAGGCCTGCTCGGTGGCTGGCTGCTGTGGCCAGTAGACATCGCTGAAGAGGGCAGTGAGGATCTTGTGGGCAGCCTTGTAAGGGTCGTCCTCAAACTGCACCATGGCCTTGAGCTCCGTCAGGGTGTAGCCGTTGTACCTCTTGCTGTCCTCGGCCAGGGGCTGCACCGTCTCACCAATGTGTCTCACCTTCCACTTCAGGCATTTCAGGTCTTCCTTTACATCCTCTAGCTCTTTCTCCATGGCTTGGAATTCCTGTGTGGTTACAAATCTCCTGCCAAGGAAAGAAGTGGCAGAGACAGGGTGGAGTTCAGAGGCTTGGAGGAGTGGGGTCAGCCCAGCTTGCCTGGGGTCGGAGCAGACAGTGGAGGTTTGGGAGGGACATCCTGGCCACGTCGCTGAGCACCATCCCCTGCTCTGCTCTGTCAGGCTCCAAGTGACAGCAGAGCTTCTCTCTGCTGGTACAAGGGAAAGTTGTGCTGCCTCGTTTGGAAGGAAAGGAGGCACCTGAAAACTGTGCCCTGTTGGAGGAGCTGAGGTTGATGACCTGGCCCAGGTCTGTCATTGGGTCTGGAGGAGCTACATGGGTGTTTGGGGAACAGGGCATTTTGCTTCCTGGATAACAGGGTTTAGTGGAAGAACAGGGTGGTTACTGGAAAACAAACACTGGGGACATCTGAATCATAAAGATATTTAATTTTTTTTATGGGGGGTTCTTAATGATTCTATACCAACATGGGTCATTTGAGGACTTAGACACCTGTTTGGTCTGGATACATACCTCTCATGATCAGGATCTTCCAGATCTGATTCAAATCCCTTTCCTGTATTCTTTAATTCACTTCTAGAATAGCCAGGAGCCTGGGAACTCTCTTCAGGAGTTGTTGTTGCTGGAGGCCTTGTGCTTGTCCTGGTTGGGGTCAGTGTGTGATCTGAAGCTGAAGCTTGTACGTTTTGTGCTGTGTGAGGACAGAAGGTAGAGAAGGAAGCTGTGTTGATCCCTGGGCTGACTGGAGAGGAGTCAGAGTATTGCTGTGGCTTGGCTGAGCTGGGTGTTAGATTGAGCCTGAGGCTGGCTGGGCAAGATGCTGGAATAGTCCTTGCTCCGAGTGGGCTGGAACACGATATTGCTAAATTTGTATCTCTTTGCTCAAGTGGTTGAGGGTTTGGTGATTCCCCTGGGGCCAATCTAGTGATGGAGGTGATGTCCAGCAGGGTTTGATCCTGAACCATGGAGATCTGGCTGGTTGGTTCTGATGAAAGTGAAGAGCTGCTTGATGTGTTGCTGGAAGAGCTTGACGTAGCGAATGGGGGTATTTTCTGAGCATTATGATCACTCCTGTTCCTCTGCGGGCTAGTGACACTTAGAGCTGGGTGTTGTGAAGCCCTGAAGAAAGACAAACACACACTTTTTCCTCTGGACTGTGCTAAAGGCTTATAAGACAATTTTAGGCCTGTTTTGGGACAATTTTAAGCCTGTTTCCCACAACTGAATCTCCCCATAGGCTGATTTGCCTCTCGTGTCTCTATAAAACCCTCTGCTTCTCATGATCAAGGGCAAAGCATCTGAGAATAAGGCACATAAATTCAGGACCAGCTCCTCCCTGCTGCCAACTGAGCACTTGTCAGCTATCCTCAGTGTGAGGATCAGTGGAACATCCACGTTCTCCTCCCCAAAAGTCACACAGCTCAGCGAGAACCAAGGATTTGGTGCTGGGGAAGGACAGGAAGGGATGAAAGCTACTGGCATAATGACTGTGAGAACACAAAAACCTGGCTGCAGGTGGCTACAGCACTTGTCCCTGACCATCCTGCCCACTGTGAAGACCTGCCTTCCTTCCGTGGGCCCTCATGCTTCAGCCTCCTGGCAGCGCTGCTTGGGAACTCGGGGAATTAGGGGATGGCTAAATTTTTCTTAGTTTGTCAATCCTGATGGCAAGAGAGGAAGATGTTCCACCCTAGTGGCCTGGAACTGTGCTGAAAGGTAGGGAATGCAGCTAGAAATGCCTTGACCTTGAAGGGGAACACAAAGGCAACCAGAGTGCAGATCATGGTTCAGGATTTCTAACAGCCAAAGGACATGACAAACTTTCGTAGTGATGCCAGGGACCAGCTGAGTCTTTCTGTGCATCTGGTGAATTCTTGTGGTGGAAGACAGCAGCAAATCCTGGTCTGGATGGGATGTATGAGGTCCTGTCCTGTCAGCACCAGGGGCCTGAATTAGCTACACAATCACTTCTCCACCTCCCTGCACCTTTCTCAGTGTTGGATGCAATTAAACACCAAATATTTAAGGTTCTAAAGAGTATGTCTCACACCTCTGGGCTTCAATAGGGTTAATTTGCTAAATCACAGCTTAATTATCAGGTTTAAATCAAATTTAAAGGTTTTATAATTGGAAATGCAGACAGTTACAGAGCTACTGCATAAAAACAAAGCCAAAAAGGAATCATAAAATGGGTTATATAATGGGCAGGAGGGAAAACGAGCACACACATGTCCCAGGGAGCACCTGGGAATGCCTTGCCTTCTTAACCCGGCTGAACAGGGCTGGAAAGCCAGAATTGCCAAGTGGGTATGAGAAAAAGCTTTTTCACCCTGAGGGTATTCAGACAGTGGGATAGAGGCCAGGAGAGGTATTGGGATCTCCATCTTTGGACATGTTCAAATCTCAACTGGACAATGAATGAAGCAGCCTGATCCAACCTGGACATTCTGGGAGCACAGGACTGGAGCCCTCTGGGGTCCCTGTCCACACTGTGTTATTCTGTGGCTCTGCCTAACTATGAAAAGAATTTATTCCTCCCCCAGTTCCCCTTTCTCCTCTCACTTTTCTCCCCTCTGGGTCCCACCTCACCATCCTTCTCTCCCTCTGGAGCCTCTGGGCTGTCCCTTTTCCCACTGACTTTATAGTGCCTGTTGCAGGAGAGTCCCTCATGAATGAAAAGGTTTTTACAGGAAAACCAGAGTTATTTGGCTCAGAGGGATTGCTGCCCCTTCCTTGCATAAGTCAGGGTTGGTAGCTCAGGCTTTGGACCTCTTGGGAGACAAGAGACAACCACACTTTAAGGCAATTAAAACAAAAATGCATTTTTGTTGTTAAAATTACATATATTTATCCTCAAATATCCCATGGTGTAAAACTATCTGAACCTAACCTGAGAACAGTCCCTACCTCCATTCCAGGGGGAAATAGAATATGCACAATGAAAGGCTATTTGGGTGCAGATACAGTCTGAAAGACTTTGTTTCACATGTTAGCAGTGTGGGACAGGGTTGGCTTTTGAAGGGGGGTGGTGGTTTGGGGAGTTTTTTTGCATAAATCCAGGATTAGCTGTTGGAGATGAAGCATTTATTGAAAGATGCAATTTAAAAGAGTGACAGAAAGCACTTTTCATAACTAATCCCACTGAAATTTATATAAGAAGCCTTTCAATTCACCTGTGCACTGGAGGAAACAAAAATGTATTATAAACTGTCAGCTTATTTTGCTTCCCTTTTCCACCCCTTAGTTTTCACTGGCTGCCATGCTCCACCATGGGACTGCATTCACTTTTATCATCATCCTTACTTCAGAAGCAGAAAAACTGGTAGCTCAAGAAGCAATGTTAAAGCAAAATGTCAGTCTGGATGTTAGCAGAGGTAAATGAGGACAGAACTGAGACCTTTAGCTTTGGAATTTCCTAGTGGGCAAGGCTTTGCCTGCAGACAGGAACGAGATTCCCACTGCTGTCAGTGCAGCAAGGCTGGATCTTCGACCCGTAACCATGGTGCTTTATCAGAGGGGATTTTTCCCCACCTGTTTTTTAATGTGGTGAATCACTACGAACTGAATAAATTACAGCAAGAATTGCAAGACCTGGAGTTGGAATCAATGCTGACATGAAATAGGCAGCTGATTGCAGCTGTCAGGTACCTCCACAAGGAGAAACCTTGGCTCAACTTTGAGCGACACTTCAAATGCGTCAAGCCCTTGTTGTCTGCCGCCTCCCAGCCTGTGCTGCTCAGCATATAAAGCATGTTCCCCGTTGTCACAGTGACCTTGGCTGCCGTCTGTGCCTTGCCCTCTCCAGCTCAGCTGGTGCTATAGAATTTTTGGAGACATTTGAAAGTTGCCTGCACATCCAGCACCACTTTGCTTCCGTGGCGCTTGCGACTGAGGGAAAAAAAAACCCCAGTGGTTATTCTTTGTTTTTTATGAATCATTTCCACCATGCTTTAAACCTAGAGTTCTTCTGATGAACTTGTCTGAATAGAAAAAAATTACACTATGCTTTAGAGTGAAGCACTGAAGGGCTGGTTGCATAAATCTCACTGTAGACAGCCGGGGTGGGAGGATGGTAGAGGAGCTGTGGGATGGGCCCAGGGGAAATGCCTACAAGGTGATGACATGAGAATAAAACTATTTTTTTCAAGGCCTCCTCTTTGTCAGGTGACCCTTCTGAAATGCCCACGCTGCCAAAACAGTGATATATTATTTCTTTAACACTGAATTAATTTTGAATAATCTTTCAGTTTTCTACAAGAGAAGCTGGTGTCCTGAACTCTGGGTTTATCTGCCTCAAATAACACCAAGGCTTTTAGCCACAGACAGTAAGAATTTGCTGTTTCCTGCTCAGCTGTTGCTCTTCTGGGCTATTTATCTCTTCTTTGGCTTTGCCACCACACCTGCCCCTCCTTGTCCTTTGTGATATTTCTACTGCCTCTCTCTTGCCCCTTGTTTTACATTTACCATCTGTACCTCTCCCACCTGCCCTGTGGGATCCAGGCTCCTCATATTAATGCCTCATGGTGGGAGAACTCTGGAAGAAAGGATGGAAGTGGCATGGACATACAGATGTCTGAAATCAGGGACTATTGCTGTCTGGAGCCTAATAACAGTGAGCATTTCTTGCTAATAAGTAACTGTGCAACAACAACAACAGAATCCTGATGTGAAACTTCTCCTTCTGTATTTCTGTGCAGTGGCTGGAGCATTGAGATCTCCCAGCCCTGCACTTCTGAAAGAAAAAGTTGAGACCTCCAAGTTCAAAAATGACAGCAAATAGGCTTTAAAAGTGTCTGGAAACGCTAAATTTGGTATGTCCGGGGCATCAGATGTATAGGGGCCAGTGCCATATGTTTGCACAGGAAGGCAGCTTGGGGAGAGCAGAGGAAGCCAAGTTATAGTTAGAGCTCCCTGGTGCTGCTCTCAGCCCAGCTCAGGTAAGTTTGAACCCTGCTAAAGGGGTTTAAAGTCAATAAAATAATTTTCTTTTTAACCCTGTTAGAAGAAAATTATAGTTTAGTGATGGATATTAAATGATTTAATGTAGAATTATCAAGACTGAATAATTGCATTGTCCTGATTGAGGCGCCTCTGGAATCAAGCTTCTGATGGAATTTATAATTTAAGGCCGCTTCTCAAAACGGAGAGCTCAGTCTTGCCAACAGAGGAACCTGATATCCTGCCCTGGCATAAGGCCCTTTGTGCTACCTGTGCTCCCACAGTGCTGTAGGGCTGCTCAAAAACCTTTAATATTCTCTCTTCCAAAATCACCTGGCCAGGTAGTGTTTGTCTTCCACAGTCGCTCAGTCTTGTTCTCCTCTTTAAAGCTTTTGCTCTTTCACTCCTCAGCGACACTCCCCCAAGTCCTTTCCTCTCAACAAGGACAGATGCCCTGCTTTGTCTTCGTGGGAGGACAGAAAGATTCATGATGCCTGAGGATGAGCCAGTATTCCTTATCTACCGTTTGGTTCAGATTAGAACCTCCTCAGAGCGCTCCTGGGTGAGGGCAGCTGGCAGGTCCTGCTGGGAATGAGGTGCTGGTTGAGGTGAGCAGCAGGAATAACTCCAGGTGGTGCCTCCTGGTGTCCTGCTGGCACAGGACCACCCCTTTGTGAAGTGTCCATGAAGTGCTCCCAGTGACCTGCTGGCATTTCCTCTGCTGGTGTCATGTGGCTGCTGGGTTGGTCTGTTCCTGGTGACGTGTCGCCTTCTCCCACACCACCCATGGGGTCAGTGTGACCTTGGTGGCTGCTCTGCCTTTAGCCAAGCCCTTCTCACGCCGTTCTCTCACCGTTCTCAATCCTCTGCTGGTCACGGGCCCCTGGCATGGGGAATGTGACAAGGACTGGGAGTGTGGGACCCTGGAACCAGCATCAAGAAGAATCCTGGGGTCAGGCACAGGCCAGTTATGGCTTGGTGGGCTTGCTCGAGGAAGGAGAGGTTCATGTGAGCATTGTGAAGCTTTGTGCCATCCCAAGCAGCAGTAACTAATGGTTTTTCCTCCCTAATAAGCATGGATAATGAGCATTTTGCAGCTTCTATTGGATTTGTAAGTAAACTGTGAACTGAGAGCACAGCTTCACTCCTGTCACTTCATTAATATTGATCTGATTTCATTACAGAAGGTAATGGATGTGAGGCTGAGCCTGATGGAATATTGAGGAATGGCCACTGTTCTTTAACCTGACTCGGGGCTTCTCGTTTGTGGTTTGCTTCCTCAGCACTGTTAGCACTCTATGGGATGAGCTCTGTGTCCTTTAACATTGAAACACCTGGGACAGCGCTGGGCATAGGTCCAGCAGAGCCCATTCCTTGGAACACCTATTGTCAAGACTTGTTATTTGTTCTTTGAAACAAAGACTTCTGGATAGGCTTCAATAATAAAATAAGCACATTTTAGCACCTGCCAGGAGCTTGGCAGGTGAGAAATTTTCTTGGGAAACATGACCCAGATCAATTTTGTACCAACAGATATTTTCAGGCCTGTGAGAATGAAGGATATGGATCTGCCTGTGGAAAGGTCCATGACTGACATGACATTTTCAAGGAGCAGGAGTTACCAAGTGAGCTGATGACAAACCGAGCTGGAGAGCAGTGCCAGCACTATCATGCCTGTGGGGACACCACCTGCAGTGACATGGGACAGGAGAGCTGTTCCAGCAGGTCGGGTGAGGGAGCAGGACCCTCAGGGGTTGGGGTTACAGACACCAAGCTTCCATGAGTATGTGGCTGAGATGTGCATCTCAGCAAGACAGAGGCAGCAAAATGCCATGAGGTTTCCAAATTTTAACAGCGCAGAGCCAGCAAGTCACTCTCCCAAGGCTCCCTCCTGCTGAATGAAGGATCACTTGCTTTCTTTCCAAGGAAATAGATGCATGAAACTGCACACATCTTTCCTGGAGAGTAAAGAAAAAGTATAGTATTCAGAGCAGGGCAGGAGCCGTGCTCCAATACTGCTCTGTACATTGAACCACTGATTCCCATAGCTTAAAGCAAGAGCTTTTGCAAACACTGAATAAAAGCACAGCAATTTCCAGAGAAAGTGCAAGAAATGGCATTAATTATACTAACGTTATTGTCTACCAAAGCTGCTTTCAATCATTTTTATATTCAATAGCATGCATCATCATGAATTGGTGATAAATATAGATGAAAAAAGGTAGTGATAATGAAAGTTATACAGGTGTAAATTAGAGCATATTTTTAAACTACTATGAAGTCACAGCTTCTTGAGATAACACAAAATTATAGGATATGTGCACATCCTAAATGGAATCCTGGAGAATTCTGTACTGTTCTTATGCTGGTTGGTTATCTCTTGGGCAATGCTGTCTGGGAAAGCAACAAACCTCTATTTCCATAGCTTCCTACTCCAAACCTCATTCTGAGCCCCGGGGAGCCAGCGTGGGGACAGTACAAGCCATTGTGTGCTGGACACATTCGAGCCATGGTCACTTACTATTTGGGGAGCAGCTATGGAGGCACTGTAACCTCAGGTCCCCAGCCTCAGCCCTCTCCTCCTCAGTCCTGGAAAAGAGAATATAGAAGTAGCACCTTTAACAAAACAAAGGCTGCTCCCAAAATATACACAAAGGAAGGGTCAAAACCAGTAAGAGTCCAACATACCTGGGCTCCTCCATCTATAGCCAGACCCACCACGGAGATCGTAATGGGCTCAGGAAGGACTTGGTTCCCCTGGCTTTGCCCCCCTTGGGGAAAGCTCATGTAAAGAGGCCATGGGGAATAGAAATGAGGGGCTCAGGGCTGCATCTCTCCACTCTTTCCCTCTTCAGGATGGATCTAAACACCAGGGACCAACAGCATTGTATGTGTGTGTTGGAAGTGGGGATGGTGCTACTGCTGCACCATTTTAGTGCCAGTCCATGTGATTTTCCAGGAGGAGCAGCTCTGTGGATAAAGCTTCCTGTGTTGCAGAATAAAGTACAGAACAAAGCCAAGGCAGGAGGTTGCACTCGTCCGTGTGCACTGATGAAAGGGGAATGGGAAGATTGGAAATATCAGTGTCTGTGTGAAGAGGAACTGACTCTGCCAATGGGAGGGACATTAGGTCAGCAACTGAAACCCTGTTCAGGTACTTGGGTGACCAAGGAGGAAATCAGAGCAAAAGGTTGGCATGTCTTTGGAAGGCATTGGTATGATCTGCACATCTGACTCAAGCACAATGGACTTAGAGGAAGCAAGCTGTGAGTATGATATGAAATGTGCAAAGAGGGAAAAAATAGCGTGTAAATGATGATTTGAAAAGTTCTGGTTCTCACAGTGTTGGGAATAGTCCTGATTTATTAGCTCTGCAATAGCTTTGGTCCTGCTGTCTGTTTCAAACTGCTCCTAGCACTTAAAACGACATTTTCTGTCCCTGCAGAGACATTTTGTCTGCACTGCTATCGATGGCAGTTTGAACTCAGCTCATTCCAGAATCTCACCAGTAGCATCTGCCTGCTTATGTTGGTGTTGCAGATCAGAGTAAGGGCCCAGTCAGCAAGAAAAATGTTGTGAAATCAGCTGCAGTGGCACAATGGGTGTTGATGGACAGCTGCAAACGCTGTGCTATGGATGGGTGAGCTGGGGGAGGTTGAATCTTCCAGATTTACTTGCTAAATATGTTGATTTAACAGCCCCTGGTAAGTGAGATTTGCTTCACAGGGGCACGAAGCTGGATAGCAGACTGGAGACAGGGCTGTGCTGATCTCTGGGGTCCCCTCATGGATAAGCCCCCGACCCGTCTCTGCAGTGGCCTCAGCTCCAGTGGGACTCTGCACCCCTGACCAGGCCTGGATGCCTGTCCAAAAGCTGCTCTTGTCCTCACTAAAAGAAGGCCATGGGTAATTCCAGTTTCCTCACATCACTTCACAAACTTTTCATTACTTGCCTGAGGCAGTGATGAGCTCTCCATGAGGATCTCACTTGGATTTGATTTCCACCCTTTCAGGCCCCCTATCCCCTAACCTCAGGCTTCAATCCTCATGAACCTTCACCCCACGCCCAGACATTCCCTTGTCCTCCCTGCAGCTATTCCTGTCGTCGTCCCTGCAGCTGTGCCCCTTGCCCAGGGGCTCCCTCTGCCCCACCAGCAGTTCCTGCCCTGCCCCCAGCAAAGCAAAGGAGCAGAGAGGAAACTTTGCATTCTTTACCTGAAAGCAAAATCCACCAGAATCCTGGGAGAAGGGAAAAGTCTGCTGGGGATGGTGGCTGAAAGGGGTTTTTTAATGTATGAAAAAAAGAAGGCAAGAAACTGAGAACAAACTTGGGGAAGGCACTGAGTATGGGTAAGCTGGCTGTGCTGGCCCTTGCCTGGATGGATGTGATGACAGTGTTGGTGGAGCCAGTTGTGTGAGCAGAATTCTTGTGAATGCATCTTAATTATTACACAGCCGTAGGGACAAAGCTGCTAAAGCAGCAGGGGAGAGCTGAAGCTGCTAAAGCAGCAGCTACTAACAGCTGGGCAGGGAAAGTGGAGAAGGTCTGTCACCATTCCTTCAGCTGGTTGTCACAGAGGTTATCAGACTCCATGGGAGAGAACAAAGAATCCCTGTCCCTTTGGCTTTTCTGGAGGGATCCTCAGAGCAGGAAGGAAGGAAGCAGAAGGGCAGTGAGGGTTCCTCCTCTCCTGGCTGGGGTAAACCAGACACAAGGGACTGTGCTCATGACCATGTGGGGCAAGAGTATTCATGTGAAACAGAGCAGAAAGAGAAACTGGGAGGGATGGAAGAGAGATACTTGTTATGAACTGACACACAATTAACTAAAAACCTGAAAAAGATGAGCAAAGGTATAGACAAATATTCATTTTGAAGGAAGACAAGAAAAAAGGAAGGAAAAACACTTAAAGGACAAAGACTGAAAGCTGACTTTGCAGATAATTCTGATAATTTTATAGAACACTTAAAGCATGAATAATACCTCCAAGTCTGTACAATTGACCTGTTTTTCTCAGAGTTACCCTGAGGGCTACTGTACTTATTGTATCTGAAGAGCTCTAGTATCTTTTGATTTCATGGTGTGAACTACAGAGTCTGTTTTGTCTGGACTTTTCGAAGTATCCCAGGTCCGGATAGGAAATAATTGCATGTAACACCATGAATCTTTGATTTTTCAGCATCTGCTTAAATGTTTTCCCAGGGATAGGAACAGTGAGATGCTTGGCTGGTGAGAGGCAGAGCCTTGGGGGGCAGGGAGGCAGAGGGTTTGGATGTGATCCTGTGAGACTGACTCAGGGCTGGATGACCCCATGTGCTGGCTAAGGTGGAGTCACAGCAGGCTGTGGAGCAGAGTTTGGAGTGTACACAGACATTCATGTGGTTTTAAAGGTCTTCCCTATGTTCTTCAGAGCAGAGGCTGCCCTTGGGATGTGGAGAGTGAAGTGAAGGAGCAGCAGGGACACAGAGGGTGAGGCTGCTGTGCAAGGGGAGGGGATGGGGAGCTGCTGGAGGGGGGATCAGCCCAGCAAACCATGGAATGATGTGGCTCATCCCCTGCACCTCCTGCACTGCCGGGGACAGGAGCACAGCTGTTCAGCTGGGAGCTCTCAAGGGACCATTTCAGCTCTTACATCTACGTTTCTAGCAAATCTTCTGCTGTTATATGCAGTTACGTGCAATTAAAAATAAGTGCAATACAATGATATATTTGAGGAAACACGTGCAAGATTAGCAGCATTTTACTGCCAGCACTTTTCATAAAGCTAATTTCTTCCCTGGGAGCAGGGGCCTGTGGAATAATATTCTGACAAAAAGGTTTTATCATGCAAAATGGGGCTGATACTTTCCTTCGTGAGTCCCAGATGATAAATGGAGCTGTTGGGAATAATGATAAAGCTTTAATTTTCAGCAGACATATAGGAAAGTGCCTGTTGGACAGGGTGTGTCCAGCACAGAGGTTGGATGTGTGTGGCCAAGGGGTGATGAGTGTGCACTGAGGCAAAGGAACAGGCAGAAAGGGTAAAGATATGTGCAAAGTAACTGGAAGGAAGAAAGGCTGGAGGGTTTTATTCATGAGGTATGAAAAGGAACATGGAGGTGGAGGAGTAGGAGGGAATGTGAAGTATCCCTGGGTATATGCACAGGAAGGAAAGAGGATTTATTTTATTTTCTATTTGTGCAAAGGCAGATGGGAGCTCGGGGAAGTTGTGTGGGACTGAGGGCACCCACAGCATGCAGCAACAGGGTGTTGCTAATGGACAGTCCCTGGACCCCCTGCAGCCAGAGCATTCCCAGGTCACAGCAGGGAAGCTGGGCATGAATATGATCACTTTAAAAATTAAAAATTTTGTATATTGCTGCACAGCTTTAAATCTCCAGAATGATCCCATGGTAACACTGTCTCTGGGCTTCCTATTATGTATTCAGATACAACAATTAAAATAATGCAATATAAAAAAAGAAAGTCATAATCATGAAGTTTGGGAACACCACATGCTTGAGCTGTGTGTGCCAAGTGTGTGTGGAAGGGCGGGGAGGAGGTGACCGAGGAGGGAATTGTTGGGGGTGGGATTGTGTCATATTGTGAGGGCAAGAGGAGCCCAAATCAAACCCACAGTACCCATGCGAGAGAAAGAGGTCACTGTCCTGTGGGCCATCCATGTATTTTACTATTTACTGTTCCAGAAAGGGCAGTAGTGGTACTTGAACAAGTTTCCCTAGCATTTCCCAATCTAACTCAAGACACTGTTCCTTCTAATTCTGCTGGGCTCTTATCTGCAATTCTTGCTTCGGTAATTTGTCTAGTTTCCCTCCCTGAGTGCTGATTTACCCTGAGGCACACACTGACCCCTTCCTCTTCACTGTGTCTGGGCTTTCTTTTCTCCCACAGAGAATATTTTAGAATTCACTGTCATGTCCAAATGTAAAATTAGGAAAATCATGGTTGTTTGCCTCATTTCTCTTTTCCTTCCAGACTGTCTGAAAGGTAGTGTGAAAACTTGGATGTTAGCAGGGGGATAACTGTAACAACAGAATAACAAACAAGATAACCAAGGAAAAGCAATAATCATGGAAGCTCTCTAGTTCTGCCCTCTCAGGAGAGCTCCTCACTCTGCTGCTGAAATGCTGATCATTCCAAACCTTCTGTCCCCTCAGAGCTTCCCAACCACTCTCTTCCACCACGGAGAAAGTGCCCCACTGGTCTGATGAACAGAGATGCATCCTGCTTATATTTTCTACCCCCAAAATATCTTTATATCACTTCAGCTCATAGGCTTTTGGTGAGGATTTTCTGTACTTCTCAGCTCTTCATCCTGTGAAGGTACATCACCCTGTGGAGCCCATCCCTGCTGTGTGAGCCCAGGAGCTGTGTGCTCTTCACAATCCACAGCTTTAAAAAAGCCTTAACTTTCTCACCAAAGAATGAGGGCAGCAGGTCCCTGGAGCAGCCACAGGGGTCAGCTACTGGGCAGAGTGACAGAGCATCTCTGGGCCTTGGGACCCACCAGGACTGCAGCCCAGCTATGATCCTGGTGGCAGTGTGGGTGGCACTGTGTGGGTGGCACTGTATGGGTGGCACTGTGTGGGTGGCACTGTGTGGGTGCAGTGCAGTGCAGTGTTCCTGCTGTGTTTGTGTGGATTTGCTCCAGAGGATGGGTTGTGCCAAGAAGCCAGGGATGGATTGTAGACATGTGACCGTGGGAGATGGCAACCCCAAAGTGTCCTGGTGGTGGCTGGAAAATGCCTCAGCAGCTGTTGGGATTACTGTTGGGATTATGTGCCTGTTGCACATGCTGAGAAAGGATGGATGTCACATTTGGTACACCCTGACAATTTTACCTTTCTAGAGAGGGAAAATCAGCTTACATTGGCAGCACAGCTTTTTGTGAATTGGGTGCATATTGTAAAAACTTTTAGTGAGTATAGGAGAAAGGATGGACACTGGGACATCACAAAATTTAAGAAAAAACAGATCAAGGAGGACCTTTTGCGTTTGCCTTTCACACATGACTTCTCCAGGTGTCTCAGAGACTTCACCCACTGAAGTGGGTGAGAGCCTGGATTTTCTGAAACCAGCAGAGTCCGTGGAAACCTCCCCTGATCGAGTGACTGGCTGCACTGACCTTTCTCTGAAGTACTTGATGGCTTCCTGGTCTAGGAAGTTCTGCTCTTCTCGAAAGCCCTGCTCAAAGATTTTGCGCTTGTGTCTGAACTCAATGACAGTCTTAGTGTAAGAGTTGAGGGTGGTGACGGAGGCCGCCATGCAGCAGGTGAAAGAGCCCCACGCCAGACTGTGGAGAGAGAAACCAGCAGACAGAGCTGGGTTAAGACAGCAGCTCATGTCATATTTCAGACACACACACACAGGGTGGGACCAGGCAGGGAAGGTGGAAGGGACAAACCTGTTCTTCTCATCTTACCTCGAAAGACCTGTGGCTCATGCTCAGGAAGGCAGGAGGCTGGGCTGGGGCTGGGCACAGCCTTCATCCCATGGAGAACCATGTGCTAAGGTGAACACTTGGTGCACTCTGACACCAGAGCCAAACACCTCCTGATTTCCCTCTGAAATGCCTCAGAGCCTTGCAGACAAGTCCTAAAATGCATACACTCCTGGAAGGAGTAATGTCCCAGAGAGTCTTTTGGAGCAGTTTTCCAGCATCTATGGGACACTGGCTGCACAATGCCACTGCAGGGATGGTTTCTAATCTGCTTTTCATGCCTCCATCAGACTACTGTATTTCCTTCTTTCCTGGTTCATGGACACTTCTGGCATTCCTGGCTTGTGTCTGGTCTCTGAAAGTCTGACCAGAATAGAAGATAACACTTCCATTTTGTGGAGTCACCCAACCTGAGGGTGTCCTGACTGACCCCCTCAGTGTGAAGGCAGTGCCAGCCAACCTTGGCCAGCCAGGGGCAGGACACCTGCAAGTACCAACCAGGAGCACAGAGAGGCAGAAGGAGAAGAAAAGTGGAAGAAAAAAAGAAGACTGGCCCAATGCAAAGCTGGAAGAGCAGCAAGTGTTGTCCTGGGTCTCCTGGCAAGCAGGGTCAGCTGGGAGCTGCTCTGTTCCCTGCTTGTGGACAGGGCTTCCCCTCAGGTTCTTCTGCCCTCCCTGATCTCAAGTTCAGATGGGGCTGGTGAGGGACTCATGGCCCCAAGGAGCTGAGATGCTTTTTGAGCATGAAATGAGGCTGCAAAAAAAGGCCCTGAATTCCTCCTTTTGTCTGCAGAGCTTCTCTGCATTTGAGCTCCCCTTGGCTTCACACTCATCCCATCAACTCTGGCCACACATAGTTCACAGTGGCTCCCTAAGTAAGTTGGATTAACTTCATCATTTATGATGGTGGCACACTTTACCTGCTCCTTTTTGCACTTTTTCTGTAACAAATTGATCTGAATTATGCAGAGCAGAAAGAATCCAGACCCAGTAGCATTATCTTATAAATACTCATTGTCAACACAGCCCTCAGCATGAGCTATTTTCCCATTCTGCAAAGGACCTGCCGACAAGGAAGCAGTTTCTCATTTCAAATTAGACAAAACTTGAAAAAGAGCACATATTCATGGACTGAAAAATCTAGGGAAAAATGACTCAAGTAAACAGAAATGGCTCATTTCAATGATTTCAAAATTCAGCTTATAACAAGTCCTGCAGGGACTCCTGAGGCAATGAAATGTGTGGAGGCAGCTCCTTCCTTGTCATTTTTGAACCTGTTTGCCAGATGCAATCAAATGAGAAGGAAATGTAGTGACCCCTGGGGTGACAAAGTTCCCTGAAGTTTCCCATGGTTGGGAGGAGAAGTAGGAAGGGAACTTGTGCTAGGTGTGAGTGTCCAGGCACAGCATCTTCCTGGCCTGAGTCTTCCTGGCATGAGTCTTCCTCCCACGTGGAGTGTGTGGAAGAGCTCCAGCAGCTGCAAACATTTCCAGCTGGGCTCCTAAAGAGTATCCAGGAAGAAGCCAGCCAAATCCACATGCCTCACTGTGCCTGGGAGGTGCCTGGGGAATGACATTTGAGGGAGAACTTCTCTTGGATGTTTCTGATGGTTTCTAATCATGAAATCAGAAGTGCTGAAAGGTTCAGAGAAGGAAATACAGAATGAAGACTCTCAGTGTCTGGCATTTGGGAAATTATAGTAATTAGGCAATTAGGATAGATGTGCTTTAGTTTTTATGGACCTTGGTTAAATGCTATGTATTTTGAATTGTAAGCAGTGGCTGTCCCACCTTCAAGAGTTACACCTGCCTTAGGTGAAGACCTCTTTAACAGCAATGCTGTTAATGGTCCATGCCAGCTGTGCCCCAGATGTGGTGGGACTGTACCCACAGAGCTTCCTGTAGCTGCGCTCAGGGCTGGGCTCTCATGTTCCTCCATGGCTTAAACAGCTCAGGCTTTTAATATTTATTTTCTTTAGAGAGTCTTAACTTAAACATCTACTGATCCTCAGAGGCACTGAAATCTCCTGCCTGGAGAATCCCCTGGCCCACTCCTGACTCATGCCAGAGACCAGAACAACCTTCAGGCTTTGCCAGTGCCTTGGGAATGGGGTAGGATAACAGAGGCCAACCCTGAGACATCTGAGCAGACTGTAAGCAGCCCTTCCTCATTTTGGGGAGGGGTGTTTTTATCATTCCCTTTAGATAGAGAGGAACTTGAGTCACAGAAAACTTAGTTTTCCCACTGGCACTTGGGAAAGGGATGGCAGCCTGGATCCCCAAGATCCTTTGACTCTTGGCCATGGTGACAGCGTTCCCTGGCCTCACTTGTCAGGGCTGTTTCAGTTCTCTGGGCCATGTTCTGTGGCTGGGTGCTGCAGTGGCACATTTACAGCAGGCTGAAAATCAGGGTGGTGGTTGTGCTGCTGGGTCAGGGGTTCTCAAAGCTCATATTCCAGGACATCACCAGAACCCAGATGGAGCAGAATATAATTCCTACATGTGTGGTTTTCCACCAGGCTGGCTGGGCATTTGTGATTAACCCTTCTTAAAGAAGATGTTCAAGTCTGGGTGGTGTCAGGGGAGGTTGAAGCTCTCTGGTCTGTACGACAGTGGTGGCTCAGTGTTAGCTGGAAGGCAGAAGCCTTGTTTTTGCTTCATTTGCCTTCCAGACCTTCCTTTTCCAGGTCTGCTACTCCTCACTAGCGTGGCATGAGGGACCCCATGGCCTTCCTCAGGCTGCTGAGCACCACTGCAGGCTGAAAGTGCTGCTGCTGCTCACCCCGTCCCAGCAGAGCCAGTGTTTGCACCGTGCCCCACATCCTGCACGGATAAATGTGCTGCCTTGGAAGCATCGGGGAAGGGAGGGAAGGAGGGATGGAGGGAGGGAAGGAGGCTACTAAATGCAAGAAGGAGCTTTGTGGCTGCAGTAGCTGGAGAGGAGCTCAGGTCCCACAGTGGCTGTGTGAGTGAAGCTGAGGTCTCACCCCAGCAATACGGGCAGAGGGGATGTTGCTCCCACATATTTCCCTGCTTGTGGGTGTCTCCAGAGTCCTCCACAGTGAGACCTAATCCAGGGGCAGTCCTGGTCCTTAAACCAAAGCCTACTGTGCCCTCTCTGACTGTGGTTGCCCAGGGAGAGCTGAGGAAGAGGCTGCTCTGGGACAGGGCTGGGGTCTGGACTTCATCTCCCATGGAACACGGCTCCCAGCTCCACCTGCCATGGGACACAGCTCCCAAACCCACCTCCCATGGGATACCAGCTCCCAGCTCCATCTCTATGGGACACAGCTGCCAGCAGGGAGTGTGGGTGGGATGAGTGGGCCCAGGGAGAGCTCAGGATGCCCTGAGGGACCCTGGTGCCCACTCTGAGCCATGGGGGCTCTTGGCTTGCACAAGATGAAGGAGAATAATCTAATGAGTGTTGTTCATGCAAGACATTCAACAGCATTCCGAAGTTTGAGTATTGCAGTAAATTACAAAATAGATTACTGAAGACAAATACGCCTTATTATTTAAATATATTGAAAATTATACAATTATTGTGACAGAGTTGTTATAAATATTAATATAAATATTATAAATATGGGAATGCAATGTATTTATAAGTCCATCATCACATGCAATAAATATTCATTACTGAGACACAAAATAAGCTGTATTTTAAATATAATGTGATTTGTATTTCGTAACATGTTGCTAAAATGGTAGCAACTCCTCCTATGAAACACAGCATAGAGAGGTGAGAAGGAAAGACTACTAATTCCCTGCAGTGCTGTGCATGAGATGTATTTATATTTATTTACTGGTGTTAGCAGAGACTGTTATTTTTGCTTTGAGATGGAAAGAAAATAATGCGCTATATTTAGAAATGACAAGAAGAAGGTATTTTCTCTATCCATCCAAAGGGGCTGATGCCTCTGGAGGAATGGGGATGTTGTTTGCAGGTATTTTTATTCTCCACAGCCTCCTGCTCTTGTTAAGCTTCTTATAAACTTGCAAGCAATATAACACAGTTGCTGTGTCTTGGTCAAATTAGTTTTATGTGATTTTAGAAGATAAATGGGAAAGGTAAAAAAAAAAAAAGCCATGTCCATTTTCCCAAGCCTTCTCCCCATGATCCACAGGGAAGTCTCATCATGCCAGGAGCACTGAACCTTCCTCTGCAGTTGTGTTAAAAGCTGCACCGTAAGGATCAACTGAGACATTAATTAAAAACAAGGGGGGAAAAAAAAAGAAAAGTCTAAAAGTCTCAGAAATGCCATGGCAATTATGTTCCTAAATTGAACTTTAATGAGAGTGCTCAATCTGTGTTGGTAATTGTGGGTGCTGTTTATTTACAAATGCTCTGTACCTGCTGATAGCACAGCTGCTGCTGCACAGCCACCCCTGACTGTCCCCCACACCTCAAAAACTGCACGGCCCCGGGGGCTTGTGCTCCCACAAGTTTGGCAGCTGGAAATCCACAGGCGTGTTCCTGGCAATTGGAAGTGATATGTGCAATTCACCTCCCAACAGGGTGATGGAACAACTCCAAAGAGAAAAGAGAGGAACTGGTGGTGACACTTACCAGAAGGACCATCCATAGTCCCAGGAATGTGGTCGCCAGTCCTCTGGCCCAAGGCTGACTGTCACTTGGAAAACTTGAGTGTACATCATGTGTGCCACCATCCCCAAGAGACCTGGGAAGCAGGGATTAGAACAGGAATTTTTCTGCCAATGCTTTTTATCATTCTTGAGGGAGCTACTGCTTGGAAGTGCTTTGAGAGCTGCAAAAAAGTCTTTGTTGTACTTTTATGCCTCCTGTTCTACTGTGGAGGAGGGAGCTGCATGGGCAGAGGAAAGATATGACTGAGAGCTCAATATTTTGCATCATACTGAATTCTCAATTAAAAGAGGAGTTGAAGGAAGAAAATCGTTGAAGAAAATGTTGCACAATGAGCATCCCCACCAACCCTGCTGCTGCAAACCAGGGCTGTGCCACCCACAGCTATCTCACAGCCCATCACAGACAGGCCTCAGGTGAGAATGAAGAGAGAAGCTTCTGCAGGCTATGCAGACTCAATGTGCTCGTGCCAAACAACCATATTTTGTCCCAGTAGTTGCTAAGATTTATGAATCTGAACACTCATAAAACACTTGGAAGTTGCACAAGGAAGTTAAGTGAGCTTGGTTCTCCTGATGATGTGTGCTGAGGGGACACCACTGGGATACTTTTGATGGTGCAGTGCTGGTGCTGCTTTTGTGACACTGTTATAGCTCCCTGAGAGAACTGCGACTGGGTGAGGATTAGACAATGTGTTAGAGCCTTCAGGCCCTGTGATATTAAAGAACAAGGCTGCAGTAAATCACAGGGTGGCCCGAGTGGCTCTGCCTTTAGCTGGCCAGTGTGGTCCTGCAGTTTAAACAGAAAAAAACACCTGAACTTTATATTTAAACATCCCTCTGAGGAAAATCAAACCCCACTTTTCAAGCAGTGGTGGTCAGGAGCAGCTCTGAGGCTTGGAGTATTTTTTAGCTACAATAATTTGGGATGTTCCTGCCATAGCACCTGGGCAGTGCAGGGTGATGATCCCCAATGATCTCAGGAAAGTGTGGGATCAGGGTAAGGAGGTGGGGCTGGATCACTATATCCCAAATAGTTCTTGGGCCTACAGATGGGCAAAAGCCTCTTGTGCTGCAGTGGCAGTTCAAGGCACTTGGAAACACCAATATTCTGCCCTGGTGGGTACAGTGAGGTCTGTGTGTTACACTTTGCACCATTCATTCACTGTTCTCTCTGACCATCTACTTCTTTCCATGGTTGCCCTTCCTGTACGTGGAAGATCCAGATTTCCCTCCCCCAACCATACTGAATTATTGTCTCTTCTTTCCTTCTTACTTTCAAAACCTAAAACACTCTTAGTCTCCCCAGACATGTGGATGATTCAGGGCAGTTCTGGGGGAGGGAAGCTGGGGAATGTTTGTGTTGTGGGCATGTTAAGCAGGACCTTCAGCAAGACAAATGTCAGATTTGATACAAACAACTGCAGAGGCTGAGAGAAGACATTGTGTTACAGGGAGCTGGGGTGATTTGCTCAGCTGCCTCGTGTTGGAGTGACACACTGCAAAGATAGGAGGTGGAAAGAGCAACTCACTCCAGGAGAAATGAGATCTGGGCAGGGTGGGTGGCCTAATGGGATCACAGAAAAGTGCTGCACACCTTGCTCATTTCTGGTTGTATTTAATTTCCAGAATGCACCGGGCGCCTGCTGAACTTTTTAAATCAGTGGATTTTTCTTCAGCTGACAGCTGTGCCTTGACCTTAAGTTTAGGGTTTACTGTTTCTATATGTCCTGTCAGTAATTTTTCAACCCTAATAAAATCTTACAGCCTGCCCTGAGACCTGTCATAGTCACTCAGAGACAGCAGGGGTTTGGCCCAGCCAGGACGAGCCTCAGGAGGGATGAGCTGCTCTGTTCTGTCATGCAAACCTTGCTCAGGGTTTCAGCCACGTTCAGCCCTGTGGCTGTGTGGGAGGCTGAGGTGACAGTCCACTGATCCAGGTGAGGAGGAGGTCACCGCCAAAGCCTGGAAACGTGGTGTTCTTTGCTTTATCTGCCTAATGGCAGGGAGGGACAGGGCTGGGTCTGCACCTGGCAGGGCTGTTGGTGCTGTTGTGCCACATCCAGACTAAAGCAGAATAATGCAAATCTTTGTTGGGCTGCTTCAGTGACTTTCAGTTTGATCTATTTTATCTGTGCCTTGCCAAGTTCTCCACAAGGATAACCCCTGGTCCATTTTGCTGTACATTTAATGAGCTAAAATGAGCTGCCTGTGACACAAATCAGCAAATGCTCAATGCACAGGATCATCTTTTCCCCCAGCTGGCTGCTCGAGGCTGGGCAGGGAGGGCACAACGCCTGTACCCATCCAGGGTCTGGGGCAAGAGGTGTTTGCAGATGGAAGATCCTGGTAAGGTGGTGTGCTGGAGTGGGGGGCAGTGCAGGAACACTGACCATTTACAGCTGGCTTGAGATCATGAGCCCTGCAGGACCAGAGCTCTTTGGAGGTATTGGTAATGGAAGGGGTTAAGGAACTTTGGAAAGCTAGAGATTAAGGGTATTTGGAAAAGACAATGCATTTTAAACCATTTTCTGATATTTTTTACTAGAAATGCTATTTATGGAATATATCACAGTAATTAAGATGTTTTATTATAAATATCACGTGAGAGACGTGTAAATTTTAATTTGTGTATGGTTAAGAGGGATACCAAAATTGTGATGTTGTGGGGTATTTTTTTAATGGCTGGTAGGAGATTAAGGAACAACAATAAGTGACCACACTGTTAGGATGTTTTTTCCTAACCTTTAGATGTTGAGCTATGAGAAGGTGGAGATCTCATTGGACTTTTATGAGGGAACTCAAGCATGAATTTAATGAGAAGTGTTATGCTCCAATGGAAAGTCCCCTTCATTACCTAATTTCTATTAAGCTATGTCATTATAAATATGCTAAGCTTAAATAAATATAGTTTTCTTCTTTCCTCTGATATCCCCGGCATTGAAAATAACAGCTAGCAGTGTGCTGGGGTTTGGGGTTTTATCCTTGTTTCAATTCCTCTATCATTTTTCCCTGTAAATTTTGAAGTTTATATTTGGACTATCTTGGCAATGTACTTAGGAAGAGGGAAGGCCAAAATAAAAATAGAAAGTTGTGTAGGAAAGAAAACTTCATCATTCTTACAAAACTTTAAAACTGCATTAATGGTGAAGGGAGAGAGGAACAGCATGGAAGTAATTGATTGAATGCTGAAGAATTCCACATAGTTTGATTTTGAAAATGGAACTGATTTTTTTTTTTTTTTAAGTTCCAAATTATATCCAAAGCAGAAAAATATGCTTTGGCGGTTCTTATCAGATTTTTTTGTCACTCAGCTCTACTTCTGACCTTTTCTTTTTGTTACTATTTCACAATTTGCAGCTATCCCTGAAGATACAAGCTCCTTCCCAGAATGTACACTGCCTGTTGTAACGTCTTCCAGCCTGAAATGCAGCAGAATAAAATGCACTTTTACTGCAGGAGTTCTTTCTGCCAGAGAGGTCCATGCAGGAGTGCTCACACGAGCACTCTGGCTGCTTATATGAATCCTGGAAAGGGGGGGTTCAAGCCAGAAAAAGCTTCACAGAAGGGAAGGGGCACTTCCTCAAGTTCAGATGGTGAGAGGCCCCAAGTACAGACCGAGCATGAAAATAGCCCGAAGCAGTTGTTCTGAGAGATGTTCATGTCCCAGATCACCCTTGGGGCTGCTCCTCAGTGCCACTTTTAGAACCCTTTTCATTCTCAATTTGGTTAATTAACAAGATTAGCTCCTTTCTTTGGTTTTCCAGCCTTCACCTACTTTCAGGATTAACAAAGAAAAAAAGAATTTTCAGCGTTTCATGTTTTTAAATTTCTTCTGGAAAATGAGTGTGATGATGCTGCAAATGGAGCTGAGGCTGGAGCTGTGGTAATGGCTGTGCTGGCTGGGGAAGGATAATTACTGCATTGCTGCTGTGAAATCAGGAATGAGGATATTCACTTCTCCCTGGCAAGAGGCAAATTTATCATGCAGTCTTTGTGCCAAAGGAACAAAAAATTACAGTGAAAAATTGCGATAGCGAAATGGGGATAAGAGAGTCTTGGAGCCTCCGGTTTTTTATTCTCTCAGAGTTGTAGAACTTTGCTTTGAGGTGGTGAAAAGGGATGGGGAAGTTCCTACCTGAAAGCACAGTGAAGACAGCAGCAAAGGCATTTAACTTGAGCCCGTCTATGACACTGCTTGAATGAAAGAGCTCGAGGCACATGAGGCTGAACCCGACGACCAACAGCATGATGTACAACACCTCGGACACCACTGAGAGCCACAGCACACCTGAGGGCAAAGAGAGACAACCAGTCATCACTTGGGGAATACTTTCAAGAGGTTAACGTTGGCAAAAATTAATTAGGAAATCAAGAATATCTAGGAGTAACTGTGTAATTTTTTGTAAAAGATGGTTGATTTATAAGGCTGCCAACTGTAATCTGGGTTTTTAAAAAATGTTTATCACACCCACTGTATATAGGGAAAAATTTCTTTACTGAAAGAGTTATTAAGCACAATCTGCCCAGGGAAGTGGTGGAGTCACCACGCCTGGAAGTGTTCAGAAAACAAGTAAAGGTGGCACTTCCCAGTGTGGTTTAGTGGGCATGGGAGCCTTTGGTCAAAGGTTGGGTTTGATGATTTTGATGGTGTTTTCCAACCTTAATGATTCTGTGATTCACAGAGTTTAAACTCAGCAAGCCATGGCCTGAACTCTGAAAAACAGAAAAAGTGGTGAAGGAAGATGTGAAGAGTGGCAGGGTGGTGAAGACACTGCAGAAAGAACAAGCTGTTGCTTGTTCTTGTTCAGCTTGGCTGAAGAACCTCTGCAGGTACGTGTGAGAACCTCTTGGCTCCTCTGAGCCAAGGCACAGCTCACAGAATTCGTTTTCCCACCCTGTGCCACAGTTTAGATAAGCACAGCCCAGCACACACAGAGGTGATGGCACAGGATACCTGACTGTCTGTGTGCTGCTGGGAGCTGGACAGGCTTGGATGCCTCTTTTCCACGAAGAAAATATTTTCAGTCCAGGTTTTGAAATTCCTGTCACAGCATAGGGTTGGGGGCTGTTGTTAGAAACTGGAGTCCTGCAGGATGGCTGTTCTCACTCGAGGTGTTTGGATCCACCTCACAGGGTTTGTGCCACTGGAGCTGACACAGAAACTGCCACAGTTACAGCAGGGTGGGCACAGATATTTATACCAGGCTCAGATGAGGAGCTGCAGATGCAAAACTCGGCCTGGCTCATGTTTCCTCAGCCCCTGGGTACAGACCTGAGGGTCAGGGCCCTGTTTGAGCTCTGCAGGACTCGGGGGCAGTGTGCAGGGCAGGGACTCTGGCAGCATGGGGCAGTGCCCAGCAGGGACTGATTCACCACCAGGAGATGTCATGCTTGGGGATTCCAGCTCAAAACCTCCAGCAGGATCTGCTGAGTCTTTGAAAGTCACCAAGCCATGGGGTAAATTGGAGAGGATGGGAACAGACGATAAGATTAAGTCCCTGCCCAATTTCCAATGGCCGTTTCAGCATGAGAATCTGCTGGAATTCTCCAGTACATTTGCTAACCTGATTGCTAGAGAATTCACCTGGAAACAATGAGCAGTGATGGAAAATTTCAGCCTAAGCAGTTGAAACATGGAAAGTTAAGCATCTGAAGACAATGGCTTATATTAGAAAATGTTAGCTGTAACCATAGAGACTGCTACAGGCTTCACTATATTAATACCTTCTCTCCTCACTGTGAGAGCACATGGATAAAGCCTACAGTCCAGCTTAGCAAACCAGATACGCAGTCTCACTGTTATCAAACATTTGAGTGTCCTCTTGGTGACCAGGCTGATCCCAGCTCATATTTTGTCTGGGAATTCATCTTTATAATTACATCTAATTAATATGTGCTATTCGTTGTTGCCACTGTAGCTGACCTCTTGAGTTCTTATACCACACTACAGAGATAGCAATAAATAAAGCTTTTAATTGCTCACAGTGGCTGTGTGTGCAATATTGCATCTATCAACAGCAAACAGCTGCTTATCTCACTCCTGTTTGTCAATTTGGTATCAGGCAACTGGCAGACTCTTCCAAAAAGGAATGCAAGTGAGAGAGAGCAAGGGTGTTGTTCTGAGATACAGCAGGCTTTAGAAGGCATTTTGCCTCATTTTCTCAAACCATCAGTTTCTATGATGAGAGAATGATGGAATGATTTGAGTTTGGAAGAATTAGGTGACGTAAACCTGACCCACAGACTGAGGCAGGAGACAGCCCTAACTAATGAGCTGTAATCCATGTAGCCCACACTTGGAATATTAATGTACAGCACACCTGCCCAGGTGTTTATTGCCCTGATTCAACCCTTGTGGACACCCACTGGTGGTCTGTGCACACCAGGGCAGTGCTGTAACAGTGTCTGCAGCTCACCACTGTGGTGTGGTTCCATCTCTGCTTCCCTGGGGGGACAACTGGGCTCAAAGAGCTGCAGTCCATGGGATAATATCAGGCTGGTGGTGCTCAGTTTTAGGGCCAATTTTCTTGGATGCTTTTATCAATGATCTGGACACACTTAAGGAAGTTTGCTTCTTGTGATCCTAAATTAGGAGGAGACGGTGAGTCCCTTGAGAGAGAGAGACCTTGGCAGATTTGGGTGTGTCACCAGCCTCATGAAATCTGACAAGGGCAGAGGCTGGGTTCTGCTCCTGGGACGGGGTAATCCTGGATGTACCTATGGAGAGGGGAACAAGAAGCTGGAGTGCACCCCTTCAGGAGGGGTCTGGAGGGTTACTTGATGGTTTTGGGGGTTCAGGTGGTGGCTTGGGGTTCAGGGGATGTACTCAGCTCTATATATGCTCACCTATGGACCAGAGCCTGAAGCTGGTGCTGCAGGCAGCAGTGCAGTGAGCTTGGAAGGAGCAGGGAGCTGGGGAGGTGCACATGTCCCTGTGGGAGCATCTGGGTTTGTGTGTCCATTGCAAAGAGACACATTCAGAGGGACAGGAGGGCTCTGGGAGCTGAGCCTGGAGGGCCTGGGGGCCCAGCTGGTGTCCTTTGTCCTCCTAAGGAAGGAGAAAGGAACGGGAGGAAGGAACACCTGACTGTGTGGCTGCTGTCACAGGGAGTGCTTTGGCTTCCCTTGCCACAAGGATGGGATAAGAGTGGCTTTGTCAGCAGAATAACCTTGCAAGGAAAGGATGAAAAGCTCAATGAGACGTGAGCTTTGCTCTGCTGTAAAACCTTATTCTGATCAGACACAAAGGCCGGGTGAGTTTGCTGTGGGAGGCACAGTCAATTACTACTTTTTGGAGGGGCCCTTTTCATCTCTACAAAGGAACTCTCTTGTCTTATTCATGGGGTAACTGAATACCTTCTCTGTGCCTTTTTTTAGCACATCTAATGTGGGGAAAGGCAAGTCCCACATGTGGTGTTTGCATAGTTCTATGTCCTGTCCTGCCTGCTCTGGCTTTGAATTTCATCTGAAATAATAACACCCAGTAAATGCAACCTGTGTCTGAGTTTTGCATTTTCCTGTGGCTGCCTGAAGCAGAACAGTTGCTTCAGGTTATTAATTCAGGAGACAGAGTCTTTCTGTTCTGTGCTGGTGGTGATCTCCCACTGCTCCTCTCTCAACATGAGATTCATGAGGCAGTCACTTGGCATCATCTCCACTCACAATCTCTTACAGCCTCCTACCTGCAAAGTAGAGAGCTCCTTCTCTTGAGGGGACCTCAGTCATTCCAGGTGACAGAGAAGAAGCTCTCCAGGGGATTTTTCTCTTTTCCAATCTTCCGTGCTGTCATCATTTCTGTCTGCTTACTCCCCTCCAGCCTGTGTCCTCTGCCCCAGGGATCTGTCTGGCCTAACTCAGCTTTCATGAAAAATCTTTCCTTCAGAAGAGTCAGTACTTGGTTCACTTGGAGAGTTCCACCTGGATAGCCTGTAACTGAGGATCTGTAATCTCATAAATCAACAGATTCCTCTCATCACTTTGTCTTCATCCTGTCCATGCATTTTCCTTGCCTGCTGAACAAACCCACAGCTGCCAGTGCAGAGAAGGGGCTGGGAAGGAGCTCAGCTGGGATGTGCTGCTGTGCCAAGGGCATTCCAATGTGAGACTTCCCAGGAAAGGAGAGTCTTTGACTTTAAAGCAAAACTAAACCCAAAGTGGTTTCAGTGGCACTGCTGCACACACGTTCTCACCAGGGTGGGTGTGTGCAAGGAGCCTGCCCAGCATGCAAGCACCAAGACACGAAGTATTCAGCCAGTCTTTCCAGGATTCCCTGGAGCAATGCAGAGGATGCCAGCTGTCAAGTCCTCCTCATGTCTGCTGGGCTTTTTTCAGGTGACAAAAATGTGCTGGGTTTGCATGTTCCTTTCTGTCCTTGCCAGGAGGTGTCAGGGACCTGTCTCGCTGTCCTCTCACATCTCTGTGGCACATCAGCTTGTTGTCCTGTGTCTCCCACCCTGATGTCTGAGAAGCTGCAGGGAGGTGGGCACTGCGATCTGGATGACCACTGACATCAGTACCATCACCAGCTCCTGTTCTAACACATCTTTTCCTGTCATTTTTGTCCCTGGTGCTTCTCCACCAGCCAGTCTGTCACCTCCTCAGCAGTGTTCCTGACAATGACAGAGATACTTCTGTGCACTGTGGGACACTTTGGATCTTTGCTCCAGCCCCACAGACATCCTGTAAGTCCCAGGTGGGATTGTTCTGAACCTGGGCACCGCAGATTGTGAGGCTTTTCCTGGAGGAAAAGGGATCACCAGCTTCAGGACAACTTCCCTGTGAAGCAAAACCCCTGAAAGCACAGGACCTGGGCTTAGTTGCTCACCCAGAATTTGAGTTTAAAAACTGGGACTCACCAAAAGATTTCACATAAATCAACTTTTATCATAGGGCCCCTGCATCAGAAGGAATCATATCACATTCATATCACCTGACCTCAGGGCAGGAAGAAGATCAGCGCAGTAGCCAGGACATTAAAGGACTTTGTGTCTGAGCTTTGCTATTTCCTCATCAATGTGTGAGAGACTCTCTTCTCTGTGGAGTTCATGGTGAGAAGCACCAGTGCAACCTCCTCAAGCTCTCAGCCCCTGCAGCAGCATTGTTACATGCCAAGGAAATTAATTTTCCAGCACTCCCCAGTGAAGTGAACACACTCTTCATTATGGCTGAGAGGAGAACTGTTACCCACAAGATCACTGGGGTTTTAGGCACTCGAGTACTTCATGAACCACCTGGCAAGATCTGTTCCTTGCCTTTCTGTCAGACAGCAGAGAGCAGCAGCATTTTGAAAGAAGATCCACAGATCTGAGTGCATCTCTGCAAAAGCTGGTGATCGAGTTGAGTGCATCTGCCTGAACCAACATGTGAGAAAAAGGATATCGCAGACAGACCTGAATAGATGAAGCAAATGGAGCATTTTTTTCTGACAGTGAGATAAAGAATCTTTATCTCTGCCTGAAATGAGTCTCACAAAGTTCTTCACAGAACCTGAAATCATTTCAGGTCAGCCCTGGCCACCGAGGGAGGCACTATAAGGGGACATGCTGTCACCTCCCACCACGGAGCACTGAGTCAGGGAGCTCCAGTGCCGAGCTTCCTTTGAAACAGGGATTCTGATAAAAGTCATGGGAATTCTGCTTAGAAGAAATCAAGGCATTCAGTGAGTTCCTGATGAAGGAACCCAAAGAGCAGCGTTGTTAATGACTTCCAGGAGCTTTGAGCTGAGTTTGACTGCTTGACAGCCCAAGTCCATTCCTTGTTCAAATCCACTGCCATTTCCTGACACGAAACTGCAACAGTTTCTGACTCCGTCTTTTCCATGAGAGAGCTCTGGTTAACTGAGACGTGTCAAGCCTGAAATGTTCTTCTGTGCTCTTTCCCCACAACATGCCGAGATGATTCTCGTGTTGCATTATTAAAACCATGCCCAGGCTTGTTAGCAATTTGGATTGAAACACCAAGAACTTGGATAACACTTGAATGGGATTATGTGCAGGATGAAAAACAAGCATTTGCTGCTGTTTCTGGAACACCAAAGTTCCATAATTTCAATTATGGTTGAGTTTTTGAGATTAATGCAGCCAACAAACCAGTTCTGGAGAGTTTAAATCACATCTATACCTCCTACCACCTACAGTCACATGCAGCCATGGAGTTTGATGCATACTTGTCAAATCAGAAAAGTTGGGTTTTGGTGCCAGCTCACTATGCCAACGGGATCTGATGCCAAATTTTGAGGTCCTATCTCCAGATGAAATAATGAAATCCTCTTCTGGATGCTCCTTCAGGCTGGTCAGGCCACGAAAATGACTGTCAAAGATCCAGTGTTGGTGCATGTTCTCAAGGAAACACTGAAGAGGTGGCCAACAGAGGAATTGCTGGGCGAGTTCAAAGCATTTTGTATCCATAAACATGAGCTGTTTGCTCTTAAAGGATTTCTTCAGGGAAAATCATATTGCTGTTCCTGAATGATGTTGCTGAGTCATGTTAACCATGTTATACCCAGCAAAGGCAGGGACTGTATGCCTGGAAATGTCTGTAATGCATTTTGGAGAGTGGCTTGGAAATTATCCAGCATAAAGGAACCCATAAATGAATGTATTACCTGCCATGCTGTGTGACACTGCCTGCTGAAAGCCCAGCCTTCCTGAGCAGTGCCCAAGAGGAAATGGTCCAGAATCTGTATTGATTTCTGAGGGCCCTTTCAGACAGAAAATTAGCTTCCTAATTGCGGCAAGCTCATCTTCAGAATGCCTCAGTGGGAATTCATCCTCCTTAGGAACACCCACCCCCTCAGCCTGTGCTCCCTGTGTATCTGTGGCTGCTGCATCCCAGCCTGTCCCAGAACAGAGCTGCCCTCACGGGGTCAGGGGTCTGACCAAAGCAGCCTCGTCTGAGCTCTCACACTGCCACGCCATCCCTGAACAAGTGATCAGGCTGGACAATGCTGCAGGCAGCCAGAGAGCTCTTGGAGAGGTTTAGACTTCCTCATAACTCAGTGTAACACATCTGCCCTGACAGCCAGGGTCTGTCTGAGCTACAGTGAGACACCAGCTCCAGTCACTCCTCTTCCAGTTCAACCCTGATCCGTCTGAGAAAGTCTGATAGAGGCAAGCAGAAGCTTTGGGGGGTTTTCTGCGTCATACCTGACAAAACCCCTTCTATCTGCTCAAAGCAGTGGAGCTGGGCAATGTGTGCTCCTAAACAACTGCTGAGATTCTCGTGCCTGACTGAGATGAAACCCAGAGCGTGGCACTTGAAGGACAAGCCAGTGCTGCATTGCTGAGCAGCTGAGGAGACATCAGTGTCCAAGCAATGCTGTTGTGGAGAGCGTGGAACCTTCCCACATCCCCACTGGCAGCTGCTAACCCAGACACTGCTGCTGTTACCTGGGGGAGAAAGTGCTCCTCTCACCCTGAGGTTCACAGTCATTGGCCCCAAGGTCCCTGAACTGCCAGAAAACATAGGGAAACCACAAGAGGCCGTGACAAGTCAACTAGACAGGTGTCACCCCATGTGGGAGGAAAAGAACCATGTCTGAGGGCAAGCCCTGGTTCTGGGTGGTGTGAACTTGCATGGAGGGAGCCCTGCTGCAGGTGCTATTTCTTCTTTGTGCAAAAGCATTTCATTCTCCTCCTTGGTCTTCATTCATGCTTCAGCAGCCAGGAAGATGGGGGACTTGTTACCCTTGTCCATGTTGGCAGCAACAAAATGTTCTGCTCATGTGTCTCCTGCTCTGTTTTTGCTGTCCTTGTGTTTCTAGAGTCACTGCTCTGCTTTTTCAGACTTAGTGACTTTGTTGGAACTGACACCTGCATCTCACTTAAATCTCTCCTCTTCACACGAGAGAAGAGAGGTAAAAATAAGGCAAATGGGTACACACTGAGAAATGTTGTGCACGTTGCTTTGGAAGAGCAGCAAGGTCAGCTTCATGTAAATCTCCCTCTCTCTTCCAGTGCCATTCGGATGGGTTTAGTCATTTGCTCTTCTCTGCTACTCAATGTTGGGAATTGCAAGCCAGAAATATGGGAGTGATCAATAAAAAATGGTGAAAGGAATAAACCCTGAGCATGTTGTTGTGGCTGGCACCAGGACTGAGCGCTGTGGTTAATGTGTCACATCAGAGCAGACCATCTGCCCGTGCTGCAGAGTGAAAACACTGCAAGGAGCACACCACACAGCCATCAGAGACAAAGCAAGCTTCATGACCCTAAATGTCACCTGAGGTGCCTGAAAATACCTGTTCTAGTAAACAAAACCAGGCAGCAGGGATAGATAAGGGGCTGGCACTCAGACAAGAGACTGTGCTTTGCAGAACATGAGAAGCCAGAGGAGAAATACCTGACCCTGCTGAGGGTAGAGAGGAAAAGCCATGTTTCGATTTTGTTTAGCTTTAGCTCTTCATTAGTTTCTTTATTTTGAAAGGTGAGGTGGAGCTGTGACTCATAAAATTATTCTCTTTTCTGTGATGGTGTGTTTCTACAGCTTCTGATGGTTCTGGCATCGAGCAGATTGAATTCTGTGTATGATGAGCAGACTGTGGGATATCTTTGTATCCATATTCTCTCTTTCCTGGTGTAGTAGTAATATAATGAATAGAGCAATAAAGTGGAAAAGATGATGAAAAATACTCTAAAAGAGGATTATCCCATGTACCTTACTAAATATATTTGGGCTCAATATTTCCCTTTGAAGACCAACAGTGCAGGGCCTGTGATGTACTTCCACCCTCAGCACTGGGCTGAGAAATGAATGATGTTCAGACCAGTGTTCCCCATGTCTTTGGCATCCCCAGCGTGAAAAACAAGACTGTTTCTTCCTTTAGGAACAAGAAATTTAGCTTGAATGGTAAGAATGGTTTCATCTTTGTATGTCTAATTGCCTTTTAAAACTAACTTCAATGATTCATAACAGATGTGTAAGAAAATACAGATAAAATACAGGCAACACATTTTTCCTGCATGCTTAATCATAGCTCTCCTATGACAAGTGCACAGGTATTTGTCTGTGTGGGTATGGATTTACCCTATTGCAGATACATGAAGAATAATGCAGTAGGAAGCATTCAAGAAGAATATAGAGACTGTTTTGGAAAGTATACAGTTCTTGTGGGAGACCCAGTTACATTTCTTTTTACTGATGTAGGTCTCTAAGTGCTCCTCTTAGAAAATTGATCCTCTGTTTTTCTTCTTGGGAACATCTACCCAGTCCATAAAAAAGGAGGTTTGTTTTTTAACTTGGCTGTTACAAGTCTTGTTTGTCTCTTTTCCAGCCTGAAATCTGCTCTGCATTGTCCTTTTCATACAAACAAGTATTTCCCTATTTTTGACCATAAATGTCACTCTTCTCTCTGTGTCTTTAAATTTTATTGTAAGTTCTTTGAGCTGGGGCTGGCAGGGGAGAGATGAGAGGTGCTCACAGGGAGCTGCAGGTGGGTACATTGCGAGTACTTGTGGTGGCATGGTGACTTTTTGTTTTGTTCTTTATTTCCCACGGCGATCCCAATATTTCTTTTTCATCTTAATCTCTGCAGAGCAGTGAATTAATGTTTTCATAGAAGTGTCTGTCATCGCTCCAAGAACTCTATCCTGAGGGGAAAAGCTAATTCAGAACCCATCAGTATATATGTAAAGGTAGGATGACTCTTCATGTTCCCCACTTTGCATTTATCAACACGGATCATTATCTGCCATTTGCTCTCAGTCACTCAGTGACTGAGAAGGGTTTGTGCCTGTTCAGAGGCCTGCAGTAAATCCAGTGGTTTTAAGGTTTTCAAGCTTCAGTTGTCCTTCTAGCTGAGCATTTTAATGTGTTTTAATCAGCTCTTGCTTTTCTTGGGTTCCCTTCTTCACAACTTCTAAAATCACTTTTCTTGCTTCAGACGGCTGCTGAATCTGTTAGTCACCCCTACAAGGGATCTCTTCCTAATATTTTGAATCAAGTGCAGGAGTAAGGAAGGAGTAACAAGTTTCCCACTAATTTCTCCATGTTCATAATCCAAATTTTGTCTCTGCATCATGCATAACATTTCTTGGTCTGTGCATGGGGTTTTAGAGTCAGCTCCTGCTGTTTCGCTTTCTGTCCTTACACCTTCTCTGCTATCAAGTTTAACCCTGCTATCGCTGAAGCTGTCCCAAGGGGTGATCACTAAGATAATTCTGTGGTTTTTATCTGAACGTGGAATCCATCCACAGAGATTGTGTTGCTCATTAATGACATTACCTTGTTATTCTGATTCAGCTTTAGTACATGACATCTGCTTTGTCTTTCAGTGTAATCAGCACCAAGACGTTATTGTTCCTCTAATTATCTTTCTCCCATCAAATTCCTGGTACACCTATTATGTCAGGATACATTAAAATCAGGCATCTAGTTTTTCTCTTCTCATTAATTGCTGTTGGAGTGCTGGTTTAGGAGCACGTACAGAATTGGCTAAGCTTTCTCTTTTTCCTGTGCTGTGTTTCGGTGAGACTTGGTTTGTTTACTTGCTGTTTGCCATGTGCTACTTTAGCTCTGCCAGCTACTTTTTAGGCAATACAGAATTTTTATTGCCTCATCTCTTCAGGATGCATCATCACAAGCTGTGTAGAGGATGTGCAGGAAGCATCTCCTACCTCTGCCAGGGCAGTCTCTAATTTAAAAAGCCCCCCTGCAAGATTTTGGACTGTTCAGTGCTCGCTATCCCTGAGCATTTTCCTTCTGCAGGGTTTTGCCTTGCCTCTACCTCTGTGGTCTCTGAAAAATCTTGTTTATTGTATGCATGTGAGTTTATCAATAGGTAGGAAGCAGTGCAATACAGGCAGCTGCTGACAGCCTGCTCCCTTGCCATTCCTTGTGGCAATTATTCCACAAAGTCAGGTGCTACAGGGCATTGGAGTAACCTAGACCAGGCTATGCCACACCTGTGAAGAGTTTGCCCTGGGAATCCTGTCCTGTGTTTGTGTGGCCATCTCTAAGTGTTGAGCCAACACTAATGTTTGAGCCTGTTCCTGAGGCAGCTTCCCCACAGGGCTCCTCAGGCCAGAGCCCCTCATTTCCATGCTGTGGGCACTCCAGGTGCTTGGAAAGTCACAGCCTCCATGAGCACCATCCCAAAAACTGTTGGGGGCACCACATTTTCTGCAAAGCCCTGCTCTTCTCTGGCAAAATGCTTCCAGCACCAGTGCTACTTCCAGCTGACTTCCCTTGCACAAGGAGTTGGGCTGGGCTCACCCTCCGGCTCTTCCCGTGGCTGATAGCTGGCAGTGATGAATTTAGAGAAGGATGCAGAAGCTGGAATCCCCACACAGCCCCAGGCAGGGGGAGGAACACCCATGGATGTGTCCAGCTGTGGTGTTACTGAATCACTGAAGCCATTTATCTGATCATTTGATGGGACCTTTTGCTTTCCATTGTGGTGTCATGTATTCCAGATGTAGTTTTTGGTCTTGGTTTCTTCCTTTTGAATGTATCCTCCATGGCCTCTTGGGAGTTCTCTGGGGCACAGATTTGAAACCATGGGAAAGGGATGGCAGAAGGTGCCATGGGAGGAGGAGTGTGGTGGGGAGTGTCCCAGCCCTCAGTGTTCTGGTGGGGCACCACAACAGGGACAGAAGCGTCCCTCACTGAATAAGTCACCTTTTTCTTCCTCAGGCAGCAAAATACTCAGCAGGAACAAAACTTTTATTATCCCAGAAGCAATTGAGAACTGAAATATCAGGTCCAGCCTACTTTTTTGACAGTTCCCTTCCAACTCCTCTTGGAAATATTTGCTGTCTTACTGCTCACGCCTGTGCTGAAAATTAGAGCACACTTCGTGGGCCCCAACATCTGCTCTGTGAGAATCCATTAAAAGTCCTGGCCACTGTAACCAGCTATTGCTCTATCATTTTTATCAATAGCAAATGTAAACTGTCATGAGAAAATGTTTTGGTTTTTTTTTTCCTAGTTAATATCTACCATCATGAAGCTGATTTTGTTAAGCAGATTTGGCACTAAGAACCAGCAACAGCTAATAAATTCAATGTTAGGCTTATGAGGTTCTGACAGATTGCTGGCAGCTGCCTTAAATGCAGGAAAAAGCTCTCATAGTGTGGGTTGGAAATGCTTATTTATACCATACTGTGGGTCTGTTTGCCCCAAATTTTGCTGCCTCCTTTTAGTACATGTCACTGGTGATATATATGAAAAGGGTACAATAACTGATCAGAGATACACCTCCCAGCTACACTGGAGACCAGCACTAATGCATAAAGATAGGAAGCTCAGCCATAAACTATGAGATTTTTACTGTCAGAATTCTCATTTACGAATGCAAGGTTTGTGGTAAGGATGTGACTAGACCTCATCATAGATGGTTTTATTTACTGTGAGTTTTTATGATAGTTTTTTTTTTTCCTATATTCAGAAGGTTTTAAATAATCTGGAGGAATTTAATACCACCTTGCTGTTAATTGGTGGTGGACTCAAGCAAAGATGGGCTGTACAACTATGCTAAGTTTGTTCTTAACTTGTCTTAAAAGTGAAAGATGATGTGCTCAGAAGCAGGCACAGGCTTCAAGAGCCTGTATTTAGCTTAGGAGTTGGTCAGACAGGGATCCTCTTTGGATGAAGGAAAACCAACTAAAAGGAAAACTTTGGGAAACCGGAGTGCTCATCTGCAGTAATGGAGCTTGTATTGCAGAGACATTTCAGATAAACAAAATTATAGAGACATTTCAGATAAACAACCACTTTTTGGTGGTAAGTGAAGCTAAGAACATGAACAGAAACTGAGTAAGTTGCAGTCTCCTTGTGAAGGTAAGTTTAGTCCCAAATTTCCCAGTTTCACAGTTTCCTGGGAAAATCACAATGTTTGAACTGAACTCAAATCTGCTATTCACAGTATTTCATCCTTTCTCATTTATGTGGACTTACTGGAACTGAGTAATTGATAAGCCTCTGACCATTAAAGTCAATGCTGAGTGAGGGGATGAAGAAATGAAAGGAATGGGAAGTTCCTTCTAATTGGAAAAGAGCAGATTAAGTCAAGACATTAAAGAATTCTTCAGTGAAAGTAAATCGGGCATCAATTTTCTCTTCACATGTGGTGAAAGTAGCTCTGGGGAGTACAAGACTGATGGTAAAAATTCCAGATTCACCATGTTGCAGTGTCCAACTTGATCTACAGTTGCAGAATTTAACCTGGTTTTGTTTATGAGTCTGAGGGTCAGCACTTTCCATCACTGGCAAGGCAAAGCATTCCCCTCTCTTTCTGTCAATATGCCTTATAACTCCATGGAAAGCCTTCTGAAATAGATAGAATTTTCTTTAAAACACTACACAGTAAGATCCTTCCTTCCTCAAGAAAGAAATATAGAATAGTCTAGAAATATGTGCTGACATCATGCAGCAACTCTAAAATTCTCCTGGAAAAAAAAAAAAATGCTGACAGCATTTCACACAACCAAAAGAAATCCTAAAAGTAAAGCACTAAATGCTGTTTTGGAAAGTGTGTGGGTGATGCCACCAAGCATTATGCACCATAATGAAGTTCCACAGAAAGTGGATAAAGCAGAAAACCACCCCACTGCCTTTCTAGCAGGCACCTTGTGCTTGCTCTGCTCCGTGTGCTGGAGGGCCCATGCTGTGCCCACAGCCCTTGAGACGGGAAGGGCAGGGAGCTTCCACTCCCCAGCTGCCACTTCAGCTCCTCTCACACCCTTATCACTGTCCATTCCATCTCCTCTCCTGTGCCTCTCCTTCAGGATGCAGTCCTACTCCCATCCTCGTACAGAACTTTCCGGAGCTTTGATATCCTTGCTGCCATTCTGGGAGCTGCACTAAAAAGCACAAAATACCCCACTGGATTACAGGAAAGTGCAGCTCTCAGATGTGTGCAGTGCTTGCACTGTACAGGATGCTCTCTGCCATGCTCCTGAGTCCTTTAGTGGTGTTTTCTAGCAGAGTTTGTTTCCTGGTGGCTGCTGAGTGTTGAGCTGGTGGTTTCATAAGAGCCTTTGTGCCCCAAGGTCCCATTTGTTTGTGAGATTTAACTCGGAGCCCATTAGTGACACTAATCCCAGGCTTGTTCTTCCCTTGTGTGCGTAATTTATTTGGTTTGCTTACAATGAATTTCACAGAGGCTCTGTGACTGTTTCTCTCCCTGCAATACCCCCCTGCTTTATTAGCAGTAATTGACTTTCTTCCTGTTTTCCAGTGGATCAGCATTTTGGGCAAATTAAAGAAATTCCTTGTTCCTTACTCCACTTACTGCTGCTCCACCAAGCCTGAGGAAGGCAGCCTGTGCCTGAAACGTTCTGGGATTGTCTCAAGTGATCTGGCAAAATATATGGGGCATCTCGTCAGCTGCGGGCAGCTGGGACCAGGATGGGCTCAGTGCACTTTAATTGAACTCTACATATTTTTTTTTCCCTTGTGGATTTTCAAATGTGGGGTAAATTGCTCCTGAAAATGAAATAAATCTCAATAATTAATTAATTAAATGCCAATACCAGGGTGAGAAAAATGTTTGCAGCCTGCTTCTGTGCACTTGAATATATAACTTTTCACAAGGGCAAACCAACCAAAGAAGCATCTGGATGATTCCCTTTCATAAAAAGATGTTTGGTACTGTGACTGTATTTCTCTGATCATAAATGTCTTCATGGCCTGAGGAGACCGTGCAGTGTTTTCTTCCTCACTAGAGGAAGAAGGAAAATGTCTGTCTTACAATATAAATCTTTACTTTTCTTGAAAAAAATCATCTGAGTTAAGATCAAATAAATGACAGACCTGCATGAAGTGAGCAAACAGCTGTCATAAACCCTTGGTATTTGTTTCAGCTGGCTGTGTGTAACGTGGATGACATGTAGGTGCGTGTGCTGAGGGAGCTGTGCTTCCCCTGGCACTCAGGTACGACAAGACACAACACGGATGCAATTTGTAAAAAGGGAAGAAGCCTTGGCTGGATGGTCTTACCTTTTTCAGAAGCCGGGGCAAGGTCAATAAAACTTCGACATTTTTCACCTTCAAAAGAAAAGCATTGTTTTAGGAGACAGAAGTTGGCTGGTGTTGCTCTGCCTTCTCTTTCTGACTGGGGCTCCTGCCCGCACTCCCAGCCCAGTCTCTGCAGGACCTCGGGGTTGTCTCACACTGGGGACAGACATTTCCCTGTGCCTCTGTCCTGCCCAAACCTGCTGTGCTCAAGGGCTGGGCTTCCCTTGGGATTGCAGTTCCTTGAGCAGGAATTTGGGTTACAGGGAGTGAAGAACATCTTTTCCTGGCTGAGTCCCTGCTGGGTCAGTGATGCTCTTTCCCAAGGGCAGGAAGAGTGCTGGACTCTATCTAGAGTGACACAGGGACAAACACCTCACAAGGGTGGCACTGGGAGGGTACAGGACTCTTTCACTCATAATTTTGCCCTCCTTCTCATCACCAGACAATGCCTGTGCCCCCCCAGTGTGACCAAATATCCCAGGGCTGGGGGGCACTGCCATGGGCACAGAGGTCTCCATAGACAGATGTGACACGTGTGACTAAGACTGACAAAACCTGAAGCACAAAGAAGATAAACAAATGTACAAACATTTAAAAAAAATGTTTAAAAAGCAGGCAAATGCCTTGCTCTGAGCATCACAGCCTGTGCCACTCCCTGTGCTCCACTGTAAATTAAACTCTCTCTGTTTAGGACCCCACCTCCGGCTTTGCAGGAATTCTTGAGAAGATTCTGAACAGGAAATGTATCTTAGGGTGGATGCTTTGACCTTTCTTTTTACTTCTTCAGGTAATCAAAGATGATAAAATAATTCCTCTTCCTTAGATGCATCCATCCACCAAGTGTATGTGTTCCTTTTGACATGATGTGCTCCAAAGTGTCCTGCCAGAGGTCATGGAATAGAGTCCATTTTGCTCTTTAAGACTTTAGTTGATGCAAACGCAGCTACAGGACTAGGCTGGGGTTTTTAATTAGCTGTGCTCATTTTTAATTGTAAAGTTGAAAAGACTAATTTAGGAAAGGTGATCCATTAAAAAAGAATAAACAGTGAAATGCCACAGTGATGGTGAAGTCAGTGTGTATTTTTTTCTTATTTGTAATTCAGTATATGTAAAAACCAATATAAAGTGTTCATTTTTCTGGTGTCTTTTTTGGCAAGGTGAGGTAAATGTACTCGTTCAAATGATAGCTGAGCTGAGCTAAGAATCTATTATTTTAATGCTATTTTTACTACTTTAAATTTACTTTTTGCAGTTTTAAATCTATGCTAAGTACCTGAGAAGTGATGTATACGTAGTCTGTAGTCTATGTATAAGTAGCTATAAAAGAAAAGGTTTGCCTGACATTGAAATGAACATTTTGATATGTCCAGGGGAAGCATTTCTACCTTCTGAATCCAGAGGACAGCTAAGAAAAGGAAGGGACACTTGGCTTATCAAAGCATCATCTCTGTTTCCAAAGGGGTGGGCAGGGCAGGTTGTATATGGGCAGGAGGAATGTCAGGTGAGTGAGTGAGTGAGTGAGTGAGTGAGTGAGTGAGTGAGTGAGTGAGTTTTGGGGCAGATAGATGGAAAGATAACAGAAGGATCACAGAAATTACCGTCCCTGCACACTTCCTGTTCAGAGCAGGGCTGTGACTTTTCCCACCCAAATTCTGAAATGCTTCAAGGATGCTGATACCCATCCCTTAGTGACTCAAAGATGGAGTTTCTTCCCACTCTGGTCCACGTCTGGAGAAGTGTTTCCTTATACTCAATCCAAACTTCTGTAGCTGCTCTGGCAGTCTACTCATCCTTTGTTTGTAGGGACATGAACAAACCCAGCTCCCCCAAGTTCTTTACTATAGGCTCCTGACCAAGAAATGCAGATAAATAAGTGGAGTACAAAATATACTAAGGTGCAAGTAGAAAACATTGTCATCCAGAACCTCTGAGTTTTAGGGCATGAGGTTCTCCAGGAATTTTATTGACATGAAAACAAGGGAATATAGGGAGAGTGACCTCTAGATTTGGACTTGATATAAGCAGATTTAGCAGGATTTTTCATTTTAGCCATATGGATCTGTGGTTTGGGTATTTGTTTGTTTGTTTGTTTGTCAGATGTAAGTTATTACTTTTATCACAGTTTTGTTTTAGTCTGACTTCAAGCTAACTGGCTCTCATTGATCATCCCTCACTTGTGTTACAGTGAATCCAAAGCCATGTTACTGGAAGCCTTTAAGAAATACCTGACTCTCCAGAATGTTATCCCAAGACAGGCACAGGGGAATGGCCTTTGTGACTACAGAAACTGCACAGGCTGCTCTGAGAGCTGGTGGTGCCTTTTAGACACCTGGCAAGGGACAGAGTTTCTCTGAGTTACCAGAGTGTTTGGCTGTAGGTGCCTTATCTGCAGGACAGTGGGGAAGGTGGTCACAGGCACCTCATCCTCCCTCAAATTCCACTTGCCCAGAACATCATCTCTCCCTGTGGTGAGGCCTCCAGTTTAAATAATATGGACAGAAAATGCTGGAATGTCCAGAAGAAGTCCTTTAGGAGCCATAGCAAAAAGAATGTCTGGAGGCAAAGAAGAGCCTGGATGTCACCTCACTTTTGATGGCTGATTGTGCCTGGCTTGCTGCTGAAGGTCATGGTAGGAACTGCACAAGCAGTTCCTGACACTTCCCTTTGTTGTTCTTGCTGCTGGAGCATTGGAAAACCCTCCTCTGTTTTCATTGGTAACCACTGGTGGTATTTATAAACCACAGCCACACTTCCACATGCAGACATGCATCTCGCTGAGAACTGAAGATGTCAGCAGTGCTTTCACTGTTCCTCTTAGGATTTATTCTAAGTTATTTTTGGGTATCTTGTATAACTGATCTCTTAAGCCCTCTTAAGTTTAATTTTAGACTTGGCAGAGTTTATCCTGCTGTGCTGTCCTTTTCCAGATGCATCTTGTCCTCCTAACCAGGCTCCTGGAGAGTCTTTAGAGAACACAGAAAAGGCTGTTCAGAGAAGCAACAAGAAGAGTCTCTAGGATTCGTCCCCTGAGAGTCCTGCCTTCACCCGTTTCTAGCTGTGATCCTGTCAGAGAAGAAAGCCAAGGAGTGACCTCTCCTGCACTTCACTCACGCAGAAAGAAGAGGTGGGGCCTGGCTTGGATTCTCTGTCCTTCCCCTCAGGAGCGATGGCCACGAACAGTGCACGTACAGAGCTCAGCAGTGACAGGGAGCTGCTGGAGGCTGAGGAGAGAGGGATGCCCAACACCTAAACAGCTATAAGCAAAGCACTTGGTACCAGCTTCTTCTGTGGCTTCCCGAGGGTGAGGTGGAAACACCATCTGTGCTAGTCCTTGCAAACACACTCCCTCCTAATCAGACTGACTGTGCATGGGCTCAGCTGTGTCTCTGCTGGCCTTCCCAAGAAAGGGATGTGGGTCACAGGGACCTGCAGGACTGGGAACTAGTAGGATTTATCCAATCCAAAATTTACCTGTGGCTAATAAATCCAAAATTTATCTGTGTCTAATTAATCCTGATTAATTAATCTAATTTATCCTGATTGATTAATCTAAACCTGTATATGTGCATGTTTATGAGTATTTGTAACTTGATGGGAACTTCAAACTGGAGCAGCCAGAGCGTGGGAGGAGACACATCTGGAAAGACTGAGCTGGTGGGTGGAGAGGAGTCTTGAGGTTGTATGAGTAATAGATGTACAGCCCATGAAAATATCTGAGGGACCACCAGAATGATGTGCCCGTGCATCTGCAGCGGGAAGGGGTGGGGATGTTTCAGCAGGGTCTGAATAGGATAGGCTGAGGAGGAAGAGGAGCAAGTTTGGTGCTGGGGATGATGTTTCTGTGGGTGCTGAGGAAGGCACAGCTCTCTCCGAGGGTCTGTGTGGTCAGAGACATCAGTGTCAGGCTTCCATGTGTGTGTGTGAGTGTTTGAATACTTGCCCAGCCTGGATGGGAAGGGCCCAGCAGCAAACAGATGAAAGAAAAGAAATTTCCCGGGCCTTAAAGTCCCCAGGCTCAGCTTCATGGGCATGCTCAGCATCCTCTCAGACAGGCTCTCTGGGACTTCCCCAACTTGTCCTGGAGACAAACAGGTCCCAAAGAACCATCAGGTCACACAGTTTGCTGGCTCCAGGGTCCTGGGCTGCCTTCCCTGCTCTGCCCTGCCCTGCACATATTGTGGATACATCACACATGCCGGGCTGTGGCTTCCAGCATGGAGCTCTGTGGGAACCTAGAATGCAGAGAATATTTCTCTGCCTGTTTTGAAAGGTTTTACCCCCCTGGACAGTGCTGTTTTTGACCTTTGTCCATGGGAAAATTTGCCTAGCCTCTGGGAAGAATTTGAATCTACAATGGTGTGAATTAGGTGATAGAATACTATGTGAGATTATCACTGGGTGAAAAATTTAGAGTTTTTAGGTCTAATTGCATAGTAAATAGATAGAAGTAGAAAACCTCAAAATGGAGGATAAGTTGTAGTTAAAAGCTTCTTTCTCCTTCTTCACTAACTCCATATTTTGCAGCAATAGTGGTTTGGGATGATTGGATACAGAATTCCACAGTTCCTGTCTACGTGATTTAGGAGCTTGTTGGACAGTGGTGAAAAAGTGAAAATACCTTGTGTTTTAAGTTTCCATTGGGTAATTTACCTTTAAAAAGGCTGTGAAGTCTTGATAAGTTGTCTTCTTGCTGCATTCTCTGCTCTGTGCTATGTCTAAGCCATGCCAGTGGCTTGTAGTCCTTAGATGAGAATTAATAAACACCTATCTGGAGACTGAGAAGCCATGAAGTCCCATTCGCCTCCTTTTGTCTCCTGGCACAAATCTGAACGTCTCCCCCATCAGGGAAGACAACAATTAATGATGCAGACAGCGTTAGAGCTCCTCTCTGGGCCCATGGAATTAGAGAGCTGCACAGGGCAGCTGTAAGGCAGGTCTGGGTGCACATAAACTGGGCCTGAGCTCCAGCACACAGATGTCCATCCAAGCCCTGTGTGCCCTCTGCCTTTAAGCCTTTGTGAGACCCACATTCTGCTCCTTCTTCCACCTAAAAGGTGTGGTTTGTTTGTTTCTGTCCTCAGGACCTCACACAGGCCAGGAACCTGTTGGTTTAGACTGGAAATCAGGAAGAGGGCAGAAAAACCACCAAAAAAGTGCTTCAGCTTCAAAACAATATTCTGTTTCTAACATGGCTGTTGTCATAGCAAAGAGCAGAAGTTGATGTTCTGGATGCTACTTATTGGTCCTGCATTCCCGAGTTCTTTCCTCTCTGAGCCAGGGGTAAATGCCTGATTAATAATGAGAGCAGCAAAATAAAAACAACCCTGAAAAATCCTATTTTGTATGTCTTGCAGTGACATGGTCTGAAAATATTCTAGTTAATTGACTTAAAAGAAACCTGGTAGTTCTGGCTGAACTCTGTTATAACTCTGCTTTTCATCTCACCAAAAAAAAAGAAGAAAGAAAACGCTGTCTGTATCCACTAATTCTGCATAAAATTTTATGAGTTCAAAAGTGCAGTTATGATGGAAATTTAAATGATTACATTTCTTTTGAACAACATTCCCTTTTAGTAACACCCTGGCTCCCAGCCTACGACAGACAAGGTCCCCTTTTTTCCCACCAAGCCCTAACAAATCTTTATCTCTCCAGTTATATCTGGAGTCATGTGATTCTGATGAGATCCCACATCATCTACTGAGAGTAAAATAATTGTATTTGTCTAAAAAAAGACATAATCCTCAAGGGATCCCAGCCTAGACGAGGCTGAGAACTCCGACACAACTTTAGTGAAAAAAGTACTACATGAGGGAAAATGCAGGTTAATGGGCTCACTCAAACGGAATTGTATCAGGTTAATTACCAACTGAAATATTCAAATTGTGATTAAAGCTGTCTCAGAGCACTTAATTGACTTTTTTTTTCTAATGAAATTTGAGTGTTAATCTGTAAAATCAAGATTTTCCAGTTGACCCTGTTGATTTTGCCGGAGCTATATTTTCTTCTGGAAAATAAACAAATTCACACAGAATTGCACAAAAATATGCCTTGAACTATGCAGACAATTATTTTCTCTTCCTCTGACAGCTGCCGTTCATTGCTGCTGCCCATCCACATTTATGCTACTTCTAAATATCTTGAGAATTTGCCCAATTTCTCCGTGACAACTCACAGTCTGTATCACCTTTGGGATTGTTGTTAAACCTGAATGCTGTACTGCTGTTCTCCTTCAGCAAATCCAATCCCTTCAAACTTCCTTCGTTTCAAAAGTGGAAAAATTTAAAGCTTCCCACTTTTTTCATTTCAGGCGTGCACTTTTCCTCAGTTTGCATATTCCTGAAGGAACGTGTCTAATTTTGTCAGAGAGGTCCCATTCACACCGTGGGGTTCCCTCTTGGTTGGTTGGAGCAGGGAAGGGCTGTGCAGGGCAGGGAGTGTGGGCAGAGCTGGAATGCTGTTGGTGCTGCCTGGGACTATGCCATGGCAACTGCTTCTTCCAGGCTGCAACTCTCCCTGACGTGAATAATCTTACACAGCATCTAAAAGCAAATGTCTCCACAGGCTGCTCTCAAATCATGTCTAATTGAAACGCAGCCAAGTCACAAGACTCTGCTGATTATCTTGGTAAGACCTGAAGGATGTGTACACACATCCATCATTTGGAGAGCTGGAAAATAGTTCTGGTTTCCAAGTGATTGTGAAAATCATGGAAACAGAAGTGCTGAGAGGTTTTCAATGATTTTGGTGTCAAATTAGAGCTGACTTCATTAAATCAAGGAGCTCTGAGTTGCTTTAAGCGTTTGAGGCCATAGAAAGCAAAGGGGAGGGTTTCACCTGCTCATCCCAGAGGTGACCATCTGCCACACTGTGCTGACCCTGAGACAATGTAAATATGCCAAAATAAACTAGATATTGGCAATCCAGGATCCTTGAGACACCCAGAAAACCAGGAAAGACAAAAACCAATGCTCTTCCCAGAGGATGTAGCTGCTGTATGTCCCTCACTGCATGAAGTCTTGCCTTCTCCTGTCCTCCTGTCCCTGCCCTGCTTGCTCTTTCGGTTGAGATATCCTGTTTTTCCAGGCAGGCAACCCTGTCTTGGGGTATGGAAACAGGTAAATTTAACCTTTTCTTCATGACTTTTAAAGGAAGTGAACTGCAGCACTGGAAATGAACATCCAGTTTTTGAAATCAAGTGAAAAAAAGTTGTGCTTGCATTTCCTCTTGTGAACCTTATTTCCATGCATGTACATAATAACTCTGCAACAAATTCTCATTAGTGTTTTTTGCCTGGCTGGGTGATGCACAGTGAAATCAGGCTGTATGATGTGGGTTTTTTAAAGCATGGTGGAATGTCTCTACTTCTCAACTGATTTTCCACATTGTAAGCATGGTTTGAGTCCTTCTCCCCACCAAACATAGCCAGACGGAAGGAGGAACACATGAAAGTGGATTTTGTTTACCTGTGACTATTCTACAAGCCATGTCATTCCACAGTAATTACATCTGCTTCTTATTACTCACTAGCTTCTGTATTCCTTTCTAAGCTAGATCAGCAAAGATTTATATTGCCTTTTGGTTTAGCAACAAGAACACTGGAATTTCACCGATTTGGGACTAACAGAGGGTCCTGCCAGAAGCACCCTATTCCCTGCTATCCTGATTTCAGCTGGGATAGAGTCAATTTTCTTCCTATTAGCAGGTGCAGGGCTGTGTTTTGGGCTTAGGATGAGAATAATGTTGATAACGCTGTGGTGGTTGGGTTGTTGATGAGCAGGGCGTATCCAAATCAAGGACTTTGCAGCATCTCATGCTCTGCCACTGAGGATGTGCACAAAATGCCAGGAGGGAGCATGGCCAGGACAGCTGACCTGAGCTGTCCAGTGGGATACTGCAGACCACAGAATGTTATGCTCAGTATGTAAACTGGGGAGAGCTTGCTAGGAGCTGTCAGTTGTTGCTTTGGGTTGGGCTGGGCAGCAGTGAGCAACTGCATTGTGCAACATTTTTTGGGGGGGGTTTAGTGGTCTCTCTCCCCTTTCCTCTACTTTTATTATTATTTGTTTTTGTATTTTATTTTATTGCAGTTATTAAGCTGTTCTTATCTCAACCCACTGGTGTTACCTTTTTCTGACTCTCCTCCCCACCCCACAGGGGCAGGAGGGAGCGAGGGGCTGAGCAGTACTTAATTAACAGCTGGGGTTAAACCACAACAACCTGTACGTCCCAATTTTGAGATCTGTCAGTCATCCACTTCCCCTAGTTCCACATAAGGAAAGTTTTAACATCAGGATTGAGTCTGGTGTAATTTAAAAACCACGGGGATACCATGATGATTGATCTTCCATCCCTTATGTATTTCCTTAGCCCTGAATGCATCTGTTCATACTTTGCGCTGACACTGGGGTAAAGCATCTCAGTTTTCTTTGAAATCTGGGACCTGTGTGTTAATCTTCCAGCCCTTTGAAGTTTATCCCATTTACAAGGAACTACCAGAACTCCTCAGATGTTTCCTTTAAGTCTACTGGGTTAAATGTCTGAGAACAGACACATCCAAACACTTGTGAGGAAGAGTAACATATCTAATAAGCAGTAGTTAGCTGCCTGGCCCCTTACTTTGCTCTGTTATGAGGCTCAGCCTGCAGGGACTTTATGTCCATGTTTTATGGATGATAGATGTTCACACAGCTCGTCTGCCCAGCAGGATCAGGAGGACCTAAAATCCGAAACTCCCAGAGCACCGCAGACACAAAATATCCCCAACATCCTATAAAAACCTGAATGGCTGCAATAAAGCAATCACCACCACAGAAATCACAGCTATCATGTACCACAGGAAGGGAGCAGGAGTCCTCGTGAGGAACACGAATAAATCTGTAAATTCCTATGGCCAGGCCTATCTCATCCTGAAAGCAAAATACCAGGGATTTGTTAGGAGGAGTTCACAAGTGCTTTTCTGCAGTGGATCCTTCCCATGCTGTAAAGGAAGGCAAAAATTTGTTACTCTCCTTGTTATCTAGCCTGAGGGAGATTTCCCATCTGATCCCAAATTAGATCATCAGTTTAATGTTCAGTGCATGAGCAGCCATACCAATTAGATCCTGAGAAGCTGTAATAATGTCAGCAGCGGCAGAGCAGCCTCCTCACACACTGCCTCCACCTGGAGCCAATTCCTGCTGCTTTAGGCAAGGCATTAAAACCTCCAGAAAACGTGATGGGCACCCAGGCAGCAGCTATTTCTTTTCTTGGCATCCACTGGTGCCCAGCAGCCTCCCCGGAGCAGGAATGTCACGGAGCAGGCACCGTGTGAGCCACGGAGGCAAAGGAGGCTCCTCCCAGACCTCCTTAAAACACCAGCAGATCAGCTATGCAGGACTCACCCCAAGTTCCTCAGGCCAGAAACTTTCCTCTTCTCTCCTGCAGTTCTTCCTGCACTTTGGAAGCCTCCATTTCAGCCCATGGGTTTCCTTTGCTCACACTGCCCTCTGTGGAGGTGAGGTCCAGACACACCGTCTGGGAACCTGTCCTTGGATTGTCACTTTTTTCCCCTCAGTTGTGAGTTGCTTAGGTCATATTATTTTATCTATATATGTGTAAGGTATCACTACATCCCCTCTAGCTCTTCAATCTGTTATAGCACAGAACACCAGCTTTCTTTTCTTGGAGGAGATTCTCTTTTCCTTAACTACCTCGGAAATCCCACTCTGCACCTATTTCACCTTCTCCTTTTTCTTAGCATCCCTATGCACAATGGCATTTACAAAACACACTGGTGTTGCCTGTGGTGCTGATTTTTCCCTAGAATAACCTTTTCTTTATGTCACAGCACTTGGCAGCTCTCAGCCACCCCACGGACAAATACTGGCCCCCAACTTGGTTCTTATCTTCTCCCTGCAATTGGTGCCTACCTGTGACCTCACAGAGCTTTAGGCCTTGGCATCTGGTGCTTTCAACCTTCTGTAAAATATAACACTGCTGTTACAACTCTATCGGGCCAGCTCACATTTCCAGTTATGCACACAAATCTCTCCTCTGTAATGCCAGTATTCCCAGATTTTGTGTGGCAGCACACGTAAGAAGCACATTCAAAGCAGGATTATTCTCTTCAAATTAAGACTTCTGTGCTGGGACTTGCAACATCTTAGACAAATTCCCTTTTGGCCAATGAGGCGCACACGTAATCCCAGGTTTTAGTTCATCCTGCAGGAGGAGCAGTGTAATCTCCCAAGGAGTGCTCCCTACTCTCCACTGTAATGATGATGTTGATCAGTTTGGGCACAGACACCTACATCTGATTATGGTCATGGGCTGGCTGTAAGATTCATCTTCCCTTCATTTTTTTTAGGTGACACAAATTGTATCCCTAGTTCTTTTTTTCCTAGACTGCTAATCCCAACAATAACAGAATACATCCCAAAACCAAATTTGAGGACAACCAGAAATATCTGGTCTCCATTGGGATAATTCTCCCTTTTGTATTACTTGCCACAGTCTCCTTGTAAAACTGTTCTTTAGTCAGTTTACAATCTGTTTTCCCCCATGATAATCAATAAAATAAAGTAAATCTACAACACAGTTTGATGCAAAAGGTCTTCCTGCTCCACTGTCTTTGTGCTGTCTCCAGTGACAGATAATTAGGGAAGAGTGAAGGAATGGGCATAGGGTGATTCTGCTCCTCTACTCCCCTTGTCACACCAGTACTGCAGCAGCAGGACTTCCCAGCCTGGGATTGCTCTAAAATCATCCTGTCAGTAACAGGAATGGAGGTTTCCTCTCTGGATCCACGCAACTCCCAGTTTTGGCCTTCTCAACATTCCCTGGCAGGGAGCTCTGCAGGAAGGAGTACTTATTTTTGCCTGTTATGCCTTTTTGTTCCTGAATCATGGAAGCAGTCAATGTGTGTTGTCTGAGCTCTGTCATTGTCACTTGATCCCCACCAACATGACCTCTCTTGTGCACTGGGCCTTCCTTCCAGCCTGGAGCTCAGGCTCAGGCTGTTCAGTGACCCCCACTGTGGAGCCTGCCTGCCTCTCTCTCCACGTCCTTACCATCCTTCCCACTGTCTGCAGCTCTTCTGGAAAGAATTTTCAGTGGGACATTCCATCAAATGCTTTCTTGCAAATCCACAGAGACTGGATCTAATCCATTACCCTTGTCTGAGAAGTGATTCATCTTGATAAAAGATTTACCTTTAATAAACCCATACCTTTGAGAAAACCTATTTGTTGCCATGGAGTGAGTGCTTTCTCTGAAAACTGTCCTAAGATTCCTGGGTCAAGTGGCCTGTAGAGGTTTTTTCACTTTTCTTTAAATACAGGTGATACACAGGTTCTTGCTTCTAAACCTGCATTTTCACGTACCAATTATTTCAACATCCTCAGATGGAGATTATCGTGGCTCCCTGGGTTCAGTTCCTCCAGCACTGGAAATTTTATCTTTAATATAGAGCTCTACCTCCTCCATTCCTTTCACCACTCTTTCCTTCCTGACAATTTATAACTAGCAATTTTTACATTCCAGTCATGTGAATAAACCTGCCAGGTTTCAGTCATGACAATTATATTGTATTTCTCATAATCCAGCAAGAATTCCCAAGTCCTCTTGCTTTTAATTATATACTCACAAGGTGCTTCCCCCCAGTCCCTCTCTGGCCAGCCACCTGTGGTGAATCACTGGGATGTGTGATTATCACAGGGGGCAGGGGACAAAGGTGTTGCAGAACCACTCTGGAGCTGTGAAAGGCTGGGGCAAGTTCTGGTTTTTATATGTCACAGATTTACTCATTTCTGCAGGATAAACCCCTCTCCTTCTCTGGCTCCTCCTCCAAGGTGCATTCAATGCCCGCCCTTCTGGCCCATTTTGACACATCCTTACATCCCATCTAAATTCCACTCTACTCCTTCAGCAGTGCTGAGGAACAGGTGGCACAGAGCACACAAAGAGCTACAGACCCCTTGCCCCCCCCCCCCAAATCAATCCAAACCCACAAAACAAGCCATGCATACCCATTCCTGGTGTCCCAATTTCTAGGGAGCATGGTGAGCACCCTTGGTTATTGGGACAGTACTCTTAAAAGGCAACTGGGCAGCTGCTCTTCCCCTCTGACTGTGGATGTCAATACTGAGCTTGTCTGTTCACTGGCAACTAAAGTAAGGTCTGAGTTCATGTTTTTTTCTATTAACATCAAAGCAAACACACTATTGAGCAAAACCGACTGACTTGTTACTGCTTCCCAGCTCTCAAACTCCCCTATTAGGATATGATATGCCACCTTGCCTACTTCATGGGTTAATTTTTTCATGGCATGTGTTTTCCTGAGCCATGGAATCCACCAGCTGGCTCACCACTGCTGCTATCAGTGCACCCCTTGTGTGGTACCTTGTGAGGTGCCCTGTGGTGCCCAAACACAGACCCCGACTGCGGGTGTGCAACAAGATACATGCTCAAAGTCACATTGTATAAGAAATTAAATGCTGGTGAGCTTGTCTCTGAGACATCTGGCCATGGTCAAGGCGTTCACAGCCCAGGAGGAGGCCCCAAGTGCAGCCTGTGAGGGCAGGACAGGACTCATGGCCAGCACAGTCTGCAGAGCTTTATCTTCATCCCCTTCCAAGGTTGAGTGTGTTGCTCCTACAGAAGACGCCTCTCCCTCTGTGGGATCCAAAGCACTGAACCCACTCTAAAAGGGAGAACCTTGTCCTCCTTCTGGTAGACTGGGATTCAGCACACTTTTGAGTCAGAAACTGTGCTAAATAATTACAGGACTCCCCCACCAATGAAATATAAATGCTCCAGTCCCTCTATTCCCAGAGGGGATTCACAATTACATTTCTCAGGTACTAAATGCTTTTTGAATTCTTGAGCTGTCCTAGACATGCTGGATAAAAATAAACTCTAGATTCACAAATTATTTCAGAAATAATCACAGCATTCAATCTCTGTTAGAGCTGTCAGTGGAAACCAGAAACTGGCACCAAGAGGCAGGCACGCTCCGCTGGGCTCTTCACAAAGTGGATGGCATGCTGCTTGCACCTCAGCCTCTGGAATCTAAATGCATATTGCAGATAAACAGGAGGAAGGAGAAGACACTCAAAAATTTGTTTCCTTGCTGCCTAAATGTCATTTTAAGGTGTGAGTCCCACCCCCTCCAGCCAAGTGTGAGCCCTGGAATCCTGTTCCCTGCAGCATCAGCCTGCTGGGAGCTGGTCCTGGTGGCACTACAAGATCTGCTGTGTTGCAGCTGCACCGGTGCAGGGAGCAGAAAGTTTTGACAGTGTGGCTGGAGGAGAGAGAAATCAAAAGCCTGGTGGCTGGAGGAAGAATGTGGCTCATAGCTGTGAAAGTTTGGAGGCTCTGGAGAGTTTTGGCAGTACCACGATCACAGAGAGAGTTACTGGCACTCACACGTGCCAGGTGGGATCCAGCATGGAATCAGAGAAGACCCTGTGTGGGAAAGGAGCCACAAGGATCATCAAAGTCCAGCTCCTGGCCCTGCACAGACACCCCAACAATCCCACCCTGTCCCTGAGGGTGTTGTGCAGACACTCCTGGAGCTCTGGCAGCCTTAGGGCTGTGACCAGTTCCCTGGGCAGCCTGTTCCAGTGCCCAAACACCCTCTGGAGAAAGAACCTTTCCCCAATATCCAACCTAAACCTTCCCCAATACAACTTCAGGCCATTCCCTTGGGCCCTGTCACTGGTCACGACAGAAGAGATCAGTGCCTGACCCTCCTCTCCCCCTCACGAGGAAGTTGTAGACTGTGATGAGGTTTCTCCTCATGTTGCCTAAATTCAGACATCAGTGAGTCAGGGGGGAATCAGGGATGGGGTGGGAGCTGTGGGAATGGTGCTGACCATGGGCTCTGGCCATATGTTCTGCTGACAAAGTGTGAGGCTGTGAGTGACTGTGGAAGGGACTTTGCCTGGAGCAAGGCTGCTGCAGTCACTTCAGTGTGCTGCTGGTAAAGCTATAAGAAAGATACTGCTGGCAGCATACAGTACATTTGAGCTGGGGACTTTGGCTAATTTAATACATTACTCTTTAACAGAATTAATACAATGCTATTTAATACACACACGACTGTGTGACTTGTGATGCCTGCAGGACTGGGGTCAGTAGGTGTGCTGAGGATGGTGGGATGAGCCTCTGGGATGGATTCCCACAGATATATTGAGTGGGGGCTGTATGTGTGAGCACAGTCCCTGTGCTGTTGGGTTGGGGCTGGCTGGTGCCTCGCTGCCCTGCGGCTCAGATGAAATGATCATCAGTCGGGCTGCAAAAGGCCATGGCAACACTCTGACAGTCTGGTAATACAAACCCATCAGTCTGAGTGAAGAGCTGTCGAGTATTTTATGTTGGCACTATTAGGGACAAATTTAGACCTGTGTCCATTACATTGTTCCTGTCCTTACCAGAAGAAGACTTGGTAAATCTGAAATAGGCAGCTCTCGGTCTAAGCCAGAATATCCCTGTACCTGCCTGGGTTATAAGGTTGGTCACTCCTAGTCTGCTAACTGAAGAGTACTTTCCCCCAGCTTAGTGTTTCAAATGAGAAAACACTCATAAGAGCTGCCGTGGGGGTGTGGGGAGGGAGAAGCAACCCCTTCTCTCTTGCTTTCACCAGAACTTTTTAAAGCTCACTTCCAACTCTCTCCTGAAATCACCCACTACAGCACAGCTTTGTTTACCCGGTACAGAATAGATCACTGTGTTTCTCTTCTCCCACAGATAACTCACTTTTCTGAGTGGGCTAGAGTCACACAGTTACAACTTATCTCACACATAAATCTTGACTTGGAAAGATTTCAATATCTGCCAGAAATATGGGCATCCTTGATTGCGCCAACCCCAGCTAAGATGCTCAGAGAGTCTTAGGCTGCTCACTCTGGCTGCTGTGGCCTAAGTTGATTCCCAAATCAGTAAGACAAATAATCTTTTCTGTGTTTTTCTTTCTAACATCAAGAGTGCTGCTTTGGTGATCTCATTTGAGCCTGGAGCTGTTGCAGTCCCAAGGTTGGAGTTCATGAACTTTCCTTTTTTTAACATTAAATTGAGTTTTAATGAGCAACTAATTCTGCAAGTACTCTCCTCAAAAACACCAGGGAGAATGCACAAGCCCTTGGGATGAAACAGGCTGAGAGGTTTCCCAGGTTTGCCCCAATTAATAGTACATTCTCAGAGAGAATTCTACCATGATCCCACAAACTTCCCATTACCAGAGGGGCTGTGTTCTCAGAGACACAGCACATCCATGGTTAACTGTTCCTCTCTCCCAGCAGTGAAGGACCAACTCCCCAGTCTGCTCCTTGGGCAGTGGCAGGATGGGATGGGAGCAGCCCAGAGAGGAACAAGTATCCATAATCCATCATCTCATACTGTGTCACATTTTAAACTTTATTTTTCCGTCACATAATCTAGAAAAGGGCTCTTTCAAAAGCAGAGTGTGGATGTTAGCTCTAGCAGACAGCTCTGGGAGTAGGGACTGTCAGTTTTCATCTGCTGAGACTTAAACTGGTCCCAGGGCAGCTGCCTGCGATCCACCCTCCAGTGTGTTATTTCTTGGGAAGTGCCAGGCTACAGCAGAGGAAATGAATGCACCGATAAACGGGAGAGATGTCTTTTTGAGTGGTTCCCAGCAAGTAAATGGCTGAGCAGGGAACAGAAGGGAGCTTTCTTGTGCCCAGTTGTGCCCTTTAACTGCATTTCTCTATTCGATAAACATACACTCCAGGAAGGGCTCGCGGGTGGTCATTTACTTCAGGGATAGCCCAAAAGAGGCAGGCTGGGCTACAGCTGGTAAAAACCGTGACCTTTGTGCTCCCCTTGCTATTCAGACCACCGTCCTGGGGACAATTGCCGTCAGATGTCAGAACCTCCTTAACAACTACGGCCGCTGCCTTCCGAGCGCTCCAAGGAGCAGCTGCCGGGGAAGCGCTGCCCAGTCTGTGGCTGCAGTGCCCGGGAGGGTGGCACACGCTGCTGCTCAGGGGCTCAGCTGGCTGGAGAGCTCAGACCCTGCAGCAGCCAGCAGGTAAACAAGCAAATCTCTGCTCTCGCAGGAAACAGGTTGCTTTTCAACAAAGAACTGTTAAAATCCTGCCTCTCTCCGCAGGGCGAATCTGCTCTAAGGTACAGCATAGAACGGCTTGCCCGTTGCTTATCACACCGAGGCAAACACAAAGCGACACAGGCTGGAAGGAAGTTGTTTTATACTTACCAGCAGCATTGATATTTTCCTCACAGGAGTACCAGATCCCGGTGTGGAAATACCTGAAAAGGAAGCGGTCATCTCCCGTCTCCCAGCTGTAATGAACCACATTCTGGTTCGTCTCATTTGCAGTCTCATTCCCGCCGTAATTGAGGCAGTTTGTCTTCTTCTCTTTCCCACAGCTCGGCTTGGGGACCCTCTGTGTGCCCTCACACCAGTGGGTCGTGATAAAAGCTGTTGTAGAGAAGAGGAGAGCCATCAGATTCAGACTCACTGCTAGCAGGGCTCTGCATCTTCGATTTGTCTTCATGGTAAATCCGCCCTCCCTCCCCCTCCTGCTGAGAGAAGAAGTCAAAGGGGTTTGTTTTATTTGGGAGGGGGGGGGGTTTCAAAGCTTCTCACGATTCAGAATCCAGTTGTCCAGGCATCAAAACTCTCAGCTTCTTCCAATCTGCTGCTGAAGCGGTGAAGGAAGCTCTGCAGCCAGACTCCCATTCTTCCCCTTCACTTGAAACCCTGCCTTTGTACGTTAAAGGAGCAGCTGCCGGCGCGGCAGCGGGGCCGATCTCTCGCAGCCGCGGAGCTTCAGCGCGCTGAGGGGACCGGAGCGGCTCTGCCTCCCGAGGAGCACCAGAGGCGAGTGAACATCTGCTCGGCTACCACACATCATCCTCCCGAGGGGCCCCGCAGCCTCCTCCGCTGGGAGACACCTGCAGGCTGCCAGGCTCGCTGTCCCCTGCTCCCGTAGGATGGGCAGGAGCGGCTCAGCGTGCGGCAGGAGGAGGCAGGGACAGCTGCCACCCGCTGCCACCGTCCCCGGCACCGCTCGGAGCCCACTGCAGCACGCCGGGCTGGGGGGAGGCGTCACGGCTCAGTCCCGAAAAGAATTATTATTATTTTTATTATGTGGAGCTGTGAAAGGCATTTTTCATGTACCGCAGGGTAGAGATTCGTCCAGGAGAAGGAGGGATGGAGTGGTACTTTAGCATTTCTGCTCTGAGCTAGAGAGTAGTAAATCCAGAGGCTGATTCTGGTTTTGGCATGATGGTGTAAATCTCTTTCTTCAGAGGCTTGCTCTGGCAGCCCCAGAGGAATTTGGGTTTGAAAGTGTGTGATGTGTGAAACCCACATCTTTCATAACACCAAGTGGAGCCCCTTTCCCAGGCTTTTATTCCCGGACACAGTGCTTGCAGATGTTTTGCTTGAAGTGGGTCTGGAGGAAATTTTCTTGTTTGTAGACAGAACTAATTAGAGCAAACCCTGGGCTTTACTCACCAGATGGCAATGCTGAGAGCAGAGAGCACTTAATACCCCATTTCCAAAGAGAATTGTATTGCCCTCACGATGTTCAGCTGGCTCACAGAGTTTCCAACCCCTTTGCACATTGCTCACAGCTCTCTGGTGAGCACTGAGTGCCATGAGGAACAGGGCACCTGATGGTGGTGGAGGTAGAACTCATGAGCCCCTGTGTCCAGCCCTGAGGTTGGCCACACTTGTCACACAATAGTTCTGTTCCTTGGTAGATGAAGGCAATTTTCTGTGGTGAAGAAGCTCTTTGTGCCTTCTGAGTCGTGTTTCCTTCCAGCCTAGTTTAGACACCCTGCAAAGGCTGTGAGGATGCTGGTGGCCTCTCAGAGCAGTCCAGCAGTGGGTTTCCAGCAAGCCCTGGGAATATCCATGCAGCCAAGCAGGCTCATGCTGACAGTGCTCATGGAGCCCACAGGCAACGCCTGCAGACATGACATGTGGGGGTAGTTTCTCCAGCTCCTTGAAGAAGGCCAGGAAGAATGAGGTGAAGTTTCTCCTTAAGGCTTCCAGGACCTGTTCCTGCCTTCCTGATGCCCCCCCCACAGGACTTGCTATGGCTCTTTTTGGTGCCTGTCCTGAATGTCTGAGCCCAGCTTTAGTGAGATTTCCCACTATTTCTACACTCACTTGACTTTGGTCATTTTTTGTTATAAATAAACCGGAAAGTTAACAAAAAACTTTTGTGAGACTACTCACAGGGCTCTGTGAGAGCAATTGTGATGGCAGCTCTTCAAGTTTGGTGAAACAACTTTGCACTGCAGACCCTTCCCTACCCAAGAGCCTTCGCCTTGCCTACCCCTGCCTGTGCCTGCTGAGTGCCACCTCCTCAGTGCCAGGTTTTTCCCCTGTGGTCTGCACTAGCAGCATGCCTCTCCTTGTCCTGTTGGAATTGCACAGCACTTCTCCCTGTTCCAGCCCTTTCAGCATTACATCTTGCAGGCAGATAATCAGCATGCCTTCCTTGGTTTTAATTGCATGCAAGAAATAGAGGTGATAGCTATTCAGGGGACCACAGGATTATTACTTCAATTATTTTTATGTTGCAGGACATTTACTCAGTAATGTGTTTGTGGCACTGCTGTGTTTCTCAGGGTTATCCACTTGCTAAGAGGAATAAACAAAGCACTTGAAACTTTGACAAAAAGCCTTCACAAGAAAGCTGGTGTTGTTCTTCAGGACTGTCTTTCAAGTGGCTGCCAGCATCTGAATCATCACGCTTCTCCAAGTGTGAATATAGGTCTTTACAGCTCTTTTCTCACAAATTTTCTCTACCTATTGCCCTGTGGATTGTGTTTTCTGGCCTGCAGCACCAACGCCTGCCCACTCTGTTTCTCTGTGTGCCTATCTCCCTGAGGGGTGGGCATCCAAGACTTTTGTTATCTGGGATAATTTTGTCCTAAATACTTCTTACATTTTGTTTTTACTCCTAATCCTAACAGATATTTCTATTTCTGTTCCTCCTTATCTTCTTCATTCTTGTTTTCCAGGCTGGCAGAGCTGTTGAGAACAGACATGGTAGCAGTAAATTAAAAAGAAAAAAAGGCAAAGTAAAGCAGGAGTTTGGTTTCATTTGTGCTAGAGAGCTTTTAGAATCTTAAACATTTAAAAATGCTGAGCACAAAGTAAAGTATGCTCAGTCAGAGAATTTTTAAATATAAATAATTTTCTTTTTCCCTAAAAGAAATCAGGTTTTTTTTTATTGTTAGACTCTTCTGGCTGCATAAATTGGGATTACTTGAAAAGAAGGAAACTGCTCTATGCTATACTCATGCTGTAATACTCCAACGACTTCCCTTTATATAATCTCTGTTTATCAGATTTGTTGTGTATAAAAATGGAAAGATCATACATATGTTGCAGAAGTCAGTTCAGATGCCTGGATTTAATAGTATTTATGTGGTATTATCTTTAATGATAACGTTGAAGGGTTTGAATGCTATGGAACAGTAGTTTTCAGGTTGTAGCTACAAGAATCTTTAAAAACCTTTTTGCAGCAATAACTTTTCTCTGATGTTGTGAGAAAAACTACCCTCACAGGTTATAGGTAACCCCTTTTCCTTTAGTATTTCTTATAGGATCAGTGCAAATTGTAATTACTCGGTATTTACTTGTGTACAAAAAGAACTTGACCCGGAGGATTTAAAGTAATGATAGCTTTTGCAAAAGGAATCTTTCAATCAGGCTCTGTTTTTCACTAGTGGAAAACAGAGGCACCATTCACTAAAATGATAGGAAGTCCTACTTTTTGATCCTCTGGTGCTGATGGGGACACGGTCAGCTCAGTCTGGGTGTTTATTTGGAACCAGCAGCGTCAAACACATGGGGTTATATGCTAGATTTAAATCAACAGTTTAAACCCCTGTAGCTTTTATTTAAATTCTCATTTCTTGCAGTTCTGTCCTCCCAGGCTTCCTCATGTGTTTATTTTGTCCTTTTCAGCTGTCACAGGACTGGACTTCCCGGCTCCTCCTGCCACTTTGGACTAGACCCCTCCTGGCAGCTCCTCTTTGCTTTTCCTCAGCACCACAGAGCCACAGAATTCACTTGCTCAATTCATTTGTTTTGCTAATGGCTCAAAATGTCCTTTTCTGGTTGGAATTTTCCTCCCTTGACATGGAGCTCTGCATAGCTCATCTTTCTCTTGTTCTCTTGCCATGGTAAACATGAATTATTTGTGTGCCCCCAGTGTACCTCCCCTGTCTCTGCTCTGTCCAGCAAAATGGGAAGTTTCTCCTTACCTCAGTTTACTTAACAGCTTTTATTTTTCTATTTGGAGAAGAAGGCTGGGATGGAAATACTCTCCATATTTCCCCCAGATTGTGTTACTCACCTGGGAATAGTTTGTGTTCTCTCCACTCCAGACTCAGGCTCCCTTTTGCCGTTTTCACCCCAGTTTTTATCTTTTTCTCAGAGCTCTGACCCAAAGCAGTTTGTGCTCAGCAGTGATGTTTGGCACTCTGAGCACACAGGCTGGGCCTTACAGTCCTGTTCATCTAAGAGATGCTGCCAAGGGACAGCCCTGATTTTCTTACAGAAATTAAGCCCTCAGCAAAGGGGCAGACCCCTGGGGTCCATGTGAAGGTGGCCTGAATATTGATGCCACAGGAAATCTTGGTCTTCAGTTTAACTTGTGACTTGGAGCGTGTCTTTCATCTACTTTGCTTGTGGGCATTTAGGCAAGGACAAGAAGACTGCTCAGGAAATTCTCCCTGTTCCTAAACTAACCAGGCAAAAAATGGTTTCTGACAGTACTGTAGGAAAGACCTTTAGTAATCTTGACAGAAATGAAAGTGGTAAAATAAACTGTTGCTTCACCCATGAAAATTCCCTTGGTCCAGTGTCACTGGGCAGTAGACAAGACATCCCTGAGTGCCCTCTCCAGAGGAGCTGCTCTGGATGTTGTGATCAGTTGTCAGCATTGCTCATCCTGGCTGGGACAGAGGGGCTGTGCCACTCAGAGACTACAGGCACCCTCCTGCAACGAGCAGGGTCCCTGCAGCCCCTGGCTGTCCCAAACAGCATCAGACTAATCATCCAGCACTGCTCTTTGTGTAAAAACTGGGTGCGACTGGGATGCCAGCAGATTTGTACTTATCTGCTATCTGCATTTAATTCTTCCAGCAGCTGGTGGAGAGGAAGGGAGATGAAAAGAAGTGACAGGTCTGAGTCATGTCTTGATTCGTGTCTGGGAGAGCTGACTGGCTAAGTTGCCTGAAGAGGCAGTCCAAAAGGTCAGGGCTGAGCAAGCAAGATATTCCCAAGGCACTTCCCAACAAGCTATTTACACGTGTCCACCTATGGTGGGAGTGAATCAGGTGCAATGCTATCCTACTTTTGATCCTGAATTAGAAATTTTTATGTCTTAAAGTCAGAAGAATTATTTCCTCACAATTGACAGTTGGATTGGATTAAGATGAAAGTTTAATTACAATTTAGTACTCTTTGTTAAGGCTAACTTTGATATGTCTAAGTTGTTACAAGAAGCTACAGGCACACTTAAGAAGAAGTCAAAAAGCAGAACCCACTTCATTCTTTACTGCTGCAATTAAAGAAGCATTCTTGCACATCAAAGCTTTAATGGAAGCTTGTGAGTCTTTCCATATTCCTGGACACCCTGGCCTGGCATAAAAGCAGCCCCAGAGCAAAACCGGCCACAACAAACAGAGCAGTGCTGAGAAATGTCAAAGGGTTCATTACCCAAACACTCTCTTTTATAACCCAGGCATCTGATTTCCATATTCATATAAAGTTATATATATTGTCATATCCCACTGTGCTTTTGGAAGTGCCTGATCCACTAACTACAGATGAATTAATTTATATTACTTCCTTGTTGTGTTTTTTAAGACATTTTTTCCCTTATCTTATCAATATATTTTTAGGGACAGAAGTTAGAACATTTAAATGTCTGTAGTTTTCAGTTTCTGCCTGGCAAAGGAGTAAACCGTGTGCATTTGGTGTCATTTATATGAAGAATAATGTTGCTTATTTGTATGTCCATGTATTTTTTCCCCATAATTAGGATTCATCCATATGTCCAGGCATTTTAAGTGGTAGATTATGATTTGCAGTGGGATTTTAGTTCACAAAGGAGTGATCAGGGAGATATTTATGAGCAAGCTCTGTACCTGGAGGTTCATGTTTCTGTATATTCTCTGCAGAAATTGGACCATGTGCAAAATGCTTGCAAAAATAAACTTTACCAGAGCAGAGTAGGAGAGGCTGCTTATGTGCAGGGGTGGCTTTTTGATGGGGCCGTACAGACCTGCAGAAAACAAGTGCACATTGTGTCACTGGGGGTGCACTCCAAGTCAGGGGATCAAGAGCCCTTGGGATGTGCCCATGATCTCATCAGGGTGGTGATGCTGAAGGTGAGGGCAAGGTTTGGTTGCCACAGGAAGACAGGATGGTCAGGTTGGCTCTGGAAGCTGAATGTAACAGGACATTGCATTTGGTCTACAGTGAGAGAGAAGTTATAGAACACAACAAATTTATACACGCAGCCAGCAGGTTTGAAACATTTCAGTACCAAACCTCAATTTGGGCAGAAATCTCTCCCCCAGGAGTAGAGCAGAAGACAAAGCAACCAAACTAGACATCAAGAGATCGATACTAAAAGCAAAACATAGTGGCAAAGATGTCTCTCCAGAGCAAAGCCAGGTAATTGCATAACTGTTCCAAGGGAAAGAGAAAAGGTCAACAGGCGGATGACAGGCTGGTGCACGGAAAGCTTCTGCCTGGCTGGGGACAGCATTTCACAGTGCATTGGCAGAAAAGTGAATGAGTATGCAAAAGTGACTAGGAAAATGCCAAACTGCCTGAGAAAGCCTGGGTGAGACTATCCCAAAATGACACACATTGTCATGGGGAGAGACATCCTCCAAACTGCGGGACTTTTGAGGCAGCACCAAACCCAGCAGAGTGTTGGGAACGATGTCAAATTTCACAATGAAGTTGTAGCAGATGGCAGAAGAGGGAGTCAAGGCCAGGACTTGGCAGAAAGAGGGAAAATGTTAGCCATCAGCCTGTCTGGAGAGCAGCAGGAGGGAGGAGATATATGAGCAACCTGGAGGACAAGCAGGACACTCAGCAGAATGAAAGCACAGCAGAGAGCAGAGAGGGATGGTGCAGTGGAAGGCTGGTTTGGAGACCACAATATGATAAAAAGTACAGAGCTGCAGCTGGCTGGTATCAAAGACCACTCTCACAGGTCTACGTGAACTCTGTGGCCTCAGCAAAGGGGCAAATGAAAGAGCAATTCTTCAAAGGAAAGATGTTATGAATCTTTGGGGAACTCAAATGGGAATGAAGCTACAGGAGGAAAACGTTCAGCAGTATCATACTGACTGCTCAGCTTGGGAGCTGGGGTTTTATTTCCATCTTCACAGCTGGTCATGAATATTTTCTCTTTCCAACCCCTTCCCTGGCTGGGTTTTGCATGGGGAAAAGTCATTTCTATTCTCAGTATCCTGCAAGGTCTCAGGTAGGGAACACTCTACCTCTCCACTTGACCTCTAAGGTTGTGTGCATCTTTGAAGAGACCTTCCTTTCCTCCACCATGTGCTCTGCTGGTAGTGCCCAAATCATTCAGGTTTCATGGGCCCCTGCTATTTGTGTGCGTTAATACAACACCCTTAACAGAGACTGCAGGATTTGATACAGATATACAGCACTCAGTTAAAACTGTTCTGCCAAATGTGAATTGTTTGGCAGGTGGAATGTATTGACTTAAACCTCTGCTCAGTCCTTAAATAGGCCTCACGCTCTTGACTCAGATGTCTGATCAAAAAAAGGATAATATAAAAAAAAAATTAAAAATCAGATATTGATCTGTGCCCAGACCCTCCTCAAGTCAGCCCTTAACACCATTAAATGCAGGCACATCAGCAGAGCTCAGGCTGGCAGTGTCCTCCTGTCTCTGCTTTATTCCAGCACTGAAGATGTGGAAATCAAGTGGAAGCTGCTGCCGCCCCTCGCTGGGGACTGGGGCTGTGGGGTGAGCAGGGTGTCTGTGGTAGGACCACTGTCTGCACTGGGACAGCATGTCCTTGGCTCTCAACGAAATTCTGAGTTGATCCCAAGCAAATCATGGACATTAAAATCCTTAGATGGGGCCATTTCTGTAATAACAGCTAAATTATAGCCCGTGTGCTGCAGGAAACCAAATTAGGGCTCCATGTGCAGTATTTACTTGGGCAATTTCACTTAACCTTGCCATCTTTTAATTGCTTTTGTATCTTGATTTAGTAATTTCTGATTTTTTTTTTATCGTTCCATTTATTGAGAAACACCACAAGACACATGAATGGAGTAATTTTCTGTTTCTGAAGTTTTGTACTGTAATAGCAACAGAATCATCAGTAGGCAAATTCTTTAAACAATAATTATCTGTCTCTGCTTTGGATGTTTATTATTTTTGCAGCAGTTCATTTGCAGGACAGAGTGCCACCTTCACAAGAAACTCAACTGATTTGCAGTCAAAGTAGAGCATTTGGTTACTTCTAGATTTTGTAAGAAAAGAGACAAAACATGAAGTAATGATGCAGGAAACACTTAAAAGGGCAATTTATCAAGCTAAAGATCTCAGTTTGATTGGAGAGGGAAATGCTGGACTGTATAAAAATTGCAAAAAGGAATGTACTTCTAATGAAATAGACTCCAGAGGAAAAATTAACCTATATTCCAGCCTGTTAGTGTCATGGAACAGATAATTGAATTCTTTGCTTTCTTGTCAGTGCAGCAATATGTAGCTCTGCTCAAATGTTCAGGTAAGGTTTTTATGCTGGTCAACAGTTTTTATGCTGGTCTTCATAATTTGTTCTTTGAAAACTGGTCTAATTACTATTTCTTCTGTTTTTACAAAGTCTTCATGAAAAAGTTGGGGTTTTGGAGTCACATCCCACACGTGACGTGGAACAAAACCAAACTCATTCAAAAGGCAATTCAGGTTTGTGCTTTATTTCCATGCAACATTTTTTGAGAAAAGTAGAAAAGTTTATTTTGGAAGAAATGGAGCCCCTTAGTACCTCATGAAGGGAAAGGAGCAGAGCAAAGCTCATCCGCACAGATCCTTCGCTGTGGGGACTGCTCTGGGCCTTCTTTGCAAGGTGGTGTTGTGGTGGTGGGAGCAAAATCAAAGGCAGTGGCTGCCCTGCCAAAATTATCTCTTGGATAGCAGAGAAATGGATTAAGGAGTCCCTGATGGCAGCTGCCTACGCCAGTGTCACTCTGCTCCTGTGTACATGGCGGGCAGGGGAGTTGCCCTTGTTCTCTGCCATGATTTTCAGGCTTAGCAAAATGCAGCACATACTTCAAAATAAGAGAGCTAACATGGATTTTCAATCACCATCCCAAATTTGGCTTCAAACTGCCATAAACTGGAATATCCTGATGTAAACTGAGAACAGTCTGCTAAGGTGGCACTGGTACTTACACAATTCCCTCCCATGTCCCCATTGTAAGGACTTTTTCTTGGGTGTTTCTTTTGTTTAATGTTGTCTGTGCAGTTTTCTACAACAGTTTAACTGCTTTATTGGCAATGAGGAAGGACATAAAATCTGTTATTGCAAGTGAGAAAGAAACATATGCTCTATGCTTAATGTGCAGCTGGAAAGTATGCATTAAAATATTTTTTTTAAAGCCCTTCATATTCAATGGCCTTTTATTTCCCTTCTTTTCTATAGATACCCCTGAACAATTGCTGGTACTGCCATAGCTGTTTAGAGGATGGTGCTAATAATGCCAGGATTGTGGGTTTGATCCCCAAATGGGCCATTCACTTAAGAGTTGGACTTGTTGGTCCTTTTGGTTTCCTTTCAGCTCAGAATATTCTGATTCTGTGATTCTGATAGTGCAGCAGTGTCAGGGGGAAGAGATAGAAGGAATTGCTGAGGCTTCTTGGACCTATGGAAAGGACAAGCAAGAGGACGATTTCCTGCATAGGGACACCCCTGTGGGGTGTCTAGAAATGAAGACACTGAACTCAGATGAATCAATGGGGTATAAAAGAAGGGTAAGTGTGAGGCACAGGAGCTGCCTCAACCAGCCTCACTACCAAGGCCTCTGTGATGTGGAGCTGGTCTTGAAAATTAAAGCACTGGGCAAAGCAGTGTAAAGGGGTGTTTGACAAAGAGCCCCTGAGCCTGCAAGGAGCTGAAGTTCTGTGCAGTCTGTTCTCCCCAGACTCACGGCAGTTCACTGGCTGCTGCCAGAATCACTCACTGGTTGCCTCCCGTTGCTGCTCCAGCTTGGTTTAGGGAGGATGAGATGTGCTGGGCACTTGGCATATCAGCCCATGGAGATGCACTTTTCCTCTTTGCTTCCAAATCATCTCTGGGTCCAGCATCTCATGGGTGCTTGTAACCAGGCACTTCCCAATTATCAACAAACTGATAATGAACAGTGATTCTTCAATGCCCAGATCTGCATAGATTTTCTCACCTTGTAATTTGCTCAGTATTCAAAAAAATCAATCTTACAATTCAACACCAAAGCTCTGCACTCCAGTACTGTCCAGGCAGAAGCTAATGAGACAGGAATAAACCAGGCAAGTGGGCTGCAACATGAAAATGAGGTGCTGGCCAGGACCCAGGGAGCTCATTGCCTCGACAGGACACAGGTACTGAGACTCCTGAGTCACTTCTGCTTTTCCACGGTGCTTTGTTGCCACCTGATGGTTTCACATAAAGTTGCAAGAATGAAACTGGAAAAGGTACGTTCTTTGAGATGTCTTACATTTCATTAAAACCACTGAGAGCTTTTGAAAAAAAAACCGCTTCCCAGATCAATGTCTTTTCATGCCCTGCTGACACAAGTCTCTGCTTAACAGGTGAAAAATTACTTTTTTCCAGTGTGACAGCTATAATTGCATTGTACACAACACCTGTAATTTATTCGTATTTAGAAGGAATTTCTCTTGTCTTTTGCAATTTCCTTCCTTAACAGGACAGATACCTGTAGGATAATGATGTTGTCAGGCCCGGAGCGGTCACTAAATGGTAATGCTGTGATGCTTGATCCATACAGCCTTGATCCATATAGAGGTGTTTGCCCAGATAAGCACTGTATTTGCCCCTCACTCTGGTCCTCCTGACCACAGCAACGTATTTGCCTCGTGTGAAATAATCACTGTCCTGCTTCAGGCGTGGTGTTGAACCACCGGGATGCCCAGCAGGCACCCTGGACCATCCTGACCACCATTCACACACCTTTTTTTTTTCTCTTTTCCTTTTTCATTTACTAATTCTGGAGCCTACCTTTCTCTGTCTTTCCCCAATCTTTCTCCACTCCAATCCTCTCTCATTTAAATAACTCACCCCTAATTTTCTTCTCCCTGACAGTCCTGGTTTTCCTTCATGTCTAAGCAGCTTTTGCATTTTTGACACCCTGACTAGGTGATACAGGAGCAATTCATTGTCAGTGATGCTGCTGGTCTTGCAAAGCTCTGCTCCCCAAGAGGTTCCCAGTGCTCCCTCCAACCACCTTGGAAATGTGTCCGTTTCCCACATCACTCCTTCCAAAGCACTGGTGAAAGCCAGGCATCCCTCATGGTGTTGTCTGCAAGTTTTGGTGGCAGCAGCATTGTGCACAGGTTAGGGTGCTACATCCACTCACTGCCAACACCCTTTTCACTTCAGGGTTTGCATTTCCCCCCCTGGTCATTCCAGCTGGTTTAGCCATGTGAAAAGCTCAGAGGTAAAAGCACTGAGGCTGAAATGATTTGGAACTAAGGGACCAGGCTCTCCGTGTGTTGCTCTGGTGACATCCTGGTGGCTGAAGGATGAGCTCTGCCTTGGGAGCACCGATGTGGCTGAGAAAGGGAGCGTGGGTCACCTCATGTCTGCTCCTCGGGATATGAAGGGGAAGGACAGGAAATGGCAGCTGTCACCTTTACTTGCTTTTGATGTAGATGGATGAAGATGTTACAAAGGGGCTGCTTGTTTCTGGGGTGCTCTAAAGTGTTTTTTGAATCCACAGCTGGAGAACTTCTTCTGAGGGCATCACAACCACCATCAGGTCACATTTCTCAGCTTCTTCACTGCCATGCAGGATCAGCTGCGTGGGGGGTTCTGATTCTTTCTGGAAAACAGATGCACTCACTCAAACACCCTCTGGCTAATGAGTTAATCGACTTGTCCTTTTTCCCAAAAAGCATTCTTCTCACCCTTCCTGCCATAGCTGCCCAGAGAACCCACAGCCACAGAAGCTGCTAACCTGCATTCTCACTTGAACTGGACATTTAAACATATTCTTGAGGAGCTTTTGATTGATTTATCTTTAGCAAGTTGCTGAGAAGCTCAGGGATGGTAGCAGGGGACGTGGAGCAGTGTTGACAGGGGCACAGCTGTTTGGTTCAGGGAGCAGCTGCTCTGGCAGGGTCAGTCCCTGCCTCCCAAGCCATTTCCCCAGAAGCACCAGGAGCATCTTCCCTGTTCAGGGCTCTGGGCCAAAGGCAGTGACAGCTGTGCAGCCAGTTCTGGGCTGCTTGATCCCTGCAGCTCAGCTCCTCACACGGAAATGGGCAAGGCTTCCTGGGAAGCTGCTTTTTCTGCCTGCCCCATGCTCCTGTGAATACCCAGCACACTAAAACCCAACAAAGCACAGTAAAAAAAGTTACCAGTGTGTCTGGCAGGACAGCAACGGGGCAGCAGGAATACTGAAAGATTTTGCTTATTTTCCAGGTAAGGAAAGGCAGGGTTAAAGCTGCCACAGCAAAGCCAGCAGAGGAGGTGAGGGTGGTAACCAGCCACATGGATGTGTCACCTGGAAACGAGAGAAGCAGCAAAACTTCTCAGAGAGACTGTAGGGAGCAAGCACTCACTGCAGCCAGCCTGAACCCTGTGTGGCTGCTCTTCCACCCACCCTGGTGAGATCCCTCCCTGGCAAACTCCAGTGCCAGCGGCGGGGGGGTGGCACTGCTGAGTCTTCCTGTTTTATCTCTCCCAAGGAGAGGGAGAAAGGGCAGCTCATCTGCGAGCAAGGCAGGAGACTGGGGTGGAAACAAAGGGAAGGGCTTTGGGCATGACTACAGCAGGGAGCAGGAGGGAAGGCTGGCTCTTACGCTGTGCCCTCACACAGCGTGTCGGGCTGAAGCTGCTGCTCCTGTTGATGGCCTCGACGTGGGTCTGAGCTTTCACACAATACTCGGCTCCCGCCTCCATGGTGTCCAGGTGAACCATGGAGTTCGCCTCTTTCATCACCTTCTGCTGCACCTGCCACAGGCCCAGAAGAGAAAGCATCAGGACACAGGGCAAGGATCTGCCATCAAAGAGCAGCCCTACCACTGATGCCTCAGAGAGCCTATAAACGAACCAACACACACTTTCGAGATAATATTAGTATAGGAGGTGATATAAAGGTTGATTTTATTGAAGGCCTCCAGGGGCAGATATGGAAAATGTCCACAAAAGCCCACCCCCCCCCCCCCCCCAGGTTGAATAAAGATTTATAAGTTTAGTAAATTAACATAATTGACAAAAAGCACCAATTAGGAGCACAAGTAGTGATGCAATTTCCCTCCAGTTCAAGCCCCTTCTAAATCCTCTCCCCTCAGATGGAACTGAACTTTGATGATGACAATGTGTCTGGAAGAGCTGTTTTTCAGCCTTGGTTCCCAGGGAGAACCAAGATAGGATAGGGACTTTGGAATATGTTTTGTCTTTCTGCGTATCAGGGCAGGGAGAAATACTGGGAAAACTAGCTATGAATGCAATAATAGGCTACAGAGCTCCAAATAGATGTGTAAAGAACACAGAAGGTAGAAAAAAGAAAAATGCAGAAAATCATCTAACATCACCATGATGCTTGCCCAGCGAGAAAAGGAGGGAGCAGCAGGAGGTGGCAGTGGGGCCCGTGTGAGTAGAACAAAAGAGGGACAAAAGCAGCAAACTAGAAAGCACAGTGGAGTGCAGAATGAGCCCACACTCAGCTGGAAGGGCAGGAGGGGATGAAAGGAAGAAGCTGTAAGCCAGGGTCATAATGACGATGCTGGGCCACAACACTAGATCAGAACCTGCTACCTTGGTAGGAGGGGAATGTCTGAGGCCTCAACTGATCTGAGTTTTTTCTGGGTGTGGTGGGTGCCAAAATCACGCCTGTGCCAGAACCAGGCTGTGATGGGGTGTGAGAGCTGTGCCAGAGAGCTCAGGGAGCGGATGGACTGGGCTGGTGAGGGGTGAGTGAACTGTAGCACACTCCAGCAAAGCTTAAACAGGGTATGATCAGCAGGACATTATTTTTTTGCCATAAGTAGGTCTGCATTCACTGCTAGCAAAATGAAGTTGCTATTTCCAGTCTCCCCAGCCTTGAGAGGATGGGTAACAGCGACCCAACTGCTCCTCTTGCTGTGCTGCAGATGCAAAGCCTGCTCTCACAGAGGGTCTGAGCAGCCTCCAGCTCCACACACATAAAAAACTCCTACAAGCCAGGAGGGCGCTCCTGGCAGTGCAAGTCCTTCCCACCACCAAAATAGCCTTCTCCACAGAAACATGATATGGAGGGCCATTAGTTTGAAAAGATTTCAAGGCCAAAATCAGGTTTATGACTACCTGGGCTGACGTCTTGCAAAAGCATCAAATGAGACATGCCAAATGTAACCATAATTTAAAAAAATGATAAGAGTCCCAGCATATTGACCAGCAATAATAATGTTTGCAACAGGCCACTTGGTAGAAAGTATTCTGAAGTTTGAAATTATTGTTTGGGTGATTAAGATCACATACTGAAGAAGAGCTGATATTTTATACATAAAACACCATCAGATACAAACCTATTGATTGTTTTTAAGGTGTCAGAAAGCCCACGGGCAAGGTTGATCTCATTTACCTGGATTTCACAGGGAACAGTCCTCCTCCTGATGCCTCCTTGTAGACTAAAGACTTTTTAATGAATAAATTGCTAATTGAGAGTGGCAGGAAGTCATGGTGGGGACTCATGTTTTAGTAGAGGTGATCAGGAAGAAAAATGAAAACTGATACATGCTGGTGGTACTAAAAACCTGCTTCACAAGAGTGAAGGTGACAGGCAGCTGTGAAGAGCAGCAGGAGGATCTTGTAATAAAGCAACAAAAGCAATTCAACACAGATAAATGTGGAATTATGCTCGTGAGAATTTTTCTCCTACATTTTCACAGCATCCTCCATCAGCAACAGGAACTTGGGGTTCAGGTTTCATGGGATAGTCAGCTCTGTGGTAGTCACATTAACAATTGCTGGAGAGACAAGGGAGTGGGAAGACTTGTTTTGTTTTATGGTGCTAATACCAACTGTTCCTGCACCTTGGACTGTGCAGGTTTCTCCCTTGCCACCCTGGTAAAGACAAAAATAGCTGTGAGGGCTTCCACAGGGAACAGCTAAGGAGCCTGGGAGTCTTTGGCATGGAAGAAGATATAGAATATAAAACTAATAGAGTGGTAGGGGAAGTGAATGGGGAATAATTGTTCTCTCTATCCCCAAATCAAGTTTTGGGGACAGCAGCACAACAGTTATGCTGCAGAATTCCTCATTGCAGGAAGTCGTACGAGCTAGAAGTTTACATAGACTGAAAGCCAGAACAGATAAATAAATGGAACAAAAATCCATCAAGGACTACTAATGTTGCAATTTCTGGCTCAGAAAATGGAGAAAACCTTGTCAGCACCTCAGTGTGACACCTTAATCATGGTCTGAGTAAACCAGGTGAGGTTCAGAGGGAGAAGCCAGCACAAGCACCTTTGGTTCCTGACTTCTGGTTTCTATCTATAGTTGAGGCATGTGAGAGGATTCTTTTTCCCAGAGAAGGAGATGTGGAAAGAACAGACAAGCTTCTCCATGAGGAAACCACAGCAACACACTGGTGTGTGCAAACCCACTCCAGGCAGGACCTTCAGCCCCACAGCAGGAGCTGGGACTGGCAAACAACCTCTGGGCAATGTCTGTGCATTCCCTCTGGGCACTCTCTGTTACTGCCTAAAACCTGAGGGTCAAACTCACCCTGCTCTCGTGGCCCTTCTTCCAGTAGAGCACCCGGAACTGGAAGGCCGGTCCCATGTCTGCCAGCTCCACCAGTAAATGGTACCCATCTGCCAGGACCCTCAGCAGAGGTGGGGTCAGGGAAGCTGCCAACACAGAGACCACCATTAGCACACCAGAGACAGCCCTTAAATCCCCCCGTTTTCCCAGACAGGAGAGGAAGAGAAGCTGCCATCACCAGTGGAATAACAATCTGCAAGAACAGCTGGCTGCTTCAGTGGGGCAGAAACTTCTGTCTGCTCTTCTTCCCTGCGTGACTAAATACAGCAGCAGGCTCTCACCAGGAGAAGGACCATAACTGGCATTGCAAACAGGAGTTTGGCAATAGCTGAGCTGCACAGAACTTGAAAGGCTTTGAATTTTCTCTAGTGGAGGAGCTGTCTGACCTGAGGGTGCCACGTGAGCAGCTGCAGCAGAAGCAGCTGGGCCAAAGAAGCTGGGACAGCAGAGCAGGTCAGCTCTTGTGCTCCTGGGCATGAGCTCAGCACTGACACACAGAACAGGAGCTGAGAAGCCACTGCTTTTCATGAGAATCTTGGCAGTTATTCAAAGGTGGAGGAAAAAACATTATGAGCCTCAGGATAATTCACATGAATCCTGACTTTCTTTTAGTATCTGCATGGTTTTAGGTAGACTTGGGCTGATGATCTGCTGTGACTTCAGGTTTTGCAAATGTATGCAAGTAAATCTTTAGGTGATTTTCTTCCTGCTTGCTTTGATATTCAAAGCTTGATTTTGTCTGGCATTCTGCTGGGAGGAATATCAGTGAAATAATGAGAATCAATCGAGCATAGATGGACCGGTGCACTGTACATTTATGAACTGGGAAGTTCAAGGTGCTACAGAGATCATATTTGCACTATTTATTGGTGCCATTATTCACAATTATCTATGCCATTTTTTACCCCTCTGCTGTAGCTGAAACCAGTTTCAACCTCTTTGCTTTCAAGAAAGGAAGGAGAGTGATGCATAGTGCCATATAGAAGAAATGTTCTTAATAGAATTTGCTCTTACTTCCAGTGAATTGACACTAACGCTGAGCAATATGAAAACATAAAATCCAAGCATGTACATGAGGAGTGTGCCACAAATGGGAGGCCTGGAAATCTACTTTGTACTTTTAAATGAAAAGATGAAAAAAAAAAACAGGTAAAGATCTCCTTAGCATCGCATCTTAAAATTTTAAAAAACTGCTATAATTTGGAAGCTAAAGGCAAATATTGTGCTAATGCATTAACAAAAGCACATTGCAAAATGCAACTGCTAAACAAACAGGAGCATTTCTATTTAGCTCTGTGCTGGCCCACTGGGTACCAGCTAACTATTTGAATGTTGATAAATGAAGAAGGAAGACTGACTAAACTGCTGGCTTTAGGAAAATCTTTTCAAAGAGTTTTCCATAGAGTTACCATACTTGATTATCAAAGTTATCAAAGTTGATTATACTTGATTATCAGAGTTATCAAAGAGTTACCATACTTGATGTGCTTCTACGCTGTGGCTTTGACACTGGGGCTGTGCAGTCTGGAAGTGCTGTGGGCTGTGCTGCTGCCCCGACTGTCTGTGAGTCCCTTTCAGAACCTGTGGGCTGTGTTTGAACCCCTTGTCTCCTCTCAGACTCAGTGCCAGGTTTCCTGAGAGGTGTGAGAGCAGGGACAAGGCAAAGTGAGCTGTGAAAATGTGTAAGGACAAGAACTTAAGAGTGACTTTTCTTTCTCTTTTAAACATCTGTCATATTCACATTGAATCCCAATGCAAGCTCTATCCTCTGAACTGATACATCTTAGTCAGAAGACTGTTTTGGCGTTCCTTAAAACACAGGAAAGCTGCCAAATACTTCACTGAACCATGAGAAAGCTGCTGCTTTTGTTCATGTTGGTCTCAGGAATGTCCTTCCCCTGTCTATGCCTGACTGTGCTGTCTGTGCCTCTATCCTGTGCCTCCATAGCTGTTGGAAAAGGGAAGAATTTTTCATCTAAAGCACTATCTAGACTATACTTCCACTCAAAGAGACACATTCACCAACTTAGGTGGCACTTCTGCTGGTGCTTTGACTAAGACCTCTGCGTGAGTGAGGACTGCTCCCCCATGAAGTAGTGAATAACTTCCAAAGATGGAGGAATTTTTAATATTGGGTCAGTTCTGGTTTAGGACAGACAATTTCTTGCCTGGCTAAAGCTGATGAATGCTGCCCATCTGTCTTGGGATGACGTTATGATGTGTATCCCATATCGCTGCCTAGAGAGAGCTCTGAGAGCTCTCAGAGAGAGCTGAGAGCTACTGTCTAACAGTGACCTCAGCAGAGATTTCCCACCACAGTTTTTGTTGCTGGAAGCAGTTGACTACATGGCAGAGAACAGAGGAAATGATTCCAGAGAAATCCTAGAAAGAATAGGCTCATTTTAGTCTGCAGCATGATCCTTGGGTTGAGCTGGGCCTCAGGCCTTGCAGGACTTGAAAGGACATGGAGAAAACCTCCTGCCTTGCTAGGATGAAATTAATGCTCTGGTTTCCATTTTTTTCTCCTCTTCTGGGGTTACTTCATACATCTGACACCATGGGATGGGGGAAGCATGCCCAGAAGGGAGTGGGATTTCCAGGACAGCATAAAGCAGATAGAGTGTGACGGGGCTGTTTTCTATAGTAAAGGCTCCCTTAGGATCATGTTCTGGACTCCTTAGAAGTGACTACATGACTTGGATTAAAAATGACAACAAGCCTAGTTGATAAGAAATCTTTAAGGGTAAGAACAACTGACCTGAGAAAAGAAATTCCTGCAGTCATCTTGCCAGTCTTGGAAACCCTTGAAACTCCAGCCAAGATGAATTTGGCTCTGCCTTGGGACGAAGTCATGTCCGAGAACATTGGGAAACCCTCCAACCCAATTTGAGGAGCTGAGAAGCAGACTGTGCTCTGTGCATGCACTGGACACAAACGGGCACCTGAACAACACCTCAACACCTAACTCTGAGAATTTAACACGAAAGATGCAATTTAAGAGCAGGACGCACTCGTGACGCGGTTGAAGAAACCTTTCATGGTGCCCCACTGTGACCTTGTGGCACCAAGCTCTGCCCTGACCCGCAGCTTGTAGGCCACAGTGGCTGAGATGTCCTCTGTGATGTTGCACACTGTGGCTGTGGTGAGGGAGCATTCTGAGATGGGGATCCAGCTCCCGTTGGCATATTCCCGTTCGTATTCCCTGAGGAGAAGAGGAAGAAGACAGGCAGCAGTCTGACAGGAGATGTACCTGTGGCATGAGCTAAGGCTGCTTGTGGGCTCTTTCCAGGTAAAACCTGTACTGGGATACACTGGGGTGGGAACACCACAGGTGTTTGAAACCAGTATGGGTGTGTTTTGGATCTTATCTGCAGAAAATCACCCCGAGCCGAGTTCATGACCCAAACGCAGCACAACATGGTGGGAGGTGGGGACAGCTAATATTGTGTTGATGCATCAGGTCCTGCCCACTCCTTTGACTTCATCGTCCCCTGTACACCAGAATTCCAAAGCCATTTTGTAACAAAAGTCAGAGCTCAAGATGTGTCAGAAACCTCCTGTGGTGTGTGTCAAATGTTTAAAAGGTTTACACAAAATAAATCTCGGTGTTTTCTCCTTCCTCTCCTAAATAAAATGTTGCAAATCTTCTTAACTTTTGAATTCTTGGATAGAGGCAGATTTCATATATGGAACTGATGCACATCTTGGTTACTCAGGCATCTATTAACCTGAAAACTGTCCCAGAATTGGAGCAAAAAGAATTTTTCCTCCACTTGTAGTTAACAGTACTAAAGCATCAAACTTCTCTTAGGCTTGTGAACTGAATATGCTCATCCAAAATTTTAGAACTTAAAGTTGAGATAAACAATGTACAAAGAGCAAAAAGAATAAAAAATCCAGAAGTTACCCCTGAAACTCAACTGAGTATCTCACAGTTGCTCCCTGGACGATCACAGGACTCCAAGTTAAGAAGTGTTTCATGTTGGTTGAAAGAATGGAGATACTCTGAGGTGCTGGCAACAACGCATCTCCTCCTAAAATTTCCAGCAAAAGAAAGGAAAAAAATGAATGTACTAGGAAAAAAAAAAAAGCTTAGAAGAACAGAGCAAAATGGTGTTTTGCATCAGAAATACACACTCTTCACTTCCCTACAGTCACTTCTGTATTTGAAGGTATTTTGCAGAGAAGAAAGGACGGAGCAGCTCGGCTGAAAGTATCCCTTTGCCTTATTTCAGAGTTTTTCACTGTATCACTAGAACAGTGAGGAAAAGGTCAAGCCCTCCAGTTGGATTTAATGAAGCCAAGCACCAGACATTCTGTTGCACTCTAGAAACTGTTCCAAGGAGGCCGTGGTTCCAAATGTGCTGTTTCTTTCCAGGCTGGGTTCACTGCTGTGGGACATCCCAGCTCTGGTAGAGCTCCCTTCACGTTGCAGGATTCTGACAATGGGAGGGCTTGTATGCTGTGATCAAAGCTTATTAACAGACTAAACTTATTCCATGCTCTGTAACTGAAATTACCACTTTCCTCTGAGATCTCCAAAGCACGACTATGGAGTGATGGTTGATTTTACCCTGGGGTATCTTGCTGTAAAATCCTTGGCAATGTTTGGAGCACAGGAGGAAGGATTCCCTATGGACACACTCTGCACTACGCTGTGGGAACAAACTCGTCTTTTGCTACTTTCCAGTCCCAAGATAATCCCATTCTCTCTGCTCAGCAGGGAATGGTTCCCAAAGAACCACTGGGAGGGAGGAATGGATGGAGTGGTTCCTATCAGCTCAGTGGTGAACACTCTTCCCAAAACAAGATAACTGTGCTATAACAGTGTGTTACTTAAAGATTATTTTTTCATTAAATTTATTTCACTTAACCAGCTTTATCATCCAATAGTCTTTGCCACTAAAAAGGGCGTTTTCTTCTGAGCCATGTTTTCAAAGTTAACCAGTAATTCAGTTGTTCTACCCAGGATCAAAACCAGGTTGACAAGTCCACGAGCAATGTTTTTTAAAGCATTGGAACAACATCTGTCTAATTTCCTGCATCACATCTTCATAAAATCACTAATGATGTGGGGAACTGTTATGCCAACTCTGATTCTTTGGTGTAAGTCATAGAGGTCTGTTGGCACAATGCTCAGCTGTTCTTTGAAATAAAATTCAGGTTTCTCTGGCATGAGAAATTTTCTTCCTTGTCCTTTAGGCAACAGAAGAGCCATTCTCTGCCATATCAGCGTTCTATCAGTTCTGGCAGGCTGAGGCTCCATACACACAAAGCACTGTAATCAAGGCACTTTTAGTCTCTAAAAAATAAAAAAAGCAAAGTCTTTAGTGACCTTCACACTGCAGCATAACCACCCATCTGGTCTCTTGTGCTCTCCATGCTTCTCAACATTCAGATTTCTTGCTACTTTTCCTTGTGCTTGGTTCCCATGTTAATTTTGGGACTTGGCACACCTGAGTGTGTGAATTCCATACCTGATTTTGTTTACATGAACAAACACTGGTTTTCCATGTGACTCATAGACACAGTGAAGTTCCAGGTCTGAACAGGGGTGAACTGCACTTAATGTTTTCCTATTTTTTTAAGTCTTGACTTTAGGACATTTTTGATATAATTTTTTTGGTATTCCATAGGACTAAACCCTGTATTATTAAACTGTCTAGAGACCTATTTTAAAAGCAGAGAGTTCTGAATTTGACTATCAGTTTTTTAATGGCCCAAGGGTTGTTTCCTATCTGGTTAGAGCACTCTTCATTTCCTGGCTTAGTGCACTGTTTTCTTGTCAAAACCAGTGAGTCTTCTACTGGCACAGTGACTGTCACCTCACTTCAGCTGAACCACCAAAGTTCATACAGAAATTAGGATTCTTTCCTGCTTTTATTAGGAAAACTCCTTACCCGGTGACAATGTAAGTGCCTCTACAGAAGCAGTTCACTGATTTAAGTCTCTGTTTGGCATTAAAGTTATAGTTTGGAGGAGAGGTTCGTGCTTTTCCAGAGTACTTTTGATCTAGACATAATCCTGTGTCATAGCCAAGCAAATTATATTCATGGTTTCTCCCACCCATCTGTTGCATCAGCCCACAAAACAACTGTAACAAATGCAAGTTTAACAGCGGGAGGAAAGACAATTCCAGGTTACACAAACAGCGCTGAAAACAAACAGTGCAGTGTGTTGTTTGAGTGCTGAAATAATCCATTAACTCTGGTTTGTTCATTTTGAAGGAGTGAACAACAATCATCCAAAGTGCAGGACCCAACTGGACAGAGAGCACAGGCAGGAGCCGGAGGGCTGATAGCCCAGGGCTGCCACATTTCCATCTGATTTTGGATTCACCAGCAGCCTCACAGGAAAAGCCAAACTACACTCATTCGAGCCAGGGTATTGACTCTCACCCTAATGTCTCCAGTCATGCCAGAGAAGTGACATTTTCTCTGTAAATAGCGTTTTTGTCTCCTACCCTATCAGCAGTATATTCAATTTCATTTGCTACACAAAGAATACATTTCCATTTAGAATGGTGATGAGCCTTTTAATTTAGCATTTTTATTCTCTTTGTGTTAGAGAATTACAATAAAAAAAAAAAAAAAATCATGGTCAAGTCCAGTACATTTGTCTGTCTTACATTTCAGTTTAAAATACCTTAAATAAACCCAGATAAAATTCCATTCCTCTGGGATAGATTTTGATCTCCTTCTTGCTCTGTGAATATAGAACAATATAATATTTCCTCATTACTTGCTGTTACTTCATCACTACTATCATCACTACTTACTGCTAAGTGTATATGAACACTGTAAAAATATTAATACAGTTACCTCTTTATTCATAATATCATCTCCTTTCAGGGGTTCAGCAAACACAAGAAGAAACAGCAACCTCAGAACTGGCTCTGCACAGTGTTCAGGAGTGCTTTACCTCATCTGTGCTTTTCCTGGCACATCCCTTAAAGTTTTATATGTAAGGGTGAGAAATCTTCCCTGTTGCACTAATAAGCATTGGCTTTTTAGTCATTGTATTGTTTAATCTTCTTTTGCTAATGTGGAGGCCAAAAATGCCACCAGCTTTTTATATCTTGGAGCATGGGCTGACTCTCCACTTGAGGAAATTTCAGTGAAGGGGAATCTGACAAGGGAATTCTGAATTCTAAATACTGATAACAAGAAATAATGCCTATCACATCCTGAGAAGATAAAGGAATTTCTTCGTAAGGTAAATGTTGAAAATGAAAGCCATGCATCTCTAAGTCCTAGAAATAGCAATTTAGAAGGGGATAATAAATTATGCTAAAATCTCTTTGGCCAGAACTCCAACCTGCAGGCTCTGGGGACATCCCCTCCTTCATCTGGTGATTACACAAACTCACAGCAAAAGGCAAGGCCCCAGTACATCCCCCCGGGCTTTTTTTGTCCCCAGCACCCAGGAATCAAAGCCCAGACTCTTGGGCTAGACAGGAGCACACTGTCTGCTCTCACACAGGGGGAGCTTAGGGCATAAACATTCAACCAAATAAAAGTTCTTTGCTCAGAAAGGAGATTGGGACACGAATTTTTTGTATTTCAGGTCAAGGCCAAGAGAGTGACAGACACAGTGTAAGTTATGCCACCTTTCCCTCCTACTCTCTGTCACGGTGTGAGAGAGGCTGGCAGTCACTGCCCACACAGGCAGCTGTGCTCCTGCCTGGAAACAGCACTCAGGTAGCCAGGCCTTAAACAGAAATACAGTAGAAGCAAGCCCAAATTTCTTCAAAGAAGAGTTGCCCAGCTCTGTCCTCTTTTAAAACACATTTGCCATAATCTTCCCTATTGCACAGAGTTAACTTTCCAAGCAGAAACCAGTTGATGCTGTCACTGGGTCCTGTCCTTAGCATCTGAGAATGATAAATAGTGAGGCAGCTGTAAAATGATTTTTTCTGAGGCAGAGGAAAAAAAATGGAGCACGAGACAAGTGGAATGTTGTCACAACCTAAAATGGCACATTTAAAAAGCCTGCACCAGGAAAAACCCAAGCACACTGGCAAGACATGTTTGCTTTTTAGAGGACTGACATTGCAAACTGGAATGCAGCCAGGAGATTTGAGACCAAGCTCCTCTGAGATGTGTCTGGTGTGTAGCATTTACTTGTAGAAGCAAATTACCAATTGCACAGCCTCCTTCCAGAGTAAAGGAGACCCTCAGTGAAGCGATTTGAGCTATTAATTAGCACTTTATCTCCTTCCTCTCTGACCCTGCATCCACTCCACAGGCAGAGCATCCCTGTACTCAGAGTGATCATCATTGAAAGAGGACTTGAGAGTTCAGCTTCCCACAGAACAGCAAAAGAGCAGAGATATATACAGTATTATTAAATTCCTTCAAACTGAAATTTCCCTTTGGAGTTCAGAAATTACCTGCAGAACAGAGAATTTACAGAACCATTTGCTTTTAAATTTGCTTATTTTGATACTCATTTTAGAAAAAGAATTAAAATTCAAGATCACTTGACCTCGGACTCATTTGGCTTAAGTGCTGCAGAGGCATCTTTAACAAAAGGACAAAAGACTTTGTTACTCACAACATTTCTGTCTTCTGGCTCAACTCAGTGAAGATGTTCAGTCATTTACCTGAGAGCTTTGGTGCACTCAGAGCGCAGAGGAAGAGGCAGATGAGCTTTGGTGGCATTTTGCTCAGGCTTTTCCCACATTCACATCCTGTTACACATCTCAGGTCCCCAGGTTCCCAGCCAGGGAGCCTCATCCGAGCCAGCCATGGTGGGCAGCGAGCAGAGACACCAGGGGACTGTAGAAACTCCTCTCTGCCTGCCTGCAGAGTGCCAAAGGTGCACAAACATCGTTTGTGAGGGTGTAGCTGCAGGGAGTGCCCAGGTAATCTGCTGCCAGCAGTTCTTTACAGGTCTGTGCAGCTCTCTGCTGGATGGGGTAACTCTGTCTCCCTCTCTGAGCGATTACATGGCTTAAAAAGAGGCCTTGTAAGGAGGAAAGAGGATATGCTGGGTTTTTCCATGTAGCTGTAAATGCTCACTCCTCTGCTCAGCCCTAATCTAGATAAATCCTGATGCTTCCAAGCACCAGGAAAGTTTCCTCATATCCCTATGGAATGTCTTTTGTCTCTGCACAAAGGACTGGGACGTCTGGGTGGATGGAAGGGACCTGTGAGCTCCAATTTATCTCCAGCACTATTCCTCTGGTGGCTATGTTGGCTGTGTGCTGAGCAGGAAATTGTGTCTCCAGGTCTGATTTGGTGCAGGCACACGTATCCTGTGGTTTTTCCATCTTGCAGAGTGCATTGCTTTCCACCTCACTTGGAGGGAAGGCAGGATTTTCATCTGGATGCAGTTCTGAGACCTGAGAACCCAAACCACCCACAGGCTCCAGGGCTGCAGCAGCAGTAGCTCCCTTTGTGCTTCAGGCTGGTTCCTTCAGAGGCCAAGGGAAAGGCAAACTTTAGGTGGAAGCTCCTTATATTCTGCAAAAGGTAATTAAAATGAAATGAAATTCTGACTGCACAGATAATGTGAGCAAAGGCCAAATCCCACCAAATATTTTTGGCTCTGATGAAAGCAAATATTAGAAATCTCTCTTCTAAACTACTTCCTCCTCACAGTTTGCTACCTTAGAAGGGGCTTTTATTTCTGAAATTTTTTTTCTCCTTTCTGATACCTTTAAATAGCAAATACATGATTCCTCTTTTCAGTGGTGAACAAAAGGGATCACTCAAGACTTGTTTAGTACATATTTTTCAAGGAAAGAAAGGGCTTTTTTTTTGTGTTTATGAAAGAATAAAATAATATTCTCTTGAGTGAAGGTCTCCAGATTCTCAGACATGCAAGAACTGTGCTGCATCCAGCACAATCAAAAATCCCCACATTTTCTCCTTCTTTCCATCATCTTCCTTCTTTCTTTCATTTCTTCCTTCCTTTGCTTTCTACCCCCCTCTCTTTCCTTTCCTCCTTTCTATAATTTCTCGCAATTCCCTTCTTCCTCCATACCTACCTCTGTTCCTTCCTGCATCCCTTCCAACCTCCCTTTTCCTTCTCCTCTCCATCTTTGGGACACACAGAGAGGCCTCTGTACATTTCCCAAACCTGGCTGTGTTTTCCTTCCATGGAAGAAGGATGTTCTCTGAAATACCTTTCAAGTAATCTTCATCTTCTTGCTCTTCATTATCCCAGGCTCCTACTACTTTTATCAAATATCTGTACTGATAACCAAAAGGTGGCTGTTGTGTTGAGTGACTTTATAATTGTGAAAATTGTGAGGTCCAAGAGGAAAACATGGGTGGGTTTAACAGTATTACCAATAGGATAATGTGCTTTTTGCTGGGAAGCAAAAGAAACATTTGCAGAAGAAAGGCAAAATTTACTTGTCAGTGGGGAAAAGCACCAATTTGTTCCCTTGTTGTACCAAGAAATTATAAATAAGGCAACTCTGAAGTTTGAACTATTGTTCAGTTAGAGCTGTGTGGCATATCTGGTTCTTCACGAGGTTGTTCTTGTCATGCCATAAACATGTGGATGTATTTTGATTAAATATTTTGATTAAATATTCAGACATAAGCTGAGAAGACTCTCAAAACCTGTCTGATTTTGAGACTGTGCCTCACACCATTCACCTTATGACTCAAACAGATGCACAGGAAAGAGTCTGCACACAGTTTGCAAGAATTTTACCGGAATCAAGTGCACAGCTGGAAGTTTTGCTTTCCAAAGATTTCTCCCTGTCTGTGAGTGGGTCAGAGAACTTTTCATTTTCAGGGGTGGGAAAGAGGAATGCAGGCCCATTTCACAGTTAATCCATGATTAGCAGGGAAAGGGAGAGTGGGTCTGCCATAAAAATGAGGATTGCACTTGCCCAGAGCTATCAGCAAGATTCCAAAATGAAAACGGTGATGATGCCATGTTATATTTCCTGCCTTAATTATAAACAGCAAGTGTGGTGAGTGTGAGGAAGACTTAGGGTGGAAGCTGAAGGTGGTGCACACACAGGGCTGAGGGGTGCCAACCAGCAGGCTTGGAACAGAATTATTTAGATCACAGCAGCAATAAAAGTGGCAAAAACACCTTTTGACATTTTCCCCTATTCTGAAATGCTGTATGAAAATATTTGGTTTTATAGAGATAAAAAGAACTCTTTCAGCTTTACTGTTCTGCTTTCAGAATTGTACCAGTTTTACAGGTCTTTTTGAAATTGATGAAACAAATATTTTCATAACTTTCCTTATCAATTATGGTTCCAATTATGTCTCTGTGAAATATTTTAATGTTATTATGCATGTGTTTCTAAAGATAAAAGATATTAAACATGTATTTCTTAAGATTAGCATCTGTCTGATTAACTTTATTTCGTAATTCTTGCCTTGCATTTCAAGTTTTTCAGGCCAATGGTTGCACCAGTAAGCCAAGATGCTGCGGGATTGCTGTGGAATCCACACCTAATTCAATCTGTGTTGATCATGTGAGGTTATTTCTAAGGAAAATGGATTGAAGGAACAGAAAAGAGAAGGCCCAGGTGACAATTTGAAAGGAAAGGTCTCGGTTATTTTAGTAGCAACTGGGCAGGGTTTTATATAACTCCCTATGACATCCTGTGTTATACTTAGATATCCTGGTGGATGTTAAAACATTTTAATAACTGATTTATTTATATATGTATCGTGATATGCTTAAGATTCCAATCTCTGGAAGAACCTAAATAAATATGAAAAATTTAGAAAGGTATTTTATCTGGACCAAGTCACTGAGGGAGAAATTCCCTCTGATTAGGAGAAGACTTGAAGCCTTGCAAAACCCCCCAATGTATGTGGAAGGTCTGCCTTCTGGAGGCTTCTCCATGACCTTGCTGATAGTGCAGAACCCTTGTTTAATGATTTACCAACATTGCAAATCCCCTGTGTGGGAGTGGAGGGAGTGGGAAACCACATTTTGGGAGGCAGCATGTGTCTGCCATTCCCAGGATTGGAAACATGTCTAGGAACTGCTCTCACTTCAGCCTCCTCACAGCTCCAAACCAGTCTCTTTTTGGAGGTACATGGCTGCAAAGCTGCTGGGAAGGGTTAATTTGGCTGAGCTGGTTGTGAATGGAGTGATTCAGACCCTGCAACTGGTTATCTGGGCAATGCAAGTTCAGTGTACTTATGGAGCAGCACAAATAAGCTGTGAGGTTCCTGCTGCTGGGAAATGATCTGGCCACACCAGGGGTCCCTGTCCTGAATTTCAGGGGCACCACGAGCTGGGGACAAGGCTGACTGAAGAAAATAAATTACCAGAGGGAGAAGTACTACAATAAAACACAGTGCTGAGCTCTTCTAAGAGAAATTATGGTGCTACCTGAAAGTAACTCGTTGCTGTGTATCTAGAAAACATTTTTAAAACTCTTTAAAGGGGAGAAGTTTGTTCAGGACAGACAACAAACTGCTCTTTAAGTTCAGGAGTTTTGAATGTTAGCTTAAGTACGTGGCTGGGAAAGCTGCAGGGCTGTGCTTTTGTAGTTGTTTATGGGCTTGGGAATAAAGGTATCCTGAAGCTTTCTCCAAACTGAGCCACTAATTGCAAATGCTTGCTCAAGTGGGTACCAAGGAATTATGTGCTCAGTTAATTAAGTGGTCTCAGGAAGAGGCAGTCATGTCCCTTTTCCCATGGTTAGTCAAAAAGCAAAATGACCTGTGTTATCCATCCAACTCTTCCTCAAGTCTCTAATCACTATTCTTCCAGTGCTTCCAAACCTGTGATATTAATTTGCTGCTTCCACTGAATGGCAGCCTGCAATATGGACAAGAGGAGCACACAAGCTGCTGCTGCTGTGCTGAAAATGACATTACCTGGATGCCTGATTTTCTCCTTTGCTCTTCCAACAAGCATTTTCTCCGTGAGAATTAGAGATCCAGCACGGGATGCTGGGTGGGCTCTCTGGAGTTTACACATCAGTAGCTATGCAGACCCTGTCAATGGGCTAAACTAAATAATTCTGTTTGAAACCAAGGCCAAAAGCCCTTTTAGGCCCATATGATCATTGCCAAATCTGATCTCCTTTCTGGAGGGCTGAAATCATAGTGAAACAAAACAGAAGAAGCACTCATTTATCTCATTCTTAAAATCCCAAAGGAGCTCAAAGGCTTAATTGCACAGGCAGTGGTATATTAACCTTCACAGAAGCTTCTTCTATATGAGTAGTGAGGTCTGTTGACATCTCACAATACATGGGAATGCACACACAAGTATTATGAGGGAGGGAAAGGTCAGGGGAATGCTGAATTCAGAGAGGCTGTAACTTCCCATGGAAATGGGAGAAACGGTGTGTAGGTCCCAAAATGTACTCCTGGTGTTGAAACCTTTGGCTGCACACACTCAGTGTGGACCATTCCTACTCTTGGCACTCTGTTGAAGTTTTCCTAAAACCTACACCAGAAGGAAACTCTGTTTTAAACCAGAACAACTCAATTTGCACTATTATGGTTGTTGTCAGAGCTGGCTGCTCACTCGTGCTGAGGGGCTGACCACGGCTCTGGGTTGTGTTGCAGGGTAAATAGTGCTTTGTGCTCCTGACGTCAGGAAGGGACCAGCCTGTGGTGCCAGAGCAGGGCAGACAGCAGAACTCTAGCCCTGCTCATCCACCAGTTCAGTGTGCACAGCTCTGCAGACATGATTTAAATCTGCATCACAAAAGGGACTTGCTATGAAGTAGGAAATATGGACTTAGGAGGAGCAAAACCTTCTTGGCTTAGGGCTCAAAGCAAAACCACAACTGAGTGATCCAAGCTTAATGCCAGAATGTTGGCATAACAAGTGAAACATTAAGAGAAATAATGGAAATAAGGGAACTCTAGTCCTTGCAATTTGATCTGTACAATGCAGTGCTTCAGTCTGATCCTCAAACAAGGAAAAATGTCTCTGATCATTAAATGTTTTATCACGATACGCAAAAGAATTGATTTTCAAGGAAGATCCTCAAAGAAGAAGTATTGTTTTTAAAATATCTGTGTTGATTTGTTATAGAAATAGAGCTTTTTATGCCTTTACAAACACTGCATTACAATACACAAAAGGACGGGGAGAGAAGGAAGAGAAAATTAAGTGTGAATTTCAGTGAGGGTGACAGCTTATGCTAAATGTTCCCGGGGTCATCAAGATGGACATTAAAGGATCAACAAAATTTAGGAATTGCTTCAGTCACCACTAAATGTCACTGTTGCTCCACAAAATGACTGTAGGCACCTTGTTTTGTCAAGGATACTTTGACTTCAAAGACAAAACCTTTGGAAGCTGTAATATATGCTGGTGAATGCATTTCTGTTACACCTGCGTGAGACCTATCCCCAGCTCACCCAGAAAAAATATTCATTTTAGAGAAACAGGCACTCTGTTAAACCTATCCATGAGATTAAACAAAAAAGAAGAGCTTTTTTTCTTAAAACCATTTGATTTCTGGTATGTTTCCTTGAATCATAAATATGGCAAGCCTAGTGTAACTGAAAAAGTCCTGGATTGTTTGGTTTTGGGGTTTTGTTCTTGTTTTGTCTGGATTTTTTTTTTTTTCCAGAATCAGTATAAGTAAGAGAAATAAAATAAACCACCTTTAATTGTTAGATTACATCATGGGAATCTCTAGGAGGTACATCCAGCAATTCAGAGCAAAAAGATAATCTGGGGTCCTTAATTTTGGGAAAAAAACCTAATGTGTGTTCTAGTGAGGATTAGTAATTTCATGTTTGAAAAAAGTATGGATGAATGTTTAAATGTCTCAAACTGGCCCGAGGTACTGAAGCACAGTGAAAAGCCACAGCAGAGCTGCAATTATCAAAGAATATTTTTTCTTTCTGTGGGGTGAGATATTTATGAATGTTTTCCTGTGTGTACAGCAGTGGCTTTTCATGAATTCCATGTTAGACTTTCCAGAAGTATGGAAATAAGAAGAAAGTGTAAGTCAAAAGAAATGGTATCTAGAAGTATTTGAAGAAAAATTGAGTTAACAGGAAAGAAGTAAGCATGCTTTGAAATATTTATGCTGGTGTAGGAGCCAAATTGCAGTATTAAAAGCCTCCTGTAGTTCAGAAAATACGTGTAAGCATTCTGCTAAGGGACAATTCTTTCTGTAAATCATGTTTCTTTTCTTAATCATCTCTTTTTTTAACCTGCTTATTTCCAAGGATGCTAACATGGGAAGTGCATATTTATTTGTTTTACTGAAGTTCATCTCTTCTAATTAGTGTCACTTTCTAAAGCATGAATTCCATCCTCTGGCTCTTGCCAAACACAGCCAGATTCAGCGGAGTTGCCAGGAAAAACTTCTCCCACATGAGGTTACAGCCTGGGGCTGAAGAAATCATAGTGAGATCACCAGTGCTGATTTTTGAATCACAGATGTCTTATTGTCTGCAGTTCTAGAGCACTTGAAAGCCTCTGTAAATGCAAAACGTGCCCATAAAGACAGGGTTATTTCTCTGATTTTCAGAAACGAAACCCAGTATTCCTTTCAAGACTATAAACAATGCCTGATATCCACTGGGACTCCATGAATGAGAACAGATTGCTATTTTATGGAGTAATTTACAAACAAAGACTCCAAAGCCATGTAAGACCATCCATACTGAATATTCAGAGCAGATGCAGGAGGGTGCATACAGATATCTGAATATTCCTATATTTGCATGTTATATGAGAGACATCCTTTATTATCAAAATTCTGTGTCTGGCCTGAGGGTCAGATATTGGCAGGTAAATATGGAAATAACCTCAAGAAACACTTCTGCTCAGCTGTCATTGGGACTAAGGATGAGAAGATAAGAATCTTTAAAGAAGCAAATCCTGATTGTGCTGAAGATGGTTTCAGGAATTAAACTGAAGAGTGGAAAGGAAATACGTCAGATCAAATAGCTGTGATCAGCAAGAATAATCCCTCTGGCATTCAAAATTGTATTCTAAACAGTTTAAAAGATGTACTTAAAAGCAAGACCATTAATTTGACCAAATCAGTTAAGAATTACAATATTTCCTATTTCAATCTCTTACATCAGCTCATACACATCTGACCAGCACAAACTGTCTGGATCATGAAGTGTTTCCCTTAGGAGAGTCTCTTTTCCATAACCTGCTGCTGCTGAGGCAGGAATCTTCTTGTCTTTAATTACTTTAATTAGTCTCTACTCTCTAATATCTGTTGCTCAAAGAACTTTGGCTTGGATTCTCTGCTGTTGCTGTTCTTCATCGATTTCAGCTTCCAGTGCTCCCCAGTTCCTGGAGTGCCATTTTGCTGCACACCACTGAAGTTTGGGAGCATCAGGACTCCCTGACCTGGGGCAAAATTTTCTTCTGATGGGGCAAGAGCTGAAGTTCAACAGTTTTTTATTCCTTTTTTTCTTGCCTGTGCACAGTGGGTGAGTTTCTGATCCAGTTAAATGAATTGATCAGATCCTGCCGACATCTGTCTGCTCTGGTGGCTGGAGGTGAGACACTGGACATGAAATTAAAGGGGGAGAAGTGCAAGGGAAGAGAGAAGAGGTGCCCAAACCATCACTCTGTTAGAACCCTACGGCACAAACCCACACTTTAAACAGCCAAAATATACTTTGGCATAAGCTTCATGATTCCTCATTCCTCTATGTGAGCAAGAACACACTGAATTATGATATTCAAGTTAGTGGAAATTACTTTAATAAAATTTGAAACATAGTTCTGTCTCAGGCTTCTGTTCAAGGAGCCTGATAATTCTCTTCACATTTGTACAGAAGAGGAAAAGTTAAGGCAACCTTAACTTCTCTTTGAGCAAAGCCTGAAGGGTTGAAGTGTCAGTTTTCATTGATCTGTTTCAAAATAGCCTCAGCCACCTTGAATCATTCATGAAAGGATCACATTTTCTTCTCCGAAGGTACAAGGAACAGTGCATGCACAGAGAGATGTTGTGACATTTTCTTAATAAATTTAGACTAGATACAGACTCTAAAGTTTTGTGATTTCTCTGGCCACCTTATGCTTAACCATCTCAGAAATTCTGAATTGGTGTCTTTGATGGTGCCACACCTCTTTCCTATGGCTCCAAGTGGAAAGAACCAGAAAGGAGACTCTTATGAACCTCCCTCTAGGAAGCTGCAGTTTTTGTCCCAACAGAACATTTTCTATAACCAGCCAGATTTTCATCTCAAATAATAAATCTATTGCAATCAATGGTGCAGAAGTGAAATCCCTTTTCTTACTGTTCTGAGTGGCAGCAACTGCAATGTGGAGATGCAGGACCGAAATCACCATGTTTTATTTCCATTTTATCTCCATTTATTTCCGTTTTAAAGTACGGATAATAACAAGGATTTTTTTCTAAAAAAAATGTGGTCCTGCTGATTATAAATAACCATCCATCCACATCTGTCTCTACTGACAGATTACAAACAGAATTACACCTTTCTGATGGAAGGTTTCAGGTGATGTCCAAGTGGACCTGCTAAGACAATATAGGAATTCAGTGATCTTTAACATAAAGCTCATTCAGGTTTATTAGACTTCCAAAATGCTTCTGCTTGGAAAATTTCCTTTCCAGCTTAAGGTGCTTACATTTACCAGAGTTCTAGAAGTGCAGCACAAAAAACAGAACAAGATGTATCCTTCCGATGTTTTCCACTCTAATCTATTATTATATAAAATCTATTATTATTATCCGAGGCCTTTGTGCACACTACATCATCAGAGCAGTGCTCTTTGGTGACTACTGAGTACTTTTATAAATTATTCATGCATCTTTTTTTATATCACCTACTGTGGCGTCAGCTAGGGACAAACAAATATTACAGACATGGCACCAATAAAGAGAGAATGCATAATCAGTCTCTAAAAATCTGTATAGTCTACCAAGTCCTGAATATTGCTGTGGAATACTAACAACCACAGGATCCCTCTAGTGTGAGGGTCCCCTTCTACCAAAAAAAGATGTTTGACAAACTGCAGCCCGTTTTCTGCTTTCATAGATGGGATTGATTCCTTTTGAACGCAGGGTTTCTTTTTTAATTTGGAGGGTTTTGTTGGCTTTTTCTTCCTATTTTAATATCATATTTTTAAATCTTGTGGGGAGTTTGCTTTGCTAGTGACAAATAATAAAGATTTTGATTCACAGGTGAAACAGCAAAGCACACAAAATCTTGAAGACATTCACACATGCTGATGCCACTGCCACTGCATTTTCAGTAGGGTGAACGAATTGAGAGAAAGAAAAATAGCAATTTGTGGATGTTGTGAAAAAGTACTCCAGGATGCTGATATTGCTTCATTAGCACAGATTCCATCCTGTGTTTCCTTCACCAGAAGGGTGGACACTCATAAAGCCTTGGTTCTGCACCGTTTGTTCATTTTTTGGACCACACATTTTAACCTAGGTACCAGAAGTACTCAGTAAAGCTGCAAAGATCTCTGGAAGCAGCTTAGAACTACCTAAAATATTGAAAAAAATGGTCTAAAAATTATAAAATGAAGAAACTGTGAGTACAAATAAAGGGCTCTGTTAGATGAGTCAGTTACATGGTAGAAGAAGGAAAAAGTTGATTAATTTGTAACTCCTCAGGAGGTCTAAACCATCAGCCACCAAAGCACAAGGCCTGGGGCTACCTCAGTAAAACAGTTCAGGTATGACACAACTACCAAGGGTCACACACAAGCAGTTAGGGGTCACAGGGATGCCCTGTCTGGCAGCTGCTGAGCCATGGTCACATCCCTGTTCCATTTCTGACCCCAGCTGAAGCCACTGTGTGAGTTAAAAGCACAAATGCCCTCCTCTGACTGCCAACAGCACGAGGGTTTTCAGAACAGCTCAGCGAGACAGGAAGAATCAGGAGATGAAACCTGGCACAAGGCAGGAGACAGAGCAGCCTTTCCCGTGGTTTGTTTAGAAGGGGTTAATGCCCAGATCTCACCCTTGTACTTTGCCACTGCTGAGGTCTCTTTCCTGCTGCCATCTGAGGTGAGCAGCACGGGGCATCTGATGCCACAGACAGCAGTGTAGATTTAACCTTCCTGTGACAAACATGCCTGATTGAGAAGTCTTCCTTTCTTCTTTACCCTGGGAAAACGTAGCACTTTTCTGGCACAAGAGGGAATGCTTTTCACCCAAGTCTGTAGGAGCTGGGGTGGGTTGGACGGTCGGGACAGACGGAGAGGAGAGATCTCTGAAGTCAGATCCTGGAACCCGTGGTTTATTGCAAAGGGCCTGGGTACAGGGGCACTGCTCGGAGCTGCCAGCTGCAGCTCGGAGCAGGCCCAAGAGAGCAAGAATGTAAAAGTAAGAGCAAGTAGGTAAGAGAGGAGGAAGAGTGAGCAAAGAGGAAGTAAGTAAAGGGGACGAAGTCCTCGTTACAATACAATAAATCCTCTTCTGTACTGAATATTCTAATTCTCACTAGCCAATCTAGTACAAGGTACAAATCCTATAGCATTTACATACAGCCTATAAGAGTTATGACATTACCATAGAGTGTCACATTTTAACTTCTAAAAACTACTCCTTGGACCCCTTCTGCTGAGCTAGTAGGGTCTGCTCTGACCCTTGGACCTGTCTGCAAGCAGAGGGTATTGTCTAATCAAGAGGGGATTACCTTCAGTCGGCCATACCATTGTTTTCCAGTTGTTCAGTAACTAAGACTTTATATCTCAAAGGTGGCCTTCATTTCGATGTCGCTTATAGTTTTCATATTCCCAAAATCTTTTGCCAGGCAATCATATCTATAAGGCTTTCCTGTTTCATCTTCCCCAACACAAGTCTACAGCCCTCACCAGGGATTAAGGTACAGAGAAAGGAGAATGGATCCCCACTCGTTGATTTCTCCACAGAAGTAACATATCTGCTGTTATTTGTAGTTCCTACAACCTTCACTTAGCAGTGCAAATAATTTCTGGTGCTATATCTTCATTCTCTGAATTAGCAGAACCTAAGAATTCCCCCTGGAATTCATAATCTCTTTCCTATTGCTCCACCTAAGGTATAAAGTTGTTCTCAGTAATCCAGAATGTAAATGATTGGTTGTTTTTTAAGTGAAAATAACTCTGCAGGCCCAAACAGCAAAGAAATGGGGCTTGTGAGGAGAACAGATCTGGAGATAAGAGCAAAGAAGGCTGCAAGACAGATCTGATCAGCTCCAAAGCTCTTTTGGCATTGCTGCTCCCACGGAGTTCCTGCACACCTTTAGTGTGGGGACAGGTTAGGAAGTGTTTGCACTTCCTAATTGCAGAAATGGCAAAACCACTCTCCACATCAAACAAATTCACCCATCTTCCCCCAAAGGTAGGAGATGTTCAGCTCTGCCAGGGACAGCTGTGCCAGAAACCTCCGGCATATCCCCGACTTCCAAACTGAGCTGTTGGCACCCTGCAGACCCCTGAGCCTTTTATTTATCACCTTAAGGCACAGCATCTCACAATGTCTAAATTCAAGCAACAAAGATTGTCTGCCTTTTCCACCCCCCCTATAAATGATGTTTTCTTTTTGTTCCGTTCACTGCTTTGCCTTTATAAAACATTTCACTCTTGGTTTTTCCTTTGATTCATATATGTGGTGATGTATAAGCTTGGCTGTTCTCCTCAGCCATTCTTCATTCAATGAAAACAAAATAAAATGGTGCCAAACCATTAAAGCAATTCAAATTTACAAGGTGAGGCACCCCTCCAAATGATGAATGGCTGAGATTTTGATTTATTACCTTTCTTTTCCATATAAAATGATGACTCCACGAATAAATGAAAGCTGAAATGCTGCCAGTATGCTACAGCCATAGAATCCCAGGGGTGTTCTGTAGCAAAGGGTTTTGTGTCACCAAACTGTGTGGTAGTTCTTACTAAAACTGTAAAAAACTATAAAAGCTATGAAAGCCCAAGATAGCGATAACTGAAAAGCAGGGCAGGTACAAGTGTTGGGAGTCACCTTTCCCCTTACAAACAGCAGATTACAGACATCTTGGTAGGTATTGAAAGGAAAACCTGGTAGCTGTGCTGTACCTATCTGAAGCAATAGGGTAGCTCTGGAAATCAGAAGAGGTCTGGTGGAAGATGCAATAAATAAATAAACCTTATAATTTTCATTTTCTTTAGTATTGGCTTTAAATCATTCTTTTGTTTCTGGTAAAGGTGAATATTCTTGCAGTCATAAATAGCCTACCTGCATGTAATTCAGATTTGAGCAGCTCCAGGAGAGCCTCCTTAATATCATGAGTAACCCCTGCTCTGGACATAAAGAGCTATTGCCTTGTTACATTCGGTGCAGTTACCTGTAAAGACAAGAAGGGTGTCACAAAGTAGAGCAAAACTGTACAGAGTACAACTGAGATTATTTCCCTTTAATTGCATAAATTTGTAAATATTTCCTCTCCAAAAAGGCAGCAAACATCACCAAGCAATCTAGAGAAATCTGTACATTATGTTGTCCCCAACATTGGGCATAAAAGGACAAAAAACTGCCTTATAATGTGTAATCTCATTAGTGCTGATGTGAAGCAGACACAAATTAATTCCTTTAACTCTATATTCAGCTGTAAAATACAATTGTAGGGAATTTACTTAAACTGAAATAAAGCCTATACTAGAAGAGGTTTCTTGCTGCAGCATTGTCTCTGACTAATGAGCCTAAGAAGAGAAAAGCTGGAAAAGAGGAAAGCAAAGCAAAGTTTCCAGCTATTATCTTTGCAGAGTTGACATACACAGGCTCATTATTGCATTATGTTTTATTCAACAAAATCACTTTAATGTTGCAGCTTAAATTGAATTCACTAAAGCATCTCTTGCCTAATGTGTCTCAAGTGTCTGCTTGCTGTTTGCATTTTCTTCAGAATTATGGCAGGGAATCTTTGGAAACAGCAAAATTATATGCAATCCACAAAACAATATGGCTGTAATGGGGTAATCGGCCTTCAGCGTAATTAAAGAACCATTCCCTCATCAAAGTAATTCTGCAAGAGACCTAGAGGCTGTAATGTACAAATCATCCACTTAGTAAAATTCTTTATCTGATTTGCATTTAAAACCTAGTTATGCAAATAGGCCTGCTCAGTGGATCACAAGGAATGTAACGACTTAAAAAATCCTGTATGGGTTAGACAAACCTGCTTCTGCCCCATAAATCATGGGGGGTGATTCACCTAGAAATATTTCAATTCACCTTTTATTCACCTACAGATATTTCTATCAGTCTGTTGTAAGAGGTCTTTTGCAAAAGAGGAAATGCTTTGATATGTACCCACAGTCATGTATGACATCCACTCTGCACACGACAGTTCCACTTCCCTGATTCCCAAATCATCCCAAAACATGGGAAGAGGCAAATGCCCTTTCTTATCTAATGATTTGTGTCAGAGCAGAGGAATTGCAGTTGCCATTTTGATCTGCAAGCTTGATTCCCAGTTTAAGCTGGAGCAAATGGCAGTGAAAGGTGACAGCCAGTGAGAATTAGCAATGTGCCATGAGAAAGGCTCATTTTAAGAAGGTTCAAGTCCACTTGTAGCAGATGGTAAAGTCCCTTCTCCTAGACAAGCTTTACTCTTGAGTATGAACACAGAGATGTCTCTAAAATCAACACATAAGGTTTGCAACGTTTATTTGTGTTTTGCTGCTGTTCTGTAGCTACCAATGCTTTAGTTCATGTAACCTTTGGTCCAAATATATCTTTGGTTTCTTTCATTATTTGTGGTATCCATACACAGCACTCCTATAGGATTTTTACTAGCAGGGATAGCCCACTAAATCACACCAATCTTCCTCTTAAACACCATTTCAAGAATGGTGTTCTTGAATGGCACTTTAGACAAAACAGTGTATGAGGCTGAGCAAAGAAACATTATGAATGTTCACTCAAACTCTTTAATTTATACAAATGAACCTTCTGTTCTTACTCCTTCTGGACTCACCATGTTAGAGTCAGACTATCTCCTGCCTAACAAACCCTGGGATGGGAATTTGGGCATTCACAGCCATTGAGGCCAGATTAGAAATGGCTTTTTTCAGCTGCCCTGCGACACTGTCTGATCTGTGAGCCACAAGAAATGGCTCTTTAAAGAAATCAGTGAAAAGACTGCTGAACTTAGGAACATTGGCTATGCTTTTTGACTGGGAAAACTTAGATATTGCAGACTATCTCTTGAAATTCCTCCCAATCTCTACAAGGTGTGTGAGGCGTGTTTTAATGTGAAAGGTACCGTGAGCTGTTCAGTTTTTACTGTTACCATGTAGCTTAACAGAGTGGGATTGGGAAGATTTTCTGGCATCCAGGTCCTGTGGAGTCAGGTGCTTTGGGGTGACACTTCTCTCCAAAGCCTGGTGTTTCCTGCAGGCAGCCAGGCAAGGAGGGAGGATGGACAGAGCTGTGGGACCTGGCATGGGGGTGCCAGTGGCAGGCAAACCCCTCTGGCTGTAAAAAAGGTCCATGGCTGTGCTGCAGAGGCAATGAGAAGATTTTTCCTATCTGGGGGATACCTCATGGGCTTACTCAGCCTGAAAAACCAACTGAAGTAAAGATATGTCTTTGCAAGAGAAAAACAGGCACCAAGAGAATATTATTTTCAAAACATTGTTGAGTCTGTTTCAAACCTTACTGCTGATTAAGGAGGTCATAAGAAGAGATCATTCATTGTACAGCTGCAGACTCATAGTTTATTTAAATAAACCTATTTGCCTTCATAAACCTTTAGTGACTGGTGGCCTTTGGTGCTCTCCTTGCAACACACGAGGCAGATGGATCTGACAGCATTAGGAATGGTTAGTGTTAAGATAATGCCAATATTGCTGAGTTCTAAAGTGCAAATTGCAGTGTTTTTAATGATGACTTCTTTTAAACAGACTAAACTTCCTTCTGCAAACAGGAACCTCTGAGACCAATGACCCCTGTCCAGGAGTAACTTGCAGGGTGAAGTCTGCACTACACCACAGCAGTGCTACGAAATCCTATCATGCCCTTTTTAACTGCAGTTCATCACTCTACAAGTTTGTTTCCGTTTCTGGATCAGTGTTTTTCTGGATTTCATCATAATTCCAAATTATTTATTTTAGTGGAGCCAACGTATTCTATTTTTTAATGCTTTAACTGAGCAAAAAGTAGATAAATAAAGACAGCTGGTCTATAGAGTTGCTCTGATTGGAACCTAAGACTGCCATTCCCTGTTTACCACAGTTCCCCTGGAACAAAATACTCTTCTCAAAGTTCATGCTTTGAAGAAAACACAACCTCTGATCACCTAATATGATTTTTCTCGTGTATCTCTCTTGTTCAAACCCCATGTATTATATTAAATATATTATATTATATTTGCAATTCCCCTCTTCTTCAGCCCCATGTATTCTTCAGTGATGTGAGAGCTTGTATTGTTTACAGAACATGAATCTGTGTTTCTGGATCTATTCATCCATTAGTTGAATATATTTTGAGTTCTTTCACTGGGTTGTCGAGAGCTGTCCCTCTCTGTCTGCTGAGGCATGATTTGACAACCCCGGAACAACTACAGTGATACTGTAGAAATAATTCTTCCCTCTTGTCCAAATTGTGTGTGAATTTATTTGAGTTATTTAGTAATTAAAGTCTTTCTTCAAATGAAGGTAAAATAAATCAGAAATAAGTATTGAAAGAACTATTTTTAGTGTTAATTCTTCATGCCAGTTCTGTGATATGAGAAAATATTTATCATAAGGATGACACAGGATAATAGCTGCTGGCTTTCTACATTGTTTTATATTCTGTAACTCAGCCTTACTTTCTAGAAATACATTTTCCTCAGAACAGTTAAATATTTTTCTTTTAAATTCAGAGCTGAAATACTTTTGCCTATATATCCACATATAAAGGTGCCATGACTTTTTTCCTAAAACAAATCCTCAAATACAATACATGGTGAAGGGTGTCCATGAAAACCGAGTTCCGTACTTCCATGGAAAGTGCAGAAACTCAAAGTATTAAAGCATTTTGGTAAAAGAAGCAATCTGCTTGTCCTTACCATGTAAGAGCAATTCAAAGAAGCACAAAACCAGAGGGATTTCCCTTGTTTATTTCCCATTCTTTGATGTGAAGTCTGTTGTCTGTAACCTTAAAAATGTTTCCTAAATGCATTAGAGAAATGTATAATTCAAAGGCGACAAAGTCTCAGAGAAGTGACAGTGGGGCAAATGCACTGTGCTGTATAGAACATCTGATTTCCTCTGGAATGGCTGAGAGCACTGCTGGCATCAGCTGAAGGAATAAAAGTGGTGTTCTTCCAACCCCTGGTTTTGCTTCCCTCTTTTATCTCAAGATTGCAAGAGGTCGTGGCAGGGAAGGGCCAAGTGTCTTCCAGCCCTGCAGCAAAATGTCTGTTCTGGGGGGAAGATCTCACACAGCAGGATGTGTCCTGCAAGTCTGTACAGCAGAATGGGAAAAGGCCCTTTGAAAAGGGAAAATGTTTCTCTGAAGCAGTGACAAGGCTGGGGGAAGAACATCTGCTGGGAATTATTCAGTGCTGCTGGTTTGAATGAAGCCAGACTTGGCTCGAGACAATGTCAATAGTCAAGAGCATATTGAGAGAGCTTTTTTTGGTACTTATAATTCATTATCCCACATACGGTTAAAAAGGAAAAGCAAACAAGAAACCTTTCCCCCAAACACCCAAACCACCCCCCATCGCCAGCCAAAAATTATTCCAGTGCCAAGCAGAGGAGAAGTCGGAAGGGGAATATCTTGCTGAGGTGTACAAAATATGAAGAATCTCAGCAGGTCACTTCTGGTCTATAAACAGGGCGTATTTCAGATTTGCCTTACACTTGTTACAATCTGAACATTTGTTTCCAGGGCGGTCTGGGCCCTATGCAGATCTAAGAGCTCCCTCCCGTGCCCTGAGCAGGCTGGGTGGACAAGGCTTAGGCCAGAGGTGTGGGCTCACTGTGTCACCAGCTCCTCTGGCCTCCCAGGAAAACTTGGAAGAGTTTTGGCAGAAGAAAAATTAGATTATTTAGTGCAAGGGAGGGGAGGACCTTGGGCTTTGATTTACAAACAATCCTGAGAGTTAGGCCTGAAGGGGTGTGTGCCGTATGCAAGCCTAACATGCCTCCTGGACTTGCAATTAAATTGTGCATTTTGAACTGGCTCACGTTGGCATAGTACAAATAGCACACAAATCCCCACATCTGCCAGCTCCAGATTGGGGTGCATAATAATGATTTTCTTTAGCTTTAAAAGATGTAAGATATAGAAACCAAGAAAGTAGCAAAAGCCTTCCTAAGAAGATGAGGGATTCTGTGGCGAGTTCACGCCTCTGCCTGCACTGTATTTGGATGTCAAGTGTAATGAAAACCTTTCTATTGCATTCTTGGACTTTCATGTCCTTAAGGTCCAAAGAGCAGCTCATGAGGAAATCCAGGAATAGGATGAAATTTTTCCTGCTTTGGTTTTATATGGATACTTTGTGTAGGCTTGTCAAGCCTTGTACAGCTTTGCAATGCCCCCAGTTGTCAGCCTTGCTGTACCAAGTGGTGATCTGGTTTTTAAACTTCAACATTAGTAAAGCTTTCTGCTTTTTGACTGTTTTTTTTGGGTGGTTTTTTTTTTTTTTGTTTGTTTTGTTTTGTCTTTGTTGTTGCTGTGGTGTGTTTTTAATTTTTCCCCCCTGACAGAGGAAGCCTCCTAAAATGTAAAAAATAACTTGCAGTTGAACTAGTTGTCTTTCCTCCAGTGCTATACATATACTGGAACAGGGAGTGGAGAATGCTAGGTATGAACTAATTTAGCATGTAGAAATTGCCACTTCTTTTTAATTAACTATTGATTTGGGGAACTTGTGTGCTGAGTTTAATCAAGTTGGATGAGAGTAGATAACCTCAGCCAGTTTGTTTGAATTTAAGATACATGAAACAGATGCAGGGTATCTGTATATTAGGAGTAAAACTTCCTGCTAGGAGCAGCCAGTATCTTCCCTAGGACTTGAATTCAAACTACAACTCCCTTTCATTTTATTGAAGCCTCTCAATTATAAAATTCTGCGTGGCAAAAAATATTTGATCTTAAAAAAATAAGCTTTGTGTTATAATCTCTGTACATAACTGGATATATTCTGGAAATTTTGCACTTTTACTTTTCACTGAGAAATGGAAGATGAGCCTGCCAGTGTTGGCTGAAGTCTCAGGGTTAGCTGTTGAGTGTGGGAAAAGTCCAGCTGCCCTTGAAGGTGGGAGTTTCTTTCTTCACAATGAGGAAAATACTCTGCCAAAGATGCAGTTTCCTATAGGATGACTGGGAGAAGAGTCTTGTTGTAGTATCATTTGAAAATCTAGCCAATTATTTCAAATTAATGATTCTAAAGTATTTAAAAGAATCCAGTAATGGACTTGTAAGTCTATTTAGAAATGATACCACAAATAAAGTGTAAATCTCACTGCTTTTCTCCTCAGTCTCCCTGTGAGCACTTAGTCTATGTGGTATTAATAAAATGCCTCTTTGCTCTGGTGATACCAATTACTCCATGGTCTAGGAGGTTGCACTATTAAAGTTTCTGATATTCTGAATTTTAATCCTGTTAGTTGAATCCCTGAAGAGTCATCTCCCTCCTCGGTGTGTTCATCCTCCATGTATTTCAAGAAGGTTATTGTTCTCCTCTGTGATTATTTAGTCAAGGTATTACGCAATAAGTCTTTAATTGTTTCTTCTGGAGAAATCCCTTTAGCCCAATTTGTGGCTTAAGTATTTGTGCTTATTGACCAAAGTGCATCTTCAGTACAAATGGACCCTGTTCCTGCTAGCAAGCTTTAAATCAACAGAGCAACTTTCAAGTATTTAACGTGAACTTTTCCTTAGCCCTCATGTTGGCTCAGTTCCACACCTACCTGATGGTCTTTTCCAAATTTTTGCTGGTTTTTCCATGGCCAAAACCTGAGCTGCTGGTGCTGTGCTCTGTGTGGGACACCACTGACTGCTCTTGGTACTCTTCTACTGTTAGAGGACCTCAGCTCCCATTTAGAAATGCTTTTTCCTTACATTCATGGAATTCCTTACATTCATGTGTTAAGATAGAAACAGAAATGCATTGCTGGGGCTGAAAGGGAGCAGCAGCATGAGTGGTGGTGGGGAGTCACCAGTGTGATCTGCAGTTGGTGCTGTGGTGTCTGAAATGACTCAAACCCCATTTTGGGCAGGGAGCCTTGGGGACAGGGCCAGGCTTGCAACCAGATAAGAAAAACTCAGTTGTATTACAGAATGTGGGCTTTAGAAATCTCTTTTCATGCCCCAATGATATGATAAACTGCTTGAAATAGCTCTTTTCCAAGGGAGAGATGGGATTAGGCAACCCCAAAGCCTCCTTTTCAACACCCTGCTCTGTTTTTTTTAAATCAAAATGCTTTAAGCTGGGACCATTCAAGATTGTAATAGTTTTTCACATCTGTAATAAAATAATGTTTAAAGATGGGGAAAGAAGTAGCAGATCCATCAAAGCATTTGATAAGAAGATAAAATTTAGTTTTTATTTAAGATAAGCTTACACAGCACTTTGGTACCTATGTAAAAAACTTATTTTTTGAGACTTGGATTCTGGTTTTTGCTTTGGTGTTTGCCTGGAGTGATTAACAGGTCAGTCTCTTAACTTATGCTTCAGTTTCTCTGTGTACAAATGCCTGGAATAATTGCAGACGTGTTTCAAGAGTCCACATGTTTCTATTGATACAAAAAATGGGCACTGTAAAAGTTAGATACAAAGGACACTGTGTAAGAATGTAAGAAAATAATCGAAAAAATTCAAGCAGAAATTAACAAAAATACACAGAGGTGGATGGGTTGTATAAGTTGTTGGGCTGTATTTGTACAACTGTGTTATTAAGAGGTGGATTTCTGTTACTTGAATCACCTTCATAAGATGCTGGAATCTTTTCATCAGGTCTTAGCAGATCTGTTGGGCCATACCCTCAACAGCAGAGGGATGTTCCAGTGCCTACAGACCTCTGTAACCTCTCAGAAAAGATAATCTCTGAGGAAAATCATGCCAGGACGTGCTGTGTACTGAGAACAAGTGGTGAGATGTGTCTCTTTAAGCATGTAAACACTACAGATTTATTAAAAAAAATTAAACCCCTCTGTTTATTTGTAAAAGGTGAAGTGTGGAGCATTCAGTCTTCATTAAAAGATTTTAAGTAATAGCTTTAAACTTGATGCCTAAACTTAATGGTTTGCCTATGTGGTACAGGAATGATCAATCAAAACACAATAGCTAATGCTGTGCATGTGTTATTCCAGCTGCTGTAGGAGCCAGCATTATTATTAAATTTAATGGCTTCTCTCCAAGACTTCAGATTCTATGGCATTTAATTACTTCCTTGTGTGGTTTGTACCACAAAGGTACAGCTGCTTAAACATGCCTGATAAATAAAGGGGAGACCTTTAAGGCTGGGACATGCAGAGGCTGTACCTCAATTTTAAACAGATCATTCAGGCCTGGCTAAAATGCAATAAATCAAAGTGGCCATGATGTAGAACATGCTGGCAGAGCTCAGCCAGGCACCTTTCTGTGTTGTGAAACTCAGACTGTGTGGAGGTGCTCAGAGCACACCTGGCTCCCTGGGGCCAGGCAGGTTTGGGGGAGATGCTTAGTATTGCTACCTATTCCTTTCTGAAAACATTCACCAAGGTTTTAAATGCAAATTTTGATTCCCTATTTGGAACAGAACAACTGTTCAAATATCTGTGTTACAACAACATCTGGTTATTTGTGTTTGACCAATTCAGTAAATTACAAAGAATTCTGTAACTTTCAGTGGAACTATGGAATGAAAACATTGCATGTGTTCTTAGTATGATGTCTTTAGCCATCATTTACTGAAATGTAATTTAAAGATCAATCTCTCTGGGTGCATAACCGACCAGCTGCTTTTTAATCTGAATCCAACTTCATCACAAAGCCCTTTGGACACAAAGCTGCAGAAGTGCATTGGGCAGCACTAACGCAGCACAGGTGCCTGTGAGTGCTCAGGTGTTGTGGCTTTGGATGCCTCCCCTGAGCTCAACAGTTTAAACCATGATTTGTCAACTCAGCCCATCTGGGGCTGTCCTTCCCCTTTCCCATGGGTGGATCCCACCTCTCCCCAGTCATCTGCAAGCACTGAAGAAGGTCCTGTCACAGGACCCAAGACCCAACCCTGACACCAGCCATAAAGCCAGGCTTTGATCTGCATGGTGCCTCTATGGACTGGCAGCATAAAGGAGAAAACAACTCTGCCCCCTTTCTCAGAGGGTGAAATCCAGGTAGGCCCACCCAGTGATTTAATCTGAGCTATGCAAAGACTGGCACAGCTGCACCCTTTAGTGTTTGTAATGCCTTGCTCTCTTCTCTCCCCTAGCAGAATTCTTGTAGGGCTCATACAGTGTCCAGCAGCAGGCTGGCTCCTTGGCCTTGATGTGCAGAGCACATTACAGGGCTTGCTTTACTTGGCTCCTAGCTGGAAATGAGATATGAATTGAATATGCCTCCTTCACTGTAGCTGTTAGTTCCACAGAGGTGTAACAGGTTTGTTTTGTCCCCCTTTGCTTCCTAAGAACGCCTAAGGTACTCCTCCCCTTGCTCCTGTTTTGTGAGGGTGCCAGACTGATCTATTTCCCTAAATGAACGCAAGAGGTTGTAATTCTGTTGCTTTCAAAAATACATTCTGGATGTTTAGGGCACTAATTAAGCTTAGGCTTGTGATTTCACAGCACCAATACTCACATGAGAGACAGCAAAGGAGCACAAGGTGTGAAATGTCTTTGTGTTCCAGGTTTGTTTCTTTTCCTCTGGCTTTCTCACCTTTCCCTTCAGTGTATATTTAAAAATATTTATTTCACCACAGCTGCCTTCTGAACATATCCCATCAATGAAATAAGTGATACTAAGAATGATCAATGGGCACTTAGGGGGGTTAAGAGTCTTTCACCTGAAATACTGGACTCATTTTGAGGCTGATATGAGCAGATCTGCATTGCTCTGCTCTGTTGCCCTCAGGCAGGTTTAAAAGCAAAAACCTGCTTTACATAATAGCAGATAGTCAGGTGTTAGTTGTGGCACCAAAACCTGTATTTTATTCCTTGGATTAGCTACTTCCCGTGGTAGTATCTTTCTTGAAATTCCTGCTCTCTCTATTACAAATTGCTTATACAGCACTTAGACTTTGGAGATAATGCGTGTCTAAACGAAACTAGATAGAGCCTTGCCTCTGCTGCTTGATAACAGGAGACAAATGACCTCCCTGTGTTTTTTAGACACTGAATGGGTTTCTATAATTGTGTCGTAAAATGTTTTGATGGATCAGGACATATCTTGCAATCCCATATAAAGCTGAACCCTCATCAGTCATGAGATGCTCTCACAAAAGGCAGAGACAGCTTCATTCTGCTTCATGACTGAAGGAAATGGGATCTCTTTCTTTCAGGAGTGGTGCTTGGAGGAAAGTGAACTTGCTGAAAACTGGTTGGAATTGTGTGTTTTATTTCCTGTGGAGTCCCTGTGATAACAACTTTTCTCCTGCTTTGGATCTTGGTCTTTTTTTGTGGCTTGGGTGGTAACAGACATCCAGAGTCCCACTTTATATTCTCCCTTTGATGATGATGTGAAGATATTGGTTGATATCTTCTACGAATAAATGCTGTAGCTCAGTTATTCCTACTTCTTTTGCTTTCAGATTGAACTAAACTGATGATTTTTCTTTTGGACTTTACCAATCATGCACTTGTTAAAAAGGTTTATAAACCTTATAAAGGTTTGGGTTTGACCTGACTCCCTCTGTACTCCTGCAGCACAAAGAATATTGCTTTTGGCTGGTATAGCCATTTATTTTATGGTGGATTCTGGTGGTGTCTATTGGCCCCAGCTACCTCATGGAATCACAGAATGCTGTGAGCTGGAAGATGTGATCAAGGTTCTGTTGCATGAAGTTTTTAAAGCATGAAACCTGGCACCCTCCTTCAGAAAGACACCCAGAGGAAAGGGATGGAATGCACAAGCAAAGCAAGACCTAAAAATTGTGAGGAGGAAACAAAGCTTTTTAAAGGAGGGTTTGAGTGAGGCTGTGCTGAAGGGAGGGAGGTAGGGAGGAGGAGGCATTGAACGCAGCAGATGGTGTGGGATGAAAATGTTGGGTGAGCTGGAGAATATTCAGGTGACAGTCACCATTGGAGTGGTGGCTGAATGTTACAGCAGCTCCTTTGTCTCTTCCAGCCACCTCATTTGTGCCTTTGTCTTCTCCTGCTCCTTCAGCCCGTAGCATCTGCAGTATTTTGATGATTATGTCACTTTTTTAGCTGACTGCTTCCCTGAAATCACTGATAACATTTCTCTTGACTCTCCTGATCAAGATCTTATTGTTAACTGGAACAGTAGTGGGAAAGGGAACAAAAATCCCCCGCTGTGTTTAGTGAGGGCCAATTGCTGCATTGTTCACGCTGCTTGTTTGGATGTGTCAGGAACTTCCTTGCAGCCCTGTGCTTTATCACCGCTCCCAGACGTGTCAGTGAACTGGGGAGATACCGAAGAGTTGCAAAGTGAATTTTTTTTTTGTTCAAAGACAGAGGAGAAGAGAGCAAAGGGCAACTTTGCAAGCTTGGGCTCCTTCACAAACATGCCTGGGTAATACAAGTAAGTTTGTTTCAAGGTGTGACAGCTGTTGATGCCGAAACTCCGAAGCCTGTTCCTAGCATGAAATCTAATGATGAATGAAATTAAGGTTTTGGAGCTGCCAGTACTGTTATTAGGCCTCAAATACAGATGGTGTGATTGAAAACATCAGAATCCAGAAATCTGTAAGGAAAGAGTTTGTGGGAAATAGTTTTCTTGGTGGTATTATGTAGAAAGCCTGACCTTCAAACCCACAGAAAGCAGGAGATTTCTGTATCCTTACAGAGGTAATAGGTGTTTTAAATAATTTTCCCATGCACCTTTTTCCCTCCAAGAGGAGACAGTCTGAGTTAGGTTTAGAAACATCTAGAAAGGAGACTTTCATGAAGCTGGCCTCTGCTGGTCCATATTTCTCCATGTTCAAAACCTCTTATTCAGAACTCTGAGGATGAGCAAGTGCAGGGAAGGAGAAAGTTAAACTATCCTTCGGTGTCTTTCTTCATTCCTAGTTTGTACTTGCCTGGTTGGGATGGGGAACAATTAGTTTCAAGTCAATTTGGAACAAGAGACACGAGCTACTGTGGTGGTGAAAAGTGCTGCTTCACTGGAAAAGGCACCAGTGTTAAAACATGGTGAGGGGGAAGAAAGAAAAACCTGATTGTCCTCTTGCCTGAGGCTCAGCCATGTGATGAGCCAAGCAGATAATATTGACTACACGGTTACTGGGAGCTTCAGTGGAAGACATTTATTTATTTAATGATTGAGGATTTTGAAGGAAGAACCTAATAACTTCCTGTACTGGTTATATTGCATTAAAAAAATACTATAAGACAGATGTAGGTATATCCTTGTCCTTCTGTCTCCCATCCTCATCTCAGTCTGTTTTGCCTGCAGCACGGAATCGTCAGGGCCCTGAGAGCACTAATGGACCCTGATAACACAGAGGGAACTCAGCAGTTCCCCTCCCTCCTGCTGGGTGCTGAACGGGGATTCTGGGGCAGTCCGAGGGATTTGTCAGGATAATACCGAGATTCCAGGAATTTTCCAATCATAAAAGCTTGACAGTGCCTTCCAATGTTTTGACAACATTTAGCAAAATATTAGTATTTATATAAATATACAAATTTAGCCTTTCTAGGAGCAGGTACAGGAAGGTAAGAGGATTTCTGACTGATACCTCTTGTGTAGCATTCTTTGGCTGAGGTACCTTTTGCTGGTTTATGTACTCCAAAAGATATTCTGGGTGATCTGTCCAGGGCTGGGTATCTTGGTGAGCCTGTTATTACATGGACTTATATTGCAAAGAGTGTTATTTGGAAAGGTTTTTGGGTCTTAAGGTTTGTGAACCAGCTTGAGATGTGTAGCAAATACTATCTCTAACAGGAGCTTCTACGCCAAATAGTCAAATGAAGAGGTTAAATTAAAATGTAACCCTTTCAAAAGGGCTTAATGCCTTGCAACACATAAATAAATACACTCTGAGCATATCAAGAGTGGCAAATTACTTCAACCTGTTACTGCTTTTATATCTGAGATAAATACAGTAGGTGTTTTTAAAATAAGCATGTATTCCGTATTTTATTGCACAGTTAGCCTTGTGCAATGGTGAAAATAGTATTTTACACTCTTCAGGTTGGTTAAGACTTACAGGCTAGACTATGCCTGGCAACCAGAGCACCCTTCAGAATGCTCAGCACATGGCCTGTGCTCCCTTCAAGGATGAACACAGAGAAAATGATCGGAATATTTCCGGCTGATCTGCACAAAATGAAACCAGCCCTCAGCAAACACGTGATAGCTGCAGTGTGAAGGGTACTTGGAAACTCGTATTAAACTGCTGTCATTCTGACACATCCAAGTCCAAACTCCTTTCAAATGATGAAGTTTTCAATCCATGATTGACATAATTTGTGCCTTTGTCCAGTACACAAAAGAGCAATTTGCTGCCAATAAATGCCAGTGCTGAGGTGCTTCTCAGGTCCCTACTGAATATTTGTTCTCTCTTCATTCTCAAATCAGTAGAGCAAATCCTTCACAATACTCCTTTTGTGAGGGAGACATTATAGTTTAAGGGCACGTAAACTGAAAATTAACTTTGCTCAGTGTCCTTTCAGTAAGCTGGCATCAAAGCACTCAGTCTGGTGCAAATGACTGAGGAAAGCTTTCCTCCTGAGGACTTAAAACAGCATGAGAGAAAACATAAGCTGTTTATTATCTACTCAGGCATTTTCTATCTGTGTGTGTCCAACTCAGTTGGAGCAATTTTTCCAGGTTTTCTGCCTGTATCCCCATCCTGTGGACAGTTGGGCCTCTGCAGAGAGAGAGAAAACTGTGCTGTCCCTGGTGCTGCAGCAGCACTGGTGTTGTGCTGCCCTGTCTGTCAGTCTGTCACGAGGCTGTCAGTCCATGCAGAGGCTTTGCAGGTGTGCCAAAGTCCATTCTGACCTGATCTGTGTAGGGCTGGGTGCCATTTGAATTTTGTTTTGTGTCCTGTGACTTACAGCGTTTTGTCACTGGTGTGCAATGGTTCCTCACTCAACTTTAGTGATCCCAGACTTTTGGAACAATAAGTATAATCACTTGTTTTGAACCTTTCTCCTATGCAACAATTTCTTTCAGAAGAGAAGAATTTTTTCAAAATTATTTTATTTTGCAGCCTTCCAGTAGTGGTTTGGTCCTTTCTCGACATTTAAGACTCTCCCTAAAGAAAATACAGGAAAGACCTGGAATTTTGACACTTTCTATAAAATTTGCAATGTGATAGGCTGTGTTTGTAAAGCCTATAGTGATAGTCTGTCTTTTAATTGGTTCTCTTTATACACCTATTCCAGTTTGTGAGAGTTACACAGATGGAAAGTGATGGTGGGGAGAGCAATTCCTTTAATCAATCATCTGCTTTGCTCTCAGCAGGTGTAAATCCAGAGTAGCTCTTCTGATGCAACTGGATAATTTGAGATAGTTTTGTAAAAATTACAACACTGTTTTTTGGCCTGTGTTTTAATATGAGCCACAGAAGGGATGATGCTGTTACTCTGCCCTCCAAAGAGGGACTGTTTATTGCAGCAGCTTGGGAACTGGACCTTCAAATTCCTCAACACATCTTGGGTGTCATTGTACGTTACGTGGAGGGCTGAAATTTGACTTGAAAACCTTGGGCAGGGCAGCAGGTGATGTTCACAGTTCCTGCCAGTAACTGCCTACTTGAACAGAGGTTTTGGAAGTTTATTTAAAGGGGGAATAGGTTTGGGTGTGCTGAGACTAATGTGGAACTGGAAGTGGATTTTACAATATATCTCACATGCCTAATGTAGACCAGAGAGAAAACTGACACTGCTTTGATTGAAAACGAATCCCTTGTTCAATTAACTCCTGATAGGCAAATTGGTGACATTAAAATAAACCAGCTCATCTGGCTAAATCCTTACTTTCTCTACTCTGATTCAACATTATTAAGGCTCAAGATTATCAGTGATGGGACTTGGATATTAAACGCTCTTTAATCCGAAGTCCATAGTGTGAAATGATGGTAGGCAAGATTTCCAGTTAAGATGGATTTCAAATTGTTACCAAGAATTATGTGGAATAATCTACTTTCTTGGGAGGTTTTGTGTCTGCTTCCTCCCTGTGGAGTTCATGGCAGAGTAAGGAAAATAGAGAGATCCCCCCCATACCATGGGTTTGCAGCAAGAAAGGTACTGGGGCAGCAAAAGGAAGAATTGTCTTCATTAATATATTTAATAATAAATACAATTTATTATTATTATTATTATTATTATTATTTTGGCTTTGGAGAGAAACTTGAGGACATAAAAACTAGGTTGTTTCTGATCCTTCAGGAGAGGTGGTAGAAACCAAACACACCATTTGATCCCGGGCTGGAGCAGTGAACCTTTCCATGGTCTGCGGGTACCCTTGAATCTTTAATACCTAGCAAAGCCCTGGCACATTTCTGGTAGAGTTTAAGGGGATATTTTGGTGTCTGAGAGGTTCTGAAGGATTCAATAGTCAGCAACATACTCAGCTTTGTTTTTTCTTATGGCTGTCATAGCAGATGTTACTTCAGAATAAGTTTATAGGGAAACCTGGAGCTATAAACGATGGAGTCGGTGTTTCTAATGTTTGTTGGTGAACATAAAACAATAATAAAAATAATGAAATATTTATAAGCTTTCAGAAGTAATTACAATGATGAGGTGGAGGGTTTCATTTGGAAGCAATAGGAAAATAAATGAAAAATTAATTTTCCAGACTTACTGGTTCATTTTCAGACTTATTAAAAATAACTTGGCCTCCTTGTAGCACTAAGATGTGCCAAATTACCTGATTAATGTAAATTTATAATTCTGTTCTCCACCCATTAAAGTAATTGTGCAAGTGGGGAAGTTGCCTGTTGTTCCTTTTTTTTTTTTTTTAGAGAACACGTGAAAAGAGATGTGAGCTTTTACTGCAGATTATGGTGACTTTCATTTGCAGAACTGGCATTTTATTTTCTCCTGCAACATGAAGAGACTTACAGAAGCTGTGTTTTCACTGCAGAGAAGACATACATCAGAGGGTTTTAAAACAGATTAGTCTTACATTGGCTTGCAAACTAAGGTGAGGTAAGGGAATGCAACAAGTATTCCATTAAATTAAACATCATAGTGCTCGGATATAAATGCCATTCTGAGGCAATTCCCATAATTTTACTCATTAAGACACTAAAATCAATGAACTTTTCTGTTATGGTGGTTGTGAACTGGTCGAGCTGAATTGCAAAATTATTTGGGAATGGTCTAACTCTGCTTTCACTGAAACTGCCTGTTTTTGATGGCAGCACAGTTAGGCAACAACATAAAATCTCTTGGCTCATCTGTCTTTGAAACTCAAAACTCACCCTGAGTTGTTTTCTTGCAAGAGCCCAACACTGTTGAGTCTAAACTCTGAGAGGTGAAGGGGAATCCAAATCATGCAGCATGCTGCAGGGGATGTTCACCCCTGAACTGCAATCACTGTCCTTGACAATTCAGTTGCTTGTTTGTCAAGTGGATACAATAAAATAAAGCTTATTTACTTCTAAGTCTCATGAGACTCAGTCAGCAGGCATTTTCTCGCTTTCCACCTCTGCCCAAACCCTCTAAAAACCCCTCTATCTATTCCCTGCTTCCTTGTATCCCAATCCCAATGGCTTTTGGGTGGTACTTGGAGGAGGCCAGGCTTTCCTGCAGGAAGCAGCACAGTTCTCATCGTGTCTCCAGCTGCTTCTTGTTTCAGTGTTTTGTTGGGGCACAAGAAATGGAAATATCCCTCAGTTTGAGTCTCTGCATCCCTATTTAATTTCATTTAGTGTGTCTTAAAGTCCAAGAGGAGGTGCTGGTTGGAGCTGGACTGACTGCTGAGAGTGGTGTTGCATATGATACCTGTGGAAGTCTGGCTGTTCTGGTTTGCTGTTGGTATTACTGCATTTTTTTTAGCAGTGATTTCAAGCAGAAATATCTCGAAAGCAGTTTGTGCAAGGATTCCTGAATTCTCAGAGCACCTGTTACTCACTTTGATGTAGCTCCCTGGTTAATGGCCTCTCAGATTTTAGTGACTTGTGCTAATGGCTTTATTTGGCTCAGCATCAGTTCTGTGAAGGATTCTGTGGGGAATCAACATGGACTTGACTCTAAAACTGCTTATTAGGTATAAAGTGAGTTCTGTCGGAAGAAGGGAAGGGTTGGACTCTGGCCAAGAGGCAAGTTCTTACACTAAAGGGTCAGGAGGTGAAACAGTAAATCAGGCTGATATTAAGCAAGGAATGTATCATACAGGATGAAAAAGGAGGCTGGACATGTCTGGAGCATTGACTCTCAGCTTGATCCTGTTACCCTCTTCTGAAATTTATGATGATCTGAAAGACTTGAACCTTGTTCCTGAAGTGAGCTCCCTGCATGAAGCCAAGGGTGGGCTGATGTATTGGAGAAACTTCTGACATCATAGAAGCTTTTGTCCTGCAGAAACACAAAAACAATGACTGCATGTTCCTGCCATACAGTACTTGTATGCTAAGTAACAGGAAGCAAAGGCCTGACCAACCTTCTCTCTGATACCAACAGAATTTATTTCTTGCCTTGCCAATTCTCCTTTTCTTTGCATGAAGATTTTGGCATTTAAAAAATGTTTGATTTTTATTAGAAGCAAAAGATACATTCTCTGTCTCTGTAAATTTTCATTCTTTCAAAACCAGAGGCTATCCTTCAAACATGAGGAAGTGGGTGTTTTATTTTCTGGTTTGGAAGAAGCTGACTCTGCCTGTGATCTGGAGACAGAATCGTGCAAGGAGCCAGCAGTGCCTGGCAGACATTGCTGGGTGTGTGGCTGGACTGGTCATTGAGGCAGCCTGAGCAGCTGCCTGGCTCCACTTCAAACACAAAATCCTGGTACAACTGGCAAGTTCTTGCCAAGCACTTGAGTTCCATGAAACCAAACTTCTGGATGGAGACATGTTCCAACAGAAATTGATGCAGTTTACTGTGCAAATAAGCCTGAGGTACATCGTAGCAGAAACAACACTTTAGTTTCAGGATTATTTCTGTCTTTCAGTATTTTAGGTGAGGATGGGAAGTGTAAGAAAGAATAAACAAAGGATTAAATGACTTGTCTGATGGAAAAAGCATTTATGAATGGAGAATGAGGACTAGAAATAAGAAAAGCTTTTGCAGTTTGGTGGAGATGATCCAAACAGTTGTGTAAATCTTTCAGGAGCTTCAAGAAGGAGGAAAGATGGGAAAGGGTGGGTCGTGTTTTAGCAGTATGGCAAAGAGGGTGAAGGACTTTTTGAAGTCAACAGTTCTGCCTAGGGGATGTAAGTTTCATAGAAAATCCCTGTCGTGGGTCACTGCTGTTGATGAGGATACTGAGTGGTGGTTATTAATGGCTTTCTTTCCTCCTGAGCTACATGGATGTGTGGGTTTGAGGAGTGGGGCATGACCTGTATTAACCTGTGCTCAGCCAGGGTGAAACCCTTCCTGCAGCAGTTGTCTGGCTGTGCTCTGGCTGACAATCTCTTGTTTACTGAAGAGGATCAGTCATTACTGAGCAAGTTTCTTTTGTGGGCTCATCACAAGTGGACATGACTCCAAATCGAAGGCCCAGCTGTGGAACTTGACCACTGCAGCTTACAAGGCATGAGATGCTTGATCCAGCACCATTTAAAAAAACCTCTCAGATTTGTTTTTCCTCTGCTGAGCCCATTTGGTTTGTGTCCATCCAGCTCTGAAAGTATTTTCAGCTGCCAGTTTAGTCAAGGCCAACACCCACCCTTTGTTACAGTTATTCAGCATATATTTAATGTCTCCAGTTCTGGGAGACATTATATCCAGTGCAGATATCTCAGGTCTCTCAGAACTCCTGTGGATCTGGCTGGAGTGTCTCAAATGACCAAAGCCAGTTAAGATTCCTCCCCTCTTTGTTCATTCCTGAATAATTGACACACCTGTACTTGCTCAAACTAAAAGCCACTTCATAATGTCAGTGAGATCAGTGCTGGGACACAGATTAACTCCCTCTAAGATTCTGGCCTGACAGACCTTGCTGGACACAGCAAATAATGGAGTTTGACTCAATGAATTTGTCCACACCTGGCTGGACACCACTCCTGAAGCTTGTTCCCCGAGATCCTGACTGGAACATATCTAGATATATGTAGAGGGCTTTTTAGGGATTTACTTCCCTCTGCAAGACCTAAGGAGCCCCATTTAAATCTACAAGCGCTTAAGAGTGAGAAAACAGAACTCATATTGGGTTTTTTTTTTAAATAAAAAACAGCCTCTACTTCATATTGCCTTCTGTATGGGAAGAATGAGCAGCATGCTGCACTCTGCATGTCAAACAACTTGGTTACTTCTTTTTTTAAAGGTTCAAATATTGCACCAAACCTTTGATTATGTGTAGTGGTGTTTTTCATAAATTGTCTGAGAGAGCAAAAAGAACATCCAAACTGTCCTGTTGGGTTGCCCTAATCTCATTTTAATCTCATCCCTTCAGCTCTAGGACCGGAATGTTATGTGAAATTTGTGTTACAGTGTGGAATGTGGATTTAGAAGATGCAAAGTCAATTTACAAAGTTAATTTACAAAGCAAGGATACTCTTATATTAAAAAAAAAACCCCACACCAAACCCTAAACCTGTAATGAAATTATTTTGAAAGAAGCTGTTTGGAGTTAAGGCCACCTTTGCATTTTAATGGATAATTACTCTTTGCATCCCTAACAGTATATAACCAAAGTCTGCAGCATCCCTTGGGGACGGAGGTAAATTTGGATTTAAAGACGATGCAGCAAATATTTTGTACTTTAAGGAAAGCCAATTTCCGTGGATCAGGGAGAAAAGAAATCCAAGGGTTTTGGCGCTGAAAGCAGCAGCAGCATAGTGCATATAATCGATACAGGAAAGGTTATTACTTTTCCTTAGGAGCAGGGCTGGAGCCGGGGGAAGGCTGGGAGCGCTCGCAGCCAGCAGGAGAGGGCGGCAGAGAAACAGCTCCCGAATCCTGCACAGCACCGAAATTTTTAAGAGGAGCGAGAGCACAGCGGAGCTCTCGGAAGCCAAATCCCTTTCAAAACGGCAACTTCGGCAGCCACCCCCCCTCCCCCCCCCCCCTTTTTTTTTTTTTTTTTAAATAAAAAGTCCGTAACACTTTGAAAATGTCAAATTCCTGCGGCAGCCCAGAAGACGCGGGGAAGCAGCGAGGCAGAGATGGCAAGATAAGAAGGGAGGATGTGGATGATTCCCAACCTGAGGGAAAGAGGTTGAAGCTGGGGACTGAAGGAGGAAACAGTGGAAAGGACAGAGAGGCATCAGCAGCAGAAGATGCAATAATGCCTTGCTCAAGCAGAGAAGAACCTGTGCCCGAAGGAGGTGGTGAAGGCAAAAGTGTAAGTGAGGATCTTCAGCGGCTCAGAGAAAGGGGGAAGGGCCGGGAGGTTACCTTTGAAATTATTTGTCATCCTGAAGTTGGTAATTGGGCATCAAGTAGAGCAGGACAAATGCAGTCGAGTGTCCCGTGTCACTGAGATCATAAGCACGGTCCTCTTTAATTTCTGATCTTGGCTACACGCTTCTTAGTGCAGGAGTGTGTATTTATATCTGGCTCTCGCTGTCAGCTGCTTGCAAGCTGTATATGCCAGAGAAGTGATTTCTTTTTTCATGGGGAGAGGGGGGAAGGAATATTAACTGCTGAACTTGCTTTTCAGCTCCCTATAATAATTTAGAAACTGGGTAAGGATTGGTGTGTTGAATTGGACACTTTGGGTTGTTTATCGGTCTGTCCATTCAGACTTTCAACTGCATTTATGTTGAGTAGCACAATTCCTCAGCTGGGGATGGGGGTAGAGCCTCCAGGAGAGGAGGAGAATTGGTGCTTAGAGATCTCATCTGGTGAGATTTTGCTAAAAAAGAGCTGCCGAGCAGTTGCCTATATAAATACCAGCGTTACCAGAGCTTTACACGAGGTTCACTTTCCTGCCTGGTTATTTAGCTCAGCTGCTGTGCCTGTCAGCAGGCTCCTGAGGCACAGCAGAAAACTCGGGGGAGAGGGGGTGAACATATGGATCCCCAGCCAGCTGAAGCTTTTCCTCTCATGGTGCAATTCGGGCCAGGTACTTCTCCTGGACACATCCTGGCTGCTTCCCTCAGAAGTGCAGGGGGAGGGTGGTGGGAGCAATGTCTTGGGTGTAGGATGTTTCCACTTTGAGTTGTCATAGGGTGAGAGTGTGGCTTTAGAGCTCACTTAAGAGCTGCTGGAGATTTCAGTGCACTGATTTTATCCAGAAGTTTTCTGAACTGTGGTGTTTTTTTTTTCCCTCTTCTGGGATTGATATCCTGAATTTAGACATGCTTCTTCTAACGAGGAGCTAAGTAGATGCTCAGCGTTTCAGTAGCAATTTCATTTTTAAATCATTTGAAAGACAGTTTATTCAGTTCATTCTTGCTGGAAAGTCATCTCTAAATGCAACAGCTTTCCTGAGCTACAAAAGTATTTAAGTGTGTGTAGAGGGTTGGTTTGTTTATCCAAGCAGAAATCTCTTTTATCAAGCCATGTAACTGCACAGAGATGCACTTTGGTCTGTGTTTTGGGTTTCCAATGCTTTATGAAAGTAGGCTCTTTTTAACTCTCACACAGCAAAGTAGCACTCTTGTTCTTATACCACCTCTGGCAGAGACTTATTTTTCCCTAAAAGAAGTGCAAAATAGAGGCAAGTTAATTGGTCAAGTATAACCCTTATTTTGTTTGTTTTGTTTGTTTTCTTTTTACCTGAGAGTAAAGGTTTTAAATCCATTCTACTTCATGATAAATACCCAGAAATGAGCATCACTATGAGTTGGGGTAAAAGTCTTTTTGATGGTACCTCTTACTATAACACTTAATTAGGAAATTACTGAAAAATAAGCCCTAATTGAATAAATTTACTTTGTCTTTTAAGGGATCAATGCAGAATATATAAGAATGATGCATACCTGAATCACTGGGCTCTGCCCTATCTGTGAGGCCTGGTTGACCCCCTTATAACTGTTCTGCTCCTGCAGCAAAGTTCTTTGCTGGTGAATACCTGTCCTTTTTTTTTTTTTGTCCTTTCAAGGACCTGCTATAGCTGCTCCAACTTTACATTCTGGCTTTTCATCAGGGGATTGTTAAAAATATTAACAAAGCAAATCTGTTAATGAGCAATCATTTCACTGCTTGTCTCTCCCAAAATCACCTATTAAATAGCTTTTATAATAAAATAATTGTTCTTATAGTAATTATATATAATAAATAATTGTTCTTATAGTAATTCTTAAACTGAATTTGATTCAAAATTCATCAAAGCTCAATTAAGCTCTTCTTTCCCCTCACTTGATTGGATTCTTGCTTGGGATGTTGCACTACATTTTGCATAAAGTTCCAGTAATTTTTTCCCCCTTCCCATTTAAATCTGTCTGTCTGATTTGGAGGCAGTATTAGAAATTAATTATGTGATACTTGAAATTCTGTTAACACAAAACTTTTTGTAAAAGCAGTAAAAGCTTGTTCAACAATGTCTGTAAGTGTCTGTCACCTTGTAGAGAGCTAGCTGCTGGAAAAGATGGACTGTGTGCCCTTAGGAAACACTGAGATGACTTCATTTCATTTCTGTGCTTAGAAGAATCTTTATTTTATAGGCATAGTGGTATGGGTAATCAATGCATGCATTGGAGGAATGTTTCCTAATAGTCCATTATGTCTTCCATTTTAAAGAACGACATTTTAAAAAATTATAGGCTTTGACTCATTTCTGGACTAGTAATAAAAACCCAGCCCATTGTGTGCTATTTCTCTGTTTATTCCACTGCTGTTTGCCTCATCCAACATCCATTCTTGGGTTTGGAAGAAAGAAATCTACATTGGTCAGCTGCTCCAGCTCATTATCCCACTTATTATGAAATCTTGGGTTATGGAGAATGCAGACACCATGTATATTTTATGCTCCTGAAGTGTTGTGGGCATTTCCTTGGCATCCTGAGCTTATAGCAGTAGCTGCTGCTGGGCACAAGTTGGTTGCAGAAGGAACTTTGTGCCACTGGACAGAGCTCTTTCCCCTGCCTTGGGAATGAGGGGCTGCATTTGCCAGCAACTGGTTGGCAGCAGAACCTGGAGTGATTCCTTCACTCAGTGCTGGTGACTGGTTAATGTGGTAACCTGGGGTGAAACTGTAATTGTTAATTTAGGTATCTATTAAAATAATTTCCTTCTTGCCTTCTCTTTTTATTGCTTTCATTTGCAGCGAGGAAGCTGCTCGCAGCAGGTGTGAATCACACAGTCTCAGGCCGTGGAATTTTTCCCTCTGTAATGTTTCTTCCTGGCATAGCATCAGAACGAAGCCTTTGGTTCAAACAAAGGGGATGCAGTCTTTGTAGTGAGGTTCAACTTGAGAAATGCCTCATTTGGTGCAGATGGTGGGGAGTTAGCATTAGGAAGAGCTGGTGAGTCACTACCTCTCATCAAGGGTTTGGGTAAAAGTCTTTAACCAGGGTCTCTGGAGAATTCCATCTCCCCCTGTGTGCCTGGAGGACACCCACAGCTGCCAGCTCCGTGATGCCACAGGGCTGATTGTCACCCTGCCTGTGATCATGCACTGGAAATTGTTAAATTAGGGCAAAGCTGTATTTACTGAAATAGGAAGCATATGAAGAATTAAACTTGCAAGTCCTGACTGCTTTCCAGGCTGATGGACATGTTGAGAATCTGTCATGAGTTACCCACGAGTGACCATGAGCAGTGTGTGTCCTTGTAATCCATGTATCCTTGTGCTTCAAAAACAGTCCTTTTTTATCTCTCTTTCACCAACTCTTTGTCCATATGCCTGGTGAAGGTTCTTTGCATTTTGGTGCAAAGATATTTCTGTGCCCACAAGGCCTCCTTTGTTATGAACCAAACTTTTCCCCCTACAAATACTTGTGCCAAGTTTAGAGAACAAGACTGGGTGTGGTTTGACTTCTGTAGTGTTCCCACAGCACACAGCTCCCTAAACTCTGTTTTCATCTGTAATGTCACCTGTGCCAGGAGAGAGCTCGAACTTTTACCTTTTAAACAGCTTTCAGAATGACTTTAGTGCCTTTTTGAATTAAGGTACTGTTTTAATTTTTTTTTGTTTAAATTGCCTTTGTGAATATTTGGAAAGGAGGAAAGGGTAGAAGTACAGTGAAGAAAAAAATGCAACTTTTTGTTGTTAACATCAGAAGTAACATCTTTATTCAGTTTTGGGACTGTCGTGTTGTAAAAGAAAATGTGAGAAAAGTATCTGAGAAAGTTCTTAATGCTTCTGTATGAGGGGAAAAACTGGTTTTGCTGATCAGCTCTGGAGAACTGACTACACCAAACTTGTATCGTGTGACAAATCCAGCTTTCTAAATCTCAGCTGTCAATAGAATTCTAGATCCAGTTCAGATGGGGAGATGTGACATGCCATGCAATGTCCTTGTCTTTGCATAAAGAACAAATTGAACCTTGTCATTACTTGGAGTAATTCATTTGAGTTTTCCTAAAGTGTAGAAGAACACACCTTGGAAAGCTGAGAATGCTTATTGGAAAGCTGATCATTTCAAGGTTATTTCCCAGGAGGAGAGGAAGGGTTTTCTAGAAATTAAGATATGAGCTTGGAGCTACAGCTCAAGATAAAATTCCCTTGTTTGAAGGATGGGTCTGGATTCATGGTATCAAATGAAAATCTCTGTCAAGACCAGGTGAGGATGTAGGAACTGAACCCCATCTGCATGCACTGCAGCAACTTCAGTGTGAGCTGCTGTCCTGGAAGTGCTTGGGATAAATAACAAAGATATTAGGAGGCACTGGATTTGAGAATGGTGTTAATCTTGATGAGTGAAATACACATTTATTATCTCTTACATTTAGCTTGGGTTAAAGTAATTTTTGACTCAATAACTCAAGGCTTTTTCATTAAATACATGCATAAAACATAGAATCAAGTGTAAGAATTGGATCTGAACTCTGACAGTTTGACCTTTCTGTGCATTGCCACACAAGGTTACACTGTGTTAATGCAGTTTCTCATAAAGATTTTCTGTTTTAGGACATTTGTTTGCTCCTTACAGTTGGTTTATTACAAAACCTTCTTTGTGTGTGTATGGCTTTGTGATCATGATTGCATTTGTAGATATTGCTTTAAAGAGGAAATGTGTTTGGAAAGGGAGAAGCTGCAATTGGGTTTGTCTGGACTGAGAGTTCAATTCAAGGTGCTGGTTTTTTACTCTCACAGTTCTAAGCAGATTGAACCATTCTGCTGTCAAGGCTGTGGCTTAGTTCTTTTTCTCTCCTCTTTATAAAAATGTTTCAATCTATTGAGCTCCTTTTGTCCTCAGATATTGTGGAATAGATGTGTTTTAGGAGAGCACAATAGATTTGAAGTGTTTTGAAGAGCATGGCATTTCGAACGTGTTGCAGTCTGCATCTGCCTTTCCTCTCTTTCCTTTTTTTGGGTCTGATTGCCTAATTAGAGGATAACTTAAGGATTTAATCTATTGACTTGTTAGGTAAACTGTGATAGATGCTGGAATTACTGCTTTTGTTTTGATTCAGAACACAATCAAATCCTGTGATCCAGGACAGAGACACAATTATTTGCTTTTGGAGGTGGGAAGAAAGGAGATGATAATTCTTTAGAAGTCAGTGATGGTATTGATATAAGGTGCTGGAGTTACTTCCACAGGAATATTTGCTAAATCAAAGTAGGCAGCCTTTGGTAGAAAGGTGTGGATAAATCAGAAATTGGCTTGGACTTGAATCCAAGAACAAGAACGAGTTGATGGAAAATGTTCTCCCTAAAACTGATTCATCCTCCTGTTAACCTCTGGCTGGTGTCAGTAAACAGTGTCTGCAAACAATGTCACTGCAGCCTGAGCAGGAATAATTGCAGTAAAGAATTGCCTGAGACAAGGAAAGGCAGCAGAAAGAGACCCTTCTGAATGACCTTGTTTTGCCATTTTTCCTGCAGCTCTTGGGACACAGCACTGGATGGCAGGGGGTAAGTGTGCAAAACTAAAGGCTTTGTGTGGATTATCCTATTCTTTTGTCATGAGGGAAATTTAAATTAATTCAGCAAATAACTGCCTGTTTTCAACAAGCAATTTCAACCAAGAGCAACGCTAGCCAGTTTGGTTTTCTCACTGGAAGTTCAGTTTCACTGATAAGGAACATTCATGGAGCATTTCTATACCATTTTGAGTGATCAATTGCCTAATATTATAATTTTTGTAGAGTGATTGGAATATTACTTCTGATTGAAACTACAAACAAAATGCATTAAAGTATTCCAAAGCACACAAGAAGGCATTTGCGGTCTATGTTGAGTTAGGGAAGATATGAAATGAAAATATTTATATGTTGCTCTTACTTGCTACACTTTCTCCTTCTGTGTGCCAGTGTCAGCCATGAAAAATATTTTTATTTCAAGTCTCTGTGATTAAGAGATTAATAAAATTATTTACTTTACTTTGGTGGTTTTGTTTTGTTTTATTTTATTTTTATTTTTATTTTTTTTTAATATTTGCCATCTTAGTCATTAGCCTGGACCACAACAATGAGGAGCAAGCCCCAGAAGCTAAGCAAAAACTGAAAATGGAATCAGGCTGGTGCCTCACTAGCTTTCCCTTTCCTGTGGAGTACTCAATGTTCAGACTCATTTGGGATGCATTATTACTAAAGAGTTGCCTATTTTGTTCCATTAAATTAGGCTGCAGGATCTGCTGCACTGCCACCCATGTAATTTCTCCCTCAGGAATGCACTTAATGTGTTCTGATGTTCTGATACTTTGCCCACTGTGCAGTTCTTAAACAGCCCAAGGAGTTATAGACAGTCTTGTATACATTAGGAAGGATCTTATCCTTTAAATTCAGAATACAGAACATTTGCTTTTGATGGCTCTCTCGTGTTCTGATCTTTCCTTCTGGCACCTTAAGGTACTTGTGAGCCAGCTGGTCACTGCCAGCCAACTTCAAATAGCTCGGTGCAGGAAAATGCACCACTGAAGTAACTTAACCTGGTATCCTTGACTCTAAGTGCTAGATAATGAAGTAATTCTCAATTAGTTGTACTGATACTTAATTAATAAAGGTCCATCTAAGATTCACAAATCAATGATAAGTGTCTGCCCTCTCTTGGATACTTTCATTCCAGTCTGAAAAGCAAAATGTGTTTAAAGTGAAAAAGATTTCCTAGGCACAATAATTCTTACACAATCTATTCTTCTTTCACCTGCTGTCTTCAATCCTGTGTGTTTCCAATATATTGGATGTCAGCCCTACTGCACAGGGATGTGGCTTTAGGGTCCTTAGGAAGTGACACAACTCTGGTCCCTCATTTCATGAAAAGATCTTTCTTTACTGCGTTGGTAACTGGACACACAAGTGGAAAGGTGGAGGAGATTGTGGCTGTCCAAGGCTTTATAGCAAGAACTGTGCAGGATCATAATGGCCTTCAATAACTGAGCAGGGACACCATGGAATCAGCCACCACTGGCACAAACTTAAAAGGGTTCTGTGTTTCCCCAGGGCTCTGTGTTTTCCCTTGGAGAGCTGAGCAAGGAGAACACAGCATCAGCCATTAATGGATGCACTGAAAGGGCTCTGCATTTCCCCAGCTCCTGTGATTATTTTGATGATATTGGTTACCCTTAATCATAATGAGATGGTGAAAAATTAACAGGTTTTCCCAAAGTATCCATTCTTTTTGATGTCTGTGGGTAGTGTGGTAAATTCCTGTTTTAGCTGAGTTTTACTGTGCATTCAATGTGTACTATCTTCAGTGAATGTTATTTTCCACAAAATGAAGGCTAATCACAAAAAATACAAAGTGGATCTAGGACGTAAAATGATGAAGTCACCACACTGAGACTGCCTTAGTTCCTTGAGTCGGGCCATAACTGAATGGAAATTGAGCACTCTTATCAATAATACACTGGGGAAGTAACATCTGTTCTGAGATGCTGAGAGGTTGGTTTTTTTTTTCATTCACTAAAATATTTATTTCAGCTAAAAAACCCTAATCTTTTCATTGTCTCCAGAGGGCAAAATCATTGACTGTTATGTTTAGAAACTGTCTGTGAATTACAAGAGTCTATATAAAATGGAAAGAATGCAGATTGAGCAATTAATCACTTTTTACCTAATTTAAAATAAATAATGATATTATAGAAAGCTGTTGCATTAGCTCTAAAAAAAAAAGACTGATTGTTGGAAAAGCAGCAGGATGAAATTTCTTTCTCTCACTACAGGCTGGTTTCCGGCTCCTGCAGGCACAATAGCTTTTGGTGATGTGACAGTATTTTCTTCTAATTACCCAGTGTTGTGTTACACATGTTACATAAAGGTTGGTGTTCTTGGCCACTCATGTATAGATCCTTCTTAGATTTTAAGGCTAGAATTGACTGCTAGACCCTGGTTTCTGATAAAAGTTAATACTATCTCCCTAAATTCTCTTTGAACATGGAATCTTTTAAAAAACAGCCACTGTTGATTAAGGGCTTCAGGTCATGGGCAGTTCCTCAAGTGTCCAGGAAAATTTCTTGCTGTAGATAACTATTCTTAGAATAAAAATATAAATCCTTGCCTGGAGTTGGAATTTGCCCAACTGCTCATCCCAGCCGGAGTAGATTTTTTTGCACCAGATGCTATTGACTCGATGATGGGAATAAACTCATCTCCTCCTCCTGGATAAGCCAAGCATCTGGATCCCTGTGCTTTGTTTTCCATCCTGCAGGTCTGTGTTCCCCATCTGAAATAATTCATCTGTGCCCTCGCTGGCTCTTTGCAAGTTCAACATTTTTGCAGAAAGCTGATTCTGCTGGATGTCCCCTGCTAATATATCAATGGTTTAGGTACTGCTCTGGCCTGGGCTCCAGGTTCATTTACCAACAACTGCTAATGTCACAAAACATTCTGTGTTTTGTGTTCTGTGTCCATATGGAAGGGTATTTTGGTCAGACAAGCGCAGAATTTATGACGGAAATTTGAATTAAATTGTCTGAAAATTACCAATCCTTGATTTATACATATCCACTTTCTCCAATTCACTAGGGGGGAAAAAAAAAAATCACTGACTAATATTCATGGAAGAACGGGTCGTTGTGGGATGTTAATTGCAGAGGCATCTTAATTGGAATGACACTGCTCCTGCTCCTTTATTTTTTTTTTGTTTGTTTTTTTTTTTCTTCTATGTGCTCAGTTTTAATTCATTTTAAAGTGTCCTGTGTAGCTGTGCACATAAACCAATCTGGAGCTGTATGTTAGCACTCCAGAGTGACTGCTCAGTTGGGACTAAAAAACCAAAAACTTCATTATGTAACAGAGCCAAAAAATCTAAACTAAATTAATATCTTGTTATCTGTTGACAAATGAATTTTGCCCCAGTGATAATTTTCCAAGACCTTTAATCTTCCCAGCTCACAGGTCAGATTGGGTAACTGTGGCACAAACCCCTGTGTGATGTCTCTAACCTGGAGAGAAGGAAGCTGCTAAGTGCACATACCTTGGGGGTTATGTGCACTGTGGGTTGTTAGCAGGGAAGCTTTTAACCAAAGTAAGATGAGGAAAGAAAACCCAGAAGAGTGAGTGCCTGGTAGTGCTGAGAGGACAGAGGCATGGGTTTGTGCTGGGTGTTTTTTTTCTGTTTGTTTATTTTTCACTGGGGAAAAAACATAATTCCACAGAGTAAGATCTTTGCTTAAACCACCTCGTAGAGATAAAAAAAATCAGCAATTGCTGATATTTCATGCCAATTGCTCAGTTCTCTCATGGCAGTCTTCATTAGAATTCCACATACACAAATGATAGCATCCTTTTATCTGTTTACTTTCTTAAAGCTTGTTTTTGTAAAATGAGCAATTACTTAAATTGCTAAAGAAGATTTTTTTTTTTAAATACCAGCTGCATAATTGCTAAGGTGCTCTTAAATCTGTTTGCTAAAGGAAAGGGGCTCTTTCATGTGCTACTCCTCAGCCCTTCATCTGCAGGTTCTGAAGCAGCTGTTAGAGATTACTAAATCAGTGTTGAGATCTGAACACTGCCAGTGTTCAGAGAGAGAGGCTGCAGAATGGAATTGGTTACGTGTGTTTTATGTGACTGTGCAGATGTGTGCACATCCTTGGTGCTACTTTAGTACTGCATCAGTTTTAGTAATTGCCAGGAATACTTTTCTTCTTCTGAGCCCAAAGTCCAAAATACCCTACTTGGTTAATGTCTAATTTTGGCATGCTGACCTAAGGAATCCCAGAAATAAAATGTGTCTATAAACAAAAGCTTTTGACTTTCTCAATCACTGATCCCACTCCTTGGGCTAAAGAGTTGTTGTCTGGAGAAAATACTGACTTTCAAGGTGTAAAATCTGTTCCCTGTCATCTCAAGAGATTGCTTGGATGACAATTGGATGAATTGGATGCTTGGATGAATTGACAATTCACCAATCTTTTCTTTCTGCTCCTCTTTAGTGTGAGCTTTTAAAATGGAGAGCAGTGGGAGCAGGAGAATGGACACTCTGGGGGTGTAGAGCATGGTTGCAGCTGGCAGAGATCACTGATCCCAAGTCTGTAGCAGGATAGTTGGTAGCACACTGTTTATTTATTTACTCAGCAATAGGATCAGGAACATTTTCAAAGAATGGACATTTGTGTATCCCTTACTGGGACTATTAACTCAGGGAGGTGACACCAGCTCTCTCTGCTGTCCCAACATTGAAACTGGCCCAAGGCAGTATCCAGACCATTCTACTCACAAAAACAAGCACTCAAAACACAGAAGCACCCACTTTCTATATAGGGCCTTGTAGCTGAGCAATTCCAAAGGCATCTGGTGTGAAGTGCTTCAAGTGTCAGAGAAGAGCTCAACAGCTTCAAGTATCAAAAACTTCAAGTTTCATCTGTAGTAAATGATATAAAATCATCTGAACAGCCTTTCTTATGAAGGCAGTTTATTATTTATAGAGACCTTAAAGGGGATTGGGAGGCAGGTTGATGAAATGTCACTGCTTTCACCTCACAAAGTAATTGTATTTTAATGAAGTAAAGCCTCTCAGTTGAAGAGATGATGTTGGCTGGTGGGGGAATACAGACAAAATGTAAAGGAATAAACAGGAGAAAGAAAACAGGGTTTTCTTAGAGGTGTCAAGAAGAGAGGGAACTAATTCAAGGAACTGTGGTGAAGCTCCCAAGGTGCTTCACTGCCCTTGATGCTTCTTCCTCAAGATCTAAAGGTACTGTTTGTTCTCCCTTGAAACCCAGGAAATCAGTCCCTGAAGTCACGCCAGCAGAGGATGAGACCTGTGTCTCACTGGTGCTGGATGTCAGGTTTTATTTAAGCAGCTTTGCCTGCTCTTTGACAATGTTCAGATAATCTGGCTCTCACTGCAGTGTTTAACTTGTGCTGTTTGTCACGTGCAGGGCTCCAGCTGTACCTTGGTGGCACTGGCTGCTGTTCTGCAGCTGGATGACAGAAGTCAAAGCTCCAGTGTGTAGTGTCCCAAGACCCATTCTTCTTTAGGAAGTCACAAAAAAGGATGTGGCTCTGTATCTGACTAAAGTTTTGTTTTCTCCCTTTGCATGGTGATTTTTCTTCTATATCTTTGACTTAGAAGTTAAAATCTCCTTGCTTTTAGTTGTACTTATACTAGTTCAGTCAAGGATGCCCTGACTCCAAAAATTACTTTCTTAGCAGAATTTTCTGGGAATTAGTTGCATCACATAAAGCAAGTAGTTCACTTTCTCATATTCTAGGATTAGCCATTTTTAAGCACTAACAATAGAAGTTTAACATGCACATCTCCATTAGGTTCGAATAAAACTTATTTTGAAAAGTATCATGAGTTTCTCTGGTGAAAGGTCCATGTAAATTTAGGAAATGTGTTTAGTATTGCTGATAATAAAAGCCCAATTTCTTCTGAAGGGCTGATAAGCTACAGCTTGAGGGTACAAGCTTGACTTTACATATTCAATGTAAATTTTTTCTCATTCAGTGCCAGGAAGTCCTGCAAAGGGCAGGCAGACTCCTGCACCTTTGAAATTAAGTTTTCAGTATGACTGCAGTAGAGTTTGATTTGCAAATACAGTATCTGAGTTCCTTTAGTTTTGGCTTAAGGAAGCTGGTTGAGTCCTATATAACACCTACTAGAAATACTCTCTTTTCACTTAAACTGAGAGGGCAAAACCTCCAGAAGTGACATTGGGATTTTCCTAAATCACCCAAGACCTGAGCCAGAATCTGATTTTTACATATGCTCAAAACTTTAAGCCCCCTGATAATTTCTGCAGAACTGACAGAACATTAAACACATTGTGCTCTCTGTTTTCTTGTGTTTAATTCTTTTCTGTTCTTTATTGTATGGTGCATTTGCATGAAAATGGCATTTTGAAGACTAATCTGCTCCTGGTGCTAGTCCCTCACCTGGAGGCACAATCTCTGCTTGGATTTGCAATTAGTTACTGTGGAAATGATTGCTGCAGTGTCAGGGCTGGTGCTCTGCTCTTGGGTGGAAAGGGAGCAGCAGGAGCTGATGAATACTTAAACCACACAAGTTTTATGCAAGGATCTCTGCAAAATTACACACACTGGGGGAAAGATGAAGTTGAGAAGCCACACAGACTCAGTGGAATGGTCCTAAATTTGTTTCCATGCCTGTCCTGTCTCTCATCATGCTGGTGTCAAATTAGGAACCAGTCGTGAGGCAGAAGAAACTAAGTTTATTGGAACCTACAAGGAAATGCCCAGAGCTATTCTCAGACTATTTTAGCTTGATTAGGACACCTGTGGTTGGAGCAGGATTTCTGTTTTCTTGGGGAGGAAATCATCACTTCAAGGTATGAATCAGGAGCTCCTGAGGTATGAATCAGGATAAGAATGGTGGCTTGAGCCAGGCACCAAATCCACCTCTCAAACAGAGCAATACAGAACTGTATTAACATTGTTTAAAGTCCTAGAAATGTATTCAGGGAGAAAGCAAAGCAGATCTGGATTGAGGTAACTGCATCTTCTGGGAAAGTGATATTTTGTAATGCAGGTGTCTGTGCCAGCCCCTCCGTTCTACCTCTGCCCTGTCCTGGAAAGATGTAGCAGGTTACTGTGATGAAGTGTGGAATTGAATTCCTGTGAGGCTGAGAAGGAAGAGCTAAACTGCTTTTGCAGTTCCCTGAAGGTTTCCCTCCCTTATCATGAGTTGTTTTCTTAGTAACAAGTTCTTGGTTTGTGCCCTCCTGCCTGTCAGGAGGTTGGATACGTTTTCAGTTCTGTGGGTGTTCTAAGAATGTCTTTGGGAGAATTACCAAGGGCAGCCTTGCATGTTATATTCGGTGCCAAATACAGGCACAGGATTTTAGCGTGTGTGGAAAATGGTGTTAAAGAGGGAACGTCTCAGTCAGATCAAAGTGTTTAACTGTGATAACTCCCTCATTCTCAAATTAATTTTGAAGCCAATAAGTTTTTTTTGTTGTGGGTTCATTCAGTTTATGCATTAGGAGCAGGATTAAGGGAGATTCCTTCACAGTTTTCATGGAGATGAAACAGCCAGCATAAAGCAAAGCCACCTCCTTTCCTCCTTGTAGCATGAGGTGCCTTGTAAACACGATCAGAAACTATAAAACACGAGACCTGAAGCAGGATATGATGAGATGTTTCCAAGCAAACGTTTCCCAACATGTGCAACAGGTAGGGAGAATGAACAAATTGCTCCCTGGAAAACGTACCCAGATAATAGAATTGTTCTTGCTGACTTTGACACAGATGTGTGGGTGTGAGCTCCACTCACAGGGCAGGCTGGCAGTGCCCATGAGCTTCAGCGCCTGGGGCGGGGAGGGCCGTAAATCTGTGTGCCAGTATTTTGTAATTGCTAAATGAACTCTGATTCTCTGAGTTGCCTTTTATGAGGTAGGTACTTTGGAAAGTCTCCCTGGTTTGTTCAGTTTGAATTCTGGATGCTGTTGCATGGTAGTGGCCTGAGAGGTTGGCAGCAAGACATGTGAGAGCTGATAAAAGATGTCTCACTGTGCATCTGCATAGACAGGTCACATCCCAAAATAACACGGGGAACTTTGAAACCCAAACAAAGTGCTGAGGCCATTATCACATTGCCTTCAATGAGGGGACAAATCAATGCTTCATTCTCTCTGTCCTTTCTGAAGGTGTTTTTAGAGTCTTGGTATTTAGGAATCCCCTATGACTCGCTCTTGTTCCCTCCTTCCCTCCCTCCCTTCCTTCAGCACCCCCTGTCCTTTCGTGTCCCTCTCTTGCAGAGTGGATTTGGGGCTCAGGAGCCAGCACAGCTCTCCAGGGTTTTGGCTTTCACCTGAGACTTGGGGAGCTGCAAGAAAAAGCTGCTAATTAGAGAATGGACTTGCTTTCTACCTCCATGGCCTGTTCATCTGCAAGATAGGAATCTTTTAATTTCCTTGAGTGATTAAGGAGCTAAATTTCAAGCTTGCTTCTATAATATTGTGTCAGTTTGCTTTCTTCTACTTTGCTTTATTATCATCAACACTAAATAGCTATTTTACCTTCCCACTGTAAGTGCTGGAAGGCTGCAGTGGGAAAAGAAAGTAGCCAGCACTACATGCTTTGATGACTAAAGGAACTTAATAATCCTGAAGCTGATTCCTATAACTTATCATGTTCTTTGGGCCACACCTGTTGTGGGGGGAAAAAAAAAAAATTAGTTTCTGTAAGAATTAGGACAGTTGTGTCTGTGGGGACTCAACTGCCAAATGTCACCTTAAGCATTATAAAATTTGCCAAGAGATTAACATTAAGAAATGCAAGAATTTGTACAATTAGCATGAGAAAAGTGTGTGTGTGTGTATATGTGGAAACTCACTAAATCTTCTAAGAAATATGTAGGATTTATCCTAAAGCTACTCTTGGATTACCAACTCCAAGTATTAAATTGTAAGTAAACCTATTTTTTTTTCTTCACATCATGAATCTGCCTTCAATCATATTATAAAAGTCGCAATTTTAGATCCAGTTTTTCTGTTAACTTCTACATTTTAAGCTGTTTGGGTGATATTTTAGTGACAGATTTGTCTGTAAGACTGCAAACAGGAATGTAAGCTGCTACACAAGAATGTAAATTAAAAGCTGAGTTTTTAGTAAAGCTGAGTTTCTGAAATAATTCCGTCACTTCAGCCGTATAAAATGTAAAGAATAAACCAAAATGTTAATGAGAGACTTGATTCAAAAACTGGAAGCTTAGAAGCATTGATGAAAGCAAATTCTTTTAAATCAGGGAAGTTTTAAATGGATTTCCAGATCAGGCTTTACTGTGGAAATGATTTTGTTTATCCTTTTTATCAATAACCTTTTGAGTTCTGGCTTGCCAGGCAGGTGAGCTCACAGCACTGGTGGCCTCACCTCCTACTTCAGCAAAACCTGGGATGTGCAGCTGCTGGCACTAAGTGGGGAGCTTTTACTTTCTTTCAGTAGACTTAAAAAATAATTTTAGGAGCTTTAAGAACATTTGAGGCAGGAAGAATTCGAGCACTTCATAGAGATTTGACTTAATATTCTTTTTTTGAGCAGGGTTGGACGACAAGTGCTAAAATATTCCTGTCACTATATGGAATGTTCTTTGAAGAGAAATTTTAATTTTTACTGAGATTAAGATTGAATGTCCATTTTGCACAAGTTCTTCATTCTCCTCTTGCATTGTTCATTATAAAAGATTTAGATGGTTGTGAAGCTCAAGTAAACACTTGGAACTGTTACATCAAGACAATCTTGACATAACTTATTCAACATCAAATTACTGGTGTGTGTCTGCTCTTTAGACAGCACTCTACCTGTGTGAGCCCTTGATGGGCTCACTGTGCACAGGCCTATTGCTCATAAAAGAGGCTCCATCCATCTGTGAAGTGGTGAACCAGATGCTATTAGCATTTTTAAAAGAAATTCACAGTAATAGCACATTTTTGAGAGACAGAATCCCCAACGTCTTTACATTTTCTTTGAGGCTTCTGCTGTGTAAGTAAAACACTTCCATTTATCAAAGAGAAAAAACAATGTGCTGCACAAACCAAAACAAAACCCTTTGAAAACCGATTTTTGGAATAAAATGTATGTGGAAGCAATTAATTAAAAAATTATGATAAATCAGATAAAACCAAAAAAGCCCCAGTTCCTTAGGTCCTGGTTGTCCATCCTCTTCAGGCAGGCTGTGGTGGCAGCTGTGTGTGCTGGGTCTCCCTCCTGCAGTGAGCCTGACATGGGCTGTGCAGTTGTTCTCCCCAGGGGCAATGGGGATAATTTGCTGTTCTTGAGCAGTGCCTCATTTACAGAAAGTGTCTGACCTTTACATGCTTAAGAAATACTGAGTGTTAATAGGGTTTTTAAACTGATCATAAGTTCCATGGTCACCCCTGTTTTCCCTAACTTGTGCTTTGCCTGCCTTTGTGCTATTTACAGTGTCAGAAAAGTGTTTCTAAGTGGGTTTTTTTTCTGGCTTTTGTTCTTCCACACGGTTGTACAGCTTCATTTGGCTCTCCATTCCTAATGAGGGCACGTTTGTAAGGTCACAGAGGGAATACAGCTCTTCACACACAGGCTCTGGTTTGGCCTTGGAAAGCGCCTGTGATTTTCAGCACTGTGTAAGTTCCACTTAAATCAGTAGTACCTAAACCTTACTTTAAAATAGGGTGGCTGTGATCTCATCCTTGAATTCAGGTGCCTTTCTCATTGCTCTGATGGAGAGGAGAGCGAATCTTGGGCACACTGCGGCAGAATCTGACTTTTCCTTCTGGGTCACAGGCAGAGTGAAGAAAGTCCTGTACCAGTCTGAAACTGCAGCAGGGTGGTTCTAAGGAAGAGTATTTTGGATCAAGCTTAGTGTGTGTGGGAAATAATACCAGGAAATTTGTTGGTGGAAAACTTTAGCAGGCTTTGGGTGAGATGGTTTCCAGGACTCCATTATTTAAAAACTGATGCAAATACCTCTTGCACTCAAAACATGATTAAAATCTGCTCTCTGCCTTGTCTAAGTAGTTGCCTTCTGCAGCTTTAGGTCTTCATTTCCAAGTTCCTTTAGGTCTCTGCCTACTGGATTGATTTCTTTATTACATTCAGAGGCAAAATGAACTGTACCTCCACAGCACTGGCAATGCAGTCAAAAAATAGATGATGTCTGAGAGCATGGCTGCTTCAGGTTTAGTGTTCATCTGCCAGCAGGTAGAAATTAATCTCTGGTTACTCAGTCAGTTAGCAGGAGAGCATTTGGCTGTGCTAAAATTCAGCTGGGTGAATGAGATGAATCGTGAGTGTTGTGGGCTCACACAGGTTTGGGCTCACTGGATGATGTAGTAGATGATCATAGAAATACCACCTGCTTTCAATATTTGCTGATCTATGAAGCCACTTTGTTCCTCAGGTGTCTAAGAATATGCAAATACGTGTATTAATGGCTTCTGTGTCATAAAAATGGCAAGTTTATAACTTTGCACTTTATAGAGCCTGTAGAATCTAGTTAGCAAACTGTACCCTGTTGGAAAACAAGATTACAAATCAATTACTCCTTGCTTGACACAGATCTCTTTCCTGAGATCCTTGTTCAGCTGACACTGAGAAAATGAACATGCCTGGGAGTGTGACCTATTATTCAGAGAGAACTGCAGGCTAATAGCAGTTTTGATCATTGAGAAATCTATTATTTTTTTGGCCTGCAAGACAGCCTAAATGGCCCACTTTTATAGAGGAAATTTATAGGTTTATAAGATCTAACATTCAAGCCTTTCTTATCAGGGAGTTGGAAGCCAATCCTAGATGCAGAAATACAGGGATTGTCACCAAACCCCTCTCCCTTGCTGCAGTTTATCCCCTAGGGGGGCAAAATGCAGAAGAGCCAATTTCTGGAAAGCAACTGCACCATTCCTAGCAGAAGTAATTTATCAAAATACTGCTTTGAAAAACGGCAAGGATTCAGTGGTACTGAACCCTCCTTGTAGTTTATGAAAACAGAGATCAAATCTAATTTGGTTAGTGAAGTTCAAAAGCTCTTTCCAGAGTCTCAGAGCAGACTTCAGGCTCACAGATATTCTGTCTGCCTTGAATTTTGAGATCTAAGTGGAGGGGGCTGGCCACGCCATCAGGCTGTGGGTATCACTGGAATTGCCATATGGTGAGTCAGCTCTGCTCTTAGAACTTTTGTTTTTCAGTGTGTGTATTTTTCTGGCAGAGTAATAATGCTTGGAGATTTACTGTTTATTTTTTCCCCTCAGCTTTAATATTGCAGCAGAAATCTATAGCTGACATTCACCATGTTATTAAGCAAACGTTTCATTTGAGCCATGATTTGTTTTTTCTTTGAGTGACATGACCATACTTTCTTTTAAAAGTCAGTGCAAATAAAATATCTGGTTTTAATATGACTTTTGTTTTTTCCTTTTATTTTTTTCCCTCTTTTCTCTGCAATTGAGTAGGGAAGTCACTTTAGGTCCTTGCTATTTAGTATTCATTTGGGGGTGGTGTCTGCAAAATCCTCTTTTTATAAATTAAATGTGGCTCTCATATAACAGGCACTTTGAATCTAACACAAAATCAAAAGAAGTTAGTAATGAGATTCTTGTTGCATTTATACACCCATTGTTGCTCCTTTGAGGAAAATTTAAAGCAGACTATTTTTCTTCTCCTCAGTGTTGGGCTTTGCACGTTACAATAGAAGCATTTTTTGGTCTTGCATTACTATTTCTTTGCAATCTTGTGAAGACTGGTATGAACAAGTCTTCTGTGGTTCAAGAATTCTTGTCTTGTATAGAACTGGGAGCATCAGACCACTTCATGTTAGTTTCTGAATATCACAGCCCCTCAACCTGAATTAGAGGTGTTTTTAGGTCATGGGACTACAGGTATCTACACAGAAATAAGTGTAGATATTTCACTAGGTGCTGCAAAAGCCTGAATCTTACATTTCTGGTACATAAGAGCTAGAAAATGTTAAAGTACGTATGGAAATATATATTCATCATAATACATCTTGCTTTGACTCATTGGTATGCAACCACCAAGTAATTAAATGTAATTGAAGTACTGTGCCAGAGGAGGTGTGACCCAAAAATAATTGCTCCTTGTGTTCTGCTCTGCAGTGTGGTCTAGGAGCTGAACTGAATTGTGTGTTTGACCTGCACAAAATGAACAGCAGCTGCCATTTTATCACACTACACCTGCATTTTAAATGCTGCTAATTAGTCAATATTAAACTAATAATGAAGCAGCAATAGACACTACTGCATATATTTAAGTGAATATTAAATTGTGTTGAATGTGCCTCATATACCCACATACCATAGAGGCAAACAAATTTCTCTGTTTTGTAACTAAGAGCATTCAAGTTTTCCATGAGTTCTTTCAGTGACGTGAAACATCTCTGAATTTAGTTTTTCTGTGGAAATGCTGGTGGAGCAAACCAAATAATCTTCTATAATTAGTGAGCTGCTCTATCTACATCCTCTGTGTAATTCTCATAGTCTGCATTTGTTAAGATGTCTCAGGCTAAGTTTATTAATTCATTAAATTGGATGTTCTTGTTTGTGTTGTGTTTGAGCCGATGTCAATAGGAACCTCCTGTTCTGCCACAGTGAGTCCTAGATTGGACAACATTAGACATGTATTTAAAATGTAGTATATTTTCAGTTATGGGTTGCTACAAATGATGACCATCACTGAATTTTTTGGAGGCTGAATTAAGGGTATTTTTATGTCTTGGGACTACAGATATTTAAACAGAAATAAGTGTTATCTATGCCTGTTGATCTAGAAATAGAGAAAACTTCCTCACTTTGGCTGTGTTCTCACTGGCAAATAGCAAGGCCCAGACAATGGATCTTTAGAGCAAAGCTAATTACTGCTAATGACCCACTGATCCCACTGTCCTCCTTCAGAAACACTGAAGCACTTGTTGATGCGACTTACATCAGTCAGTGTTTCACTGGGATGAAAATAGCCTTTCATTCCACTGGCCATGTGCTTTGGAGGGGACTCCCTGCAAATTGTTGTAGAAGGAATCCAAAGATAGGGTGGTTTGAAAGGGATTTAATTACAAGGAGTCACAAATGGTTCATTGCCTCATGGAAATGAGCAGTGTAATTGCAAATCTAATCTGTTCAGCCTGAAACTTCAGCAGCCTTAATGTCTGCAGTGGAAATTGCATAAAGTCCCTTTCCAAGGTAGCCAGGTTGATGCTCATTTGCTTGATTGATATCTTCCCCTTGGCCACATATCTGTCACTGAGCAAATACTTATGACTCTTGTTGAATTAGTTGAAATAATGATGACTGTGTTGTGTTGCTCTGGGAAGTCAGGTGATTCCAATGACGACTCTGAAATATTTGGAAAGAAAAAAAAAATCCTAGTGCTGCCCTCAGAGCTTTTTCCTAGCCTATAAATACTGGAACTTTATGCTGTATTGTAGCTGTAATGCAAATAACTCCAGAATTAATATATCCAGAAAAAAAAATTGTAGTGAAAAATACATATGACAGAGTGGCTTTTGAGTACAGTATGCCAAAAAGGGTGTCAATTTTACTTGGCTTTATCATAATGCACAAATTGCCTTTTAAAGAAAACTACTGTTTCTTGAGTCTGAAAAATGTGCTTTAAAGTTTGTTTTGCTATTTAAAGCATTTTTTTCCCCTGTATTGTTACCTTCCTCTGCTGTGATTTAGCTGGATTTTGCTGCTTCTTATTCTTAAAATATATGGGCAGGACGTGGACAAGATCTGTCAGTGTAAGTCTTGAGATCTTAAAACAATTTTGGAGTGGTGATCAAAAGAGGCAGCATATGCTTCCAAGTCACTTTGGATTAAATATGCTACAGTGTCTAATGATTTCTGAATGTCAAATTTGATACTAAAGTTAGATGGGAAACGAGCTTCTACTCTGGGGAAAAAAAATTAAAATTTCCTTGAAATCTTCTTGAATTTAAACTGAGGTGGTGCCAGTTGTGTAGCCATGGGGCTGCTGGGTCATGTAACTTGCATCATTCCCTGATTCAAAATTTCCTGAAGAATCCTTTACTATTCCAACAAAAAACTCCAGCATGCAAAAGCAACCAGTGTTTGCTTCCATCCCAGTTTCCCCAAGTCCTGTGACTTAAGGCTGTAGAGTCCTTAGACATTTACCCTGTCTAGAATATGGTCACTAATAAATGTTAAATTTCCAGATTGGTTTTTGAAATGTAGTGGAGTCTTACTCCAGTATTCCTTCTGAATTAAAGCCAGGCAGGGATAGGTGAGCTCCAGAGCAATCAGTAACTGGCATCTGAAGAGCAGGAAGTCCAAGTTTGGTCTGTGTTTTATTTAATTCCTGTCAGGTACATGAGCATATCTGTATGCCAAGCAATGCCACACATCACCTATTGCAAGCCAAGACTCCTTTGTGCAGGAAATGTCACACATTATATAAATCACTAAACTTGTGTAAGGCTGGAAAAATATCTGAATCTGGCTCTCCCCTATCCTGGACAAGAAAGAGGCTCTGGAGTCTCCTGGTTATTCTTGAAGTTCTATTTTCAGCCCAAGACATTGCTCTTAAGCAGGATTTCTTTGACCAGTGCAATTTGCACAAGCTTGAACATCGTGATAACAGCTTGAGTTTATCACTGCCCAATTATCTCAGGCAAGAGAGAGGCATTCTTGTTTTGTCACTCTGTATTCAGTGGTCACTAAAGGCTCAGGGAGCAGCACACCTGCACACTCTCTCAGAAGTCCAAACTCTGCCATAAGAGAGGGCTTGCTAAGATCAGGGATAACATTCTTTTTCATTTTCCTAGCCTGGCACGTTGCTTCCCATTATTCCCTGCTGATCATGGCATCTGGAATGAGTTTTTGGTCTGCATGGTACTGGGAAAGTCCAAGTAGAATGGGCTGAAGAGGTAGGTGTGAAACAGAAGCCCAGTGCTGTGATTTACCTTGTCACGGCCAGCCTGTGTTGTCCTTGCTGAATCATTTCTCTGAAAAAGTCAAGGAAACTCATGGCTCAGAAAAAAGGGAAGACTAAAAGCAGAATGAAATAGTGACTAAATGCCATGGATGACCACTGCAGATTTCAGGCTGTGCCCTCTCACTGAAGGGTCAGAACTGTCAGTGCAGGAGGTGCCTGTTGGACACCCTGGGCGAGGCCGAGGTGAGCCCAGGCAGCCCCTGCTGGGTGTGTGACCCATGGGAGCACTGTGTCCATAAACTGCCCCTTGCACAGCCTGGGGCAAAGAGGGCAGAGGGTAAGAGCAGTGTCTGCACATCCTGCTCAAGCCTGAAGCCTTGGAAATGTGTATTTCTGCTTTTAGTCCAGCTGTGGGGAGGCTGCAGGCTCTGCTCCTCAGCTCCCCTGTGCTTTGACAGGGCAGCATTGATTTTATTTCATTTCTTTCTATAGATCTGTACTTGCTGTGGCCCTAAAGCTCATTGACTCATGGTGTCTTCTGAGGGGAGCCCTCCCACTTTCCACAGACACTTCTTCAAGTGTCTGCCACACTCGAGAAGTTTTTTATTAAAAAAGGGAAATTAAAGTACCTCATTTCCAAATCTGGAGCGGGGCAATGCATGTGGAAAGATTATGATCATTTGATAGTCACTCCTCGGCCTCTTTGCTTTTATTCCATAACCTGGGGCTTTCATTGTTGCACATTTTGGAAGGAAAAGCAATTTGGAGTCAGCATAGAATTTGGATGATAATATGGAAAATCCCTCTGAAATACTGCAGTGGAGAGGCACTGCAGGGAGATGAACCAAAATTGTGTACAGAGGGCAACTGCAGGTTTTTGTAGCCACCAGAGCCCAGTTAATAGACCATGGTCAGGGACAGTGCAGGAGAGCAGGGATGGTGTTACAGGCCATGCCTTCCTTAAGGGAAGGGCTATTTTCCCTGGGATGAACTTTTCTAAACTCAGTAACAGCTCAGTGGCAGACAGTTCCCTGTTTTATGCTTCCTATGTGCTTACTGTGGTGTCATAGTGGAGAATTTTCATTGGGGATTGCTCAAAAAGATGTCAATAGTTTTTTTTTTCCTTTTTCTTTAAATTTTAGAACATGTTGATGCTGAGAAAACAGGGTGAACTACTTCTGCCTTTTTGATAAATTCTTACCACAACATTTTTCGGTGCTGTTTGCTATTCATGGCAGTGAAATCGAGCCTCTTCTTAGGGGAAGACTCATTACTATAAAACTTGATTACATAGTGTTTGTAGCAGAAATATTTTATGGGTCAGCAGGAAAATAACCAATTATTGCAGACTTCTTGCCACAGAGCATGGCTGAGTTGCTGTGTTTCATCAGGTACAGCGTGATGCAAGCTGCTGGAAGCCATTCAATCATCCCCATAAATTAGACCTTCTGCAAAAGGAATATTCAAACCCAGTATTAGCTTTTTGTATTTGGTTAGAGGAGACAAAATATTTGGGTTTAAAGCCAACACTTAATAATAATAATATGGTTTATGTTTCACTTATAAACACATGAAATCTAAATTATTAATAAACCTAAGCCATATTTTCAAAAGTGATCTTGATATGTGAGGTTTAAAATCTCAATGGAAAGGAGATGATTTTGTATTTCTGAGTCAATTTGCTCCAGATCTTCAAATATATTTGGGAGCCTCATTGCTGTTGACAGTAAGATAAGGTTTTAATACCTAATTAGGTAACAATCTTTGGATGAAGTTCTTACCTGCAGAAAAGGTAAGTTAAAATCTAGATTAAAAGGAAAAAGCTTGTAACTTATGGAAAAACCTACTTGTAGCCAGGTGTAAAACCTGACTTCCTACTCATACATAAGTTATGACTTAAGGCAGTGCCAGAGCCTTTGCAGTGTTTTATTGGATTATAGTGCTCAATAAAAATTGCTTTTTTTTCTACAGCTCTGGCAGAAGGGAGTTTAAACACTGAGGTTTCAATGGATGTCACATAATTTTGTCCCTTTTTATACTTCCTCAGCGTTGCATCAAGGTGATGTCCTGGAGACAAAGGGGGTAGGGATTCCTCCTGCAGGTGCCTTAGAAAAGGCTGAGGATTCACTTCCCCCACTGGAAAGAAAGCCAGTCCAATATTAACCAATGACCTGATGTTAATAAATTGGTTTAATTCTGGTAGTGCAGGTAAGTATTTTAATTCTATGAGGTTTTTTTCTTTTGCTGTGAAATAATTGTGTTGTATGGAATGACTAAATAATTCAGCTGGATCCAGGGATAACAAAACAGGAAATCTGAAGGTTATCAACTCTTGGGACAATATTTTTCCTACATTTCTTTCCTAGGACTTGTATTTAGGGACACAGTGAAGCTCACTCTAAAATTTGAAGTGTGATTTAAGACCTGGAAGCTTCAAACAGACTCAGTCCCTGGGTGAGGGATGCTTTGTTAAATCCAAAAGTTAATCCTCCAGATGCTCCCTCCCAGAATGTATCGATTTTCCTTTAAGGAGCTGGCATGCATCCCTGGGAAGAGGTCTTTGCTCATAAACCTTGATCAAAGGCATTCTCTGTGGTACATGCAGGTAAAAATTCTATGGAGTCTTTTCTGTCTAAACCACCAGACTGATTTATAATTTGTCTACACAGTAGTGGAATGATTAGGCAAAAATAAAGTAGTAAACAGTGAAGATTTCTTTTTCTTTCTTTAAGTGAATGGGATTTGCCCAAGAAAATAAAATGAAGCAGAGACAACATGCAGCTGATGGCTCAGTTATGCACTGCAAACCCTCTAAATTGAATTCAGGATAAATACTTATGTAAGAGAAAGTATAAAAGCTTTGTCATCATCAGTATGCCACAGTATTAAATGAAAACTGAGTTTCTGGTCCTCTGGAGCAACAATGAGGTTGCACTTCCACAATTCAGTCACTTCTGAGAGCATTATTTGTAAGGTTTACCATATTCCTGACAAGAAGGACCCTCAGTGGTAGGAGAGCATTTATTCCTATTTAGGAAGGTTTGTACACCTTTAGCATCCATAAATCTCAGTTGCATATTCCTCCTCTTGCAGAGATCAGGGCTAATACTCCTTGGGGAACTTGAAGGGGAAGAAAAAAAATTTGTTTTTCTTCTGTGCACTACATCACTTATTTTGATCAAACAGTAAAACCTTTGCAGGGAATCATTTACAGTTTCTTTCAGGAGACAGGTATTCAGCTCCTTTTTATATGTACCAGTCTTCTTTATCCAGTCTATAATTTCACATTTATTTCTCAGGTTTGAGTGCAAGTTCACTTTCTGCAAACTGTGGAAAGACAGCATAGAATATAATTTTAGGGATTTTGAAAAGGAAATGCTGAATATTTTGCCCAGTGCAATGCAGGCTTGTAGATCCAACACAGCTACGAGAAGTTCTTGCAGTTAAGATGGATAAAGATGAGCACTGAGTAAAAGAGAAGTTTGGAAAACCCACCTGCATTAACAAGGTCTGCGAGTAAAACAAAACTACCGGAAAAATGAGAAGTTAATCAACCTATTTGTGATAATCATTGATTGATGTGAGTGGTGTTTCATGGGAGGGGGTGCCTTGGAGTGGAAAGCTGTTAAAGGATTTCTGTCAGTGCTGCTTGCAAGTATTTTTCTCTCTTGATTTTTAAAGCTGAGTCTTCTTAGCTACCTAATTTTGGGAAAATGCTAACATAGGTAAACATTTGAAAAAAAGAGGAAAGTTGTATTTGAATCACAGCCTGGATATTTGTAATTTGTTAGATGTTTGAGTCACAAGAATATGAAAAACTAAGGAAAAAAAAATGGTTCAGTTTCTCGACCCTGCAGATTAGAGAAGTCAGAGAAACCTATTGTTCTTATTTCTTCTGAACCTGTTGCTGTTCATAAAACACAGCACTGCCAACAGATGCAGCAGACCATCTCTAACGTGTTTCCAGGGTATTTTTAATTTAGGTACCATTAGTAAGCTCCTTTTGATTTTCAGCATAAGAAAAGCTAAGGAGACACTATGATAAATGCTGCCCTAGAAATACCTGGTTACTGGGGAGACAACTGAAAACTCCTCAAGGATAACTGTGGTATATAGAAAGGCAGGAGAAATCTTAGCCTGTCACAGCTGATGGTGAAGTTTTTAATTTTTATTCTACCCATCAGCATTTGTGTTTTCGTATTGAAGATTTTGTCTCTCTTACCTCCTAGGCTGCCATCTCTGTTTTTACAGCTTTTAAGAAGAACTTAAAACATGCTACCTTTATGGTTGGCCAAAATTGCAATATTAACAAGGAAGTGTGAGTGAAAATGCCAGTACAAATGACATGTATTGCTGTCATTCAGGTTTTGAAGTTGTTACTCTCCTGAATGAGGAGTAGCAGATGCTCCTGTTACCTTGAAGTGTCTTTTTCTAAGCCTCAGTTAAATCTGGCATCATCTGTTTCCCAGCCCTACAGACTTAATTTGATACCAGGCACATTTTTATCCCATCTGAGTGAATGTGAAAATATGAAGAGGAAAATAGTGCCTTAGGGGAGATTTTCTATTTCTGGAAGTAATCTCCATTGATACATTGTGTGAGCCTTCAGAGTAAGGACAATTGAAGATGGGGAGTGGGTGATTCCTTTTTTTTCCCCCTATTTTCCTAATTTTTTTACAAAAGGCAGGACAAAATGAGCAACCTTTGTGTAGAGAGATCCTGTCTTGAGAAAGTGAAATGTTTTATATATAGGCTTTTATTCAAAGGTGAGCAGACTGGATTTTTGTTTTGTTTGTTTTTTCTCCTTTTTCTTCTCAGTATTACTATAAAGAGGTGCCATTGCACATGCCCCCTTATGAACTGATTTGCTAAGTGGTGTTGCTCCATCTACAGTCAACGTGGCTCTTGAGCTGAGTTTGTCATGAGACTCCAGGAGAAGTTAATAAAATAGAAGTGCAGTGAAGCTGCAGGGTACCACTGGTTGAGTTTGTGGCTGTCCTGAGAAGTATCTGGTGTTGCAGTGGGAACTCTCCATTGAAACTCTGGTCTTTATACTTTTAGCACCATTGCTCCATTCATCTGGAAGCAGAAAGAAATGCTGGAATTCAAGTCTGTGAGTTGTTAGTCTTGGGTTGTTAGTAACTCTAGCATTTTATTAGTGGCAAAAATAGTCATCAGTAGAGTGGTGACCTGCAAGAGCCAGAAACACAGAGAAACCAGACAGACACAATAATAGATTTTAGAGAACCTTCCTTACAATCTTGGCCATGCAATTTAATAAGCAAATGAAAAGCATAGTTTAGTTCAGTACAAAAGCGATACATTTTTCATTACAGAACTTCTGAATTCTCTGGAATGTAACTTCAGAGGCTGATGTCTGATATTTCAGGATTAAGGTTTTACCTTGAAAGCTGCCTCACAAGGCACTGACTTTCCAGTAAAGACACCGAGTTAAACTTATGTCTGAGTTTAAAAGGTAATCTCTGTGGTTTGCAGATGCAAACCTCATGTATGAAGATAAGCTGGCTGTGAAAAGGACACCCTCTTGGAAGAGTAGAGTATTTTCATAACTTAAGGCTTTTATTTGTCTAAGGGAAGTGAATGTATCCATTTAGCTGGAAAAATCACCTCAGTCACTTTAACCCATAATGTTCTCCCAAAGCTGTGCTTTCTGTGCACTGTAGGCAGCTGAAAAAAATAAAACCTACTACAGTCTGTAGCTGTTACCAGTCTCTGTAAACTTAGATTCAAATTGATATTTGCCCTACTGTAAAGCACCCAAAGGGCTGTTGGGTGAAACACGGTTGTGTTCCCAGCCTACTGGGGGCTCTCTGACTCTGCTGTTCAACGCTCAGGCAAACAACATCCAGGAATTTGCTGCAGCTATAATTTGAGTATAGTTTCCATTGATTAGTGGAGGTTGGACAGAGAGCACAGTGATGCAGATATTAAAGCTGGAAAATGAGGTTCGAGCCCTGCTGTCAATAGCAGGTGGGCTGTGCTGCTGTATCATGATAATGCCCTTGGATCATAATGAAACAGCCATTGATCAGCTGAATTGGGCTCTTTCAGAGAAAAATGTAGCTAGGTGGTTAAGCAGGCCGAGATTTACTGCCCGAGAACGTCCTAATTTTGGAAGTTCTCATTTAGAGATCATTCAGGAGCCGGCATGAAGCTGGAAAGATAGAAATCAGTGGATGCAGGTTCCCAGAGTGGGAGCAGTGTCCCCTCCAGAGCAGGTTCAGCCACTTATCCAAACACAGTTCATCGACCAGACTGTTTGCAGAAGGAAATTGCTCACCCAAGCTGACATCTGCTTGGAGGGCTCTAAAGATCATGGCATTAGCAGTTTTCCAGGCTGCCTTTTGTTGTTTAAAGCAAAGTTCTGATCCCAACACAGGTGCCCTCTTTGTGGCTGGTGCTTAAATATCTACACTTGAAACAATACACAAAGCACCTGTATTATCAGAAGTATTTAAACTTTTCTAACTGGTGCCTCAAGCTATTTTGAAAACATGCTTAGATCCTGCTGTTGTCAACATGTTGTAGTGTTTTCTAAATAAGGATTCCTGAAAATAGGAACAAAGTAAAGAAATGCACCCTAATACAGTGACCCTACTGTGCTGTTTTATGGACTGGTGCATGTGGATCACCATCTCTGATGATTCAGCTACTAGGTCACGTAGAGCTGCTGATGTTTTTGTCTCCAGAGGTCACTTTCTGAGCCTCAGCCTCAAAACACGTCAAAGGCCCTGGGATTCACTGGAATGTGCACACTGGTACAACTGCTAATTTCCCATTAGTGAAGTCTCCCTCAGTAACAGATGTTCTTTAAGAACATGGGTTCATCCATTCAAAACCTTGTGCTGCAAAAGCATATTTGAAGTTTTTTTTTCTTCTCACGTCTTCTTTCCCTCCTTATTAAATTATTTAGTTGCCTTAAATTTATGTAATTACTGTCTTTTATATCTCTCCAGCACCTGCAATTCTAATTTAAAAAGTCTTAGCAAATTTGGTCCATGTACATGCTGCAATACTTTCTTTTGTACATTTACAGTGTAAAGCTTAAATTTTTACCTTGGACTTCTGAGTCCAAATTATCAGCCAGTAGAAGTTCATGTGACTGTCCCTGTCTTGTCCTAGTTTCTGCTCTTCCACAAAGCAGGGTCACAATGCTAAGGCAATTTTCCCACTAGAATTGGATGCTTTCAGACAGTAATCACAGTGTGTAGGTGACAGGATAACATAAACGAGAAGTCCTGGGTTGTCCTGGTCCTGTTTGGGTTAGCTCAGTTTGCAGTCTCACCTGAGGTGTCTGAATCACAGGCTGTGAAGGGAAAATCTTCTATAAAACATTCTTTTGTTCTGAATTGTGGTGCTCCTTTCTTCTGAGTCAGCTGGAAGAAAAACACAGGAAAAAATCTTTTTTCTGCCTCCTGATTCTGGCTCCTCTGGAATCAGTAAATGCAGAGACTCCTGAAAATGAAAAATAAGGAAAGGAGAGTTTGCCCTTTTCTGTGTATCTAAATCAAATAAGGATTATACTCCTTCTGGGAGTGTAGAGGACATCATAGGGGAGATCTGGGATCTTTCTGTGATGGTTTCCAGGGTAATTCAGCCGTTCCTGTTGTTCCTGTATAAGGTTCATGTTGTGAATGCTGTGGGCTCAAAGAGGCAAATGCAAAATTCCTCAAATAAGTCATGCTGCTATCAAGTGGCAAGGCTTTAGAAGGAAATTTATAAAAAATTCTAAAGAGTGAGGTTGTCTTCCAGCTGCTTTCCTTTGTGGGCTGGTACTAGTGCAGCTTGGTTAGATCCAGAGACCTGTGCTAGATCTGTGTTCGTGTTGAGACCATTGTTTGTTCACATTGGACTATGTGTGTCTCTTCTGGTCCTTTAAAAGTAATTTCCCTGTTGCATTTCCAGAACTCTCTGGACTCCTAATGCTTTTCCTGAGCCTGCAGTACTTAAGTGTAATAGCTTGTGCAGTTAACATCTGAACCCGAGTCCTAAAGCATTTGAGTTCACTATATTTAGGATGGGAATGCCTGCAATTTATTAGAAACTTACATCCCAATTATCAAATCTGGTTTATTTTCTATTTCCCAGTAGTTTTTCATCTGTGCTTGTGTGGCAAACCTTAGAGGAAAAATAGAAGAATAATTTTTGAAACATGTTCTTTGTGCTCTTTGTCTTTGAAAGTCAGAAATCTCCACGGATTCCCTCACTCATTTTACTTATGTCTTTATTCATACTTTAAAAACATCTCTCCATCTTTTAGCTGTAGTGACAACTTCTGGAGTATTATTCTCAACTGCCCTGAGATTTGAAACAGTTTCCAATAGCTGCTACTCTGTTTACAATCCTTCATTTCAACAGAAACGCTCAACTACTACAACCCAAATATTTGTATAGAAAGAAACATCGGCAAACTCAAGATAGATTTTCCCAAAGAGATAATGCAAAATTGCATGTTAGCCAGCAGCAAGGGAGGGTAAGCAAAGTCTTTGCCTGACACTTCTGTGAGTGCTGCTTGTGTCTGACAGACTGGATGGGCTCCTGCTGGTTGGGAAATAAGTGAGAGGTGTTAGAAAACTCTTTCTTGGCTGGGTAAAATGACAGAGGGCAGACAGAGCTGCTGTGCTGCACACAGGTGAGGAGCATTTGAGGTGCGAGGAGTGTTTTCTGCTCTGTGAGTGTGCAGACAGAGATGGATTTCTTCTGGAGTCTCACAGAGTGCCCCAAAGCCTCTGGGACAGCAGGGGATGAAGGTGGGAGTCACAAGCCAGACCTGCAATTCCAGAGAATGGTTTGGAGGTGGCTGGGGGGATGGCTTGCCCTTGCAAGTGCCCCTCCCTCCACACTTCTGCAGTGGGCATCGGGATTTGGCCTTTGGGTTTCACGTTTCCTGCAGGAGCGTGTGCTGCTCGTGTGCTTCCACCACATCTGCACCTCCTCTGCTGCCCCTCAGGCACAATTCCTCCCTCCAAACACATTCATCCATTTGGCTGGAGCTGAGATGGAGGAGTTGCTGAGTTTTTCTCAGCTGAATGCAGGCTGTGGCTCCAGTGAGAGATGTAGGGATTTAAGCAGCTCATAGATAATGAAGATCTATTGGATTAGTCAATTGGTATTCTCAGAGAATGCAGAGAAGAAACACCAAGTTTTTATCCTAAATATGTGCATTCCAATGTAGGTCTGCTGTAACACTTGTTTTGTTCTTAGCAAATGAACCAGTCCTGGAAAATGGCATTACCCCATGTTAGTAATATCAGTTCCTTACAAATTTTGCTTTTACAATGAAATTCCCTTTCTCTTGCCAAAGAAACTTCAGTGGAAATTGGACCTTCTCACATTTAGGAGAAAATAAATTAGTGATAAGTAGTTGCTCAAAGTAATCATACAAAACACTCCTTTAGAACCAGCTGCTTCCAGGCCAGAAGTGAAACTGTCTTGTTCCACTATAGGAAATTACCCACAAGAAACATGACCCCAACAACAAGCTAATACATCTGTCTGTGTCAGAGTTAAAAGCAGGGGGGGGAAAAAGGGCTCTTGGAGGCTGGAAAGTACAAAGCAAATGTATGTTACAAATCAGCTTGACTCAATGTACTTAACAAAATCTTGCCTCGTTATCAACATGGTTTATTAGATATGCAGAGCTACTGATTGCTTTTTGACACATGAAAATACTAAACATCATTGAAACATCTTGGTTCAGAGAATAAGACAAGACTTTTCATTGTCAGTCTCTTCAGATGTTGTTTGTTTTAGCATTTAGATTTATAAAGAAAGATGTTTACTGGGGTGTATTCTCTGAGGGTGTCTGCAAATTTCTATGCAACTTTTACCACTCCTAAGAGTAATTCACACATATTTAATGCAGCAAAACTTTCTCAGTGTATGAAAACAGCTAAACCTGCCTTGCTCAAAATCACATTTCTATATATTGTTCTAGAGAGAAATATTTTGAATAAATTTGCAGAATAAATGAGTGGTTATCGAGGGAGTCTCCTCTATGAAGGAATTACACAGGGCAAAACTGAAACTGTTTAAAATCCCTGTGAGTGATTCTGGCCCACCAAAGCCATGGCAAGGTTTAATTCAGTCACTCAAGTGCTCCATTGCAGCAGCAGTCACATTCCACAAGCAGGTTGGACAGGGCTCTCCTAGGCATTGCCTTTTAGGCTCAACTTTGTCCTGTCTCCTGTTTGCTAACAGTTCTGAGCAAATTGGCTCTAATTACTCCAGGTAATTTGAGTTAATATGTCAGCTCCAGGCTGCTAATCAGTCGGCTCTGCATGTGTTCCTCAAGGATTACAAGTGTAAGTAAGAACCTGGGTTTGCTGCTCATCAAAATACCTTATTCTCAGCATCTGTGCATTGTTTCACTGTGGAGTAGAGGCTTCTGGCTGTGGGACTTCATTTCTGGTAGCTCTAAAGGATTTATGTGTCAGGGCATTGATTCAGCAAAGATACTGCCTTATTTTAGACCATCTGATTCCATTTTAGGGCAGGTGTTTCTATTCTGAATAATAGCATTTGATGGAAAATGTCAACTATAGTTATTCCTACTCAACATAAGTCTGGTTTCTACTTCCTGTTTGACAAGTTCTCTGTAATCTCTCTGGTAAAGATATAGGTAGTGTGAGATGGATACTTGCAGAGTTTGGGGAAAAGAAATTAATTTGGGCTCAATCCTGCAATCTTTGCTAACATAAGTGATCTTATTGAAGGCACTTACTTGTTAATAAGGTCCTAGATTGGGCTTTGAGTCCAGCCTTCAGATCATGAACAAAGGAGTATTTTCTTTCTTTGAAAAACACCATGATCAGAACAAAGGGCAAATTAAATAGGGAAATGTTCCTTTTTGCAGGACCTCAGGTTTGTGTTATTTCAGCTGACATCTGCACAACACCAATTGACAAAACTCCACTGACTGGTGTAGAGATGGAGAGAAACAACAGATCAGAGGCTTTTCATTAAGGTGCCTTTCATGCCCATCAGTGAGTCAGCATTGCCTGCAACCCTGAAAACACCAGCAAAAAAAGCAATAAGATCCACCCAGGAGGGTTTCTGATGATGCCTGTGCAGTGAAATGAGGCAGTGGGTGCTCTGCTCTAGTGTCTGTCTGAGCTTGTAAATCCCTTCAGTACAAGTCAGTGATGTGTGGGGGGTATTTTGGGAGTTGCAAGAATGAGGAAAAGATGTGAACCAGCTGGTTTGAACCCAGTCACAGCGGGACCCTCACAACTTGGAATCAGCCTCAATTCAAATCATTCAAGAGGGTGACTCTGCCTCTCAACTCCAGAATAGAAGAGATGACACTTTGCTTTGGGTGGTTTATATGCACTTTGACTCTCCAGACAGCAGAGGAGAAGGGAATGGTGGCAATCCAACAGAAAACAAAACCATGGCGTGTTAAGGTGGTTATAGCTGAAAGCAAAAACCTGTAGAGCAATATGAACAGTATTTTACTGGGAGACAAAACCCAGGTGCTTTTGTTTTGGGGATGGAGGAAGGAAGGGTGTGCCTGGAATGTCAGGTTGGGGGTCATGGCCCTACACTCATCAGACATGAATTCTACTTTGATTTTTCTAGAGCTTTTTTCTGTAGGTATTGGCATGTCATTAATTTTAATTGCTTTAAAACCTGCTGTAGGCAGGGATCAAGCCTGGCTAAAACCACACTGATGTAAATTCATAGTAATGGAGTTGAAGTCAACAGCTCAGCAGCAGGTACAGTCTGCAGGGCAGGACTGCTGTGAGGGCATTGTTGACTTATTGTAGAGCCAGAGAATGGCTTGGCTTGGAAGGGACCTTAAAGATCATCTGGTTCCACCCCCTGCCATGGTCAGGGACACCTTCCACTATCCCAGGTTGCACCAAGCCCTGTTCAATCTGCCCTTGGACACTTCCAGGGAGCCAGGGGCAGCCCCAGCTTCTCTGGGCAGCCTATGCCAGAGACAGATCCCTCTGGATGGCATCCCTTCCTTCCTGTGTGTCAGCACAGCTTGGTGTTGCTGCCGGGCCCACTGAGGGTGCAGTGATGCCCCTGTCCATGTTGCTGATAAACAGGGCTGGTGCCAATACTGACCCCAAGGAACACCACAGGTCCCTGCTCTGTGCTTGGACGCTGAGCCATCCACCACTGCTCTGAGCGTGACCATCAGCCAATTCCTTCCCCACTGAGTGGTCCCTCTGTCAAATCCATGACCCTCCAGTTTGGAGACAAGGATATCATATGGGACAGTGTCAAATGCCTTGCACAAGTGCAGGTAGGTGAATGTCAGTCATTCTTCCCTAATTTACCATCTCTGTAACTCCGGCATAGATGGCCAAAAATTGTGCCCTCAGTGAAGCTGTGTTAGCTGTCACCAATCACCTCCTTATTGTCCATGTGACTTGCTGTGAGAGCTCATCCAGCTGCTAAATGGGGTCGAAAGTTTTGTCCCTTTCCAGAGCAATAATAAAGCTCTAATGTGCTCCTGAATCTCTGGAGAGTGTAAAGTCTAATTTACTTCCGAGCTCAGATCGAACTTAGAACCTTTGCTGAACTGGAAGGAACTGAACAGCTACACTCAGCCATAATAAATCTGGCTTTAGTTCATTTTAATAGAATGAAAATTGACTGGTCTTCTGAGGGAGAATGCTGGTCTGGTGTTGAATCACCCTGATGGTTTATACAAAACCAAATTTGAACAAACAAACAAAACCCCATAGTGGCTTAAGCTGGTATCAACGGGCTTTATGGCAGATCAAGCCTCATCAGTGTGACACCAAGTTCTTGCTGAGAGGCTATTGTGTATCCTTTTGCATAAATCCTTACCACATGTATGGATATTATGACTGATTCTCATCAAATTAAGCCTGTGAGTGATTCAGTATTGCCCAGAACTGGCACCCATTACTCTGGGATCATGGCCTCACTGTGTGCTTATGGTAATTGATGCCTGGTTTAATTTTTGCCTTGTTGGCCTTGTCCAGGTTTTCACTGCTGCTTGTGGTATGATGAAACTTATGTTGAACTGCATATTGGAAAGATCAGAATTCAAATTAATCGAACACCTCATCTAAGTACATCTGTGGGAAGGAAGAGAGTGCAGGCAGAAAAACCCCAGGACTTGAGTGTGACATTAAGATGTAGAAAAAAGACATTCTCCTGAGTGTTGCAAAAGCTGAGAGAAATTGATAACAAAATCAACATTGAAAAACAAACACAGAGGGTTTGGCAGTCCTTTCAGTGTCAGCATTGCTTTAAAATTAGTTTTGCAAATCTATATTTTAATTAGACAGTTATTGTACTGTGTGCTAAATAAACGCTAATTATTGAACATGGAATTTGTTGACATGTAATAGGTATTTCTAAAACTCTTAATTTACTTAGTCTGAGTAAACAAATTCTAAACAATCAACACAGCTCCCTGTACAAGAGCTACCACTGCAACTAATACATGGCAGCAGCTGGGAGCCAGGATTATATAATATTTTTGAATAGGTATTTTATTTCAAGACATACCTCAGGAATATGGGTTAGTCTGATTCATTTTAAGATCAGAGTTATTAATTATTTGTAGAACCTTGTGCCTTATACACTCGTCCAGTTGCCATCTAATTCTTGAAAGCAACAAGTGAACCCATAGAGGATAAACTCAGGATTTCTTTAATTGAGCACCTTAATTAAAAATTCTGGTTAATAAGGTTCTTGGGAACATCACAGGCTGAAATTTGGAAGCAAAGATAATTTTCCTGTCCTTACCCTCCTCTCCCATCTTTGAAAGCGTGGAGAGACACACAATGGGATGTAGTGCAGTATATTCCAAGCCTGCTTTATTTTTGTTTTAACTGTCCTCAGAATTAAAGGTCACTCTGCAATTCAATAAAATGCACTTTTAGCTTTCATGATTTTGGAAAAACTGAATGCTGTTTAAGCGAGCTCTTCAAGTCAATGCCCAATTTGATTTGAAAACTGCAGCTCAACTAAATACGTCCAAACAGCTTGATTTCTCTCTTGAGTAATTTGTGTTGTAAAGGCCTGTTTTGGTTATGAGCCCTCAGAAAAATGTCTTGGCTTACAAGTGTGTGTTACTGATGGGGAATGGAAGCTGCTGTTCAAGCTGGGAGCCTCTGCAGAAAAGTTCCTGCTCGGGTTTCTCCATATACCTAAATCCTTTGTGGAATATCACAAGGTCTGTTGGGTGTCCACAAAGGATCGCAAATACAAGTCTGGGAAAATGCATGTAACATACTGAGATCTCTCTAGGAGCAGCATCTGGGCATCCATGCTTCCTGCCAGAGTACCCAAGACTCATACCCTGGAGATAGAGGGAAATTCTAGCCTTTTTTTGGGAGAGCTCTCAAACAGTCCCTGACAGTCTTTTATCTTGGGTATAAAAAAAGCCATCAATAATTAGTAGGCTATATTTGGAAAACTCGATGTCTGATGTAATCAGAAGGCTTGGCAAGGAAGAGGAGAGTTTGCATTCTGCCCAGAATAAATATAGCATTTCTAAGTGCTTTGCATCTTCTCTTTGCAGTGGAGATTTTTGTCTTTTAATCCTGCATTTAAAAAGCACGTTTGAAGATATTCTTCTTTCAAGGTTTTTTTCCTCTCTGTTTCTCACTAGGCTCTCTGAATTGCTTCTTTTGTTTAGTTTGAGAGTGATTTTATTATTTCCTGAAATGAAGCATCCTTCTGAATTAGTCAAGACCCAAAACACCATGGAAGTGCCTATAGCTGAGCTTGCAAAAAGGAGGTAAGTTACCTGAACAAATGCTTTACTGATTTGAGACCAAATGATGGTAGTGAGCTGTAAGTGGGTTTGAACTGACTTACATTTGATTGCCACTTTCTTTATTGAAGTGTTCAGGTGATGAACAAGCCTTTCAATGCAGATCTTTGGACCTCCTCAGCCTCAGGCATTGGTGGCTCATGTTTTTTGTACTCACTTCTAATGTTTCAGTATTTGCTTCATCTTCTTGTGTCCAAGCATCCTAATTATTTTTTAACAGATCTCATTGAACATTGTTATTAAGAAGATAAACCCCAACTTACCTACTCTTCCTTTAGGCCAAAGGAGCAGGGTCAGAACTGATGTAATTTTTAATAGTTTGATGCAAATTTGGCTATTAATTCCTCCTCCTGCTGTTGGCTTGAGACATTGCCTTGTTCTCCTCTTCTGTTCTTCATTCCTTTAAGACTTGGTGTCTTTATCTGGACACAAGACTTTTGCTAGCTGAAGCAGCTTATTAATCTCTTTGGAAGGCAGACGGACAATTAGCTTTGAAGGAAAAGGAAAGTACAGATTTTGAGACTGTAATCTCCTTTATCTCTAGATTAACACAGGGAGAATTCTTGCCTGGAAAGGGACCAATGCCAAATCAAGGAGAGAAATTAGAATAGCCATTGCTCTATTTCTCAGATTGCAAAGTAATTTCATGATTATTTCCATTTTTGTGCAAGCCAGGGTGCAGCACTGCTAAAGAAAGGAGGGTAGCAGAAAGGCTTTCGAGAACACCCACTTTTCTATGCATTCTACATAATCAGGTGACAAAAAACCCATTTGGGACCTTAAGGAAAAAGTGGAAAATGTAAAATAAGGACGAAGAGGTGGTGCTGTGAAGGCAGAGTTATCCCAGCTATCATGACAGGCACAAGTTCTGCTTTTAAGAGACACTAGAATGGATACTACAAACAAAGACAAAAGCCAACAAAAACCTGTGTAAATCAAACCAGTTTAGAACTGAGTCTTAGGAAGTGACTGTTTCTGCCAGCTCAGAAGGGCCACGAGCCTGCCCTGACTGTGGTGGCTGTGCTTCAAAGAAGTGACATCATAGCCACAAGGTCTAGAGGAGCTGCTTGTGATACATGGAAAATGGTGCAGGTGTCACAATAAATATCTTCTCTGGCGTTAAATAGCACTTAGGAGCTGAGGGATGTTCTTGTTAGCTGTGGGTAAGAGAATCTAGGGGACCTTATCCTCCTCTCAGCTATCAGATCTCAGTAAATCACCTGACCTTTCTGTGCCTTGGTTTTCCTTTATGTGTGAGCAGTGATGGCTCCTTCTTCAAAGTGACACAGAGGCAGGAAGTGTGCAATGTGGGATGTGGAAGTGGCAATTTAGAAACTGCTCAGAACCTGCATTGCTTGTGAATAACCACCACTCCTCTCACCATGAAACAAGCAGTAAAAAGGGTGAGTCTGCAGAGTGGTTTAAAGCTTTTGTTGGATGAACCAATTTGTAACACTTTATCTAAATTCATACCATCCAGCCTTTATTTTATATTCAAGCAACCTTTGTTTTGTACCTGGTCAGAAATTGCTTTAATATGATGTGGTTCTGCTTCCTGTTGCTCAGCAGGGTTGGCAGTGGAGTGGTTTCCCAGCCTTTCACCCACAAGGTGTAGAAAAATGCTGTATAGTCATTTCACTGTTGAGGGATCAAACCAGCTGAGTAATAAGCTTGAGAGTGTGCACCTTAACTCCATTAAAAAAAATAATCCAAGGAAATTGTTTTTACATAATATGTCTTCAGAGGGACAGCACTTAGCAATATGCTCATGCAATCCATCACGAAGGTGACAATACTCTAATGATTTATTAGTGATACATCACTGCAATGTTTTCCCACCAGTGATGTATTGGAGATCATAAACCACAGAGAGGGACAGCAGACGTGCAGACTGAAGTGCCTGCAAAGTCCTTCCCAAGCCTTTTGCAGTTATTTTATTGAGAGAAGTTGTCAGCAAGAATGCTGAGATTTTTCCATTCCTGGAAAAATCTGATGGGGGGGGGATCTTGCCATGAAGATTCCTGGATTTGATGACAGCAGAGGCCTGCAGGCTCTGTATCTATCTTCAAACAGTGCAGAAACGCTTGATAAAGGGTTTGTTGACTGATAGTCTGGGCCTTGGAGCAACTGTAAATGCTTGAGGTTATTTACTTTTGGTTTTATTGCCTCTGGATGTTGAAAGGCACCAGGAAATGTCTTTGAGCCTTGACATCTCAGTGTGCAAAGACTGGGCCATGTGACAGTCTCACAAATGTCATGATAGGAAAAAAGGTTCTGTCTCCATGGCAGTACTGCTGCTGTTCTGCTATCAGCATGTGGTTACACTGTGTTATCACAAGCTTCCTCTGCCTCTCTGGAGGTCACTTTAGAGATTGTTCAAGAAAATGAAAATATATCTTTTTTTTCACCATCCTGATTTCTGCTGCTTCATATACCTTATCCATAGTGCCAGGAGTAGGCTTGCAAATGAAATAGATTTGCTTTTATTCATCACTGCCTTCCCCATCCTTCAACCCGTCCCTCAGAATGCTCTCTGAACCCAGCCTGGGTAACCTTCCCCATAACACCCAGGAGTGAGTGTCCTGTGGCCCAGGGTCAGCTTGGTGCAGAGAGGTTTCCTGCAGCAATTCCGGAGCTGATGGTGTGCTCAGAGCCAGTTCACTGTTACCTGATCTTGTTCCAGTTTGTTTTCATCTCTCTACAATTACATCCTCACTTTCTGGAGAGGCACCAGCTTTTTCTTTGTGTGGGAATAGTCACAGGCAGCTGTTCCTGCTTGCAAACACTGCAACAATACAAATTATGGCAAATCTTTGCCATTGGCTTGAGTTCAAATTGGGTTTGACTTCAAATTTTTGCAGGACTGAGTTGATGTCCATGTTGAATAGAAAGAGAAGGTGGAGTCAATAATATGAAAATAGATTTTTCTGTATCTAATGAATCACTCTGCTAGGATGAGTTGTACTGTGAACCTGGGACTCACAGCCATGAGCCCATCAAGGAGGCTTTAACCCCTTTAAAAGCTTCCTGCACCATTCCTCCTGGATTATTTCTCTTTCTGATAAGAGTATCAAGGCATTTAATTGCAACAAACACTCTGCCTGAAGGCGGTAGTAAATCATAACCCACTTTTATGATCAAGAACAGAATGTACAGAACTCAGCAATGGCTGGAATTTTATTAGGTTTTATGAATGCTTCACTGGCTCTGCAAAAGGCAACTGGGGATCAGAAATACTCAGCTTGAAGCATTTTACAAATCTAGGACCAAATTCTTGGCTCTATGAATGCAAAAACCTTCCACTGCCTTCCCTGGACCTTAGCTATTGATGTTCAAGTGGTGTTGAATGTTATTCAGCAGGAGCAGGGAGGAGTTTGGTTGTTTACAGAGCAATCAAAAAGGGAGAACAACCCTTTGGTGTGTATGGGAGTTGAGTACAACCAAAATCCTGCTTTGTGCCCCCTCAGCCCCTGCTCGGGAGCTCAGAACGATGGATACAGCACAGAATCAACTTATTTGTCCTTTAACTGGAACTTCCACGTGCAATTTAATGTCAGTTTAAAAGTCACGTGTCTGTGGAGACTGAGATTTGCTGGTTTGGGTTTTTGTCTCTGCTTTGCTTGATTTTTATTGTGCAAATGAATTTGGATGGAGAACTTCTGGCCCTTCCCCTCCTGAGCAACCTGCCCTTGTCTTTGTGGCACTGCGAGTGCTGTAGATGTGTTTTTCTTTATGCTTTTCTGAGCAGATTAATTATCTGTAATTCAGAGTAGATGGACTCTTAAAGTATCAGCTTTATTAGAATGAACCTGCTTGAAGCACAGCAAAGTGCACTTATCTCTATGTTAGTACCAGAGCTCTTCAGGGCACGAAAAAAAGAATTGGGAATTTTCATCCTGATTCAGATAAAATCCTTCCATTTAAATACCTTCTCCCAGCCCTGGTGCAAAGCAAGGGCCTCTTGCATCTGTCTGGAATCCAACCACCTTTTTAGTATCCTAGAACGAAAATGAACTTGCATGGCTTGGGCTGTGAATGGCTTCAGAAGCCTTTCCAGCCTCACTGAGAGGCACTTACAGCACTGAAGGCTGTAGGCAGAGCACAGACTATTTCCTGCAGGTGTTACCTAAACACCATTTGACATTTGTCTGACTTATCTTGATTTTTCAACGTGTTGGATCACACTTCTGGCTGTGAAGGTGAACAGCGGCTGAACTGGGGAAATAAATGGAGGGCAGTGCTTATTTTTGGCTCAAAGACAGTCCAAATATCATATTAAAATAGAAATAAAATATAAAATGAGTTGAATATTATCTTAGTATACGGAGTTGCATGACAGCTGTATGCAGAAGACAGAACCAGGCAGCCTTTTTGTCCCAGACCATGTCAGGCACTCAGTGCCAGCCAAGTGAGCCCCAAAACAAAGAGGCTGCCTAGTAAATCAGGAGGAGTGGGTTAGAAGAAAGGTTTTCTCTCAGAGGGAGACAGAAAAATGAAAAGATCAGCCTCAGGTTGCGATAGGAGGCTGAGGCTGGGAACTGATGTCAGATCTTTGGCATTGTTGATATGTTCACTGGTTCAACAATGGTTCCTAGCACAGGCTTCCTTTCCTGCAGCTCTCCAGTTCTGTGGAAGATGTTAGAGAAAAAAAATCTCTCAATCACTGTTCCTGGAGTTTCTCCTAAGAATTGCTGAAGTCCCATTTTAGAAAAAATGCTGGGGCCATCATTAAGGTTCTAGAGAGAAGAATATAAACATGCATTTGACTCTTAATAACTTCCTGCTTTGAATTTTTCTTTTGAAAAAAGAATTTACCCCTTGCCTTGCCCTTGAATTTACCCCTGTTTTTCTGGGAAAAACAGAAGCTGTCAATAGCATTTTTCCTCTATGTATCAAATGAATTTATGTGCAAGTAAACCTTTTGCATCCTGAAGCAAAGAATTCCACAATGCAATTGAGGGAAGCATGAAGCAGTATTTGTTTGCTTCAAACATTTATGCTGATAATTTTACTAGTTCCTCTCGAGTTTTTATGTTGATAGAGTGAGCAACCATTTCCCCCTTGTCTGTCCTGCTCCCAGGTTTATATTCCTCTTTGGTTTGCTCCTTCCCAGGATGAAGTGAATTTGATTTGAATAATCTTGGGACAATTTTGTTTATCATTGTTGTTCTCCCCTCTACTTTAATTTTAGTAGATCCTTTTGGTGAGGAACAAAGCTGCACAAAATGGTGAAATTGTGGACTCACTGTGGATTTATTCAGTGCCATAATGATGATTTCTGTTCTGCTCTCCATTCCTTCCTAATAATTCCTAACATTCTATTTTCTTTCACTTCTATTGAACATTGAATTGACACTTTAATTGACTTATTATAGCTTCAAGATATCTATTATTTTTCCCCAAATGCTAACAAGGTGCCATATTTCATCAGTCCAGGATGGCTTTTCCTCTTGTGTGCCTCACTTCCCATGGATCAGCCCTGAATTCCATTGCTTTTTGTTCACACACTCTGTACTCCTCCAGCCCATTTGCCTCCCCTTTGCAGTCAGATTTTACCAGCTTGAAAGTCTTGCTAAAATCAGTTCTCTTTGTCATCTGACTTTTCCAGAAACACAGAGACTAAAGCCATAAGGCTTTAAAAAACATAAATTAGCTACCCAGAAAACCCTTTAATTCAGAATTAAGGTTGCTCACCCGAGATCTGTTCCATTACCAGCCCAATCCTTCTGTGTTTTACACAGAACAAACACAAGTGGATGAAATCTGCCTTACCCGAATTAGCAAGCAGCAGCCAAATATTTACTGAGTCACTTATTCAACTTGATTAAATGAGCAGAATATTAAAAAAGCAAGAAAACGGGGGAATATATGCAACAAAATCATTCAAGCAAAACAATTCTATTAGCCATTCAAGGAACAGGCTTTTGGAGTTAGGGGTGTTGTTTACTAATTGGATTTACTGTAGCAGTGATTACTTAGTGTCTCACAGTTTTCTGTACTTCAACATTCACCTCTTGTCTGAATAAAATCTGTTGTGCTTATGGCAAGATTCCCATTTCCTTCAAAGGCAGTTGGGTCTGGCCTCTCTTGTGTAAGAGGTTTTTAAAAGATCTAAATAGTATAATCTTGTTTTCTAGCTGATGTTAGAGCTAGTCTGATACTTCTTTGTTTGTGCTTTTCAGGACATAACAGACAGACAGATCATGCAAAAACTAGTTTCAGAATTTTCCACTCCATACAGAGTAGGCAGAGAACATTTGTGAAATGATAAAACCTGTCACAGTAACCTGAATCTTCAGATTTCAGATGTGAATAGTTCAGGAGTGAATGGAGAGCTGAGATTTGTGTTATAGAAGCTATAATGTACTGGCTAAAGCAATATTTATTTCTCTAGAGTGCTTACAGTAATTTCTACTGCTGAGCTTCTGCAAGCTCAAAACCAAAACTGAGTTCTCTCTTACTTTGTGTTTATCAAGTTTAATGTAGGAATTGATTTTACTCTTAAGTCCTTCCAGGACCACCCTGTCTACTTGGTAACACTTGCTTTGTTTTTTACCTTTTCCCCCTCAGTATTCAGCCTGAAGTCCACAGCTTCTCCCTTTACCCACCACTTCATAAACCTCAGGTCTGAAACTTGTGAATGTTGAGTGGTACTTTGATGTTTTGCAATTATTCATACCTTGTATATTGATATTGTATTTCTCATTCAGAACATCTTCAACTCCTCATATTCATGTTCCTGTTCCCCTTTGATCTGTATCATTAGTGAGCTCTTGTTCTGTGTGCTGATACTTTTTTCTGTGCACTTTTACAGATCTTGCCTCGTCACTATTGATTTTCTTTTCTCTTTTTATTTGAGATATCTTCTTTATCCTTCAGGTTTGGATTTTTTTTTTTTTTCAGTTTCTGGATAATTGTTTATTTTTTTCCATGTATATTTGATCTAGTATCTTTCCCTTAAACCAATTTCCCTAGAAAGCAGCCAGTCAAAAAGAAGCAGACAAGGATAGAATTAGTTTCAAGAGAATTTTGATTTAAAATGAAAGCACAGGAAAATCCAACTTGTCTCTCCATCTCTCTCCCTCCTTCTCTCCCCTCCTCAGCATCTCTTCCTCTTTTTCCCCAATCCCCCCTGCTCTCCCTCCTCTCATTTCTTCAGGACAGCAGCTTTGCATTAGCTTTGTCTCCTCTTGCTGTAGCTGGGGTTTAGGAGCTCTGTGTCCCTGATTTTCTGGGCAGGTTATGTCCTGGTGATGTACTGCCATCTCTGAATGTCGTCCTGGTCTGGTAGACTGTGACTGTTTCTCAGAGACGGTGTTTCCAGGCACAGGGAATTAGGCAGATTACTAAAATTTGTTTTTTTAGCCTGGTACCCTGCAGACATGGGATCTCAGTTCTTCTCTCTTCCTCAGACTCGGGGTGGATGACTTGGAGCGAATCCCTTGATTGCTCTGTGCTTTGGTTCTCATCTCTCAGAGCAGCAAGGCTGGAGGCTCCTCTGTGTTCATGAGGGGAGCCCGAGCCAGATGCATCCAAAGCTGTGTTGAGATGCTGCAGTGCCGGGGTGTTGGAGGCCGTACAAATCCCTCACGTGGGCTGGACATTAAGGGTTTTTATGCTTCCTGTCTGGGATTGTTGTATTTTATCATGGCTGGCAGCCTTGCCAAGAGTTACCTCATGCTCTGTGAGATACTGAGCTGTGCATGGCAGCAGCGGGGGCTTCTCAGGCGGCGCTGACCCGGGGGTGGCACAGAAAGCGTCGCCCCTTCTGCAGCAGCCACTGCAATGAAGGCTCAGTGCAGGACTCACCTCAGAGCTGTAGGCAGCATCTTTTAAAGAGCAGCAGTCCCAGGCTTGCTTCAGACTCTCCAGACTGCCTCATTGACACATTTTCCCCTTTTTTCCCTCCATACTTCTGTCTCCTTTCCTTCTCATCAATCAGAGCATTCGTGGTCTACTGATGTAATTAGGAAAACAGAGCATTCTGGAGAGGTGTATTGATCGAGTACTTTATAATAAAAGTTAGTAATGTTTAATTTCTTGTTGTCAGCTTTCATTGTGCTAAAGAAATCAATTCCCTATTGTCTCTTCTCCATTATTCAATTGTCTAATAAGCTACTTTGCAGTCCCCTCAAAATCAAATTTTAATGATAAATCACTGTAGGAATGGAGAGCACATGAACCCATGTACATGAGGATTATCCCAAATCCATACTAGGTGGGATGCACTTCTTTCCAATTACAAATGAATTTTCTCTTTTCTCTTTTTAAAAGTCAGTAAGACAGGTTTTCTACCCTTTCACTAAACTCTCCAAGAGGTTTACTATAACTTGTTTTCTCTCATTTAGGATTCATGCATCATCAAACCCCCTCTGAATCTTGAATTTCACTCTCAAAGTGATACCTCTCTTCTTTTTCCCTCCCTACCTCTCTCATCCCACACAAAATTAGAGTTGAAAAGCAGAGAAAAAGTGGCCTTGTAGGAGAGAAAAGTGTACTCAAAACCTTTCTCTTTACTCTGGCTTCACCCCAGCTCACAGTAAAGCAAATGCTCCTCTCTCCAGAGCAGCCACAGGAGCTGTTTGTGTGTCAGGGAGTGGAGAACTCCTGGCCTTCCCTGGAATCTCGGAGTGCTGCTGTGGCATGTGCAGGGATGAAAGGGGTAAGAAAGGGATGGAGCAGTGCTGCTGTGTGGGTTACAGGGCTGCTTTTATTTCCTGCTGCATGGGAGAAGCTCTGAGCTCGCTTTTGCTGCTGCTTTTTCTAGCTTGGGTCCGTGGGTTCTGCTTTCCATAGAACTGGGGGCTGCAGTTTAGTTCTGATTCACTGCCTGAAGAATAAAGTTTAAGAGGTGGTTTAAGAGAAACAGAATTTCAAGAGAAATTAAATAAATGTATTATTTGTAAGGTAGGCTACTCTTAGAGTTCTGGGAAGGTAAAAGCACTAATTTTTAACATTTAGCTGAAATAAAGAGCTGAATCTGTCTTTCACATTTATTGATAAATAAAACTGTTTTAAAGCGTTCCCACACCTCTCTGAAAATAACTTACATGTATATTATGCCCAATAATTATTTTGTAAAATTTATTTTCATTGCAAAGGGTGCTGTTTGGACATACCCACGCTTTAACTCAGACTTGCTTCGCTTCTATTAGCTGAACACAAAAGGCTCCCTATTCTTGGGCCCACGGATAAATGAACCAACTTTACAAACACCACGATGCTCAGGAAACAATGTGCCTGAACACTTGTATTTGTGCATGAAGTAATGAATCATTTTTTACATCAGGAGAGCTGTAACATAGATCTCAATAATGTAATGCACACTGAGCCGTTGCTTTCATCTGTTCATAAATCAGGTCACAGTGTAGCCACCATTCTATTTTTGCAGCTTGCAGGGTAGTAAAGTAAGAAGTTTATTGCAAGTTGGTAATAAGAAGGGAAGTAACGGCCTGGGAGGCACAAGGGTGAACGAGTTAATGAGTGAGCAGTTTGAGTTTTCTTATTGGTTTTAACCCTCTATAAATTTAATGGCTTCCTTTTAAATGCCTCTTAATGAGAAAAAGCAAAGTGTGAGTTACTTAATGGTGTTATTGAAGGCTCTGCCTTGTTATTGAAAGGGAATGGTATAGTTTATCCAGGGTAAATCTAGAGAAAAATAACTTTGCATCAGGGTGGAGATGCTCTGTGGGCTTGGTGACAGCAGGAAGGACAAACTGCAGGGGTGTTCTCTGTCAGGGTAACTGGTGAAATATAGAATTAGTGATATTCATTAGTTTATAGAGGCTTTAAAGAGTTCAGGAGGCTTAGAGATGTCTGTCTGCAGAGGAGCTGCTTCCCATGAGCTGGGGTTTGCAGCCCTGACCTTCTCCTGGGCCCATCCTGCAGCTCTGAGGAGTTGTTTGATTCCACAGTCTGTGCCTTTCCCTGCCTCCTCACTGCTCCTGGAAGACTGGGAATTCTCACAGGAAATTATCCACGTGGGAATACTTTGCATGAATGGTTACATGGGATCTGTTAACTGCCATAAAGATAATTCCAATTCCATAACTTTATCAATAATCCTTTCTAAATGATAAAAAAGGGAATTCCTAAGGGTTTAATGCTGGAGTGTGTGAGGTTCTTTGGAGGGACTGGTAAATAATACTTTTACTAATGCAGACTATTATGGGATATAACTCTAGAAGTTATAGCATAGAAATCTCACTATTTACAAATAAAAGCAAGGCATTTAAATAAATGAGATTTAAAATAATGGGATTTAAAGATAAGTTTTCTTTCATTTTGTAATTAAATCAAACCAGCTAAAAGCAAATAAAAACTCAGTGGAGAGAGAATACATTTTTCTAAATTTTTCATGGAACCAAATTGTCATTTCTCCCTTTTTTCTAACAGTCATATGTTGCAACTGCAAAGATTTTCCAAGGGTAAAAAGACAATTTTTCTTTTACTAGTTAGGAGTATAGGAAAAAAGATTAAAAGAAGGCTATGACCTGCTTTCATTTACGCCACTATAGATCAGATTTAAAATATCTATTTAATTAGATTTGGCCCGATTTAATGTTTAAACATATCAGATTGTGGAATCTGCTGAGGACAGTGCTGATGTTCCTTTTCAGGACACGCAGACTGGGAGATCCATACATCTCTCATAGAATATCCTGAGTCAGAGGGGACCAACAAGGATTGAAATGCCTTTAGAATAACATGGGGAGATGGCAAGGAAAAACCTCTGTAAATGTTCTCTGCTTTTACCCACAGCACACCTCAGAAGAATTTCTGGGGATAATTTTCCACCTTTCTTTGCCTTATCCAGCTGCCCACAAGGCAGACATTTCCTGTCTCCATAGTGCCTCCTTTACCAAACCCTCATCCCTAACTCATGATTAACCTACAAGAATCTGAGTTGTACCTGCTAATTACATTTGCAGCCTCAGTAAACACTAATGTAACTGTATACATATATATTACTATGCTGGTTTTGATGATTCCAGTGGTTGTTAATCTTTCAGCTGCTCAAAATTAAGCCAGTTTCCCACACAGTCATAACACACCTCTTATCCTCACAAATCTGGGCACTTGGTATGGCTAACAATGCACGGAATATGTAAATGATGCTGCGAGACTCCAAACAGCAAGAAGGTTAGATATATTAATTAGATATTACACTCAGGAGACAGCAAACTCATTGAAATTAAATAGTCCAGTGGCATTTCTGCTCTTTGGAGGGCTGGTCCCCTCCTAGGGATGGAGCAGGAGATGTGATGCCTTGAATATTGGCTGAATTCTACTTGACAGCTCCAGTTTATGGCACTGTTTGATCAGGTGGTTGTGACACTGTGGGTGCTGAGTCCTGGTATCTCAGCTGAAGGGGCACTGCTCTATCTCTGCCCACAGCAAAATGTATTCCCCTGGTAAAAATCACATCAGGTAGATTTTTTTTTTCTTTCCTTCTAATCTTTTTAGAAAGTATTTGGTGAAGACATGAGAGCTGTCCTGGAGAAACCTCACTGGCACTTTCTGGCTTTTGAAACCATCCCAGTACAGAACTGGCCTGGTATAAGGTGGAGGTGAGCTGGGTTTGAGGGCTTCTTGGTCGGGAAGGTGCTGTCCTGTTGCTGCTCCCTGATTTCTCCTTTAGCACCCAGGGGTGGGAGTTGCCTGCCAGTACCGAGCCCTGGAGGCAGAGCGAGACACAAGGCAAATCTCTGGGATGTGCTGTATGCACACAGAAGAAGCCTTACACTTGCTGTTAAATCCAGCCATAAATGCATTCCTGGGAGGAGAAGGAGGCTCAGCAATGCTGTTTCTATCAATGTATTAAGGGTACAGTGCTGCAGAGCAGAACCCACTGCATGTAAATCAAAGCAGGCAACAAACCAAACTCAGGGATGTGTAGTGCTCACACAGACCTCTGGCATTCCAAATTCCTGCCTACAGGGACTGAAATTTACTTCAGTATTTTATGAATCAGTACATCAGTCCATATGACTATTTTGACCCAGACTCCACTCTTATTAATCAAGGTAATGTAGGGATGTGTAAGATGAATTGTAAAGGATTGCTGTTCATAGGCCCCTAAAGCCAGAAAAGACCATCATATGTATCTGGCTGACCTTCTGTGTAGCACAGATCACAGAATTTTGCTTGCCATATCAGGACCCAGATCAAAAGCTCAGGAAGCCTTGCTCCAGTGCACTCTGGCCACAGAACCTGGTTGTTTCTTCAAGAAGGTTTTAAAGAAAACATCGATTACACTGAGAGCTATGGCTGTCATCTCGTAAGTAAGAATCATAGAGTGATTTGGCAGTGCAATGTACCTTTGGGAGGGATTTTCTCTCCTCTTGTAGCCTTTAAAGCTGCTATAAAGGCCATTTAATATGCTGGAGGAGGACATCCTTGACTGCAGACAGTGTCTGGCCAGAGGCTGTCCTGACTCAGACTGTGCCCTCAGCAGAGACAGCCAGAGGGTCTGAACCCTTTGTCGTGTTTATAGGTGTGTGTCTGGGCAGTTCCTGTAGGTAGCAAAACAACCATCAAGCAGCACTGAAAGGGGAATGTGCTGTAATTTAGCAGGGTTTGGGGCTTTTTACCCATTTCCCTTTATGCTGAAGATCTTGCCTGCTCTATAAAAGTCCAGAACATTATGTCCAAGATGGCTCAAAACAGTTTTTATCCCTTCGTTCCTCTAAGGGGCAGAAAAAAGAGTGTCATTTCCTTTTTCCCTTCATGCATTAATTTATTTATTTTACTGCAAAGAGTGCACTAGAACCAGTCTTCTGTAATAGCTGACCAAAATCTTCCTTTAAGTAAGAGTTGCTTTGAACTGCAGATTCCTTCCTGCACATGCTTAGGGTTTGTGTCCCTGGTGGTTTCTAGAGCTCAGGTGTAGGTGCCTGGCCATCTGCAGTGGAGATGGCAGTGCTGTGGGGCGAGGAGCTGAGGAGCTCTCGGGGAGCAGTTTTGGGCTCCCAGCTGTCTCCCAGCTGTGTTGCCATTCATTTCTGCATTGCTCATTTTCCTAATCATGAGCCCATTTGAAAGAGCAGGTCCCTGGGCGTATGGGGCATTTCTTCATTGGAAACCAAACAGGTTTTAACTCCATTCATTCCTCAGTTCTGATGAAACTGCAGCACTATGAGGCTCAGCAGGCCCTTCCTGCACCTGTAGAGTCCTGTTAAGCCTGAATTGGGCAGCTAGCCCTGGTGATGGGTGCAGGGAGCCTGGCTTCACTCTCAAACCCCAAGTTGGTGCTCCTTGGTGACAGAAATACCATCAGGATTTGGTTTGCTTTCCAAAGGTTCTGGCTCCAGCTGCCTGGTTTGGCTCAGCTGTACCCAACCAAGGGCCAGATACAGAGACAAGAGATGATATCCTGCTAATATTATGCATTTTCCTGCCTTGTCCAGAGCCTGCTTCCATCCTTGGTAAAGCTGAGAAGAGTTTTGGTGTTGCTCTGAACTGTTCTTAACTTCCCCTGGCTTTCAGTATTTTTCTCAAAAGGAGTGATGCAACCAGGATATAGAAAACTGCCTGGATTTAATCTTTTTAAATTGAGCAATGAAATAAGACTTTTAATCCTCCATGTGTATGGAGAATTTAGGTTTTCTTGGACATCAGTGATGTCTATGCAGCTCTTAAAATGAAAATATATGATTCCCGTAGTTGAATTCAGACACAAGATGGCAGAATCAGAAAGAGGAGAATGAATCACTGTCACCAATACTGTTCCTCTGCTGCACTGACAAGGGAAGATAAAATAGAATCATTAAACCAGGGAACCACTTACAGATTTGAATTTGGATCTCCTGTACTGAGAATAAACATTTTATTCCCTCAGTACTAAGTGGAAGGAGCATGTTCTCATTGTATTCCACCATTTGGCATTACTGAATGAGTTAGTGAGTAAATACAGAGAAGAGGGTATTAAATGTCACCTTTCAGCAGCATTCTTCTAAACTGCAGTCCCTCCTGCTTTCTGAAAGTAGGTATTTTTCAGTGAAAATAAATTATTTGTATTTCTTTCAGCAGTGAAGCACAATTAGAGCCATGCAGGAGGTTGATTATGTAGTTCAGTGTGTGAAGACTGTTCAGAAAACTGGAGACAGAGAGAGGGAAATAATTTAGACTGATGACAGTTTAGGCAACTGCCTGGTTTTGAACAGTTGTACCACTTTAAACAGGCTGGGGCTACTGATCTGTCATCTTTGCAGGCAAAGGGATGAGAGGACACATCCTCTAACCCTACAGCCCAGTATGCAAAGGAGGGGGAGATGTTTGTGTAGGGAGCAGCTGTGAGGGAAGGAAGGTCAGGTTATATCCACTGGGTCTACCTGAGTGATGGCAGGATAAGAACCTGAACCGTACATTTCCCTTAGACAGGACCCACAGGATGTTTTGGAAAGGCTTTTCAACCCCTTAAAGTAATTTTAATTTATTGTTACAAACAATGAACTGGGGGGTTGTGCTGACTTTGTCACTGCTGATTGAGGACTCTGAATCTTGAGCAGCCTGGTGAGCAGAGCAGGGCTGTGTAAGATAAGCGGCTGTGCCTTCTTCCTGTCCCTCTGGGGTTAAAAATAGGGGAAAAAATATTTAGAAATTTTGAATTAAGTCACTTCATCAAATGTTTTACTTTCTGTCTTTTTCCTTCAGGTTAATGTAGTTACAACAGGTGCAACTGTTGATTGTGCCTGTGTTTCTCTTGCTTGCTTTTTTTTGCCAAATGCATTTTTCTGATTTTTCAAGGAATGTTTTGCTCTGACCAAACCCAGCCCTGTGTTCATATTTTCCCTTTTCCTCACTGAGTGTTTCCCACTCAAAGCAGTGACAGGGATGGCATGGAGCAAGGTGCAGCTCATCACAAAGGGTATTTTCTGGACAGGATGCTTCTTGTCCTCTTGGTGTTCATTTTCCATGAGCCTCATAGCAGAAATCAATAAAGAAGAAACATGCTAGCAATGATATTGTAAATTATTAGAGGGAGGAAAGGCCTTGGAGGTAGAACTAGGACAGGGATTCAGCAGAGAGGCTTCAGCTTCCTCAAAGTTGCCTTTGTAGATCTGTGTTTTACTTCCATTTATCCATCCTGACGTGGTAGTGTGTTTTCCATTAAGGACTGGAGCCACAACGATGACCTCTGCAAATGTAGGAAATGGATTCTGTCCCCAGCAGGTTACAGTGGATAATTATCTGTGGCAGCATATAAGGACAGCCTGCTTTCCTGCAGCATCAGATACAAGTGTGCAGTTGAAAAAGAAAAAACTTCTCTGTCTTTTCACTCACACGTGGGATGCACACTATCCTGGCTCTGTATTCAGGATGAGGTGTAGTTTTGTCATTCTCTGAATGACCTTGTTCTTCTCTGAGTTTCTTTTTTCTTCTTGAATTATTTCAGTCTTTTAAAACCATCAGTGCATATATATCCTGCAGCTGGACTTTTCTGCAAATGTGTGGAAAATAGTGTTTTTCATTCTCAAGCATGATGATTGCTCATTGGTAATGGCTGCAATAAAATATTTCAGTCCATCTATGCAAGCCTCTGTGATCCATAAACATGATAGCCCACAGCCCAAAGAGCAACACAGGAACAATCAGGTGTGAAATAGGTCACAACCAAACTCATTTTTAGGGCTGTGTAAAATAGGGGAAGAGAATGTGATTGGCCAAGGGCAGGTCATGCAATAACTTACAACAGAGCTGAAAAGTCTTTAATTGAAAAAGCTTCTGAGCTGGAAGTCAAAGTTTCTGCCTAAGGTGTCTCTGGAGCATTTCTGTATTGGACATGTGCTTATGCTGTACTGAATGTGTGCTGTTTGCAAACTGACCTCTCTGGGAGGAAATCTTCTCCATCAGGTGGTGTGAAACTCTTTATCATAAACCCAGCCCATAAACCAGAAAGGAATTTCTGACTTCTGTGTAAGAAGACAGACAGCAATAACTGCTGAAGTTAATGAACTGCTCTGAAGGGGGAATCTCTCTCTGCCTGTGTTTATTAGTGACAGGAGTTGGTTTGAATTCCAGCACTTCATCCCTGTTCCTGCCAGAATTCAGCTCTGCAAATCTCACAGCCCCACTTTAGCTTGCTGCCCTCAGCTGTATTTTAATTGAGACTTGTAATATTTTAAGACAGCTTTGTCTTTCCAGATATCAAAGAAAATGGATTTGCAAGTCCCTTGACTCCTGTATTGTACACAAGAGCTGCCTTCCCACAACATGGGAATGAGTAAAACAACCAAAATGTCATTCACAGAGGGCTCAGCATTTGAAGGAGTTCAATCCTGATTGCCTAGTGGGTATTTTCTAGCAAAAGAGACCTAATATCATGACATTCTGTGCTTAGTACAGGGTGAAAGAGCAAAGGGAAAAGAACCTAAAGCTGACAGGATTTTAAACAAAGCAAACTGAAAAAATTGAGGCAGGTGAGTTTTCAGGAAGTACCCATAGAGGCTGATGCAAAATTGCTGCTGGTTTCTGGCCTCCAGCTGGACTTTGCACCACTCATCTCCACCCCTGCACTTGGATGTTCAGCCAGTTCTAAATCCATCTCTCAGTCTGCTCACCCAGCCTCTTACCAGCAGCTCCTCTACGAGGATCTGGTAGGGACATGGTGTCAGAAGTGCTGCTGAATTAAGGCAGGCAGTATCCACTGCTCCTCTTGCCTGCCAAGCCATCTCTCATCCCAGAACCTTCTCAGGTTGGCCGTCGTGACTTCCCCTTGGTGGATCCATGCTGGCTACTCCTGATGTCCTCCTTGTCCTTCATGTGCCTGGAAATCTTTTCCAGGATTATTTCCCCCATCATCTTCCCAGGTGCTGAGGTGAGGCTGTCGAGCCTTTCATTCCTTTTGTCCTCCTGCCTGTCCTTTCAGAAGACAGGAGTGGCATTGGATTTTCTCCAGTTCTGGTTTGGGTGTTTTCTCTCCAGGTGTTCTGCAGTCAGCCTAGGTAGATTGTTATTTCTAAGTAAATGAAGAAGAGACAAGTGGTTTTCTGCAAAGCAAAGTGCTGCTTTGTTAGAATGAAAACCAGCAGAGGGGAGTGAGGCAAATTTGAACTTGGAGAGCAGAACCACCATCATTCACCTAATCCTGACTCTGTTAAACCTGCAGCAACCTTTTACAGTGACAAAGAACAGCCTGAACACTTGATTATAAAAAAGAAAGGCCCTCCTAGTATTAATAAGACAGCATTCTGTCTCATCTAAGAGTCCCATCTTGCACGTGTAAACTCCAGGTGTTAGACAGGGATTTTCCTTGCCATGCTGTGAGGATGTTTGTTTGCCATGGTGGGACAGGAACAGCTGAAAGCAGGGATTGGCTTTTGTACAGCACCCAGGAAGCACCACAGGCCACCCCTGTTAGGTCAAGGTCTGTCAGATCCAGAGTGCTGCAGCTCGGCTTCACAACATCACCGTGGGAGAGTGGAGAGAACCTCTGGATGTGCTTTTTAGCCAAGTAGTGTGGGAGGAGGCACCTGCAGCTCGGGAGGATGAAAATGCTCACCCTGACTCTGTCGGTCTGGGGCATACAGAGCTATCCCTTTCAGACCAGTGGTGTGTGTTTTCCAAACTGTAAAAGACTAAAACTCCTTGTACTCCTAGGAACAGGGTAATGTATCCTAGTTATTAAAAATGAAACCTCTTTGAGAACGAGCCTTGGGTTCTGCAATTCTGTGGAAACACAAGAAAAAAGTTTCCAGCGTGTCTGTATCGTCCAGACAAGAGGCACCTGAAATCCCCTTAGTAGGCATTCATTTTCCAGGCTGTGTACTGCAACAATGATGTTACAAGGGAAGCAGTGGGAGTTAGAAAAACTGTAATTTTCTCCCCACCCTTGCCACTGATTGTTGGTGTATTGTGGGAGAAAGGTTGTAAAGTTTCTGAGTCTGTTCTCTGCATGTTGGATAAGGCACATTGAGGCAACAGCCCTGCAAAGGGTCTGAAGAGCACATATTGTGCTGTATGACAAACAGGGCTTCTCTCCTCAGGGAGAATTAATTTGTATTTGGTGAGGCAGGTCGCTGACATCAGCTGATGTAAAGTTTTATGTGCATAGATAAGAAGATGGACGATTAAGAAATATAAAAGGCAAAGGAGGAAAAATGAGATTTTGATCTGAATCCTCTTTTTGTGCCTAGCAAAACACACAGCCAGGTGCTTGAAGTCAGAGTTACAGTAGTTGGCCATTTTGGTGGCAGCTGTCATTGAGCAGATAAATATTAATCAAGGTTTGGATTATTTAGAGTAAAACTGGGAGTAGAGGACTGGTGAGGGAAGTGTACCAGTGGCAGGATCCATAAAGTCAGACTCTACAACCCAGTGATGCTGTGCTCTTCCTTCCTTCAGGAAATCAAGCTTTAGGAGTTGTTTTCTTGCTTTGTTTATTATTTTCCAACGCTTTCATTTCCCTCCTACACCAAGTGCTGCAAGATCCTCTTGCTCCATTCTTGTTTTCCCCTGCCATAATTTTGGTTTGAATCCTTGTGTGATTCAGTGTGGTCACTGGGGAAACATTGCTTTAATGATTTGGTATTTAACTGCTCAGTGTTCCTTGCATCACAGAGGAGTGGCAGTGCTGACAAAGTACAGGCTGCCCATGGGGAGCACTAGATCAGTGCAGAGACGAGTTGCTATGGTAATACATTACAGAGCAATGAGGGATTTGGGAAGATGCATCTGACAGTTTGAGGTAAAGGATCATCATTTCCTTGCAGCTTGCAAAAAGTGTCATAATCTGAATTTCATCTGGCTTATTTTTCTTTTTCTTTTGCTTTCGTGAGGTGACATTTCTGCATAGCCCTGAGCATGCCACAAAACGAGAAGGAAAAGGCTCTGTCCTCATATAGGCAAGTTCAAGTCAAAAAAAAGGGAAGAGGTCACTTCTGAGGCAATTAATGAATAATATGGGCGGATGACTGCACAGGTTCTCCGTATGTCCCTGACTCTCTCTCACTTGAATACACAAATTTTCATTTTAGAGGCATGAGTGATGCATGAAAGGGAAATATGGAACTTGTGAAAAGTAGTCTCTAGTCATAAGACATTTTGTAAGATAGAGTAAAAGATTCCTGAGAATAAGAGTCAAGAAGAAGAAAGCCAGCAAAGGAAAAATTAACAATACACCCTCCAATCTGCATGGAATGAGAAAAAAGAGGCAGTAATATAACTTCAAAAATAACTGTAATATTTTATTTTGAAAACTGAACAGTAACACAAACAGGTGTATTTTCTCTTTTCAACTTTTTCTTCAGATATTTGTCCAAGTATTAACACCTGTATTTTATCTATGTATGGAGACAGAAGTGGGATATTTTATGTAAATAGGTAAGGGACAGTAAAGTATTTCCCTCCAGGACCAAGATAATGGTTCTTGGGTCAGGTTTTTATATACTTAATGTTTACATAATAATACTTTTTGAACAATTACACCCCTTTTCTCTGAGAGGTGTAAGAAATCTCCAGAATCTGATTACTCCTGACATTTTCTTATGTACCTTTGGATAGAAATTTGTTTGTGCTGCACACCAGAGGAGTATTTTTACTGGAATATTTGGCACTTAGTTGTTGCTTTCAGCAATTCTGAATTCCAAAACCTACAGAAGTTTCTCTAGGGCAGGTGCAGGCACAGGAATTGCATTTCTGTGTGTCTCTTTGGCACTCTAGAAGTTTCTGTGGGGATAATTTCAATTCATCCTCTGGATAGAGACCTGCAAGGTGTGGCTTTCCAGTGCTCAGCCTACGTAGTCATCCACAGATTTACAGCTCTGGATATTAAAGCATCCATGGGCTGTAGGACAGGTTTTGTTTGCTGGGTTTTTTTGGTTGGCTTGTTTCTCTTTCTTTGCAAAAAATGAGCCAGTGTTGGTTTTTAGAATACACAATATCAATGCCTGAATTCTATCAGCTTTCAAAAGGACTAGTCTTCCTGAGAGCCTTAAACAGTTTTGGAAAACAACTCGTACATCAAACATAGAAAGGGTACTGAAGTAACCCATTCTTGACCTCAGGTAAAGTCCTTCTCTTAATTCAGACATCAAATTAAGGGTTACTGTACAGCATCTTAGCTCCAGGCAAGATTAGAAGCTCGAGATAAGAGCAGACATTTACTGCTATGGGAGAAACCAACCTAAGCTGTGTTGTGTAACAAATCATTTCCTCCTATTAGATTTGTCATAAATGCATGAGGAATGGTAATTCCTTGATCTAATATCAAACCTTTGGGAGTAATGTGTTTGAATGATGTCATTACATAATGTTTGAAGCTGTTAATGTGATTACCTGGAATCATTGGAGAAGCACGAGGCTCGAGGAGACTGCAGAGGAGTTTGGCTGTGCTTGTTCTCACAGCACTGCTGCCCTGAGAGCCTGTGTGGTGCAGCTGAAATCCTTTCTTTCTCTGGAATTGCTTTTTCTTCTTGCTGCTGACACCTGTGGCAAATGCTGCTGCAGTTATGGCTTTAAAAATCATGAGAGGCAAAGAACCCAGGCATCAAAGCAAAGGTTTTTCAGGTTGCAGAACACGACACAGGGGGAGAGGGCTTGGCTGTGATCAGCCAAATGAGCTCTGGTTTTCCTTGTCATGATGTTTGCATTGGAAGACAGTCACCTCTGTAGGCTAGGGGGTTGGTTTGGTGTTTTAGCAATTTCTGGAGCTGCCATAAAGGATCATGCAGCTCAGTTTGGGCACAGAATAAAGAGGGATCCCTGCAGGCAGAAAAAGTGTCCATCAGAGCCTCTTCATGCTGCAATGAGGCTCTTTTTCTGCAAATGTTTGATTACTGCTCATTCTGCTAAAAATGGTGACAAATAAAAGTAATTATTATTTTCACTTCCATGGAAAACCTGTTTGCATTCCATATTTTTGTCCTGATTCCTACACTTTAGTATGGACTGCTGGGTTCTTCCACAGAAGTGTTGGTTTGTATTTCAAAGAAAGAAGAGAAAAGGAAGAAGGCATGGGTTTTTCTTTTCCTTTTTCATGATGCTCTAAAGTGACTAAATCTGGCTTTTACAATTTCTGCCTGTGTGATTATGCTTAAAAATGCATGAGCTGTTCTAGGCACATCTGTAAAATGCACTGAGCAGTGCCTATAGTACAAATGATGTCATGCCCTTCCAGCACTTCTCTGGTGAAGATCATGGAAAAATTAATTAAATTATGTGGGTTGCAAAATAGAGCTTTTTTCCTTACCAGACAATTTTCAGTGAAAACATGTACCACATCTATTGATAACGTGTGATCTTTATGACAAAGGAATCTGAGCATGTTTTAGTTTGGGGGGACTAGATCTGACTCACTAAAGTTTTCCATACACACTGTGTATAATATCCTTTGTTCACAGTGCAGTTAGGTCTCCATCCCAAATACAAATCCCTCTCATTTGAAGCTTTCATACAGAGCATACATTGCTCAAATATTCCTCTGCAGACCCCTGCTGAGGCACTGGGGGTGTCCAGCCTCTGGTAGAGCTTAGAATACACATTTTCTTCCTGGAACATAAACCCTGAAAACAAAATCATTGAACCAGGGTTTCATGCATCCTCTGTGTAGTCAAACAGGTACTTTAATGATTTCTTCTTCACCATTAGTTCATTGCCCACATTTGAAAACTGCTGAGCCAGTTTCACTGATTCTTGCTACTTCTGCTGAGAAAGAGAAGAAGAACTGTGCCCCTCTTACCCCTTTGGTTCTTGGCATGCATTGAGGAAGGATTTACACCACTGCCTCAGTGGTCAGGTGCTCGAGATAGAGAATAGAAAAAATGCTGCTCCTTTCTTGAGACCTTTGCTCTGTCTCCTCTCTTGACCTGCTCTGCCTTTTTCAGAGCTATCAAAGAGCCTGTTCAGAACCAGGAGCTGAGGTCTGGAACACTGAAGTCTGCTTGTGCAGCACGGATTTCTCTGACCTGATGTAGCTGTTACACTGATGAGGATCAAAGTTCCATAACCTACATCAATGAGCCCTAGGCTTTCTTTGTGTTGACATGCAAACACTTTCTTTGCAGTTAACAATGATTTCAGGTGGATCAAAATCACTCTGAATGTGGCAAAATTGATCCAAATTTGTCAATGGCTGCTTACAGTTAAAGTATTGGAAGAGATATTTAAAGACAGATGTAACAGTAAGAATTGGTGTTCAACAGGAATTCAACACCTTGCCTTTTACGACATCTGCATTAAATTTCCTGCTTATTTAGACAGCCTATTTCAAAAATATTTTGGTCTCCATGTTGCCATAAAGAAAGGAAAAGAAGTTTTGGGTATTACAAGTGTTAGGCTCTGGCAGTGGTAAATCTGGTTTAGATGTTGAAAAGATGTGGTTGTCATCGGGGACAGCTAAAAACACATCTCATTGCTCTTTTTTCATGTTGCTTTTTGGTTACATTCTGGGCAACAAAGATGCCTTAGCTTATCAATAAATTATCAAGTATCAACAAATGGGTAAAAAATTTTTCCACCTTGATGATAACTCCATCTTGACTCCTTGCATGTGGCTTTGTAGCCTGAAATCTCAAGGCAACCTTTCATTAAGGACAATCTGCTTTATTTATGGCACAATCTGACCAACAGGTTGAGAGAAATAGCATTGACCTATATATAATGATTTGATCTAGATATTGGAGGCTGAGTCAACTCTGGGGCATCTCTCTTCCCTTCCTTTCTTGAATTTACTGCTTCTTATTCTTATCAAATCCAGTCAACTGTAAATTCAGGAGGAGACAGGAAGCAGACTGTGGATCCATCTGAGCATTATGAGCTCCTGACACTAAACCCTGATGATCTGAAAAATACAACAACCATTAGCAGAAATGTTTCATCCCTCTTTTGTGTGTTAAATCCAGATGGAATCTACCAGGCTTGTCCTGTTTTTCATTCACATGTGCCTTCCATTGTAGGTTCTTTTTTTTTTTTGTTCCCAAGAACTTCTGCTATTCAAGGGTAACATGGAAGTTTATTTGGTTTCCAATGCCATCAGCTATAGGTGGAGCTCTTAAAAAACACAGATACAGCTGTTAGAGACTCCTCTGTAAAGTCCTTTTGTGATTTATTGTGGGAAATGACCTCTGCAGGCACAGCAATAGTGGGTATTTATTTACCTGATCTCTTTAGACCAACTTTCATTCTCTGCATCCAACTCTGCTAAACTTACACTTCCCTGTGATGTGGAGTTCTGCCCTTGTTTTGGCAGCTTTTCCATGCGCTCTTTCTTCCTGCCCTTGATGCTGTGACTGGCACAAAGATGTTGTGGCCTCGTCCAAGGCTGTCACCAATGTCCCAGGGTGTGTCTGAACAGGATCTGAGCTCCCTGGGGCAGGGATTGCACTGGGAGGAGTGGGTGTGCTGAGGGGCTGCTGCAGTGGAACAGGACAAGGATCAGTGTGAGAGCAGCACATGCTGTTAAAACTCGGCTCATTTTCCATGTGGCTTGGAAATAAGGGTTTGTGCAGAATTCTCACCTAGGGAAAATGAGACACTGCCACCTGCAACCAAAGTAAAAAGCATGAGTGCTCATCTTTAGTGATATAGATAGAACCTATGGGAATCTTCAATTAGCACAACTACTGATCAGCTAATTTAGACCTCTGGTACCCTGTTGGATATTTTGGAGATGATTTCCACAAATTCACATGCTGAGGGAGTTAAACAGACGCTCCTTTAAGTGCCCAGCTGCTCCTCAGACCTGTGTGCTAAATGATGTCAGCTCTTGGAAACCTGAGTTTTAATGAGTTTCAATAGATGAAGGTGATGAGATCTGTGCTTTACTTCTGTCAGCTTTAAAGCCAATGAGTTCAAATTCTTAAGATCTTTGTTTCTAAGGATGTTCTTGGATAGTCTCAGTAAAAGCCCAGTGGTGCATTTTTACCTGTGCAGGACTCTTTACCCTTTTATTGTCTTTTTATGAATAAATACGTTTCTAGTCTGTGCTTTATGTCTTGCTGTAGAATAGTCTTACAGGAGACGACCTAGAAAAGAAAAGAAATGAAAAACAGATTGTAGCTTTTAAGAACGATCTACAGATTCAAAATACAGGGAAACTGTGATTTGGGAACACTTTTCATTGCTTTTTCTTTTGGCAGCATAAGATTTAGCAGCATTAGCATTAGCAAACCTGTGTATGAAGTCTGAATATTTTTCTCCTCTTCTGAGGGTAGAGAACACTTTTTCTTCCCACCCTCTCTATGTCATATGGGGTTTATAGGCTGTTTCTTCTCTACATTGCACTCTCTTGATCAAAGATTAAAGAAAAAACAACAACAAAAAAAGACATTTATAGGCACTTCATCTTTGTAAGCCCCGTGAAACAGGCAGGCTTTCAAGGTGCATTTTGTATTCATCAGGCTACAGAAAAATAGAACAATATGGGGCCAAAAAGATAGTGGGGAGGTGTGGGGGTTGAAATCATAATTGAATTCAGATTGTAGCGATCAAGGAAGGCAGAAGAGAAAGGCATGAACACACTAAAGCAGAGTGGATAGAAGTTCCTTTGCTTTGTGCTTCTTTCCAGACTACAGTGGCAGGAGGCTTGTACTGACTGCAGTAAAAGAACCAACTAATGACAATCACATTTTATTTTTACAGCGAGGAATATTTTATAGGGAGTGTGCTGCTGTGACCAAGGGCTCTGTGAGCCTCAGACTACTCCCTAAGTATTCCTAAATGAGCCTTTTCAAGTTTCTCCTCACCTTGAGAACTCTGCAGAAAAGTTACTTCTGAGGATAAATACAGAGGTTACCAGAAAGTCATAAATACTGAGGGGACAGGGACAGCCCCAGAAAACTTAGGAAACAAATGCCTCTCCTATCTAGTCTTCCATTTTCAGGAAAAACCCCCTTTTTTTCCTAATGTAAGGAGTGGTTTATCCATTGTTTCTATTCCAAGGGCTCCAGATTCCAATTTCTTTTACAGTTATATGTGTCAGGCCCAGGAAACACTTGAGAGCTGTAGACAGCTTAAAATGACAGCCTGCAATCCTGATGTTAAGCACTAATTTTTATTACACATGGAAATTCTTTCAGGGACTTATTAAGCTCAGTGGGATTTAATGTTTCATGTGTATAAAACACCCTGAACAAGTCCATAATTATGAAAAAAGACATATTTATTTATTTATTTAAAAAACCACACATAATAAGTCCTTGTTAACTCAAGGCAGAAAGGCCAGTGCACACAGAGAACTTAACATGAGCCGCAGGCTCTGCTTTGCCTCAGGCTGAGCCTAAGAGCCATGTCAGACTTTTGGGGCTCCTGGGAATGTTTTGTTGAGACATGATTTGATTTCTAAATGCTGGCTTGTTAAAAACCCATTGTTTTTCAGAAAAGTTTCAGTGTTGAAGAACCTTTGTTGAGATTCCAGCAGGTTTCTTTAGCTTTACAGCTTGGTTTGTGATTTGGGCAACTTTGAAAATGAGAGCAATCCTGACATTTTCACCCAACAGCTTTGGAGTGACAGCCCTGATTCCTGAAAAGGTAGCTAGGAAGTATTTTTCAAGAGCCAGAAAACCATTTTGCAGACAGCATTTGAACTCAGAAAATGTAACAGCTGCTTCTAGAAAGTCAGAATTACTAAGATTAATTACAAATTCTGAAAGAGTTTATGGCAGGCTTGAAAGATACCAAAGGCATGTAAGATGCAGAGATGCACATAACAAACATTTGTAAAGCTTTGTAAAGTGAAAGAATAAAACAAAATTACTTAAGGCATCTTGTCAACGTGGGCTTCTACATATTTTTGTATATGCTTTTTAGGACTCATGCCTCATTACAAACCAAGGTTTCTTCCTGTTTACTTTACTTTAACAACACTGCATAGCTAATTATAATTCACTGAAATTGCCCCCAACTACTTTTGATTTACTTATGTGATGGATGGTATTTGATTTGCGTGTTTATTTTGCATTAGAGTGGTTAATGGGTTAGAAATAAATGTTGCTCTTTCTGCAGAACAGAGAGTTTTCCTTTGCCCTTGAGAGCAACCACAGTCACTTGGGGTTATGTGGTGAAATAGGAGAATCTGGAGGTGTCATTACCACCGAGCAAGGAGCAAACACGAATTGCTGCCTCAGAGGTGACAGAAAGATCCCTCCTGGAGCTTGAGAAGGGGCTGCTTAGAGTTTTCTGTGAATTGGAAAGCCATTGAATTTCTGGGCTAAATCAGACCTGAAAAAAGAGGTTTATGAGGGCACTGGTGATGAGGTTACTTGGACTAAGTAATAATAAAAGCAGAATCTCCCCAAGACCTTCAGAAAACTCAGGGTCTTGTCAAAACCTGTCCATGGGCTTACAAGAATCTTAACTAAGGGATAATCTTGAATTTCTGTAGGGAAGGGAAAAGATTTGCTCTCTGGCAGTTGGATAATGGCACACAGAAACCTTGTTGATTTGGAAAAGCACCTCTGCAGCACCAGGAAAATGTGAAGTGTCTTCTGAACAGCCTTGGGTCATTATCCTGGTGCACAGAATAATTAAGAGACACAGTGAGAACAAAGGGCTTGAATAGAGCTGTATTGCAGACATGATGGGCAAGCCTGACTTTGAGCCCTGTGTGCACTGAAACAGGTCAGGTCTGAGGGCCTGTGCCTGTCTCCCCAAACACCGGCTCAGCTCTCATTGCGAGGGCTACCTCGGGCCAGGTACAGCAGTCTGGGAGCACTTTCCATTTTCAGCAAATTAATCCTCTCACAGCATGAAATAAAAAGATCAGAACACGATGTTAAACCTCATTTTGTATTTTCAATTACTAGAGGATAATTATTTTCTTTTTAAGTCTTGGAAGATGACATGATCTGAATACTCGGCTACCTGGCACTTCTGCTTGTGTTCCTGGAAGCAGAGAGAGTTCAGCTGGGGCAATGCACAAGATAATTGGGTTTATTTTGGAGCCTGGCAAGCCTCTGTATCTACCATCATCTGGAGAGAAGTGCAGCGCTTCAATCTTAGGTTTGGTGATTTTAGGCTTCATAAAGTAGGAGTACAGCTGCACAGAGAGAATTCTGTGTGTGGCCTGGGACCAGCAGAAGGTGGCTGAAGTGCTTTGGACAGTTGTTCAGTGCCAAGTAAACCTGATAGAACAAGGCTTTCATCTTGTTAGCCCTGATTTCTGCAAAAGTGAACATGGGAGAGTAATTCTCAAGAGTTCCCAAAGAGAATGGATGTGTTTTTGAAAGTTATTGTGGGGTGGAATTTGGAATATTGCCAGTTTCCCATTTCTTTGAATGGGAAGGAGATTTTGATTGTGTGTGTGTGCTGTGTGTATAATTCCCCATTATTGCACAGGGTTGCTTTTCTCCTTGCAGATTTTTAGTGGATGAACTCCAGTGATTTCAAAGAAGAAATGTTAAGTAAAATGTGAAAGATGCCAAATATGAATGTAACAGAAAATAAAAGTATCAACAGATTTGGCTCAGGTAATAGGTTGTGGCATTGTTAGGATCCAGAAAAAGCTGCATGAAAAGTACCACTGGTAGCATAACTTAAAATAAGTAAACCCTAGCTAATGCCATGTAAAAGAATCACTATTTAAAAACATATCAGGGCAATGTAATCTCCTTCTCTTCCACACAGTCTCTGGAGATGTAAAATTTGTATGCTTATGATTTCCTTCTCTGGGTGCAGTGAATTGCACCTAATTTGGCACAAATTTCTGCTTCTCTAACATCTTTACTTCTTTGGATTCAATTGAAGTTAAGAAATGCAATGTTCTAGGTTACTTATGATGCTGTTAGCATTTCAAAAAGCACCACTGTGATGAGATTCACCTTGGGCAGAAAGTGGAAAGAGGTCAGGGAATGAAAATATTAAGAAACACACTAAGAAAACAGTATTCCCTATTAACAACAATCCTACTGAATTTTGTACATCAAGATGCTGTGCTGGAGATCACATTTCCTATGCAGGTATTTTCTTTATGCAGCAAAACAGTCCCTGGAAAAGACTATGCCTTTGGAGCACAACAAACACAGGACAGTCTCTGTATTTTGTTGGGATGCAGATATTGATTATGTTTTATCTTTTGACCTGAATGGGCAACAGCAGTGTTTGTTCTTATTTGCAGCTGACAAAACCAGAGAAACATATTTATTATTTTCTTATGTACCTACAGTTACATCAATCATTAGTGTGGGAGATTCAATACAGTGTATTTTTTTGTCAACTTGAGTGGGGTTTGCACATGTGGAGCTGTGAATTTTGGCTTATATTTTTTCCTCTTGAAACGTTTTTTGTTCTAAGAGTGGATCCACAATAGAAGTTACAGGAAGGGAAATGGCCAGTCCTTGCTTTTTGTGGAAAATGTTTCTTCAAGTATTGAAACTGTCAAGAAATCTTGGTAAGACTGATCTGTCCAAGATGTGACTGTTTCAGGTCTGCATTTGCAGCCAGTAACAATTTAAAATAACAGCCAAATGCATTATGAAAACTGTCTGTAACTTATAAATAACCCTGGGTGGTTTTACTGGGAGGAGAGCTAAACCTGTCAGGTAGACTCTGTAGAACGCTGAAAGTTGAAACTGGGATGATTTGGGATAAATTCTCAAAAGTATTGAAGCTTTTAACCACAGCTGAGTCTAGTAGAAGTTCTAAACTACATAGACCCCTTTCAAATTCAGCTGTCTCAATCACTAGGAACTTTGAAAATGGAAGGAAGAAAGAATGAAAAGCAGCTAAAAATCTGCAGAAGCCTTTTCCCTCGTGCAAACAGTGATAGAGCAGTCAGATAAATAAGATGCATGTGCCACATGACATTAAGAAGCATTTTATGAACTGTTAATTAAGATTTAATCAGTTACATATTTTATTCTTGTTGAAGTGGAAGGTTAGTGTGAATTTCTTGTGGTGTTTCCCTGTTGAAGGAAATCAGTGTAGCTGAACATATTCGTGGTGGATTTGGCAGTGTGAGGGTAAAATGTGTGGATGTGGCACTCGGGGACATGGTCCCCAGTAGTGGACCTGTCAGTGATGGGTTCATGGTTGAACTTGATGATCTTAGAGGGATTTTCCAACCTTAAGGATTCTATGATTCTATCCTTAAAGGTCCTTTCCAGCTGTCATAGGTTAGCAAGCATAGTCCCGGAAGGGATGTCCTTGCTAAGGGGTGCTTACAGCTTCCTCTGGGACCTGGTAGAACCTATCACCTGGCCAGTTTGAATATGGACAATTCTTTAAGCCACCTCTGTGATCCACACTTAAGAACAGACAAACTGCCCCCCAAGCTCTCTCTCGTTTCCAGCGCTGGGACAGGTGGCTGCAGGCCCCGTGTGGGGGTCAGCGGGATCAGCCAGGCCCTGCTTGGGCCAGGATGGGCCGGGCCACAGCCATCCTGGAGCCATGGACCTGTTCCAACCATGGAACCCCCCCACTGCCTTGCCGTGGGCAGCCGGAGTGGCTCGGCTCTCCCCCCTTTCCACTTCGATAAGAAAATTCAACATTCCAGCTGCAAGGCCGAGGTGAGATTAACCCTTTTATTGCTGTGAAGAGCTGAAAACCTGAGGGAAGAGAGAGAGGAGATGCTTAAAGCTGAAATTCTGTTGTGAAGCTATGATATATCAGAGTATCCCGTTGTAATTTCATGAAGATATGGGGGGTGGAGTGTTCAACTCGTAAGCAATAGGCAGATGCTGACGCAGCTGTAATTTCATGAGAAGTTTGGACAGGGAGAGATGAACCAGATGAGGACTTTTGCTCCAAATGGGAAAGGAGAAAACCTCAGTTCCTAGAGATGCTCCCAGAGATAGTCCTAATGATGAAGATGAGGAAGACCCTTTACTCCCAGGGAAGGAGAAGGGCCTCTGTTTTTTGTTTTTGAACGGCTCAACCTTAAAATTGTACCCCAAAAACTTCAAGTGTGGACCCTCGAAAGCAGTTGCGGGAAAAGCTGCAAGTTGGGGGAAGGGACTCACATCGCAAGCAGAGAGACTCCTCTTCCTAAATGGACTGAACAATATTTGGAAGTGGGTGGCTGTCTCGTTGTGATAATGTTTTCATAGCACGAGCAAGAAGAGACTTCTCTTTCTAAATGGACTGAACAAGGTTATTATGGAAGGGGTAACAGACTGAATATCTTAAGGGTTGTCTTTTTCCATTGTCAGTGGGAGAAGGGAGGAAGGTGGGGGGAGGAGGAGAGTTCTGAAGGTGGTATAATTTTTTTTTTCCTTCTTTTAGGTCTGTTAATAAACTTCTTTCTATTCTTTCAAGTTTGGTGCCTGCTTTGCATTTCTCCTAATTCTTATCTCACAGAAGATAAACAGTAATGAGTATTTTGGGCCAAACCACTACACCAGCCTAAATGATTCTGTGCTTCTGTGGTTAGCGATCCTAGCCTGTGGTAACAAAAACAGACTAGAGAGACACAAGGGGGACATTCTGGATAATGCTGTGAGTGTGATTCAGATGAGACAATGACAAACAAAGCTGCTGCTTTTGCTCCAAAATCTAAATATATTATGCATAAGCGTGTATAAAGGTGGCACAGGTTAGTTGACTGCTAATGTAAGAAGAAATGTAAATGTTTTCACTCAAGTTCTTCATTTCATGAAGCACTAATTGGTTTTGTGCTTACTTCATTACACTCACACTGCAGGATCCTCAGCTCAGTTCTACACCACAAAACCATACAGGCAGGTATAAGCTCTGTGAATAATTAAATAATGTTAAGCAAATAAGAAAGGTTTGGATTTAAATACACTTGTGTGGCTTTCACTAAATGTGTTAAACATACAGAATTTGATCTATTTCTTGTTTAAAAACATCTCCCCCAAATGTGTTTGAAGCAGGTGCCTATGAGATGACCACATGGATATTGCTCTTTGGGAAGTGGGATGACTGAGGTTTCAGTAGCATTCTGTTTCATGGTGGTGAAATAGCAACAATGTGGTTTGCCCACTATTTCCTGTTAACAACCATAGCTAGATTTATAAACCAGAAATGTTTTTCTATTCCATGTCACACATGTTTTTCATGTTGTTTGATGTTGGCTGGATGTGTAACTTGGAAGTCTTGACTAGAAATTTTAGGCTAAGAATTTCCTAAAAGACAGATTTTTTTGTTGGTGGTGTTGTTACCCAACTCATTGGGTGTCCGACTTGAGATAAAATAGAGGTCTGATTTTCAGATGGCAGAGTTCAGTGTCTTCTGAAAACAAAGACCCTTAAAATGTCTTGAGGTGAGCATGTGAAAATGAGTGAGGTTATGCTTAACAGAGCTGTCTCACCATCCACGTCCCCACCAGGGTGTGTAATTCCAGGTCATTGTCCCCCTAAAGACACCAGGCCCTTTGCCTGCCCTGGCCTGTAAGCACCAGCACTTTTCTCTGTCAGACTTTGGGAGCAGTAAGGGAGAACATTGAGGAGCAGATTATCCTCTACACAGATCCAGTGATTAACAGAGGGATGTTATTCTGCGCAAAGCCTTTACCTGGTACCAAAGAAACTCCAGCAGCAAATTGCCCCCTCACTCGCCCTCTCTTTTGATCAGCATCTTGCTCAGCTCTGAGCAGCTCACAACCCTTTGATGCACAGAGCCATAGCAGGAAAAACAGACATGAAGAGGTGACACATTCAGAAGCTGTGAGAAGGACCTTTGTGCTTTAAAGAAAAGAAAAACCTGTAGAAATCTCCCTGCATACCCTTGTGACTGTGTGTGCAGGTTATATCTGCTGTGGGTATGCAGGAGAGAGAACAAGGCACTGAACTAATTAATTTTCCCCTCTCATCTGTTCTTTGTTCATGCTGAAGTAATTTGTGCAGTGAAATTTGGCTGAGGAAGAACATTGGCACATTCCTGCTAATGATGTCACTTAATAAATGCTGCTACTGTGGGGATGATGAGAGAACTAGGAACCACCTAAGCTGCATTAGATGTATTAGGTGAATCTGTGCTAATTTAATTCTGTTTTTGGAAGAATTAGTTCACTAAGTGTGGACAGTATACTGTAGCAATATCTTTTCTCATGAATTCGTGAAAATTATATTCGTCAAAATCTGTTTCTAGCAATTTGCTCTGTAGATAATTGCTATGGTATCCATTAACATAGTTTAAATCTTTATCAAATGATCCATTTTTTAACTTTTCTATAGTTCATAGCACTTAAATTCTTCTTTATCCCATTAAAGTTCTTTAAGCTCCTACAGAAGTCTAATGCACATAATTGTTCTAATTCTGCTGAAGTACACTCAAATCTCTTTCACCCTGTTAAAGTAGTTAACATGTCCTCATTTGAGAGGAGCATCAGCCATTCAGAGTAGGCTTGAAATAATAATATATAGAACTTTTTATCTCTGTGAAGGGCTTTCAGATTTGATTTCTTCCTTCTTGAGAGTGCTCACTCTGTGTAGGAGAGCACAAAAAGCTCTGAAGGTTAAATAACTCTGGTGTGTGCAGATGGATGTACAAAATCCCCAAGCTGCCTTCCCATAAGTCCAGCTTCTGCCTGTGTGTCCAGCTGCAGGGGAAAAACGAGGTTCTAAGTGGTCCCACCGACTTTGTGTTTTTCACTTATTTTGGTGAACATTTTGTTTTCTTTCATCGTTGCTCTGCTTTCTTCTGTACTGATTTCACTCCTAGACACTTGCTGTTTGCCCAGGCTGTTTCTCCTTTTTCAGACAATAAATTGCTAGAGTTTCTAATTTTTTTTGTTTTCTTTTCTTTTCTTTTGTTCTTTTCCACTCCCCGGTGGTATGTTTGTATGTTTCCAGTTTGTAGGTACCCCAGCTGCACTTTACGAGGGCACTCCTCTTTTCCAGGCTGGCAGGCATTCCCTTTTGTGCTGTAATTATTTAGATTTTTATCCCTCTTCTAACCAGGCCACCTTTCTGACTGCTCACACTGCTTGTCTGCTGTAAGTTATTATTTTCTTTCTAGAATATTAAAAGCATCCTGCACTCGATCCAGAGAGTGAAGTCTAAGGCTCGTATATCCAACCTTTCCAAGGGAACAGAATCGATAGCACTGTCTGTGCCCAGCATGGAATTGGATGTGTGTAGATGTACCCTGTTTCCCAGACAAGCTCTGCAGTGCTGTGGTGTGACTGTTGCTTGACAGGCACAATAAGTTGTGCATTTAAGATGTACTGCTGCTTTTTCAGCTTTGCTCCTGGTGTGTATTCTTTAAAAGCCAAGGCCTCTAGAGAGGTTTCTGTTTATGGAGTTGTATAAATTGAGGTTTGGAAGTGCACTGGGGTTTGTTTTTCTTCTCAGGTTAGTATTTGAATATGCTCAGGAGCCACTAAGTGCTGCCTTTCAATGTTACAAAATATTGCTGAGTATCTGATCAGTGACATCTTGCCTGTGAGCAAGGGAAGGCTTCCTGCCTTCTGCTGAGCTGCTCTTGGAAGGAATCACAGCTCCTGGCCTTGCATGAGCTATGACAGGTACAGTTCAAGACTTTCCATGTTCCTGTGTCTAAGGATTCACAGCACAGGTTCCTGGCTGGGATATGTGGCAATCCTGGACTGCTGGCTTGGTGCTGAGACTTCTGTGTGCTTCAGTGCTGAGGAGTAAAGGCACTTGTCAGAAGTTGTGCCTAACCCTGCAATCCAAGACTCCAACTGAAATGATTTACATCTTTCATTATGGAACTAGACATGTCTTACTTTTCCCATTTTATATTTAGGAAAAAAATCAAAGCCTTTGGAGTTTTGATTCTCATGCCATCTTCTTGGATCCATTGCTGGTGTGTTTAATTAACAAATATATTAATAACTATCACAAATATCAGTGTGGGAAAGGTCTGTTAGTGCTTCTGGATCTACTCCAGGATTAAATTATGAGCACCCTACTCTGTGTCTCAGTGATTTGCTGCTTGCTTGGGTGTGGGTGCTGGCTGTTTTTAAAGCAGTCAAACTCATTACAGTAATGAATATGTTGCCCACTACACAATCCTTGTGTCCTAAAATTTGTGTTTGGAATGTAACAGGAGATATAAAAGGAGTAAGAAAATCACTTACCTGCAGGTCTATATACGTGGTAGGACTAGAAAGACCAACCTTAAACTCCTTGTCTATATTCCCCAGTACCAAGCCACTATATGCTAAAGATAATTCTCCATAATCACATAATCTTTCCCCAAATGCCTCTAATTGTGCTGCTAAACTTATTTCACTGAGCAGCTTTTCTTACTCTCTGAATAACTTTAAAATAAGAGGTATTAATCAACCCTGTTATTATTTTCCATTAGCATCTTTAGCCTGCTTCTTTTGGTGTTGTTGGTTCTGACCAATGTGACTAATTTCTTATTTATCCATTTCTGTGCTATGAAGCTTGTACATAATCAGTTATTATAATCTGTACAGAACTTTTATTGAAGTGTATTTCAGAGGCTTTTTGGTGGGAGATAGGTTTATTATTATAAAAGCAATTTTTATACTAATTTAGACATCAACTAATCTCTTATTTATTCATAGGGAGTAAGACTGAATTATGTTTATATAAATTTTCTGTGCTTTCTTGGGAACATATAAATTGTTTGGAGCTGTTTGTCATCATTGTTTTGCTCAGACAAAATGTATTATGGTAAATTTACTGCTTTGTACCGTGCTGTGTTTCTTAATACTCTACCATGTAATGTTTATTTTGATTGAAAAGGAAATTATTCCTCTGTATGTAGTAACGTGATCCTGCAAGCCAAGTAACACTTGAACATGGTGAGAGATGGGGCCCTGCTTGAAGCAAGTGTGAAGTTCAGTTTGCTTCTGGTATACAATTAGGGTTTTCCAAAGAGAAGATGGGCCTGGCAGCACCCAGCAGGGTGTTAATTGCTGTAATGATGGTCACCTGGGCCTGATTATCTAATTAGACTAAAAAATAAAAATATCGAGTTAGTCATCTACTTACCCACCCTGCCTGAAAGGTCCTGTCTGGGTACAGGGACCCTGTGGAAGGGGAGGCAGTGCTTAAAGCCTTCCTGCAGGTGAGATAAATGAGAGTGTCTGCTCTCCCCTCATCCATAAATGCTGTCATTTAATTGCAGAAATCAACTGGGATGATCAGGCACCGTTGACAGAATCAACTGGGGTGGAAGAACCCTGTGAGATCATCAAGCCCAACGTGTGACCCATTCCCACCATGGCAACCAGCCCTGAGTGCCACGCCCAGGCCTTCCTTAAACATCTCCCACAACGGCGACTCCACCACCTGGGCAGCCCATTCCAATATCTAATCACCCTCTCTGGAAGGAAATTCTTTAGAACGTCCAACCTAAACCTCCCCTGGTGCAGCTTAAGGCTTCGTCCTGCATTCAGCCTTGGCCAGACCCTGGCAGGCTGCTCCTGACGGGGAACACCTCCGTGTCCAGGTGTCCCTGCAGGCCTGCATGGCCCTGTCACCGTTGGCTGGGGGAGTCTGTCACTCCTGGCTGGGCTGTCCCCGTGGTGGCTGCTCCTTGACCCCTCAGGTGTTGCCATGACTCCTGCTCCTGACACAGGTGGCCTGAGTTTGGGATGATGGTGCTGGCCAAGCTCCCTCCTCCCAGGGAATGAGTCCTACCAGCTGCAGGGTTTCGGCAATGAACCCACAGGTGCTTCCAGTCAGGCAGGTTTAGCTCCAGGTGCCCATTTCAGCTTCTCAGCCTCCCTCGGAGCTGTGGGGTTCTTGTGGAAACCACTAGGTTGTGGGGGTACTTGCTGCTGGCTCTAAGAAACAAGGTATTTGTACTCAGAAACTCCTTATTTTTCTACGGAAAATCTCACTGGGTTAGTGGTCCTGCAGGCTTCCACTTTGGTTGTTTTGCTGGGCAGGTCTGTCCTTGGTGTTGTCTTTTTTTATGTCAGAAAAGTTATATAATGGGTGAATTTGATATTATTAATTTCCATGTTTGAATAATAATGTGAAACCAGAATGGTGTGGGGTAACTGTTTGATAAGTGGGAAATAATGTCCTGCAGAATGTGTGGCTACTGAGAGCAGCAGTTCCACTCGGAAGTGTAGCACCTGTGTGGTGGCTGCAGGAACTGAGGCCTGGGGGTGTCCCAGTAGCAGGACTCTTGGAGACAATAGGGATTTGTTTCTTGTAAGGAAAAGTAGGGAATATATTAGCTTTATATGGGGGAAAAAAGAGTGTGACAAAGTAGAAAGCAAAGATTCTTTGTGTTCTGAGATTGGACTGGATTCAGGAAGCGTTTGGCTCTTGCCACTAAATGCCTGTCTGATCTTGGGCAAAGCATTTGATTTTGCCTGAGTTCTTTTTGTTAAGTTGTGCTCATAGCACTTTTGGTTTTTTTTATCCTCTACTTGCCATTTCTCTTTCAGTTAGAAGCTGCTCAGGGCCCCTTTCTCTGGTTTTGACCATCTAGCACTGACTGTGCAGAGGATCTCTGCCCTTAGGACCTGCTAAGTGCCTGTGAGCGCATCCAGCTGGTTCCAACAGCTCATAGAGCTGTCCCAAGGTTATGTGAGCTCCCTGCTACTGTAGACTGGCAACCTGCAGGACAGGGGCACAGCAGGACTTGTGCAGGATGATGTGGATGCAACAAACTAGTTTCTTAGGCTGTGGCTTCTTGGGGGCTTTGTCTCTTCAAGCAGTGGTGGCAAGTTAGGCTTCAAAGCTTTTGCCCTAATATTAGATGTTGATATAACTGCAGAAGAACTTGCATTTTATGTAGGCTGAGGTGTTAAAAATAAAGCATTCACCTGGTTAGACATATTGGTATTGAATTAACTTGCCTTGTTCTATAATGTTCATTATGTTGCTTTACTTGAAATTTTGGGAAGTGTGAGATGAAGAGCTGGTTGTAAATAATGCAGTGCAGGTGCCCAGGGATCAGACCCTGGGCTCTTGAGAGCTTTTAAAGTTCAGCTCTGCTCACTCTCAGTTGGAGTTCTCAATGCTGAGTGGATTTGCATTCTTTCAGATTTATTTGAATCTTGTAAGGTGGGAGCACATTCAAAAGTCTGAGAATACCCAGAGTTGCTGTGGTGGTTTTGTCACCCTGTGTATTTGCAGTATATTGAGGTATGTTTGGTATCTATCAACGTGCTGGTAGATATTTACTCCCATTTGCTTCTCCCACAAATATTTATGTGTATTAAGCCACTCTTTTGGTCCAGCTGTCAAATGTTGAGGAACTGCTTACCAGTTATTGCTGGAAGTAGAACTAATGGAAAGGAAGGCTGAGGGCTGATGTGTTAGATTTTTCTTTGACTTGTTTCAGAATTCTGAGGGCCACAGGTGTCTTTCTCCTAAGAGCTCCAAGTTTCCACCTTAATGCTTGAAGGAAACTCTCTTGGGAATTAATTGTCCTGAGTATCACGAAAGCCTGGGAGGCTGCAGTGTTAATGAACATGAAAACTAGGAAGTCTTCCTGAAAGAAGTCAGAAGCAGTAGCAGTTAACTTTGTCAAGTTCACAAATAAACCATTCTTAGTGTGTAAAGTAAAATTGCCATGCAAAATCTTCTCAAATGAAGGAAGTTGCTGTGATTTATAGGATTTGAAATCCTAGGAAAATTTTTTGTGAAAGAAGATTACATCCTCTAAATTATGTCATCTTCTGAATTTGAGAAAGAGATTTCAAGATGTGTATGAGGTCTCTGATAAATTGCTACATTTACTTAACCTTGAGGCCTGGGTGATCTGCAGCATCTCAGGCAAGAAGAAGCCATAAGTCTTGGCAGTGCTTGGAGGAACCTTTGTATTTCATGACTTTGGAAATTTAAGAAGCAGGAAATTTATCCTTTTAGGTCACCAAAGGAGCATGCAGTGCAAGAGAAATGGTGACCCTCATTAATTGCATCATCATTTGATAACAGGATGTAATTAGCACATTTGAAGAAGGGCAGTGATAGTGGCAGCTGTTATTTACAGAGGACAGCGTGTGCCCCAGTGCTCTAATCTGTCTTGAAATGATTGTGGAACTCGCTCCTATCCCTGCCTCTGCATTGGCATTTTGTGCTGTGAAACAGACCCCTATTTGTTCCACCTGGTAAAATTAATTTTGTGCCTACTTATTGGACTGACCTGAGACAGTGTGTTATTCATTAATCTATTATTGAATTAAAAGAAGCTTGGTTTAACATTAACCAAAAAAGTGCACCTTAGTGAAATCTCTTAAACAAGATTGAAGTGAAAAAATAGAGCTCTGCTGTTGACTTTCCACTACTTTTGCTGCATATGCTTGGAAAACAGCTCCAAATGGAACCCTCTGAGTTCCACCTCGTGGAACTGTGAGGTTCAGTATCTTTGTCAGTGATCTGGAGGAGGTGATGGAATGCATGACCATGGATGTTATGTCATTGCATGACACCAAACGGGGGTGCGGGTAATGTGCTCAAGGGCTGTCTTTTGGAGGGATTGAGAAAGGAACAGGAGGAATAAATATCTCATGGAGATTTACAGGGTAAATGCCAATTGCTGCTGCTGAAATGGACTGAATGGTGCTGAGGTCCCAGCTGGGGACAGGCTGGCTGGGGGTTCTGGTGGGCAGAGCAGGGGGGCAGCTGTTGGCTCTGGCAGTGACAGGGGCTGAGCTGTGTCCTGTGCTCCATCAGCTCAAGCACAGCCTGAGGGAAAACCAGGATTCACCTGCTGCTCATTGGAGCCAGCCTGGAACACTGTGTCTGGTGTGTGGTTGTTGCAGGATGGGAGAAGTGTGGGGAACCTGGAGTGAGCCCAGAAGAGGGGCCACCAAGGGGACTGAGACACATGAACCATGGGGAGAGACTGGGACAGAATTGGCTTTGTTTAACAGATGTTGGACTGTACGTGAGGAGCCACTGAGGAGATGGAGCTGGGCTCTGTTCTGAGGTGTAGAGTGGGAGGATGAGAGACTGGCCAAAAATGGAAAAGGAGGATGGTCCCACTGGGCAGCAGGGAAAAATTAAAAAAAAAATCACTGGAAGAAGTTGCCCAGAGAGGGTTTGGAATCTCTTGCTGGCAGGTTTCAAAGATCTACTTGTTCTGATCCAGCTTTTGGATTTGGAGTTCCCCTCTGACCTGAATGATTTTATCTTTGGAAGTCCTCAGAAATGGTCATGAATTCCTGCTGGATTAATTTTTGTCTGATAAGTGAATGAAGCAATGTAGTTTAGGATCATCTCATCTCCCTGCTTATGTTTTGACTGATACTGATAAGTCCTGAAATTTTTAATAGTTTTTGGAAGTTGGACACTTCTTAGCTGCAGTTATTTTTAATCAAAGTTTCTAAGCAAAACCATAAACTTGTCTGCAGACTCCCTCCTGATGATATAAGCTTCTTAACTGTAATCCAGATTTTTAATAAAACCACAGCCAAATTTATCTCTGGAAGGTTTTTTTTTTTTCTTTTAACCAGTGCTTGTGTGTATTTGGTGCCCCCCCAGGTGTGATATTAATCCCAATTTACTGTGGTTAATAAATTCACTGATTTCATAGGCGTTACTTGCAAGAGCAGAATAAGGGGTTGGTGATAATTGTAGAATATTCACTGTTCACTTTCTCTTTTTGCCTCTCAAGCTGTGTGTGTTTGTACAACAGTTTCATTTTATTCTGTCTAAGAGGCAGAGTTAAAACAGCAAAGGCCTCACTGCATTTGGTCAATCTACAGCTCATTCCCACTTGGTTTTTCCAACCCTGTGTTTAGTGTGAAATGTTCTTGCCAATACCCTAAATTGCCTTTAAACACTCAACACTTTTTTCACTAAAATGTCTTTTACGACAATTGGGGGGTTTGATGGGTGAGTAGTAAAATGGGCATTTAATTGGTGGATTCTTTCTTATTCTAATAAAGATAAGGAGTTTTTAATAATAATGCTCCATCAGTAAAACTGGGGTAAGTTCTGTGAAAGCTAAATTGGAACAAACACGGCATGAGTTGTTAAAGGTGTATTAAAGGATGGTCTGAACTGTTAGCAGAGACTAATAGAAAATAAAAGCAGCAGCTTTCTTAACACAAAAGACAATGTATAAAATTATAAAATCATGCAGGAAGAGAGAAATGGATTGGCTATTGGAAACTTTTAGCATAGTAGTTGATGTTTACTTAGTGTTTACTTGTGTTTACTTAGTGAAATCCTTCACTCGGAAATCCAAAACAAGAGACAAATCCAGATTTTAGGTATATTTTAAAATTATTTCAGTTGAGCTTAATAGTTTGCCAGATTGAGAGTCCAATTGTCTGCATTTTATAGTCAAATATTAGGTTTAATTCAGTGTACTACATTCCATTATTCGATACTTTGGAGCCCTAATCCTGTTAAACTTTCAAAATACTGTTCAGTGGTTTGCCTGTATCCAGAGGACTAATTTTGCACTTGTGTGCAGTAGGAAGAAAAAGCTCTGGTGTGTAACTTCATTAAATTTGAAGTGGGGAAAAACACGTGTGGCTACAGTCACAGAGTTTTGTACTTCTGAATTTTGAATTCAGTGAACTTAAGAACTCATGTCAAACATGCAGCAAGCACATGGTATTTGATTTTTGTGTAGTGATATGAAAATGGTATTTTAAGGAATCTTTGGCGTGCTCTCTTCCTCAGAGCTGCAGACTGACTGCTCTTGGCTGATAATAGGAAAAAGACTAAATTGACAGGCTGCTCTATCATTTCATCGTCAAAGTGGTCCATTAAGAGCAGTGCTATGCAAACAGCTGTGACCTTTCTCTGATGAAGGCAGTCTGTAAGCACAGATTTTAGACTACAGTCTGCAGTGAATAATGAGAACTATGTTTTTCTCCCTCAGAGCCAGTGGTGTTTGCATGGGGCAAGGTCTGTGTGTTGTTACACCTCTGCAGAACACTGATGTTTGTTACTGCAACACTGGGAAACAACCAAGAAATCCAACTTGATTTTCTTAGGGTTTTTCCAGTTGAAAATGAATGGCCTGAAAACCAGGGAAGTTGTTAGGTAGTCCACCTGTGAGTCAGTTCACAGCATTTATGACAAAAGAAGGAGCACAGTAATTACAAACCTGTGCCGAAACAAACCTCTAAATTAGGGGAACAAAACCAAAAGGGCACAAGGAGCTTTCTGCTGGAACATGTGGGTTTCTGATGCTTCACACATTTCAAGGAGGGAGGGGTATTTTGATACCTGGTCAAAGATCAGTTGAGTTTTAGATGCAGGTTGCTTCAATAATAAGCACAGGTCATGTGATTTGAGGAAAACCCAAATCCCTGAGATCCATCAAAAACAGAAACAACAGACCCTGGTCCCATGTATCATTAATAACAATGTGCATTGTTCAGTATACAAGGTTCAGCCTGTATACTCAGCATAATTTTACAGGAAGGCTGTGCCCATGCCTGTTTCAATAATTATTATTAAATATTATTTTCCTGCTTTTCAGTTAGGTTTTACTGATAGCACAGCTTTTTTTGATCAGCACTCCAAGTTTCAAGACATTTTTGTTTGCTCTTGAGTTAAGACCTGCTTAACAGTTTGTTCTGGGGAATCAGACCTCTCGAGAGTATTTTCCTTTGGGATAAGTCATGTTGTTTCAAGTAAATCAGCTTTTGTGTGTGTCAGGAAGATTGCACAGTGATTTCTCTGTAGAAACTGATTAAAAGGGAAGGAATTATTACAATTGCAGATTCATAATTTTTTTAAAATTTCCAGTATGATTTACTGAGTAGGGCACTGAGCTGACAAAGATCTGCATTCTCTCTGCTCTTCTGCTGATTCTCTGCTCTGTGTCCTTGAGCACATCTCTTCCTCACACTTGGTTTGGCATGTCTGGTTAGATTATGAACCCATCAGACCATGGGCTGTGTCTTGCCACGTGTCTGAACAGTGTCTGGAACAGCATTGGCACCGTGTTCTCAGTCAGGGTTTCTGAGTACAACAAGACTCCTCAGAAGACGTGTTTGTGCTTTTTCAACCAATGCAGTGAAGCAACTGAGTTGAAACATAAAGATGATGAGTCAAGGCGGGGAAAACAGTAGGTAAATGGTTTGTTGGAAGCACAGCATTTTAGTGTGTGTGGTACATCCTGAAACTCTGAAAATATGGAAGGTTTGGCTTCACTGAAGGAAACCCAGGTCACTGGCTCTTGGTTAACAATATTTAATCTTTTAGTACCTGAATTGTTAGTTTAGTGAGAGATAAGTAAACACTTGGTCTGTAGGCCTGCCCAGTCAGCTGTGGAGGTATCTGAAGACCTTTATTCTGCTTCTATTTGATTAACACTGAGATGGACTGGTTTGGGTTGGAAGAGACCTTACAGATCAGGGACCACTTCCACCCTCTGCCATGGGCAGGAACCCATTCCACCATCCCAGGTTGTTACAAGCCCTGTCCAGCCTGGCCTTGGACATTTCCAGGGATGGGGCAGACGCAGCTTCTCTGGGCACCCTGTGCCAGGGCCTCCCCACCCTCACAGGGAAGAATTTCTTCCCAGTATCCCATCTAACCCTGCCCTGTGGCAATGGGAAGCCATTCTCCCTGCTGATCTTGTGAAACATTCCTCTGGATCTTGATATATCTAGAACTTTCAGATACAAGCAGTACAGGCTACTGTATTAACAAACACAGCTATCGAAGGATCCCAGAACATGGTTTGTTTTGTCCCTTTTAGTCAAAGACTGGAAATAAGAGTTCAGAAACTGAATGATCATTTGAAAAAAAAGCCCTTTTTTGTTTTTAAATCACTTTCTGGTCACTTTGGTATGGGTGGTGGAGGGCAGTAAGAGAGGAAAAAAAAAGCTAATGAATTAAGATACCACTGAAGGTCATGAATGTGATTATTTTAACAATTGTCTCTTTAAGTCTCATGACTTTGAAACAAAGGAATAATGTAGATTTCCACTATTGCTCTGAGCAAGAAAATTCATGTAGAGCTGTGGTTGATGATACTGGGTGTGGTGGGACCTGATGGGAAGAGTTCCCTTTGTTGCTCTCTGTTACTTTCTTTCCATTTTAGTTGATGATTTTTCTTCTTTCCTGCATTATTTCTTTCTCCCCCTCCCCCCCTTTTCTTTGATCTACTGAAGAAATGTAATCTTTTGAGCCTTTCTCAAAGAAAATAGAGCTAATAGCTGTATTTAATATCCAATACAATCACAAAGATTGTACAGCAGCCTGCTGTATATTAAAACTACAGTTGTGTGCCTGCACCTCTGTGCTTGTCTGTTGGATTTGGAGGGTTATATATTAGAATATATGAGGCAGCTTCAGGACAGTAGATGAAATACAGCTATAATTGTCTGTGATCAATTGGAACAATGTAGGTCAAGTAGAAACTGCATTTATGAGCTTCCTCATCTTGTCTCCTGCCTTTGTCTAATACAGTATTGCTTGAAAGGAAATATCAAAACAGTACAAACCCAAACCTCTTAAGAGTATTCATTTAGTTTGCAGAGAAATGAAGCTTTTTCTCAGCTTCTTCTGACAGTCTGAGTTTATAATGTTGACATCACTTGTTCTCATATTTTCATTGTTTCATCTCTTGCTGTGTTTGTCAATCTGGAACCCAATTAAACTGTAATAACTGTTGCATTTCAAATGAGAATTCATTTGCTATCCAGAACCACGGCTTTCTCCATGGTTACCTGCCACATCTGGTTTGGAACTTATTGTGTTGTTTCATTTACTGTCATAACCACTGACAACATCAATGGCATGAAATTGTCAGAATATGCTGTAAATGCAGCAGCAGCAAAGGGTTGTGGTTCATTTTTATTCTTATTTCTGGCATTGTCAGTCCTCATTAACTCCAGCATCTTCATGAAGGCTGACGTATGTAAGTCTGTACATGTGTTATTAATTTTGCACCCAGCAATACACTCAGATGAAAGAGTGTGAGGGAGGTGTCAGACACATTCACTCCAGTCATCCCTGCCAGGACAACCTGGAGGGGAGATGTTCCTACATGACAGCACTGGTTTACTCAGGCTGCATTTGTTTAAACAGCTAGGCAGGCTGCAGGAGGAGGAAGAATCAGTTTCCTAAAGATCTTCCTCAGTTTTGCAGCTAACAAAGAAAATATGTGTGCCAAAAGCTTGCACACATAAACTTAAAATTGGTGTTTTCCATAGTGCAGAAGGTCTGACAACACAAATATTACTTAGCATTTTAATGGTGAAATGGACATGATCTGATGTCTCCGTTTCCTTGCTTTCAGCTTTTGATAGATCCCTTTTCTCTCCAAAGCAACAGCCTGATAGGGCATGAATACATTTCATGTGTCTTCTTCATGAGACATAAGAGCTATGTCTTCTTTCTCTGCCAGTGTTCACCTACACTTAATTTTATTTGTGGTTTACAGCTATCTCCGAGTCAAATATTGCATCTTTAAATGCAGGTGTGGAGTGCCTCACGCAGCTGAGGTCTGATACAGGTTGGTGCCCTGAAGGTGCTGCTGCAAAAGACTCAACAACAAAGGGAATGAGGAGAGGGGAAAATATAGTTGCATGTAATATTTGACATCTCTTGCTTTGAGCTATGTGAAGCAGTGAATTGTTGATGAGATTTATTAGATGGCAAACTGAAGCTGAGTTGTTTGAACATCCCATGGTCTACGACAAAACAGCTGCAGGAAGGTTGCTCTTTTTAAAGTGCTGCAAATTTGTAAGTAGAAAAATGTGTGTTTTCTTTCTTTTCACCTTTGGCAGCCTGGGAAGGAAGCCAGTCTAGTTCTTTCAGCTGGCACACCCTTGCCTGGTTCCTTAGGTACCTGTGCAAAGGTCAGGCTGAACTCTCCCAAAAGGCTGTGAAAGCTGGACTATTTCTATTTCTTCTGACCCTTGTGTTATGTTGATTGTCGTGCTCCACTCTGGGGAACTGCAAGAAGTTCTTTTAAAACAGATGGTCTAGGATGAAATTAAGTCAAATGAGATGATATTGTATCTGAGAACAGTTTACTGGTAACAACAAAAAAAAGAGGGAGTTGCCCTACTAGAGAGGACTCCAAGGAAGCCACTGAGGAATGTGGATTCCCAGGTGATGAGGAATCCTGCAGTGGGATGCACGGATGTGCTGCCAGGGAGGAGGGTCCATGGCTGTGCAATGGAACATCAGCATAGAGAGAAAGTGTCAAAGTCTCAGTAGATGTCACTGTGTAGGATGTGAATCCTGGGATCACCTTCAGGGATGATCCTTGTCTTTCTTGGAGCTAAGTTTAGACTTGGTTACAAGTCTGTTATTGAAGTGAAAGATAAATCCAGAAGGACTTGTGGAGAGGAAGGAACCTGGCTGTGTTATTCTTGGCCAAACACTTCCTTTAAATGCATGATTTCAGTGAGAAGATAGCAAGTTACAGCATATTTTTGAAGCTTTTCGTGCACTTGACAGAAGTGATTAAAAGGTCTGCTCTGATTTGTGTAAATGTCAATTTTGTAATTGAATTCCCCGAAATTGAATGCCATGGATTTATCAGATTGACCAGCTGGCCCTTGGGTAGGTGCTGCTGTGGGGTCAAATGGTACAGCAAGGGTGCTTTGTTCTGTAGGGAGGAATCTCAGCTAACTTCAATTTCCTCATCAGAGCTGACAGAATTACCTGTGTTGTGTTTAGTGGGGCAGTTCTTTTAATGATGTGAGTTCTTAAAACGGTGCAAGCTCTTAATTATTAAAATTTTGCTTAGAGGATGCAGAGCTGTGCCTGAACATGTGCGTTTATTCCTTTACAATCTGAATCTGTATTACTTGAAATAAAAAGACATTTCTTGAACATTGCATAAAAGTTTGAGGGTTTTTAATTCTGAATCCTGAAGTATTTGACTCATGAGAGTATAAATGAACCAAACTATTCAGCACCTTAGGGCAATGTATTTTTTTATTGATCCCAATTCTACGCTATTATTGTTGCTTAATGAGGAACTAATGTAATTTCTAATGAAACCACATGGTTGTTAAGTAGAAGAACTAATGTTCAGTTTCCCTTGTGACAAAATATACTCTCTTCAATTAAAATCCAGGAAGTAAAATTAATACCAATGTAAAAATTTGCAAGAATTAATGTCAAGACTGAATCATTTTATTATGTATATAAATTACTTGGATGATGAGATTGAAAGCAAGTTATTGAGTATCTGGGCAATCCATGAGCTCAATGGAGACCACTTAAATGGTGAAATCTGTAGAGGCAGCAGAAAGAATGGGAGCTCCCTCATCTTTCTACCTGGCATTTTCTTTTCCATTTAGTTACTGCTAAGAACAGGACTGTACCCACCAAATTTTGAACAGACCAGCAGCAGAAAGGAAGATTTACACAGGGAAAAACAGCCCTGTTCCAAAATTAAGCCCAAATGTTCTGTGTTCTAGACTGAAAATTATCAGAACAAAACATCCATTTCTGGCTCCTGTTCATTACACAATTACAGCTGGGAGGAAAACGTCTTTGACACTGCTTGGATGGATCACATTTATCTCATAGTTAGAAAACAAACCTAAAATGTGAGGACTGCAGTTGAAATGAAAGAGTAATTTGGGTTAGAAACAACCTCTGATAGGCTCTTGCCCTTTTACAGGACAGGACACTGTTGTCTGCCCAGTAATCAGGGTCTTCCATGGTTATCTGTGCCAGAGATGATGGAGAGCAACCCAGAATGATTCTGGCCTGTTCCCACAGCACTCTGATTGATCCCATCTGGTACCACAGACTTGTCTGAACAGTTGACTTTAGTGCTCTGTATCTGCTGTGGGTAATGCCTTGCTCCTGCAGCCCTGCTTAGTGGGGAAATGAGCTGATATCCTATTGCAGGGGAGTGGTGCCTCTGCACAATCCCATTTCTGTCACAGCTGGGTACTACGGGGTGGGGAAGGAAAGAACGGCTGGGCCCCTGTGTCACACCAAGTGCCACAGAATGGTAATGAGGGGACCTCAGTCTGATCATTTCCCAGCCGTAGTCACTCAAAAGTGAAAAATTAAACACTGTAGGGTAATGAAATATTTATTAAACCAGCCAAAAGATAAGTGTCTTTATTATTTAATAGAAAGACTTAAACTTCATTAGATGCAGTAGCAATGGCTGTTCTCTCCACCCTTCAGAGTGGTCTCGTTCCTCTTGGTGCTTTATTTGCTTGGCCGTGGGGGTGTTTTCTCTTCCCCTTCTGATGTGAAAAGCAGAACAGCTTTCACAGGAGCAGTAGAGAAAACATGGAATTACCTGTAGCAGGCAGCATGAAGAATTACTGTCAGCCAGAACAGTGTTGTTGTGTGGTCCTGTGCTCCAAGCTGGAATTCATCCCTCTGGTTGCCCAGTTGTTCCATGGGAGCCTATTCCTAAGGTCATGTGGGCTGAGAATAAATACCTACATAAATTTCCCTGTTTAAAGCCACTTAACCCCAATGACTCCCTGAGCTAATTGAAATGGGGATTGTCCCAGGTGTCATCTAACAAAATCACAGAAAGGATGCTTTATTTTTCCATGTTTCTCAGTTTTATCAGTATTGTGATTTCCCCTCTGCTCTTGTGCTAGAATAATGTTTTTTTCCAAAAGTAAAATGAGTAAGCTATAAACAGCAGAGAAACTGGGTGTCCAAGTCCCTTGGGAAGCTCATAAAGTCTTGGAAAAACATTTTATGCTTGGAAATTATCCATTTTCTTGCAAAACTGGTCTTGTAGCTGTTCTTTCAAGAAATGGTGAAAAACAATGGACCTGCTGCTGGTTTTTTTGAGGTTTGCTGGTATTTGTTTATTTTAGTATGATTTGAGAGAGGGTACCTTTGCAATTAAAATCAAGATATCCAAATATCAGAGAGGATTTGTATCTCTGGTCCAACTGTCCTGGTCTTGAACCTCCTGAAACAGCAGTAATGCAGAGACTTGCTCTTTTTGGCCTGCTGCTTGAGAGAAACCCTGATGGGTAATGATGAGACTTGGAAGATTAGCTCCTGCCTCAGTAAAAAGGAGAATTTAGAACTTCATTTAAAGGTTTCCTAAGTTCAGAGGTGGGCTGAGCTCAAAAACGTTTTTCTTTGTTTGTGTTGAAAGCAGTAATTGCTCAGCAGAATTGTTTTAGTGAGCACCTACAGAAACTGCAGGACTTGCATGAATCAGTCCCAGCAATATGCTGCCACGCTCTCATTTTCTAATTTTTCCCCTTTATTTGTACACTTAACGTGCTCAGCAGAGCTCCTGCTCATTTTCCTGCTGACTGCACTGTGTTTCGGAGTGGCACTCTCCTTCCATGCAGAACGGGAGATGCCCATTGTGGATCACTTGCAGGAAAATGTAATGACTCATAGTGTGAGGTGCTTCATTGCACGCTAATTCAAATTACTGCAATGTAATGATAATTGCTCCTTTATGGAAAGGACCCCAAGTGCAATCTAAGTGAATTCCTACCCTCGGAAAACAAAGGGTAGTGCTGACAGGAAGAGAAAAAAGCCCACAGCAGATTTGAGTTGGCGGGTCATGAGTGGGATTTTTTTCTTTCTGAGATTCTTAAATCAAAAATAATTGTAGGTACTGGAAAAAATGCCCAAGGGCCAGGACAGAAATGTTGAGCTCTGCTCAGAATAACACAAGAAGAGTTGAAAATAAAGATCTTGTGTATGCAAAAGCTGCCAATCATGCTTTTAACTTTCAGTTTCTCTGGTATCTGCTCTTCCTCAGAAATTATTTATTTACTGCTGCCTGCCGTTTTCTTGTCAGCATCCCAAACAGTTAAGAGCCTGACAAATCATCTAGTTAATTTACTTGGCTTTGAGATGAGCAGCAGAGACACAAATACTCACCACATGCCCCTGTCAGTCCATCCCATCAGGAATGAACTGGAGAGGCACCAGCCTGTACGGGCTCTGCAGCTGCTGCACCACAGCAGGGCTGTGCTAACACATGTGGGCACCAATTTTCCTGCTCAAATTATCAGCAGCTTTGAGAAACTGTCCATGTGAACGTGGCTAATTTAAGTTGCAATGATTAAATATAGTACAAAGTACAATAAAGTAGTTTTCAAAGTAGGTGCAAATTAGGGCGGCAATTAGGTAGCTTAAGTTCTAATAAAGTGCTTGGGAAGGACAGGAGTGATGGAAAGGAGCTGTGAAATAACTGGAGGATAAAGTAATAACACTGAGGTGCTGTGATTTTGACTGACTGGTACAGGGCTGCCCCGATGCCAGCGTTTCCATGCAGGGTTTCAGGGGCACTGGGCCAGTCGTTCTTCTCTCTACTCACTGAGGGTGGTCAGTGTGAGCTTGCCCAGCTCCACACTGGGATTTTTCAGTATTTCCTTGTTTGCCTCTCCACTAAGTGTCCCCATGTGGAACTTTCTGGCAGAGCTTCTCTCACCGTTAACCCAGTTTTTCCCACAGGATCTTAAAACCTTTTGACACTTGGTTTGCTCTTCAGTTTTTATTCCAGCTTCCAACCTTTATTTCTGGTCTCCTCTTCTTTTTTTTCCCGTTTCATTTGTTTTTTTAAAGTAACACATTGTAATTACAGGAGGTGTAGCTGCACACTAAAGCTGCTGTATATTTTTGCTGTATTTGCTTGTGTTAAAAGTCTCAGCTAAAATCTGTATGTTCGTGTGTATTTAATGAGTTATCTCTCCGTTGCTTGCATGCCTCAGGATATCCAAGCCTCCTTTCCTTCTGTTGGTCTTCTCTTTTTAAGAAGTAGCACAATGCTCGTTTTTTGAGCAACTTTAATCTTTGCTGTGGTGCAGTTGGTATTTACACAGTATTAGCCAGAAGAAGACCCTGTTCAGTGACAGTGCAGCCACGAGTGTGGTCAGGCTGCTTTTGCCCATTTTCCTGAAGCAGCAAAAACTTTTCTGGAAGTAGAGCACCTCAATAAGCTAAACGTGTTGGCCTTTGGTAAAGGCAGATTACAACATTTACCCTTCATTAGAGAAGATGGGTGTTTGGGGTACTAGCATTTTTCTGTTATAGCTTTGAAATGGGCTCAACTAGAGTGATATGGGGAAATGCAGGAATTGTTCAGAGAGATCCCTCAAGTTCATCTCACTCAGAGAGATCCCTCAAGTTCATCTCACTGTATTAGCTAATTTTATTTTTTTCTAGTGGGTCATGTGTCTGTTTTCTTCTCCCTTATCCATAAGCTATGGTTAGCCCTGAAATCTTTCTCAGGCATTTGAGTGTTGCTCCTTGCACTGGATTGCAGCTGTGGGTCACTTATTGACACTGGTTCCCAAGCCTGCTGTGCTGTGTGTGCTGCCTTTGTGTTGTGAGTTTGGCATTGATTTTACTTTAGTGACAGGCTGTGCTTTGGTCTAGGAAATGATATCAAATGCCAGGCTTTGCCTTTTCCCCATACCTAAGCAATCTTACCTGGAATTCACAAAGAATTTCATATTTTCCAGTGCGATCAGGGCACTCAGAGATCCTGTAGCCTCCTGCTTAGGTCTTTATTTACATTCTCTTTGCCATCTTCCAGGGAGGGAGGAAGCACTACAACAAATAAATACCTGGTCCCTAATGTTATAGGAGTGAGTCCCCAGTCCTGGAGCTTTCTCAGGTGGCATTTGTGGCACCAGCAGCCTTTAGTGTTACATCTGCTCATTTTTGTGACTTGTGTGTGTGAAGTGTGGGAGTGGGACTTGTAAGTGACTGAAGTTACCTTTGATTTTTTCAAAGGACATCTGGAAAGGCAGCCCGAGTGGTTTCTGCTATCCCAGCTGCTTTTGTGAGGCTTAAGGATGTGTAAGGAAGGTGGGCACAGCACTGCCCAACTCAAACAGGACAACTGATAAGATGGCAAATGGAAATAAGAGGAAATTGAGGAATGTGCAGGGAGTGGTGCAGCTCTAGAGTTCAGGTCAGCCAGATCCTAGCCCTGCTGTCTGTCTGACATCCTTCCTGCAGCTTCCTATCCAAATCCAACAAGTACATGCTCGTGTCTTCCTCTGCACTCAGTCACACTCTCACAGTTCCTCTGGGCCCAGGTGAAAGGTGACTGACAATATAAGAAACTCTTTGGAAATCCATCATTTGTGTCCCAAAACTCTGGGACACAAACAGTGATACATATGGAGATGGACAAGAAGGAAGGTGAAGACTCTGGCCATGAGAAAGAAAATCTAAGAGGGAACATGAAAAGCCTGGCTGTCTCCAAGCTGGCAATCCAGAGCTGTCCAGCCATGTCCAGAACTATTCCAGTCCCAGCAATAACAATCTCCTCCCTATTCCCTGGTGAGCAACTACCTCATTCAAGCAAGAAACTGTTTTCTCTTTCCCAGCAGTTTTCTTCTGCTTCTCCTCACTCTTTCCCCTTCCCTGTGCCAGTGACAGCAGACTGGCATCCAGACACACGAGGCATTTGGATGTTTGGAAGAGACAGCATCTTCCATGGTTACCCTGCTTCCACGTGCATCCCACACCGTGCCTGCAGCGCAGGGTGTCCTGGTGGGATCACAGTAAACTGCTTTCTCACAGATTTCAGAGTTGGGTGACATCTCCCACAGGCCTGCAATGGAGTAAGAGCCTCCTCTAAGGGTTGCAGGTGCGAAGTGGGGACCAGGTGTGACAGGAAAAACCATTCAGCAGTTGTTGGCAGCACACCCTGAGCTTTGGGAGAGTCAGCAAGCACAGGGTGATGCAGCTGAGGCCCGGCTGGATAAAGGGAGGTGAAAGCCTTGGAAACCATGGAGGGAGGCAGGCAGCAGGGCAGAAGTGGAAGTGGTGTTTAACACTGGCATTGGAGTTCTGGGGGATGGAGAGGCAATGCTGCATACTGGTATGTTTGTATTGCAATCTTTAAATTAGGGGTTTAGCTTGTTACAAATTTCTCAAGAGAATAATTGGGTTTTTTGAGCACTTTGCTGCTTGTTCTGGATTGGAAGGTATGAAAAATGCTGCAGAATATGTCTGACCTTGGTGTAGCCTTGGATCCCAACAAGCAGTTCAGTTGCTATTTATGTGTGAAACTCCAAAGGAAGGGTGTTGTTTCAGAAATTTCTGTCCACTTAAATTAACCACCCAGTTTACCTTGAGACTAAAAGGATGAGCAAAGATGAAGCTTGTTGCTGAACTTGGAAAATCTGCCTATAAGGAATTTTAGTTGTTGATAAATGTTACGTGGGGGGATGCAACAATTGTGTGGCTCAACAAAAATTGTCTCCTGCCTTCCTGGGTTGTTGTGCTTGCAGTGCAACTAAGTTCAGAACCTGAATGAGCTGCATTTGTATATCTGGTCTGAATTTTCTCCTTGGGCTTTTAGCATCCCATAATTAATATTTTCTATACTTTCACTCTTAGCCCACCTTATGATTTCTCTGGGGAAATGA